>NC_067459.1:14743330-15356663 GCF_025434085.1 Hippocampus zosterae
GGGATCTTTTCTTTTTTTCCACGACAACGTAGTTATTGTTGACACGTTGCGCGATGTCGTCGTCTTTCTTTATCAAGGGGTCCAAAAAACCTCAAATAGCGAAAATTGGGAAAAAGACAATGATATCGAAGCGGAAAGTAAGTGTGACTAGCTGGGACACGCTTGCCACTGCTAATCGCCAAATTTAGCCCTGCATGTCGAAATGTACACTTTTCATTGCATGTCACGATTAATCTATTTAAAATACATCTTTTTTGACACAGGGTGACGGCGACACGGCTGGGAAAGTTAAAGGCAAGAAACAGAACTCAAAGTACAACGAAGAGATTTCCAGCGACTCTGAGACGGAGAGGTAGACAACTCGGATAAACTTGTTATGATACATGTTTGGAAATACTAACAACTAATATATATACTGTACGTGTCTTATTTTTGCTGCACAGTCCGGTTGTTGCCAAGAAAAGACCGGCCAAAGAGGAGCATGACTACGATGAGACTCCACAGGAGAAGAAACTCAGATTAGCTAAACTTTATCTCAACCAGTTAAAGGAACAAGGTTAGGTTCTTGTAATGTCATTTATTCTTTAGTCGACATTGTCTTACACTTACTCCTCCTATCTTCATTAGAAGAAGAAAAGGTAGAAGATGAATCGTTTGAGACTGATTTGATTGCGGGAAGACTTCAAGAAGAAGTGGTGAGACTGACTGCTATGAGTATGGACACACTCATTTTGTGGGAAGAACGTGCATGTATTTGGGATGCAACCTTCTGTGTCATTTATTTTATTTATTTATTTTTTTACAGCTTGAACAGAAAGGAAAGCTACAGCGACTTATTGCCAAAGATGTAAGAAATAACAAAGTTAAACACTTGGTGCACTTGGTGACTGTATGTCTATTAAATATTTTGTCTTTTAGCTATTACCACCCGACACTTCTGAAATTCGTCTGTTACGAGGACACAAGCTCCCAATCACTTGCTTGGTCATCAGCCCCGATGATAAGTGCATATTCTCATCTGCAAAAGACTGCTCCATAATTAAATGTAAGATACCCTCAGTGTATGTTCAGCATTGTGGATGTAAAGAAAATGTTATAAATGTCCACTTCTATATTTCTTCAGGGCATATCGAGAGTGGGAAAAAGTTGCGAGTCATACCTGGTGGAAGGAAGGGTACGGAGGATCGCCATGTTGGACACACGGCTCAAGTACTGTGCATGTCCATATCATCCGACGGAAAATATTTGGTGAGGACCAACACATTTGCAGTACAAACAAAGTCACATACAAATTGAGTAACAAAATGCCCTTTTGAAGGCCACCGGAGACATGAACAAGCTGATCATGATTTGGGAAGCTGAAACCTGCAAGCATCTCTACAAATTCACAGGACACAAAGGCGCCGTGTCGGTAGGTAGTCACTGTGGGCAATTCATTGATTAGTTTTGGGGGTATTTTCAGGGTGATTGTTATTATTATTATAATACAGTGTGTGTGTGTGTATATATATATATATATATATATATATATATTTTAAGCAGCAGCTGAGATTGAGCTTTTTAAGGCCATGTTGCTGATCTGCTGTTGAAACAAGCTTCCAACTCAGCACATGGAGAAGCGCTTATGAGTGAACGTGCTTGTTTGCAGGGTCTTTCGTTCAGGAGGGGAACTCACGATCTGTATAGCGCCTCACACGATCGCTCCATCAAAGTGTGGAATGTGGATGAAAATGCCTACGTGGAGACACTGTGGGTGACTTCACTCTAACACTCATGTGAGAGTATGGATGTCCCGATCATGTTTTTTGGGGGGGCGGGGGGGTTGCTGGATCAACTGAAAATGACATGATCAACACCAATTTCCGATCACTTGATCGGGACGTCCCTATGTGACACCTTAAGTAGACCAGCCCTGCTGTACACCAAGGAACTGTCCAAAAAAATCACCTTTTGCAATAATAATGTACTTCTTGATTTTGATTGTCACAGTCATAGTGAAATTCTCTTCTGTGGGATCAATATTTCTACCTTATGTTTAGTGGGGTGACGTAGTTGTAAAAGAAATGGCTTTCTTTCTAATAATATGCATTTACCTACCACGATGACTTCGCACAGCTTCGGCCATCAAGACGCCATCACGGCACTGGACAGCCTGAGCCGAGAACGCTGCGTGACGGCTGGCGGTCGTGACCGCAGCGTGCGGGTGTGGAAAATCGCAGAGGAGTCGCAACTCGTCTTCCACGGCCACGAGTGGGTGTTTGCATATATCTATCACTTGATGGCACCAGTGTTGCACTGTTGAAGTTTCTAAAATGAATAAAAACACAGACATCGACTTTTAAGTTTTCACAACAGTTTTTTTTTTTGTTTGGTTTTTGCAGGGGTTCGATAGATTGCATCCAGCTCATCAACGAGGAGCACATGATCACAGGAGCTGACGACGGGTACGTCCTGTCATCGGCTTTTGACAGTCGCCATTGTTGTCAGCATGTCAACTTGATCACGTCTGGCTCCGTTTCTGGGCCGCCCCCCTCCTCAGCTCAGTGTGTCTTTGGAGTGTCAATAAGAAGAAGCCCCTCAGTACGGTGAAGGAGGCTCACGGTTGCCATGGCGACGCCGGGCTAGAGCAGCCTCACTGGGTCGCCGCGGTGGCCGCACTTCAGAACACCGACGTCGTAGCCTCAGGTGCCTCTGGCTGTGAACGTCTTTCCACACACACACTCACAGACCTACATGACCCATCTGAAAATATGCAAATGTATTCTGCTCAGTGTGATACACACACATTTCCATTTGGTTGAGTGTGCTCGACAACAGCAAACACTGCCCCGTTGATCCAGGGTGACAGCAGGTTCTTTTTGACAGGTTCCAGCAACTCTCAGGTGCATGTGTGGAAGTGTGGTCCGAATTATCGAGGGCTTGAGCCTCTCTTCAGTATTCCAGTGGTAAAAGCATCTTGAAACACACTGACCGTCACGCAACATCGTGAGCCTTCATGTCTTCTTATTGTGCATCCCCGTTTTTCCCTCCCTCAGGTCGGTTTTGTCAACAGTTTGAAGTTTTCACACTCTGGTCACTTCTTGGTGGCGGGTGTCGGCCAGGAGCACAGGTAAGATTTGCAGAAATGCTGTTGTTTCCATGGCAACTGCTCTGACCTCTTTTTCCGCACCAGTTGTTGTACTCGGTCCACTAGATGGGAGTGTTCTACTTTTCTTTTAAGCGAAAGGTCATATGACCTGTTCCCTGTTCAAAATCACCTGCTTGTCACTAGCATTAAAGCATAAAGCATTAATATCACAGAAATTAGCTAATGGTAGTTTTTCACCCCTAACCCAAAATGTGATCCTACCCCATTTCATTGTTATTTGAAACTCATCATGCATCATGACTGCATGGGTCAACGGTACTTTAAAAAATATATATTTAGACAGTATGTCGCTGATGACTGCTTACCTTAAGTTGAGCATTTACTCTGCCTAATGTTGAGCAGGTAGCCGTTGGCATATACGGGTAATCAGTTGTGAATTTTCACACCTACCAGTAGTAGTAGTATTTGTTAATCTGCGAGCATTTACTGGAGGGGCAAGTGCCCATTGAACCTTACACGAAGAAAATATGGTGTAAGTTCCACCTCTGCAGCTCTCCCTCCAGGGACTATTGAACATTGTGGTGTCAGAGGTCACTTAAAGTGGACCAGAGAGAGGGCATCTCTTTGGGATACTGTCTATCACAAAACCCCTTCCTCATTCTGGACCCACAAAGTTGGAAGCACAAACTCTCTTGATGAAATAAAGAATTAAGAATCAGGAGGAAAAGATCATTTTGAATAAATGGTTTATCCCAGTACTTTTGTCGTTAAAGTGCATTAGTTGTTGTCCGTGCATCAATTGGAAAATAGGGATTTACATTTGTGAGCCTCGGTGTTAACATTTCATCTTTCTCTGTGCAGATTGGGTCGATGGTGGAGACAAAAAGAGGCTCGCAACGGCATCTGTATCATTCCCCTGAAAAGGAAACCTCCCAATCAAGATGAAGCCCCGACAGCAGAATAATGGACTTTTTTCTGTTGTAGATTAAAGGTGTTCCAAACCTTTTGCCACAATGTTGCTGTTTATTTAAAAAACATATTTTGAGAATGATATTTGTTTGGTAACACCATTGACAGCGAAAAAATTTACAGGGTGATGTGAGAACAAATGGGTGGATCACAACACTCACCTCCAAAAGTATTGAAACAGTGAGGCTCATTCCTTTGTTTGCCGTACCCCGAAAACCTTAAATTTCGACACCAGAACATGACTATGAGATGGAAATTACTATTTGTATCTTTCTCAGTTATTTAGTGTTGGAAAATTGGTTATTTGTAACATTTTTTGGGGTAATCTAAACTTGGAAAATTCATGTTTGGAATGTTTTTCCTGAATGGATGCTAATGTTTGCTAATGCTAATCTATACTTAAGTTTGTACTGTTAATCCCTTTAAAAAGGAGCCGCAAGGAGCTGACGAGCAGTTAAGTCTGAAAGTGGATCTGAAATGATTAATGTCCAGTGTATTGAAAAACTTGAATCAGGTGCCCAAATGGATTTATTTAGCTCAGGTCTTTCTCTAGGTCAGGTGTCACCAACATTTTTGAGGGTGAGAGCAACTTCATGTGTACCGATTGTGTGAAGGGCTACCAAATTGATACACGTCTGAAATAACATATTTGTCCAAAATACCTTCAATAATATGAGGATGGGTTATTTTTAATACTTGATGATTTAAATTGTCAGACTTTGATCGTGTTTCGAAATGTCTCACAGTACTGCCAATGTTTGCATTTTTAAATCATAATTTCTACTAGCAAATCACAATGTCCAGGCACTGGCGGGCTACTCAAGTGGTCTTCACGGGCTACCTGGTGCCCGCGGGCACCATGTTGGTGACCACTGCTCTAGGTTGACTTACTATTTTCCACACAAAGTAATGAGCTTTGAAAGATGCCATTTAACTTAAATGGCGCCAAGCTACCCCTTTTTGTAAAAAAATGAAAAGAAATTACGGGGATGCACGTAAAAGCGGTGAAAGACTTTCAATTTAAATACATTCAGCAAATGACTTCATTCTGCACAAATGAAAGCAACATGTTCGTGTTATGAAATTGGATGGCTCTCAGGTTTACTTGGAAGCAGACATAGGTTATGCCCTTATGAATACAATTGCTCATGCTCGATACACTTTACAAAAAAAAAATAATTATTTATACTTGGAGGATGGCGTCAAGTTGTTTCTCAATAACAAAAAAAAAATAATTATTTATACTTGGAGGATGGCGTCAAGTTGTTTCTCAATAACACTTCTCATTGGCTCGTTTTTGTAACAAATACAACTCTATTCTGATATTACAAAACATGTTTTTATTTACATTAGTTACATAAAAGCACACGTTCTAGAATGTCTATATCGGCACATTCATACATCAGTAGTTGCCTAATTTTCCATATTATGCTTACTACGGTTGGTCACATTTTTACAGACAAAGTTAAATATCATTAGTCTTCAAACATTGGATATGTTCACAGCACTGGAAGGACAAGAAGGTATAAGAACATCCGAATTACGCTACTGACATACAACACGAGTCAGGACAAGGCACGGTGCAAGGTGTCACGAGCCACTTCTCGCCAGAATTTAGGATTTTGAACCAAAAAAATGTTTTAATGAGCAAAAAAAAAAGCAATATTATTTTTGTTTTGTGCTTTATTTGTAATGCCTTTTTCATGATTGCAATTTGATGAATTTCATTTTGAATTGAAATGAGCAAAAATAAAGCTTGCTAAACTATTTCCACGGTCAACTTTTTTTTTTTTACACTACGATTGTTGACAATGTTACCACGCTAACCTGTACAGTCAATAAAGATTTCACAATAATGACAGTTTGACCCCCCACACCCCATCTCTCCCCAACAGAGTATTCCGGCCTTAGAGTGCCCAACTTTTTGAATGATTTCCTACTACATTTTCACCAAAATACGTCCACATCAAAGTGTAAATCAAACAAGTCACAGTATATGAAATCTATACAAGCCATCCGTACTCCTCGCTGGGGCAACATCGGTTCAGCCTGCACATTGTCTCTCTAGCAACCGGGACTTTTTTCGCACCGATGATAGCATGCGCTCACAAAGAGGAAGTCGTTGAGTCCACCACCTCGCGACCGTTACACACCGCTGGCACATAGTTGGACGCTGACCCTGAGAGATGTTCAGAACAAATGTTTCAATGATGTCATATCATGTGATGTTATCAAACACGTCACCAGGCTAGGAACCATATTTGGTGACCGTATTTGGTGCATATCATACTGTATATTATGGATTTTTGGGGGCGTTGATGGTTGTGTGAATGTTTGCACCTTTGGAGTAACTGGAGCTGGGAGCGGATGCGGAGGCCGACACGGTGGCACTGAAGCGGTTGGCTGTGACCCGCAGAGAGGCCACGTTCTTCTGAGGCTGAAATAGGATGATGTGGACCTTAGGAGCGAACAGGCAGCCCAGGACCACGGAGCCACTCAGGCTGACAGAGATGCACATGGTGGTAGTCTGGACCTGCCAGGATACAAGAGATGGCAGAGGGTGAACAATGCGCATTCAACTCGTCCTCCAAAATCACTTGAATGCATCAGCTGTGCTCCTACCATCCCCCATCATCACATAGCAACCAAGAATTCATTATTCCACCGGATGATTAAGTCACCAATTACATAAATTGTGCATATCCAAACGTTGAAATATTTAGTGCGATTTTCCCAGTCAGTGACCGACTGGTTGCCACATTGGCTCCACAGTGCAGAGATGAAGGGTTCAATTTGGGATCCGCCCTTCCTGTGTGGAGTTTCCGTGTTCTGCCCGTGCCTGCGTGGGTTTTCTCCCGGTACTCCGGTTTCCTCCCACATTCCGAAAACATGCATGGCAGGTTGACAAAACAATCTAAATTTGGGTTGTGAACACGAATGGTTGTTCATCTATATGCACCCTACGATTGGCTGGCAACCGGTTCACGGTGTCCCCCGCCTACTGCCAGAAGACGGCTGAGATAGGCTCCAGCAGCCCCCGCGACCCTTGTGAGGATAACGCGGATCGAAAAATGGATGGATGGATGGACACAAATGTCAGACCATCAGTTGAAATAAATAAAAATAACATTCAATTAAAAACACAAACATGCACACAAATGTGTACAAAATGTAAACGAATAATTCAGATTTATTTCTTTCCAGTCAATGCGCTCATTATTTATAAAATGTTTTGAATTCATTCATTCATTCATTCATCTTCCGAGCCGCTTGATCCTCACTAGGGTCGCGGGGGGTGCTGGAGCCTATCCCAGCTGTCTTCGGGCAGTAGGCGGGGGACACCCTGAATCGGTTGCCAGCCAATCGCAGGGCACACAGAAACGAACAATCATTCGCACTCACACTCACACCTAGGGACAATTTTTAGAGTGTTCAATCAGCCTGCCACGCATGTTTTTGGAATGTGGGAGGAAACCGGAGCACCCGGAGAAAACCCACGCAGGCCCGGGGAGAACATGCAAACTCCACACAGGGAGGCCGGAGCTGGAATCGAACCCGGTACCTCTGCACTGTGAAGCCGACGTGCTAACCACTGGACTACCGGGCCGCCTGTTTTGAATTGATCATACTATATATCGCTGGCATTGGGTCAGAACTTCCTTTGTAAAATTTGTTAAATGTGACATTTTTTCACAAATCTATAAGATACTCCTTGTCAGTCCACATCTGTGGGTGCTATTTTTTTTAACAAACTAGTGACCAATCTAAAGCGTTGAAAAAGACTTATTCTGTTTGCCGATGCAATGTTCATGGTTGAACAAACATGCCGTTTTTGGGGTCTTGTAAAACGTGATTATTTTGGAGGTACGGCCGAACAAAGATTCGGCCTGCTACCAGCGACAAACAAACAAAAATGCTCAGTCATGTGTCAATCTACATGGGTGTGTGTATGTATAGTATATCCTACTATTACTACGGACTAATAGTGATAGTAACAATTTATATAGAACCTTTCAAAGGTCACAATTATATAAACAAAAGTATTATGAATAAATAGAATGCTTTGCTTTTCCCCTAAGGGCAAATTCATTGCACACTGAGATGTCAGAGTAAGGGGGCTGAATCACACCATCGCACCCCACAGTTATTAGGAAGAGGAGAGACAGAGAGTTCAACACTTTGCTCCAGGGCACTTAATATGGCAGAGCAGAACTCACTCAAGAAACGTACTGCACAAATTTGGCCCACAACAACACAGTGAGGTGGTGATTACACCCACAGCATAATATACTGATTTTAGCAATCCAGTCAGCACCTCTAAGGACTTTTGTCCTTACATGTCTATATTTTTTTAAGCCTAAATGTGAGTGTGTGTACTGCATGTGAAGGCAATAGCGGATAAGCGTGCCGATCATATGTAGTTGTAATGAACAGTCGGGGGCATGTTAGTCATGTTTCAACCTCTAATATGTGCTGACCGGTGAGGTCATTTGCCCGAGCATCTTCCAATGCCACTGGCTATCCCCACAGTCCAGGAACTTCTATTTGCAGATGCGCAGCATGAAGTGAATAGAAACACCCCATGACCTCCCAAACGAGCAGGAGGAGCCTCACATGTTTTAACTTTCACCTGGAAAAATACTGTGGGTTGGGGAAAAAAACACTTCAGCAAAGGCTGTTGGATATTTTTGCCTCACTCCCAATAGTCTCTTGATTTGTTCCTTAAAGTCTCTGCAAGGTGAAAATAAATGTTGTGAAAATTTGACACACTGCACCACAACCCTTTCAAATTTGAACGAGTACGTAAAATGAAGCTTCAAAATCGTTTCAAAAAATATCAAGCTGTTGTCCCCTCCCGCTGAAAACTGGATGCTACTTTTTCCAGCAATTTTCCTATGCCTACACATCGCTACATGATTAAATCACGAGCGAGGTAGGATCTAATCAGCTAGCTCACAAGCTAACAGACTTCTGATCCTTTTTTCGGGGGCCGGCGGGCAGTGGGCTCGTCCACGGCACCTCCTCGCTCGACGATATAAATAATGACACAGATATGTAAGGTAATTTGTGATGTCCAGGAAAGATACATTTTCGGCATGTAGGCATAGCTAGCTAGCTATGCTCACGCTTTCGTGGGAGAAATGGTAATAATCACTTAAATGACTCGCGCGGGACATGAAGGTGTTGAAGTTTTAATATTTGTATTTAGAAACAAATCTCTGAATTCACACTAGAGGATCTTTGGCACACTCTAGTGTTTTCCTATTGCTTAAGTCAGTAATATTCCACATTAAATTTTTATAAATGATTCTGCAACCATTTCTATTTAATGGTAAGTTGTAATGTTGAACCCCGAAGAACCCCTATTTTGGAGTTGTTATTTTGTTTCTGTCATTTTCTGCCTGTCGTTTAACTAAATTAGATTAGAAAAATGTTGGAAAGAGCCATCAGTATGAGGCAGTGCAGCCGGGCAACACAGTTATGCAAAATGTGTCTATTTATTCCTGATTGTTTGTGACACACAGATTAAAGCCCACCTTCAGCCATATGTGTAACACCTAAAGCAAAACTTCATTCACGTGCAACAACGATGCAAAACTCTTTGTTTTATTTTCACGGATAACTTCGGCTGCAATTAATTTCACTCGTTATTATGAGTCACTCTCGAATGAATCAGTCGTTAATGAAATGTTCACATTTTCGCTCCAACTTGAGAAGGCATGAGAAGAACGTTTCATGGTCGTGTGAGTGATCAAATATGAAGTGAAAGTGACACCTTTGTTTTCACGGTGATAATTATGCAAGAATGCATGACGAAAATACACAAACGCTTCAGTTGCCAAAGACCAAGGATGGCAGAGCCAATGGGTATTTTCATTTCGGAGCGTTCTTTCACTTTTGTTTCTTATTATGCTGTCAAAATAAATGATGATTATTTTTTCCATCAACTCAAATTTTGATCACACTAGTCAAAATGTGCACTGTGCCATCCCAGACCACTTTATTTTTTGTGGCATTGTTTGCTGAAAGTCCAGTTTTAAGAGGAGCGAAAGTAAATGGCGTCATTTTTTTTGTTTCTTTCTTTCAACGATGAAACTTCACAAGTACCGTTGAAATAAGGAGTAGCATAAAAATTTGCAAAACATAAACATTTCTAAAGGATCAAAATGATTGGATTTTGCGGTCAAGTCGAAATTCAGGAAGTGTGGAAAGGCAACAAATGCCGCTTTTCCGGTGATCAAATGTCGTTCAAAGTAAATTGTATATGTTAATATATGATCAGTTCAACATGTGGGAGACTTTGCGCAGTGAAATATGTATCATGCCTTCATACATGATACCGCGTATAAAAATACATTTGAGCTCCCTCTGCAGCATCCTAACAGAATGATAGTTACCCTGTAGTCACTGGCCGTGACGTAGAAGATGGGCTGGAAGGCGAGCCAGATGATGCAGGTGGTGTACATGGTGAAACCGATGAACTTGGCCTCGTTGAAGTTTTCCGGGCACTTCCTCGTCTTGAAGGCGTAGACGGTGCAGAGGACGATGAGGACGCAGTTGTAGGTGAGCGACATGAGCATGCTGGAATCCCTGCTGTTGCACTTGAGGGTGACCACGTCTCTCCGCTCCGGGCTCACCTCCTTCCTCACGCCGGGCACCTCCACCAGCAGCCAGATGACGGCCACCAGGAGCTGGCAGGAGATAAGCGCTCCGCAGATGGCCACCTGGGAGGCCGGGCTGATGAATCGCGGCCGCTGGGCGCCGTCCTTCACGCCGCTGAAGATGCGAGCGATTCGGTTGGTCTTGGTGAGAAGGGCCGAGTAGCACACGGCGAACGACGTGCCCAGGCCCAGTCGGCGGAGCGTGCAAACGGCGGTGGACGGCTTGGCGATGTAGATGAAGGTCATGCTGTAGCACATGAGGACCCCCAGCAGGAGGATGTAGGAGAGCTCACGTCCACTCGCCTTCACCACGGGCGTTTCGTTATGCTTGAAGAACAGACCCACCACAGACAGGGTGCACATTATTCCCAAGCAGGAGATGGTAACGGGCCCAATGGCCCACGCGTCCTCCCAGCGGATGTACTCTTCGGGCAGATTGTAGCATCCCGTCAGGTTGTCTAGGGGCCACTGCCCGAAGCTGCAGTCGGCGCACGTGAACTCATCCTGCAGGTACTGGTAGGGCTGGCAGGGGATGCAGATCCAGCAGCACACATCCCCAGGCTGCATACTCTTCACCTCGTTCTTCCTGCAGGGGTCGCTACACTGTGAGGTGGGCGGCAACAGGCCACGCCAGCTCACCAGCGTGGTGTTCAGGGTCAGGTTCTGGTCCCAGTAGCCGACCTTCTTGTAGACAAACTTCCCGTCTTCTTTGTGGTAGTGGAAGATGTTGTAGCGGCTGATGCTGTCGCCAACCGAGTCGAAGCGCACCATGTTCTCTGTGTCGACGGGTCGAAACGGAGCTGGGAGGGAGAGGAAGAAGAATTAGAACTTCAGAAGTTTTCATACCGTATTGACTCGAATATAAGACTTCTAGTTTTTTGCATTGAAATAAGACTGAAAAAGTGGGGGTCGTCTTATATCCCTGGAGCTGTGTGAGGTCCCATCCTGCTTCAAACAGTCTACCATCATCCCAGTTCCCAAGAAATCGGCAACATCGGAACTGAACGACTATAGGCCTGTCGCCCTGACGTATGTGGTCATGAAGTCCTTTGAACGCCTTGTGCTGAACCACCTAAAGAACGTCACTGGACCCCTGCTGGACCCTCTCCAGTTTGCCTACTGGGCAAACAGGTCTGTGGAAGACGCAGTCAACATAGGTCTGCACTACATCCTCAAGCACCTCGACAGCAGAGGGACCTACGCAAGGATTCTGTTTGTGGATTTCAGCTCTGCGTTCAACACCATCATCCTGGAACTCCTCACCCCCAAACTACTCCACCTCGGTGTGTCCCCTACGATCTGCCAGTGGATCCTCAGCTTCCTGACGAGACGGACACTACAGGTGAGACTGGGAGCAACAACATCATCAATACGCACCACCAGCACTGGAGCCCCACAGGGATGTGTCCTCTCGCCACTGCTCTTCTCTCTCTACACAAACGATTGCACCTCAACAGATCCAGCTGTCAAACTCATAAAGTTCGCAGACGATACCACGGTCATCGGTCTCATCAAAGACGGCGACGAGTCTGCGTACCGCCAACAAGTGGAGCAGCTGGAGCTGTGGTGCGGCCGACACAACCTCGGGCTGAACACGCTCAAGACTGTAGAGATGATCGTGGACTTCAGGAAACATTCTTCTCCTCAGTTGCCCCTCACACTATCCAACTGCCCTGTGTCAACCGTCGAGACCTTCAAGTTCCTGGGAATCACAGTCTCCCAGGACATGAAGTGGCAAGTCAACACCATCTCCATCCTGAAAAGGGCCCGGCAGCGGATGTACTTCCTGAGGCTGCTGAGGAAGCATGGCCTGCCACAGGAGGTGCTACAACAGTTCTACACGGCAGTCATTGAATCAATCCTGTGTTCTTCCATCACGGTTTGGTTTGGGGCCGCCACAAAAAAGGACAAAATCCGACTTCAACGGACAGTTAGGACGGCAGAAAAAATCGTTGGCACCGCCCTACCCACTCTTGAGGACTTGCACACTGCAAGAATCAAGACAAGGGCACGGAAAATCCTCCTGGATCCCCCGCACCCTGCCCACCACCTTTTTCAGCCACTCCCCTCAGGCAGACGCTACAGATCCATGCGCACCAAATCCAGTAGACACTTAAACAGCTTCTTCCCTCTAGCCATTAACTCCTTAAACAGTCACTGACATAGTCACTCTTCTTGCACCACAAAATGGTACTACAAAACTACTGGTTACTCCAAAATGGTTCAATGATTTTGTTGTTTACGATGATACTAGTGCAGCGTGTTATACCGGAGACAAATTCCTTGTGTGTTCTACATACTTGGCCAATAAAGATGATTCTGATTCTGATTCTGATTCTGATATTCGGGGTCTAAACGTTATACCCATTCACGACGCTAGATAGCGGCAGATATCATTGAAGCGAATGCTGAACTTGACTCCCCAGGCCAAAGCAACCCCTGCCACGAAGAATAAAAATAAAAATAGCGGTAGCACGAAGAAGAAAAATAAAAAATAGCGGTAAGAAAGAAAACAGAAGAAAATAATAGAAGAGACAACAGAAAATGGAGAAACGTCGCGACAATCTGGAGAAAAGTCAGCCGAAGATCGGCCAGGTTAACCGGCAGCTGAGAAGAAGTTATGATGTAATTTGTGTTTCAAAAACCAGAAGCCATTCATTTATGAATGTGATTGCGCTTTAGTTTACATATTTCCTGTAAATGTTCAGATATTAAGATTCGAATGAGACAAAATAACATGCTTTTTCTCTCAAATATGTTGTTATAATCATTTGTTTTAGCTGTACTGTCATTATTTTCTGTATAAAAATTCATTTGGTGTTCTAAAGGCCTTTTTTCAAAGTTGAGTCTTGAAAAAGAGGGGGTCGTCTTATAATCAGGGCCGTCTTCCAGGTATATTCGGGCCAATACGGTACATACATCTCGATAATATTATCATGTTTTTTCCTATCGGTAATATCTGAAATTCAGATGACTGAAACACTCAATTCCAGTGTGAGTGACTAATATGTGTCTGTCGATCAGTCCGAAGTGTTGGGGTCGAGTCTTGGTCTAGTCTGATATTATCATTCCTTTGCTCACCTTCAAACTTGGTCTTCAGGATGAACTCCTTGTAGAAGCGTTTTCCGTTGCCCGGTTTCATGGCTTCACAGACCTTGGATGTGTTAGAGCACACCGCTTGCCTCATGTTGTGCAGGGCGTAGGCCATGGCGTAGACCGCGTTGACCACAAACATGATCTTGGACTCCTGCTCAAAAGTGCCGTCTCTGAGGCTGCGGTCGCTGCATCCGTGCTCCTGGAGGCTGCAGCCGAAGCGGTGCTCCCAGAACTCTTTGAACCAGGGGTTCCTGGTGTTGGTGTACGGGTTCAGTTTCGTGAAGTAGTCTTCAAACTCTCTGATGGGGTAGGAGGCCAGCTCGATGGTGAAAGCGTCATCGGCTGCCGTCTCGCTGCCCCTCACCACGCTCTCCTGCGCCCCCCAGCCGTCACTGGCCACCCAAATGAAGGAGACTTTCATGCGGGCGGCGGCCACCAGCAATTCCCTGGCGTCCTCGCTGCGGGTGAACATGATGACCACCTTGGCGTTGGACTTCTGCTGCAGGGAGCGGATCACATTCTCGAAGCCCTGGCGGTTCATGGAGCGGCTCACTTTGGCCGAAGTGGCGATGCAGATTTGGTGAGAGCGGGCCTCCTGCTGGAAGGCGTCGATGCCCGTCTCGCCGTAGTCGCCCTCCGAGGCGACGGTCGACACGTATGTCCAATTGAAATAACGCAGAATCTCCGCCATGGCTTTGGCTTGGTAGAAGTCCGCCGGCACGGTGCGGGCAAAGTAGTCATAACGGGATTTATCGCTTAGCTTGGCGCTGGTGGAGGCGTAGCTGATCTGAGGGATTTGGAAGAGTCGCAGGAGGTTGGCCACCTTCACAGAAAAACAAAAGGAAGTTTACCGCTCGGACACAATGTTACAGCAAAAGACCTGATTTGACCGTGATATAATGCGGCACACTGACATTTATAGTAAATGCAGTTTTTTGCGAGAAGACGTTTATGACCCGCCTGTGGCTTCTCTCACATGCATTAAACATTTATCTTTAGCTAGGTTGCAAAATGCTTGTGGGAACGGTCCACTCGGGGACATTTATTGCCAAGGAGCGTCCAAAAGAGAGACATTAGCATTTGTTAATTTGGCCCCTCCGGTAACTGTTTTGTTCTGCGATTCCACCTTCATCTCAAGCAAGAGGCTATTTGCATGGAACTCAACACGCTTTATCTGTGTGTGTACGCCTCCTGATGCGGGGCCTGCACCACACTTTGGGGAGGTACTGCTTATTTTGTTTGTTGTTGTTGTTGTTGATGTTTTTTGATAGATAACAGCTTCTTAACACAATATCTGGAGACATAGAACCGTACACTTGTAAGACACAAAAAGAAAGCAGGCTCGGTTCCATTCTGGCCTTCTTGTGTGGAGTTTGTGTGTTCTCTCTGTGCCCGCGTGGGTTTTCTCCGGGTACTCCAGTTTCCTCCCCCACTCCAACTCGCGCATGGTAGGTTAATTGATCACTCCAAATTGTCCTTTAGTGTGATTGTGAGCATGAATGGCTCTTCGTCTATTTGAGCCCTGTGGATTGGCTGGCAACCGGTTCAGGGTGCGCCCCCCCCCCCCCACACCTACTGCCCGAAGACAGCTGGGATAGGCTTCAGCACGCCTACGACCCTTGTGAGGATAAGCAGATGAAAAAAAGGATGGATTTGTGGATTTTTCACAACACCCCCATCTGCTTGATTAAATGGGGATCTGACCTCGTTAAAAAAAAAAAAAAAAAAAAAAAA
Source organism: Hippocampus zosterae (assembly GCF_025434085.1). Lineage (NCBI taxonomy): Eukaryota > Metazoa > Chordata > Actinopteri > Syngnathiformes > Syngnathidae > Hippocampus > Hippocampus zosterae. Next base: position 14,758,880 of record NC_067459.1, read on the forward strand.
AGGGTATAAAGTTGGAAATTGTTGAAGGGATTTTATTGATGCAGTGAACTGCATATGAAACGAATGGTCATGTAGACGAATAATGTTATCCTAAACAAAATCATTTGATGACTTGAACAGGATTTTCCGAACACACCAAAAACAAAAGCCACAACTTTGTTTCAGTTGAACACACGTCACTTCTACCCATCCATGTGTTAAGTGGGACCATTCATTGACTTGCAGTGCTTCGGCTGAATGGAGCAGTGGAGTGTTTGTTAATATCAAGCTGTTTACTCCGTCAGGGCTTGCATCACTCGTAGCTCCAGCCATAAGATCAGTAGCTAAATGCCAACACCCGCAATGGCCACGGAGGAGGATTTTTTTTTATTTCAACCAGGCTGTTTTGTTGCTCTTAAGCGTCTCTGCTGTTCCTGAAGGCTTTTTGCGTCCCTTCCCTGCACCAATCTATCTGTCCTTCTAACCCTTTTATTTACAGGTAACTTTTTTCTTTTTTCTTTTTTTTGGTAAAGCTTTCAGACTCGTACGTGCTGCCGTGTCAGTCTTTTGGGTCTGTACCTCTCACCTACTGGATTTCAAATTTTCCCCCAGGGGGCCCGGCTACCTGTATACACAACAACGTCCCCATTTTCCCATCTTCTGATAGGTGGCTCAGAGCAAAACTCCCTTAAAACAAAGACAGAAACCTTCATTTGCACTTCATACATATTCATCACACTCCTTCCAAATGAATGAATGCATTTGTGTTTTAAATTATGGCGGCTCTTCTTTGAACTGCTGTATCTTATGAATTAGTATCGTCATCGTCGTAGAATCCATACTTTGAGACGCATTGCATTGACATGGTATCTGCGTGGTGCTGAACGCAGCATTATTGGGGCAACAAAGCAAAGAAAAAAAACAAGAAGGCTAACAAAAAAAATGCATTTTTCTATGAATCCTCACGAGGGCACAACGGTAATTATTGAACACACGCACATACACACACACACACACACACACACACACACACACACACACACACACACACACACACATGCTTATTATGCCTTCCTCTTGTTTTATTGTAAGCCTGGGGGCTTCCCAAACAATGATGTTCTCTGAACAATTCCCCTCTTAAGATTAAGCCTAATTAACATGTTTTCATAACATAATTCATTCCTACATATTCAAGGAAAGGGAGCCATTCATCCTGGAGTGAAATTGACTGTTCATTGGCGTCTTACACACTCAGTGTGCACAACTAATTGTCCAAAACAAGAAGCTGTGTCAGGAATTCTGCCTTTACAAAGATGACATACGGCAGGTTTGGTTGTCACTGTAAAAAGGGGCATTCATTTAACAATATGGCTGTCACTGTGGCAGTAGTTTAATGTAAAACTGCACTGGTAAATCAACACAAAAATGAAAAGGTGACGCGAGTAGCCAAGGTCAGCTTCATCTCATATAAAGTTAACTCAGTATAAGCTGTCCACTGTAGTAACGGCTGTCCCTGAAAGGGATAAATACTACACAGGATGTTAAAAAAAAATTGAAAAAAAAGACAAATGAGAACTTCTCTCTGCCCATAATTTGAAACAGCCAGAGTGCGGAAGGGCCTAGTTTCATTTTCCCAAATAATACTTTGCTTTAATAGCTTTAGGTGTATTAAGGGTATTGCTCCCCTTGAAAATAGAGTAACATATATGACCAAGCAGAGACACAATGCATATATCACCACCAATAACACGCACCAGCGGGTTGCCTGAGAAATTAAAAACGTTAGCTGTCATCGGCACGTACCCGCGCATTTGACCTCCTTCTGCTACAACAGCCCAAAGACAAGAGACAGCACAGGCAGCGCCCTAGCTGCAGCTCTTGAGGGTATGAAGTGAGTCAGTGCAATGGATTCAGACAGGCACGTCACACACCCGCTCGTTGCTTCTTCTGTCTGTGCAGCGGGCTTGTGAATGTATATGAATTCGACGATGAATACGGACGATGTTTTTCATACAATGGGCTGAAAAATGGTTTTAGCCAACAGCAGAGGTAGCAGCAAAAGAACTCAAACTCTGCACATGTAAAATAAAAAAAAAAGACAGATTATAAAATCTACTCAAGTAGAAGGTGAAAATGCATATTTAGGATAAATTATATACGATACTGTACCTGTTTTGATGGGAAAAAAAATCCCTGTACACAAAAAAGTTTCCCTCTTTTATCTCCTGACTGAATCATCTGTAGAGAGGTACATTTATTATGGATCTATACTCTATCCATCCATCCATCCATTTTCTGATCCACTTTATCCTCACAAAGGCCACTGGGTGTGCTGGAGCCTATTCCTGCTGTCTTTGGGCAGTAGGCGGGGGACACCCTGAACCGGTTGGCTGCCAATCGGAGGGCACACAGAGACGAACAACCATCCGCACTCACACTCGCACCTAAGGACAATTGTGAGTGTTCAATCAGCCTGCCTTGCATGTTTTTGGAATGTGGGAGGAAACCGGAGCACCCGGAGAAAACCCACGCAGGCCCGGGGAGAACATGCAAACTCCACACAGGAAGGCCGGAGCAGGAATCGAACCCGGTACCACTGCACTGTGAGGATGACGCACTAACCACTGGGTCAGCGGGCCATGCATGATCTAAATTTTAAAAAATGTATCTTGATCAAGATGGATTTATATCATACAACCACTTGACAAAATACAACTGAGCAAATCCAACACACAATTTTTTTTCAGTGAACATGCTGTAGCCAGAGATGCCCTGGGGCAGGCGGGCATAAGTGTGGCTGCCAGTAAGCAACTGTAGCATCAAACATTTACACCCAGCCGTACACCCGTGTGAGTGACAAAGGAGGCCAATTGGGTGAAGTGTTGCCCGAGGACCAAACAAAAACTCGAACAGAACGGAATTCAAACAGCCAACTTTTCAATTACGGGATGGCCCGCATTAACTCCTGAGCCATGGCTGGTCGGTAGACAGTGTCATGAATGTATGATAAAGATTGTCTTATTTAGGTGGATAAATTCACGCAGAAAGTTCCCGCCAGACGCAAGTGACAAATCCAGGTCCAAAAGTAAAAACCCAGAGTTTGGCTTTAGCCACGGGTGTTTCTCCTCGGGTGTTTGTGCAGCTAAAGCCGGATTGGATTTGGAGAATCAGATGTAAAAATTAACATGTGTTGAAAAGAAAATGGATATATGAGTGATTATAGTGGCCGGCCGTTTACTTTCTAGACCTGGATTAGCCACCTCTGTTGCCAGGTCGTACACAGGAAATGTTAAGAGACGGCTGGTTGCCATTTCTGCAACGGAAGGTGAAGTAACTGCTCGTTTCCGTGGTTCATGCCTGAGCAAGTGGACAACGTATCATCGGGCTGCTTTCATTTTGCTGTGGATGAACGAGAATAAAGCGAGATCCCCACATTTGGCGTGAATGGCAATTTTCTCTTGTGTGTGCTGATCCTTTTCCTGTCACTGCTGTTCTTGTTCAAGGTCTTACAAAACATCGTAAATAGGACTAAAATGTTCGGAATATCTTTTCTTGTGGAACGTGGGATCACGCATGTGAAACTGAACGATGTTTAACCCTTTCAGGGACAGGGGTTACTACAGGGTGCATGAAAGGGTTAAGCGACTGCCTGCAGGCATCTTCACTCTGTCAAACAGTCTTGTTAACTTTGTCATATATGCTGTCAGTATTTTTTGTATTCGGAAAGTAGGTTCCGTAGAGTAGCAAAGCGTGAAGGTTACACCAGGTAGGCAGCTCAGCGACGTGTGCCTGAGATGGATGCGTAGCGTGAGACTTGGCCAAGAATCCTATTCAAAGTCTCACACATTGACTTTGGCACAGCAACCAGAATGTCACAGATTAGATGCTCTTTACAGTTCAGTGCTTTCATCCCCCGAAAAATTGGTCTGATTTCTGCGTGTCACAACTTCTGCCTCGGTGAGCGCGCTAAAAGATGCGTTATGGAGGATTACACTTCTACATCCGTGAGTATTATGAGCTAATGAGATTATCGGGAATGGTCGCGAAGCTCAGACTCTCTGACGTCATTGCGTGATTCGAGAATTTTGCCTGAATATCTAAAGCGGTTAGTGCACTGTGTTGTTTTCATTCACAAATACAGAAATTAAATAGGATTTGTTCACAGCAATGTCTTGCAGTTATGGCAGCGTTACGGGATTCAAATTCCAAAGAGTCGGAAATAAAGAGAAGACATTCGGAATATAGACTGCTTCCTAACTCATGTCGCTGTCATGATTTCAGTCGATTATTTTCGTCATCTCAACATAGAAAGTCCATCTGCATGTCTCAGAGGTGCGTGTCAAGTGGAGGCCTCCAGCGGATGACATTCAGGCAGACACTTGAAGACCTGCGGCTTTCTCCGGTTCAACCTCTCACCGAACGCTCCAGAAAAACTGTTCACGCTTTTGTATAATAGATAAAGCATGAAGGAACTCTATAGTGTTCTATCATCCACTGGAAGCATAATTCATCATGTGACAATCTATCCAGCAAGATTGCAAGTGTGATAAGGGTTCCAAAGGGGCAAGAAAAAAAAATTCCCCATTATATTTTGTTTACTTTGTTCCGTAGGGAGTCAAGCATGGGATTTTTAAGAATGGTTGGACATCCATCCATCTATCCATTTTCGATCGACTTTATTCTCACAAGGGTAGCGAGGCGTGCTGTAGCCTTTCCCAGCCGTCTTCGGTCAGTAGGCAGGGGACACCCTGAAGCGGTTGCCAGCCAATCACAGGGTCACAAAGAAAGGAACAACCATCCGCACTCACACTTAGGGACAAATTATAGTGTTCCATTAATCTGCCATGCATGTTTTTGGAATGTGGGAGGAAACCGGAGTACCCGGAGAAAACCCACCCAGGCCCGGGGAGAACATGCAAACTTCACACAGGGAGGCCGGAGCCGGGATTGAACTCACGACCTCTGCACTGAGGTCGAAGCACGAACCACTGGGCTACCGGGCCGGCATGGTTGGACATACTGTTGGGAATTGCTTCAAAGAATTGTACACATTATTTTTATTTTTATTTTTTGCGATAAATAAACATACAGTACACACAAAAAATACACATTCCTCTCTCTCTCTCTCTCTCTCGCTCTTTCTGTTTCTCTCTCTCTCTCTCTCTCGATATATGAATAGCAATTTACATATTTTAGTTAACAAAAATGGTCTATATGAATCTCTTATTAAAATGTTTTGTTAAAGATGTCCAATTCAGGAATTTTTCTTCTAGCCAATGCGCATGTATAGCTATATATTAATTTCATTCCTCAATATATGCCAGTGAATTGCGTGCCTTATATCAAAATAACATGACAAGAATAGAATAAGACTTCCATGCTGACGTTTATTACCGTGCCATCTGTCATGACATTCGATCTACTTGAGCCAAGATTCAGGCCTGTCTTTTGAGAAAGGCCAATTGACAAATGAGGCAAACTCAACTCACTCGACCACCAATCACTGACTTCGCATAAATCTTAGAATTGCTTGCATTACACAATCTTGCTGTATATTTTGCACCGTTTTTGTGCTGGCCGATACACATGGCGACAGATTCCTTAGGAATGATCAATGAGAGAACAGGCAAGAAAAACATGCTGGAGATGGACACGACGAAGCGACGTCCACTCCGGTCATCAGTAAGTACGCAATAATACTGACCGTGTAGGTCCTGAATTGGCGTGATCCAGCCTTGCTTGACTTGTGAGTGTCGGTGTGATGTGCTAATTGGGAGCAGAGCTGTACTGTGTGTTGCACAGAATATGTTCAGAGGTTCAGGCACAAACACGACAGTGTGAGGCAAGTGAGAGGAAAGGATGGTGGAGGCTGAGAGATTTAACAAGTAGATATGAACTAAAACACCTTTGTCAACACGATTCGTGTTTTCACCCTCTGCGTGAAAGCTCCACTTTCCGGTTTGTGTGCAAAAGTGAGTGCAGACATTTGAAATGAAATCAGCGCAACGGATGGAGAAATATGAAAAAAAATTGTCGCTTCAGCGATGTTTGGTGCGATCATCTATGACTGCGTTTTTAATTTCAAGCAGATATGGCGCATTTGGTGATCAAGGCCTCAAAATGACAAGATTCCCTCTTGACTGACTTTGTGGTTTAATTATTTAAGGACTTAGAGCAGCAAAGCCAAAATGTTGCTTTGACCCGTTATTATTATTATTATTGAAACTATTTCAAGAGGAGATTTGGAATTTTCTGATTTTTTTTTTCCAGAATCACTTTCTGTCACATTTGTTCCAACCGTCAGTATAACCTGACAGGAGTATATGAGTGAAATGATTCGTGTGAAAAAATAAAAATCAGTCCTCTCTGCCCTCATTATCCTTTTTAAGGAAAACACGTACCCGAGGAAAAATCAGTCAATTAGAAACATAAGGCGGAACTGACAAAGTGTCAATCACTTGCGGTGCACTGACAGGAGCACTTGAATTTCAGGAGCTTCACCGAAACTATGTCGATGTCAAATAGCCACCAGTGGGAAATATATAAATGCCAATTTCTCATTTGAGATTGGGCACCTATTTGAAGGATTTTTTTCTTTGGTGCAGTTCAGTGTTCACTTTCATGGTTAAAAAAAAAAAAAAGAAAACAGAAAAACAACACTACCGTAATGTGAAAATTACATATTTCATCTGGTATTGAAGAAATATATAAAAGTCTTTCAGAAAAAAGTGTGACATCAAGCCCCAATTTTTCCTACTTGGCATGTTTAACATGCACATTTTAATTTATTATTATTATTATTTTTGGTTCTGGTGCTGGTGTTGTTTTTTAAATCACCCTATTTATGAGTAAAGTGGCCCATCTGTTCGTTTTTATAATGAAATGTATACTTCAGGTCAAAAGTTTGGCCACCTCTGTCTAATGTATGCCAGTAGTTCAATAGTGTGTGTGTGTGTGTGCGCGTGTGTTTATGTAGCTTTTGATCACATTTCAAAATTGAGCAACGTAAGAGCATTGCACTTCCACTGAAGGTTCTTCTGTTGTTGTAGAAACTGAATATTGGCACAAAATCCAAATTGGGCGTTCAGACCAGCAGTGTAACTGAACATCAGTATTCAAGGCTAATTCCATCCTCCACCAGATGGTTCCGACTGCTTCTTTTATATTCAGTTAAGACTAGACAGGGAAGAAAAAAAAAGATGATGAAAGTGTTTAATTATGAGAGAATCCTTGTCAGGCTCACGAGAGACTGGCTCGTCTTCCATCAGCTTTCTTTCTCACACACAGGTGGATGCTTTTGCTCCTTGCCAACGGAGAAATCTCACAGATGGCAAGAATAGACTTCCCCAAAGTTTATGAGGATCAGTCTTGGCAAGCACTCGTACCCTATAGAGACTATGTAAACCTGCAATTTTCTGAAAGAAATTCATATAAACGTCTCTGTATATATGCGGCATGATAGATAGATAGATAGATAGATAGATAGATAGATAGATAGATAGACAGACAGACAGACAGACAGACAGACAGACAGACAGACAGACAGACAGATAGATAGATAGATAGATAGATAGATAGATAGATAGATAGATAGATAGATAGATAGATAGATAGATAGATAGATAGATAGATAGATAGATAGATAGATAGATAGATAGATAGATAGATAGATAGATAGATAGATAGATAGATAGATAGATAGATAGATAGATAGATAGATAGATAGATAGATAGATAGATAGATAGATAGATAGATATGTAAAAATAAGTCATCTTAATCACACTTTAAAATATCTTTTATGTGTTCCAAAAGACATTTCATGATTTTAAATTGGATATTTCTCGAACATGTTTGATCTGATCTGACGTGCCAGGATGGGCAGCCATTTTGCATTCACACAATAGCAGAAAAATTAATGGTGTCATGTCTGATATATTGTTTTGGGTGTCCAAATTTGAATGAACGAGCAGGTCTTTACCGTAAGACTGAAATGGGTTGTTAGTATAATGAGTAATTAACATTTTTACACCGAAATAACTGTATTTACCGTTGGGCTGTCTTTTGTTATTATTGAAAATAGGACTTCAATGATTGCTTCAGAATGGCAAATGGCTGAGAGATTTAACAAGTAGATGGCTCAATCCATAGAATTCGTTTTGAAACAGTCCGCTTCACCACACTGTTTAAATTTTGACACCATGAGACCCTGAATCGGTTGCCAGCCAATCGCAGGGCACACAGAAACGAACAACCATTCGCACTCACACTCACACCTAGGGACAATTTAGAGTGTTCAATCAGCCTGCCAAGCATGTTTTTGGAATGTGGGAGGAAACCGGAGCACCCGGAGAAAACCCACGCAGGCCCGGGGAGGACATGCAAACTCCACACAGGGAGGCCGGAGCTGGAATCGAACCCGGCACCTCTGCACTGTGAAGCCGACGTGCTAACCACTGGACTACCGGGCCGCCTTCAACAGAACATCTTCATGATTTTAGGAAGTGACCGCTGAGCTTAGCATGCCGCAGTGTCATCAGCAGTTTCCAGCAGAGATACAGAGAGACTGAAATCCTCCAAAAAAAAAGTGGAACACCCTTGGAATTTCCCATGGATCAAACACCTGTTGTGAACAGAGAACAAATTGCGCAAAAAAAGTACTGTCGCATTGAACAGTTGGAAGTTATAATGCATTTGAAGTTCAACCAGAATTTCCATCCTCAGATATTTAGGTGGAGTATGTACACTGCGTGGTTACACTTTTGGCTCGATTCAAAATTTGCATCAAAACAGACAGTTGAGCGTTGAGACAGTGGCGTTATGAGCTTCATTTTGGCCCTGGGTGGTCTCTTGCACTTTGGCAGAAAAGTGGCACCAGCATGCTGTTCTTTTATCAGAGGTGTCGGCATAACAGTGAGCAAAGGAGGTTGCGATTATGCCCGTGACTTTCAATGGCGGTCTTTTGGAGACACGCTCATGAATATGCTCATCATTTAGCATCAATACAGAGATGCTGGACTCGGGCCCAGAAGCGATTCAAGACTGAACGATTTAAATCAGGCGCCGGCGTTATAGCCTTATTCAAAGAATCGCTGCTTCCTCCTCTCATGTTTTTTTTATGTGGAGGTGCTGGCAATTACAGTGCCAAAATGTTTTTCAACTCCCACAGGGAGAGGCAAAGGAACTGCAAATAGATTTGGTGATGAGGAGCCATCCAACGCACTTTTGCTCTAATGCAAAGCACAAAACTCAAACAGAGACTCAGTCGAGCTTAAACACAAGATTAAATGCGGCCAGATGTCAAAAGCAACCATAGAGTGATATAAAATTGATGATGTGGTGCTTTATTTTTTTCAAATCGATGGAATGTAGGAACAGTTCTCAAGGTTTTACTACTGCAATATATAATTCATGTGTGGCATGGTTGTCATGTCATAGAAATGTGACATGCCTGCCTTTCCTCGAGTTGTAATAATGCATCTGCCATCTTAATGGTATCATTTTGAGAATCTCCAAACTCAGTGCAGTGCCTGCATAGAGATATCAAACTCTGCAAAGGCATCTTTCTTTACATTTCGCCCCAAAGCAGGGGTGTCAATCTCATTTTTTGTCGCGGGCCACTTCGGAGTTACGGCTTCCCTCGGTGGGCCGGTGCAAAATCTCAAAACGTTATTTTTTTTTACCCATGACAATTTGACATTTCTACTACAGATTTCAGCAAGAATCACAATAGTTGACACACATGATTTGCTCCCACGGGCCACATAAAATGACGTGGGGGCCGGATCTGGCCCACGGGCCTTGACTTTGACACCAATGCCCTAAAGGCTTTCTAAAGTAAAAGAGAAAAATGGCACCCTGATGGCCTCGATTTTAATCCAAGCTGTCAATTGAATAGTTCCTTTTTCCCCCTTAAAATTAAATACGAAAAGCAAGACATACATTGCAACTAGTCCCCAACTGACACTTTTGGAGTATTTCTCGACAGTAAACAGATGGAAACTGAGCACACCAGCACATACACGATGACATTGCTATGCAAATCAGCAATATGTAGCAGTTTCTATACGGTGATTTAGAACACTGTATACTGTACACATTATCAAGCTGTCTGTAGTTGAGTCATATCAACTCGGTGCACAAATCCACATATTCCACATACACGACGGCAAATACACTGACTAAAATGCACAAACACATCTGCTTATTCACGAGCTCACTTAGTCGGCAACACTTCAGGTGTGATGTCAATTATTAATTCAATGCCGCTTCAGGAAGTGTTTATGACAACACACAAGAAAACAGTCAATCCATTGATCAATTCACAAAACTCCACAAATTCCACAAAACGTGAACGCCCCAGCACAAAAATGGAGATGCGTCGGTTTTTATGCTGAACGCTGTCTACTTTGTGTGACCAAATTATCAACCTAGGTTAGGGAATGGGCAGCTCTGGGTGCTGGAACGCCCAGTGAAGCTGCTGTCAGCCATCGCTCGCACACAGACACTCGCACGCAGACTCGCCAATCCGACACCCCGCCCTTTCTTTTTGCTTTCTTTCTGACACAGGTGTCAAACTGCCGCAGTTTAGCGCAATGTCAGCTTTTTTAACTCTCTGTATCGACGAACTGCACAACTATCCGATACCTTAAAATAAAGATGTATCGGGTCGTGACGGATACCTCGTATACAATAGGTACTCACCCATCCCACCTTCTCTGTATTGTACTGTGAGTGTGTACAATACACTACAAATACATACCGTATTGGCCCGAATATAAGACAGCCCTGATTATAAGACGACCCCCTCTTTTTCAAGACTCAAGTTTGAAAAAAGACTTTTTGAACACCAAATTAATTTTTATACAGAAAATAATGACAGTACATCTGAAACAAATTATTATAACAATATATTTGAGAGAAAAAGCATGTTATTTTGCCTCATTCAAATCTTAAAATCTGAACATCTAAATATTTAAACTAAAATGCAATCACATTCATAAATGAATGGCTTCTGGTTTTTGAAATATAAATTACATCATAATTTCTCCTCAGCTGCCGGTTAACCTGGCAGGGGTTCACTTTGGCCTGGGGAGTCAAGTTCAGCATTCGCTTTGATGATATCTTTCGTCGTGAATGGGTATAATGTCTCGACCCCGAATATAAGACGAACCCCACTTTTTCAGTCTTATTTCAATGCAAAAAAACACTGTCTTATATTCGGGCCAATACGGTAAATACATATACTGGACTGCTGCATGCTTCAATTCACACATGAATGAATTCTCACATTTACCTGGATAGAAACATCACTGTAGGATCCGCCGATGACCCCCGAAATGGCCAGCTGGACCTCATTCTGGATGGGTCGGGACCCGTCCGGACAGATGAAGCCTGGGTCGTGCACCTTGGTGAGGGACGCCCTGACAAAATCGAGGGACTGCTCCAGAGCGTAGGTGTCCTTTGAGCAAGTGTCAAGGATGTGCGCCCCTAACTGCAATCCGGGAAGGATGCGATCACTGGAATTAATCTCGTCGAGGGCTAGCAACATGGCCTCCAGTCTCTGGATCCCTCGCTCCTCGTTGATTTTACCACAGTCCTCCGTCCCTTCGCCTTTGTGGTGCACTGGGAAGAGGCCGCCGATCACCAAGTCACCGTCTATGAGGATCTCACGCTTTGCCGCAGGGGGGAATCTGGACATGCTGGGCAGGCTACCCGGTACCAGCAGCTCCAGCAGGAGGACATGGAGGGGCCAGTAGGAAGGTGTCGGAATGGCCAATGACCCGAGGCGAAGCGTGTCGCTCAGCATGGCGGGAGCAGGATGTTGGGCTCAGTAAATCGAAGTGGAGGAAGGTGGTGGTTTACAGACAGTGCGTGTCTCCTGATATTGGACAAAGCATGTTGACCACTTCCTAGAAATGAAATGGAGAATTAAATATGGTCATTAATGTGACCCCAACGGTTGAAAATATGGGTGGAAATAGAAGAGAGACGAATGATTAGCAGGACATTTTTGGCAGTGATGTGACATTGGAGTCCAGAGCAGTCAAGCAGGAAGAACATTTGAAAAGAGGAAGAATTTACAAAGGAAATTAGGTGAATTAAGAAGACTCGCATTCAAAGCGGTAAAAGTCGAGTGACACCAAATGTGATCAAAGTAAAGGGCAAGTGTTTTATCATTTTTCTATTCAAAGTGGATAAACGCGTTTTCCGCTTGTGTGAGGGGAAAAAAATATTAATGTGAGAAGGATCAAGTGTATCAATTTTGCCATTAAACGATTGTCTTTATTGGGATTTATTTTCCATTACGTTTCCATGATGATAATAACATTATGATACACTCACCAACATAAAGGAACGTAGTTTTTCTCAATAAGAGTATGTCATTTTGTTGTTGTTGTTGTTGTTGTTGTTGTTTGCCATTCTCCTGGTGTAGACAAATCTTTCTGTTAGGACATAATAGGGCAACCCTGAAAAATGTTTATTTATTTTTCATGAGGCGTGACACATCCAAGCTGTAGATATTCCAGACACTTCTCAAGTCAGGAGGATTTTCCCAGCTTACTAGGAGATGACACGTAGATGGTGGTGCTCCTCATTGAAGGGGGGTTGCCATGGTAACTTGGTGGGTTCAAAAAAAATAAAAAAATAAGTGAGGGTTGCAGGGAAGCGGGCAGTGTATGCTAATATGGATCTCGACAGAGGCGGGCTTTGGGATTTTTTTTAGTTGTTGTGATGTCGAATGAAAATGACGGGCGCTCATTAAATTATAATAGCGATGCCGAACACGCTCATGAATTCATATTCCGTTTTCTTTAAACTTTTGAGTGTTTCCACACGCATGATACGTAATATTTCCGAAACAGGTGATGACCCAAAATGAACCGTTGACATTTCATCAATCCGCCTTGCTTGCAGGCAGCTCGCCCCCAAAATGTGCTCAAAGAATATTGTGTGGCATTCCCAACAGGAAAACAGCAGGAAGGTAAGTGTCTAATGAATGCTGCATTCTCCCGCTCAGGATAAATATTACATCAGGTTGTGGGTGGCAGCTAGAGCGGCGCATTGATGAATGCGCTGCTTTGTATCCAGCGAGGAGGTTCGCAGAGAGTGTGAAGATGTGATCGAAGTTACGTCTGAGGGGGGGGGCAACACAAAAGCAGAAAAAGAGGCGCAGGCGTCGTCAGTCGTCAAACATGTTTGACCTAATAGAGTGAAGGTCAGAGTGCCACTTACACGTCCAGCGTGGAAAAAGTCTAATTGCGCTTCCGCACTGGAGCAGATGGCAGCTTTCTGGTTGCAAAGGCAAGGTCGCTGTGTGAATTAATGGCACCATAAGGAACAGCCAATTAGGCGAGCCTTTGTAAACTAGGCCAAATGGAGGTTGGAGGTCTCTCAAAGCCCTAAGAAGTGCAAATGCAGTCAGACGCCATAGACGACATGAAACGCAAGTAATCCAAAAAAAAAATAAAAGGCATTTCCGATTTGAAAGATAACCAGGGGCTCAATCAGCCTTCAAATGATGCCATCAGTTTTCAATCAGGTCATTAAAAGGACGCCGATGTAGACGCAGCGGACGAGTGTGTTCGGTCTCCGAAACTTCAAACGTAAGGAGGCAGTCAGAGAGTACATGTCCATTCCCTATTAGCATAAAAGATGCCTCGATAACACCATTCTTCATTGTCTCGTCCAAATATAGCCAGTGTGTGATGTGTGAGTCAGTGCAGACTCACTGTCAGCTATGCTGTGATTGGCACGTACAGTCGCACGGTGTGCACGACGATGTGTAACTTTGTGAAGATGTTAAGTGGGAGCCCGACATAACAAGAACCACCTGTACTGTGAACATTGGTGAAGCATCCATGCATCCATTTCCTATAGAGATTGTCCTCATTTGGGTCGCGAGTGAGCTCAAGCCTTATGAGGACAACCAACCATTCACACTCACATTCACAACTATGGACAACTGAGTCTTCCCCACTAGTTGACAATCGCAGTGCAACACATAGACAAACAACTGTTTGCGCTCACACTCACACCGAGGGACCATTTACAGTGTTCCATGATCCTGCCATGCACGTTTTGGGAATGTGGGAGGAAACCGGAATACCCGGAGAAATCCCACGCAAGGCACGGGCAGAACATGCAAACTCCACACAGGAAGGTCGAAGCCGGAACCTGCACCACCGCACTGTGAGGCAGACGTATTAACCAGTTGACCTCAGTGACGCCCTTGAGCACAGGTGTCAAACTCAAGGCCCAGGGGCCAGAACCGGCCCGCCACGTCAGTTTACGTGGCCCACGAAAGCAAATCACGTGTATCAGCTTCCATGATCCGTGCTCAAATTTGGACCGCAATGTCAAATTGTCATGTGTCATAAATAATGTTGAGATTTTGCAATCATTTGTTTACACTCACTGAGACAATTATTGAACAAACAACAAAAAAACCAGTTGACTGATTTTAAAACTAGTAATCCATGTATTTCTCCATTGTGAGACTAATAAAGGTTTTTCTTCTTATCTTTTTTCTTATTTGATTTGTTGTGTACAAGTGTGGTGATTGAACATTCATTCGGTTTCACTGTCGTAATGGCGCTCCGAGGCAAGATGTAACTCTGAAGTGGCCCGCGACCAAAATAAGTTTGACACCCCTGCCCTAGAGAGAGAGAGAGAGAGAGAGAGAGAGAGAGGGTGCCATGCTGGAATTCATTTAATTTGCATATTCTCCCCACGGTGCCTGCGTGGGATTTCTCTGGGTACACCAGTTTGGATTGCTGGCAACCAGTTCAAGTTGTCCCCCACCTACTGCCCAATGACCGTGTGTGGATAAGCGGATCAGATAATGGATGGATGCATGGATGGATGCATTTATGTTCTTAAGTTATAGTTGTTATCGTCATTGAATGAGTCAAGAGTTTTACTTTGTGTACAGCACCTTGTATGCAGCTGCAGGTGTTTTTAAAGTCCTCTATATAGAAAGTAGAGTTGTGATTATTCTTTTGGCCCTCGTCTGTCTTATGCTGAACTCCAGTGCATTACAAGAGAACCGTTTCCATTAACTTCTGTAATTACGGTAAGTAACTTCAACCTATCAATTAAATGAGTTGAGTTTGGACACTCTATATTGCTTCGCTACAAGATAACATTCAATTCCACAAAATACACTAGACTTCACGATCAATTAAACTTCTAAAAGAATGTTAAGAGTCCCTCACGATCATGAAAATTAATACGCAGTAAACATACACTATTGTTCAATAAATACCGCTCTAACAGTGACAATTAAAAGCATGTATTATAAGTCTGTTAAAGGCAGAGTTTAATCCATCCCTCCTATTGGTTTTCATAACATTATGCTGATAAAGTCGACGGTGGGTGCAAATGAGATTTAATTGGATGTTTTGGATGCGATGTGAATGCTCAGCATCTCCTTGAAGAAAATCACTCAAAAGCAAGCACCGTTTACGATTAGCTGTATCGGATACTAATCAGCCTGTGCACACTTTGGTGGAATCCTCCAATGTGCAAGGATCATTATGACATCAATTGATGTTGAATGAATATCAGATGCCCACTGGCGGTGGCATTAAATTGAGTGCGTACATATGAATTTGAGTACTAACAGAACGCGGCACTCCTCCCGTGAGGTATAAGGAATGAACATTTTTTAAAAAGCTTCCACGTGTTTACACCACCGACAAGATTATCATTCATATCCGAGATTGAGTACCAGGTTCTGTGCACACAATATCAACCAAATGGATTTAATGGGGGGGAAAAAACAAGTGACCATGTTTGAAAATAAAGGAAGGGCGATTCTCCATTTAAAATCATCAACCTGCTCTCAGCTAATATGGACAACCTGCCTGTACTTCATCCTGGTCTCCTGTGCGTCCACAATTCACTTGGCGTCTGATGTTTTTAAATCGGTGTGGCATTTCAAGTGTACAAAAGTGCTGTGCAACAATGCCACTTGTTTAGATTCAACCCTGATTTTCACGCCACACAAACACGTTGCTGCACCGTGTGGAAGAGCAAGGCAAAAAGTGAGAGTGACAGCTCCAACCGCGTTTGTCATCCATCACTGTGGAGATCTGACATCTGAAGGCCACTAGATTAGGTACACTCGCACAATACAGATCGGATTTTAATGCAGGAGCTGTATCAAAGTAAAAAAAAAAAAAAAAAACATACTATAATAACCATAGTTGGGTATATAAAGATTTTGCATTATTACTTTCGTCAAAGCAGATTTTTGTTTATCAGACCTAAAATCAGTACCTACAGGTGTACCTAATGAAGAGGCCATGGAGTGGTATTTTGTCTGAACATATTTTGGAGCAAACGTTACAAACATAAAATGTCCCTCGCAGACCTGGATTGTTTCTGCTGTTTTTAGCAAGTGCTTTAAGTTTGCTTCATAAACTAATTCGTTTTTTAGGTTATTTTTTTAATCTAAAATTGTATTCAATTGAAGACAGGTTGGGATACAATGTGGAATTATCTCTCATTCAGATATGTATATATAAAAAACAACAACAACAAATGGAGAGTGAATTGAGGCTCATGATGCAGAAAAAATACATTTCAATGGAAGTAAAGAAAGCGTGGTGTCTTACCCAAAATGTTATTGGTGTGCAGCTCTCCTTGGTGATCGCGCACGCAGCGCGAGCCGCTTCAGGTGACCAGCCCTCTTGTAATAAGATGTTTGCCAGGCTGCTGCTTGGGATCTGTCCTTGGTTCTGAAGTGTTTGCTGACACTGGCAAAAAAAACTCTTTCGTACTCTCCAACTTGCCAGCCGTCGCACCGCTGGACCAAGCGAGGTCCAACCTCGCGCGAGCTGCCACTCGCCACTATAGAAAATACATGGAACCGATCTAGATTGTGAATAAAGTGGCGGTTTTTTTTTTGTGGTTTTGTTTTGTTTTTGTTTAAAAAAAACTTCACGAGCTCTCCTCGCGGGGAAGTGGTCAGAACGAACTTGGAAACAAGAGGGAGCTGCAAAATCTCGCTAGTGGTGCAACGCGGACGCGCCTCTGCTGCTTCAGTGAGCGCAACGCGACCACGCTGCGCGCTCCCGCCTGCCACAACTTCCAGACAAAGCCAAACGAGGCAGGCTGGGAGAAGCTCGGTTTTAAACAAAACTACAGCTTGGCGAACAGGAGCGATCACATAAATTATGATAATAATAAATACATAAATAAACATATAAAGCGAATTTGATCCACACAAAAAGAGGACCTTTCATTCGGGACCTGGCAACCCCATTCACCTTTATCTCACTGAGGCCCAAACACACTCCAGTTAAGTGGCGCATGCACTCGACAATAAAGCTGGAGGTTTTTGTGTGTGTGCTCCTACGCATTTGGAAGGACTTGGGCTTTGAAACCGTAGGGTTACAATTTAAGCCCCAATGCAGAGAGATGCTAATCTGCTTCCTGGCTACAGTGGAAGTGCCATTGAGCAACGCGTCATATAACCTCCTCCAGAGCTCAAGAGGGGTGGCAGTGTTTGTGAGCCCCTTTCACAATATGATCTCTCATTGCATACTTCCATGTCTGTGATTTGGTTCCGTGTAGTGTGCAGGATAAAAAAAAACAAAAACAAATACATATACAGAAATGTCTAATGTGGACTTCCCCTTGGGGGATTATAACTGGTGTAGTAATCATCATAATATATATTATTTTAAAACATGTACTACACCGATCATGTGACAGGCAATCTTCATAAATCATTTCCATTGGTTACTACGGAACCCCAGACATGATTGGACACAACATTCACAGTGTGGACACACAATATCCTGTAGTCACAACGTGCGCACAGAATAATTCCTGGCCGTGAATGCCGCCAATCAATCACAGGGCACATACTGTACATAAAGCCTTTTCCCCCGCAGCTAATTTAGAGTCTTCAACTAAACTGTAGACTGACTGTAAGGTCATGAAATTGGGCCATCAACATCCCACCCACCAAACCAAATCCCGCCATGCATGTCTTGTGCCTCCCTTAAAACTGAGGTCTGTCAACAGGTTTGTGCACTGCCGCAATGAATTTCTAAATATATAATCAAGATGGGGCGGCATTGTTTAGCACGTCGGTGTCACAGTGCGGAGGCGCAAGGTTTGATTCTGGCTCCTGCCTTCCTGTGTGGAGTTTACATGTTTACCCCGTGCATGCGTGGGTTTTCTCCGGGTACTCTGGTTTCCTCGCACATTCGAAAAACATGTGTGGCAGGTGAATGGAACTCTTTAAATTGCCCCTATAACAATCTAGATCATTTGAATTAGCTGCACTGGAAGAGTGAAACATCTAAAACATGCAGGCTAGGGGCCCTCAAGGACCAGAGTTGGTGACGCCTGATTTAGCGGATATTCAAGAGTCTGTATCGCAGCTAATTGAGCATTACCCTCTTTTCCCGGGGGAATGTGACATCAGTAGCATTTCTGTTGCGTAATTGGTCAGCAGTGGCGAGGTGTTGGGCTACACAAACCAAATTACGTCCATCATTTGGCTCAGGAAGCAACATCAAATTGGTTCTATAGAATATGTGACTGCGGCTTCGTTTTTCAAGCAGTTCAGACACCTTCACATACTTCAAGCACATGCGCAACCGCACACACTTCAGCGCAGGACAATAGCTGCGCAGGACGGGTTGGGCAAATAAGGTCTTTCGCTGTGCAGCGGCAATTAAAATGACGAGCAGGTCCTGCCTGTTACATAATTCTCTCAACTAACACAAAGGGACCAATTTTCTCCTGAAATTCAATTGTAGTTTACGTTACAATGATGGATGGCAAGTGGGCGGAATTCAGACTTTAGATAGAAACATGCCAATTAATGTCAGGGCAAATAACAGGGGGTTAGGGGGACTGAAACAAAATGCTGCTAACTTGTAGTGAGGATGCGGCGGTCTTGGGTCTCATTATAATTATTAAAAAGTGACAAATAACTGCTAAGCAGTGACAACAGGCAATGAATGTATCCAATGAGGAATAAGTCGGAAAGAGTAAAAACCGTTGACAACGAATCTACCTTTAATTATCCATGAATTGACCATAAATGCTTCATCCCATTTATTTCAGTATTCTATGTGATTTCTTGGGCCGCATACTAAAAATAAAATAATGAATCAAAAGTGCCCCCCGATCATTAATTGATGCTAGGACAGAAGCTCGACTAATTGGTCAATTAATCTTAAATCTTGCATAGTTGCACGTTTAGTGCATGATAATGAAATGTGTTTGTTTGTTAAATAGTTTTTTGTTGCTGTTTGTTTAACTGATAAATTGTTTCAAATCATCTGGATTAAGCAGATTAATGCTCGCAATAAAATGCGTGAGAAGAACGGTTTGAAAATCCTGCTTAACATTTGTGCCAGAGCTGCAAAAAAATAAATAATTTAAAAAATGTTGTCTATAGATCATGTGCAAGGAAGGCCCAATTATTAAAGGTGACATCTGGCTAAATGATTTTGCCATGTTGAAGATATTTTATCTGACTTTTATGCAAATGAAACCCACTTCTCGTACCACCAATGAGTGGATGTTGCAATGTGTTCTCTTCATTGGTGCTGATAACTTTGCCGCGGCTGTTAATGAGTTTATTTGCCCTCTTCACCCAAACATTAAGTCTAGCAATACAGTCGTCCATGTAAATAACCTCATCTGTTCTTACTTCGCTCCACTTCATTTCGCCCGGGGTTAAACTGCCACCAAGCTTTCGAAACGGTTATACAAGTGTAAAAAGAAACAAAGTGCAGTATAATAAATATGTGTACTCAAATTTTAATGCTGGATACAAAGTCTATGGGAAAGTAAATTCACTTTTTTTTTTAAGAATTGTTGACTGTCATACAAGTGTACAAAGAAGTTAACCGATAATGGAGAACATAACTTTTTATTATATAAACACCGCCAAGTTCCCATCCCTTTATTTTAAAGGGGCTGCCTTGAGCTACAAGGTTAATTCATTCCCTGCCCATGCTTGTAACTCAAAACCCTCATATCACAAATTGTCAATCCCCATTTAAAATGAATGAAGTTGCAATTAATGGTTCCAGCTTCCACCATAAAAAAAAAAAGCAAACACATTTTCAATATATTTTAGAATGGCAAACAAGCAAGCTATAATATTGTACTTTGTAAAATCATATATCAAGAATGAAATAGACTGTTTGAGGAATTAAATAATTTGTGCATCAAGATTAATTCATTGCAACTCCTATTGCTCTGCGAGATTTGGCACCCGCAAGGCAGTAGGCTAATAATACAGTCATGCAAAGGAAGAAAAACTGTACGTGACTCAGTCATTATTATTAGTCATTCTTCACAGATATGGCTGTATTGTTTATATTGTCTGTCTACGTGTGTTGTGGCATCGTTAGTGTGGAAAGATTCATTGCTTAAAGATTTATCACACCGCTATAGAGATGCAATTCGTTAGCTTGTCTATGGTGTTTTCTATAATGTGTTAGCATTAAGCTCACAGACTTTTAAGAAAAGGCATGCGGTTGTTTCAAATACACCATGTGTGCAGCATATCTCTTATGTTTAGCCTGACGTGACGTCATGTGCGTAGCTTACGTGGCAACATTTTATCTTGAAAGTTTCGGTTGAATTGTACATCATCAGATTTTGATAAGCCACCCCCTGTCCTTGCTTTCCTGCAAGACTCGGAATCAATTTGGTGATGTTGCTGATAACCAAAATATCAGCGTATGATCTCACTCTGCCCTTTCTTTAGCCTCATTCCACTTTGAGGCAACCTTCAAAGTTCAGCGTGGAAAGAGATTTTCACATTTCCACGATCGAAAGGTTTGCCCAATCTTCAGAGTGTTTACGAGGCGCCTTGTTTCTGTCCCATTCTTTTGATGCCCTCCGTCCCGTCAATCTCCTTCTTCTCATCACTCATATACGGACTTGTGTGTGAAGGCATTTCTCGAAGCTCTCAGACTTTGAGGGAAGTTGAAGCTATTTCAGCAGTACATCTGTGTGTGTGTGTGTGTGTGTGTGTGTGTGTGTGTGTGTGTGTGTGTGTGTGTGTGTGTGTGTGTGTGTGCACAGTAAACAAACCAGGGCTGGGGTACATCTGCTGCTGGTAATTATAGCACCTCAGGGCTTCCATTACATCCGTGAATCTCATCCATCACGTTTATCCTCGGGGGACAAAAAGCCCTTTAGCATTGGGATTTAGAACGTATAAACCAACTATAGATTATCTTATTTGGAGAACATTTAACAGATGAACACTCAGCATTCTTTCAGCATCACAGAGGCGTATCGATTACAAGTAAATTAAAGAATTAGTGATGTCCGTAGGTTCCCCCCCCCCTCTCTTTTGCCATCTATTTGATGCCAAATGCTAAAACAACCCCCACGCACAGTGTTCTCCAACCTCTACTGAGCCAAGGTGCATGTTTTACAAAAACAAATTTTATATATGATTCAGGGTGTCCCCCGCCTACTGCCCGAAGACAGCTGGGATAGGCTCCAGCACCCCCCGCGACCCTAGTGAGGATTAAGCGGTTCAGAAAATGGATGGATGGATATATATATATATATATATATATATATATATATATATATATACACGTAGATCTTACTGCACTCTACCAAAACAAAAATATCTCTAAAGATTGACCTTTAATTTAGTTGAACACAAAGCTGATATGCTTGCAGGAAGCCATGATTTTTTTATTGTGTGAATGGCGGATGCGCTGCTGTCTAATGGGGAAAGCATTCAATTGTTCTGTCTGTCATTATCTCTCTCTCTCGCTCTCTTTCTCTCTCTCTATATCTATATATATATGATATATATGATGAGATATATATGTTCTTGGCATGTGTGAGTTGGTCTGACTTGTGATTTATACATATGCTAATATTTTCATTGATTTATGGGTCAGTTGCGTCGGTGTACCTAATGTTAAGATCTGGCTGATGAGTAGACATTTCTGACTGCTGTTCGAATGAAAATCCAGCTCACCAAGCTATAAATGCAGGAAGAGTTGTGGCTTGTGCTCTCAGGTCAGCAGGTTATGGGCTACGCTTCTCTTGGGAGAGTTTCTGAGATTTATAAGCACCGATATGAATGTCCACAGGGTCTGTGACAGCTTTATCTGCAGGCCACCATTATTTTGAAATACAACATCAGATCTTAAAAAAATAAAATAAAACAGATGGCATCCCGGGATAGTTTAGTTTCCCCCCAAAGTGGAATGGCTGCATGACCAAAAAATGTTTTGAAACCAATTATTTGAATTATTATTAATCAAAAGAATTATTTGAAATCAAAAGAATTGACTGCAGTCGATATTCGACGTGTGAATGGCAAGTATCTGCATAAGCAAAAATTTTGGTGTTGGGGGGGGCTGCCAAATGTGATCTATTTCGGGCTTTGATAAAATGTTTCCCGATTAATTCTGACGGTGCAAAGTAATAAGTGCTAAGAATGAATAGTCGTATCCTGCGGCAGGCTCTAACTCAGTCCACTGGGGCAGCTGTGGAACCATTGCACATGTGACTCACACTATCATCAAGTATGAAGTGATGAAAGCGTCAGGGGGGGTATGAGGGAGAGGGGGGTGGGGCTTCACGAACTTTGATTTAAAACAAGACAAAAGCCATTATATTGCTCATTTTCATCAAGGCCAACATGGCAGTCTGAAGAGTCCTAAATGAACATTCGTGACAGGCAACATGAGCAAAGGCGATTTACTCCATATCGAGGTTTAGGGCGCGCCTGTGACTTGATGATGTGTGTGTGTGCCGCCTGCACACTCGCAGCCACCGAGTGGCTTGCTGTGAAAAGCTCGCTGTGATCTCTTGTTTGCTCGGAGATGAAGGCTACGGCTGGATATGACTGCACATATATCACAAGCTGCGGGTCATCAGGTGGTCTTGCAGACTGCTGCTGCCATATTTATTCCGGAGAGGGGAAAAAAGAGCAATCGGACAAGGGATGGGGTGCTGGGGTGGGGGGTGGGGGCGCATTAGGTTAGGTTCTCTTAAACACCAGAACCAAATGTGTACTGGTGATGAAGAGATTGAGTGTGAAATTTCGATCCCTCCAAGACACTTTACGCTCTAAAGTGGATTCTAAAATCAAATATCAATACTTTTGGATACTACATTGGAGGTGATGTACAGCGGTGCCCTGAGACAGGAGTTACATGTGTTCCGGGAACACACTTATAATTTAAAACGAGGGCCCAACAGATTTGGTGGATATTTGTTTGCAATTTTGATATTGGCCAATTTCTTCTTGATTGTTTTTTAATTGTTTTATTTAACACAGTAACATTACAACAGGAGGCAAAGATAATTCATTCATTTGAAATTTTTTTTGTATCCACAAAAAAAATCTGTTGATTTATCTCTGTGTTGATGAATTGTAAAGGCAAATATTCTGCCTGGAATTCAGATCTTTATTGTGGTGAGCGTTCAGGCACAAAAAAAAAAAGATTTCATTTATTGTACACTGTATTTGATTTCATTAATTGGAATTGATCTGTCATCAATCTAAAGAAAGAAAATAGAAAATAAAAATTGCATCCTCCCATCATCACCATCATCTCACATTTTTATTCATTGAAAAATCTTAAATAGAAAATGGATCCCCCCGAAATAAAACCTTGTTGGAATGTTTTTCTTTTTTAAGCCCGAAATTGCTTTCTGTAATGTTGTACTTTATTTAAACACAGTCATGTCTTGAAACAGAATCACCGTTGTGCTGCTCTTTGCTGGAGAGTATGTCGAGGCTTCCTGTGGCTACATCAGCTTTGTGTTCAATTTAAACGGGTCCAGATTTCACAGGAAGTAAATTCAGATAAGATCACTTCAGTATTCCTACATTTTTTTGAGATATTTGGTTGATGTTGTACTGGGAGCCCTTTAAGGTTGGCAAAAATCCGACCATAGCATTACCATCATCATGCCTTTCAGTCTTAAGAGATTCTGGAAAGGAATCATCCATTCACAAAGCATCTTTTTCAAAAAATACATTTATTGGAACCTTTTAAGAGAACTAAAAACAGCACAAGCACTTGCGGGTGCAGGTGTTAAAATGATCAGCGGCCATCAGAAATGACAGAATGTGTAACACAACAAATATTTGAACACGGGTTGACACTAAGACTGGATCACTCAGTTGGCCCTGAATCTTGATTCTTGATACTACAGTATCAATATATTTTGGATAAGTGTACGCTTACAACTTTGAAGGAACAACTTGAAAAAGTTTTTATTTTATTTACTAATTACGTTTTTTGTGCACCAGCATCAAAATAAAGGCATTTGTGCATGAGTTTGAAGTGGAAAATCCCCACCAAAAAAAAAAAAAAAACACCTCAGGGATGACCTACAACAGATATCATAAGACAGGCAGGCCCCTCTCTCGGGTCTGGCGTCAATGACCTCTGATCCCGCTAATGTTCCCACGAAAAGAAGAAAACAGGAGAACGAATGAAAACTGAAGAAGCCACAACCAACGAATGGCCCCTCCGATTTGGGCACATCTATAAATTCCTTAGCGCAATAATAATCAGATTTAGAAATGAGCTTGAGAGGCACAAAGTGGAAAGTCAAAATTATTTTGCTCAACAAAGAGGAGCACTTCTTGAAAAAAAAGCGTGAAAATCTCTCAGCAGGAATCCTTACTGCAAGGATGAAGAGTATATTATCCATGTCATTAGGGTGACAATCGGCCAAAATTATATTGTAATATAATAAATGGTGAAAAAAATGACATTCACACATGAAGATGAGTATTTAAGATTCATGCCTCCAGGAGAAGAGTGGGCTTGTGACTTTGAATCACAGAGAAAGAAAAAAAACTTTAGCGCATCCTGAGAACTTTTTTTTTTCTTAGTTTTGTTTTTGCAGAGGAACCTTTGACACAACATGGTTCAACTGTCTAAGGCTTGAAATCTGCTCGGGTCAAACTTCACTCCTCGCCACCAACAGCACCCAACAAGTGCGGGACACGGTCAAGGCTCACCTGGCTCGAGCCTTTCTTAAACTGATCCCGTTCTTGGTTATTCCGTTTCCAGTCCGTCTCCACGAGCGAGCGGTCCCTGGACGATTTCCCTGTGTGATTTGCGTACCCGTTGTCCCGGATGGACTCGGACCGGGTCGAGGACGCCACCAGTGACGTCTCTCGACTGGCTGACAGGAAAATCCCAGTCCCTGAGCTGCATTCGCTGTTTGAGTCTGCACCTAGAGAGTGGCCATCAAAAACAAGAGGAGGAGATGGGGACAGATGGCGGGCACACTTCCATAAACAAACACGAGGAAAGCGGGGCTTCCAAAATAATCCGAGAGATTCAGACAAAATCTGTTCGCTCCAATTTGAGTTGCATTGCAACTCCACCATTATTTAACCTAAACATTGACTGCGCAGAATGCATTTATGTAACTATGGATGTAAATATTCCGACATTCGCACTACTGGTAAGATGACACTTTCATCTTGTCATTAACATAGCTGAACTGGCTAGTTCAGTTAATTGGCTGTCAATAGCAGAGTCATATTTCGCCGTTACTTCTTTGAAACCGCAGATGGAAAAATTATTCGAGAGAAAAACAATTGGAGGTTAAAATTGATAAGTTACAAGAAAAAGCCTTCGGATGAAAACATGCCACAGAGATGCTATTAAGACACTCTGCAATCATTTGAAACCGTGAAAAAAAGTCCAATATGTAATCATTCAAGTACGGGAATATTTGGCAGCTCTCTGGAGTGATACTGTGGTTGCTCGCCTCGGACGTGTGTGGGAGTTTTGACATGATATTCACCTGGTAAAATGTCGTTTTCCAAAACAAGTTGCTCACCAAAATAATATGACTATTTTCATACTCCTGCATTTACATTTTACACCGCCGAAAATATTCATTCCAAAGCTGTATTAACTCTGCCCCAGTGACATTTTGCATTGCCTCTTGGCTTAACAAGGAAGGTCAAAATTTGCACTTTTTCTCCACTAAGACATTTTACATCCACTAAATGCCTTCTTCTCTTTCATGGGAAATTTATATTACATACAGTATATGACCTTGTGATTGCCACTGTTTTTTTTTTTTCCAGTTTGCCCTTTGCAGGAAAATAAGATCAATTTTACACCTGGTTGTACCAGTCTGCTGCCCTTTTTGGCCTTTTGTGTGGCAGGGTGCGCTTTTCTCAAATCAATATGTCCAAATAAGCAACAAGTCTGTCATTAGCGGCCAACTAAATGAGGAAGATAAACACACAGTATGAACTAACCTTTCGCGTGGAACAAGAAGGGCAAGGCGAGCAAATATCAGCATGCAAACAGCGCAGATCATTAACCGACTTTAGAAAAACTCTCAATTCAAGTTTGAGATAAAGAGGGCCAGGTTGCTCCTTAGTTACATTCTAGCAATTTAGAGGTTTGAATGAGGGTCTGAAAGGTTACCTTTCTAGCCATGTGGCTCAAAGTGTCTTCATATTTTTTTTCATGTTGAACTAATGAGGAATAGTTCACTGTTGTGGGAAAATATGGGTTAAGGTTCGTAAAATGAGTGTACCGTTAAGAACTATTACCGGTATATTAATAGGTCAATGATACACTGAAAATGCATAAACTATTCTTGATAACAGATATTGGTAGTGAACTATAGTGACACAAGGGTATTTTAAATTATAATATTGCATGTAATATAGTATATTTGTAGCTATCTATCTATCTAGCTAGCTAACTAGAGCGATAGAGAGAACATTAGGACCAAACTAAAGAGAGAAATGGATCACAGGTAATGCAATAACCAATTCTAGTGTGAGTAGCATGTTTTCAACCCTATATAACAGATGTTGAATAGCCAAGAACATATGCCGTTGAGGGCGGCCTGGTAGTCCAGTGGTAGCACGTCGGCTTCACAGTGCAGAGGTACCGGGTTCGATTCCAGCTCCGGCCTCCCTCTGTGGAGTTTGCATGTTCTCCCCGGGCCTGCGTGGGTTTTCTCCGGGTGCTCCGGTTTCCTCCCACATTCCAAAAACATGCATGGTAGGCTGATTGGACGCTCTAAATTGTCCCTAGGTGTGAATGTGAGCGTGGATGGTTGTTCGTCTCTGTGTGCCCTGCGATTGGCTGGCAACTGATCCAGGGTGTCCCCCGCCTACTGCCCGAAGACGGCTGGGATAGGCTCCAGCACCCCCCGCGACCCTAGTGAGGATTAAGCGGTCCAGAAAATGGATGGATGGATGGATGGATGGATATGCCGTTGAAAGCTTAAAATAAGCCTTTGAATAATCGACATACCTGTACGTGGATACAAAAGTGTCATCAAAAAGTACAATTAAAGGTAGCTGAGCGTTCTTGATTGATTAAATCTTAATTGATCAACTTACATGTAGAGTGTATGCCCTTGATGAATGCAAGCAAGACAAAAACAAAATGAAAAGGAAAAAAAGCATGCACGTTGCAGGGTAGAAGCGGAATGAGTTATACTTCATGGTATGCCACTGTATAAATGCCAAAATCAAACCGCTAGATGGGATTTGGGTCAGAAATATAAACTGCAGGAGTACTACAGTTTTTTGGTGTGGAAATTAATTCTCTAGGCATTTTTATCCCAAATGCATTGGCTAGACATACACTCCATGAGTCAAAAGTTGGAATACAATTTCTCGTGCTATTGAATGAGATTTTGTCAAAACCTTTGACTGGTGGACTAGCGATTGAAATAATAAACTGAAATACAATATGGAGTGTTCAGTAGAACGTGCCTCAACCTGGGTCGCAAAAAGAACTGAAGAACACAGAATAAATTTCAGGTGTTGTGTGTGCCCCAGAAGATCTGCATATGTTCATGAATTTTCATACAGCAAACAGTCCGAATTAATTTTTGTGCGAACAGACATGGAACACAAAGTGACAGGAGAATTCCTAAGATGCTGTCTAACAGTTCCGGAACTTGCATCTTGCAGTTTGGTTGTATTTTGTTTGTTGCCATGTCATTCTTTTACCCATTTAGGCATCCAAAGCCCCTGATCCCACTGAGAGGCCAACAACTGCGACTGTTGGCGAAGGTAGAAAAATATACGTTCACGTCAGAGTTCGGCAGGTTTCCGAGAGTATTTGAGTTTTTGTTCTTGTGAAAAGAAAAGTACACGCGAACGTGTGGCGACTGTTTGGCAAACATTTTGCAAACATTGCAAGCTTGAACGAACCCTGACGAAAATGCAATGTTCGCTGCCTTCTACAACACTTGCGATTGGTCAGTGCCCTGCGGGACCCAGTTGTCACCGCTTGACAATTAACCACAATTGTGTTTATGACGGCAGCACAGTAGAAATTGTCTTTTCTAATTTAAGCACAAAGCGTTTTTCCACAACAATAAGTACAGTAATTGACCAATCCAATACTAAGTGAAGGCCTTTCTCTTGTGACATCCTCGGGCAAGGTGGCCATATATTGAACAAAACCCACCTCCCCCCAAAATTCAGATGTTCACAGAAGATCTATCGTACGACCTTCCACTTGTGTCGATTTCAAACACAGACTTTATTTTATGGAACTGAAAAAAAATATTCTGCCATTCCTATCACACAGGCTTCGTTTTAAACATTGCATAACAGGATGCGCTTCATACAGCAGCAACTGTGGTAAACACTCCCTCAGAAGCATAGAAGTCTCATGAGGATAAATTAGTGTCAAGTGGAATAGCGTTAAAACACTTGCGCATCTTTTACAGTGAAAGTTCCATATGGCATCCGTCTTGTTGCTGTCGGCCCCTGGGTGAGTGGCAGGACACATTCAGCGGAGACTGTTGTGTCTGCTCTTTTCATTAACACCTGAAAAGGTGTAAATCACAACACGGTGCTGCGCACTTCTCATAAATTAAAACGGATGTGGAAAAACAATGTCAGGGTCATCTAACACGGCTGAATGACATGTGGGCTTTATAATGTAACGATCGACTGACCACCTGGAAAAAACAGGGTTAATTAACCCTTTCAGGGGCCCTGTAACCTGATAACATAAGCTGTCCAATATATTCTAATTTTGAATTTTGAAAGACTTTCTTCATAATTTTTTTTATTTATCCTTTTTAATGGGATGGTAGAATCTCACTCTGAATTTTCTAAACTCCCATTTTGATTCCAGTGTTGTATGGAGTAATGTCACCTGGCCAGGCTGCCATTGTGTGTCAAGTTTTGAAACATTTCCAAAATGATATGTACCGCAACAGTAGTTATGAAATGATAACATGAAATAAAACTGAAATTGGACATACGGCCGTCCCCTGGCATACAGGTTTATTTCATTTGGTGACCAAGCTTGTCACTTACAGCAATCAAATCTCAAATCATATTTGCCAATTGAAATACATGGAAATGCCACTAATCTGTTCCAATCACTGTGTTCCTTCTAATATATGTTTCTTGGGTCACTGGGGGAAGCAGTATAATACAGTCATGCAGCATCAAACAAGAGTTTTCCGACTTAGTAAACCAAGATAATTTAATCAGGTATTGCCGAGGACAAAGGAAAATACAGGTATGTGCACATATGCAATACACAGTGCAAAAACACATTCAAGTCCATTAAGTTCCAAGGTGCAATAGAAAATACCTGAAATTTCCGAATCAGAGTCCAATTCTTCTTGTTCTGGAAGCCTCCTTTCCGCTAGACGGGCTTCCGGAACGTAGAAATCTCCTTGCCGAGCCAACGGAGCCATGAAGTGGATCACATCGTTACTGTAGATCTCGAGGAACGGGTGTGCACACAGCTTCCTGTCCTGTGATGACATCACAATGAAGTTTGTGAACTCAGACAATATAAAACAAGTCAATTTGTCTTATCTTCTTTGAAGCACATGCACCGGTTTTGCTATCAGCACCTGATAGCTTCGGAGTGAGAATTTGCAGCGTAACCTGATATGGTGTTTCCCAAATTTCCAAAGATGCTACTCCTTTTTTTTCTATTTAATTTGAAGCACAGCTTGGACAGATGTGAGGTTTTTTTTTTTTGTCAGCACATTATTCCATCACCCGTGAATTGACAACTGACAATGGAACAGAATTGTAAAATTGCTGCCCTGCAAGAGTTTTTTTTTTCTGTCCCAATCAGCACCTCGTGCTTGGACCATTTCCATCTGGACTGCCTGACACAGTGGCACACCGTGCCTTCCAGTTGGGAGTGCTGAGAGCACGCACCGGCAGTCTGAACAACCGAACGGCACATTTAAGTTTCTGGAGTGGTCCTCCTGTGTGCGTTCGGACATACATGCTGTTTCACTCAGACTGTTGGGAAACTCAAAATGTTGGTCAAATGCTGTTCGGCTATTCAGAGTGCACCTTGGAACGTAACACTCGCGATCAGTGAGGGAACACTGCATCACCGCTGCCATATTCCCATCTTTCCCATTCACGTCAATCAACCAGAGGCTCACATAACAAAACCCCGCTCCGCTTCTCACTGCTCATTAACCTTTCATATGCCGCATTTTTGTTCTTCTGCTCTTGCGACGCTCACTTCCACACTTTCGGCATGAGCTAAACATTTGACAGGGTGCCGCTCCATTGCAACAGGGCAGGGTCATCGATTAACAGCTGAAAGAACATTTGAAGGTCAACCTGCTCAAATGAAAGTTTATTCAGAAATCGAAAAATAAAAAAGAAATAAGCTCAAGCAAACCAGGAAAGCATCTTTTTGATTTACGCATCTACATTATTCTAATAGCTATCACTTTTTTTTGATGAGAGGAAAAGCCTAAAGATATTTAGTCCAAAATATTGTGATACTGACAGTCCCAGTATCAGTGGTTTCGAATGTTACGCCTTTGTTTAAATGTTAAATGCGGGTTTCGCTGCCATCGCTAGTACCCCAGTCTGAGTGTTTGGAGCCATCAATAATTTCGCATGCCCTTCCTAGACTTTCAACCGGCAAGACTGTTCTACGGCTTCTTCCTGAGAGAAAAAAGCATCCTTGCGGGCTGCGCTTATAGTCCACTTTGAATAAAGTAAAAGTCTAGACAGGAAGCTTTTTTTTTTGTGGAACACAACTTCTGGGATTCACATACACACAAAGACACAAAGACAAAACCACACACACACGCACACACACGCGCGCGCAAAGTATATTCTTGCAGGAGACATCTGACTTCTTCTCAAACTCCATCCCATCTTCTTTTTCAGTATCTGTCTCAGCTGTTGACGAGCCTTGCTCGACCATATGCAGCAACATCCATTTCGGTGATTTCAACATGAATGATCAATACCCCCAACAGCCCCAGAAGCTTGTGTATCCAACGTCATGCTTAGAATATGTCTTGCATAATGCATACTGATGTGGTACATGACAGACACAAGCCATCAGAAATTGTTAAACTAAAATAAAAAGAACGCATTAAGGGGAGCTTGCTCGGTAATGCAGTCGGTCCGTTCTCCATTCGTTATTTCTTTTGTTCTGAATAATGGAATTCGGAGAATTTGACGCAACAGAAAGGGAAGCGATGCATCTGAGTTCAAATGAACTGACAAGTAGCATTATTTAAGAGGAGACTGCAGTCTAATAAAAGACTAAATCTTCTCCAATCAACCTCTTTGTCCTCTGCAAAGGCGTCAATCATTTTTACTTTTAAACTTCAGGATGTGGGCTTTGTGAGCCATTTGCAATAAATGTTTCAAATAAAGATAGGTCATATCTATGCATGCATGCATTGAGGTCCTGATCAAAACCAAGGGAGCCGGCTGCCCCATCCCCCGCCCCCCATCATGTTTCATGTAGTCCAATCGCAGTTCAGCTTCGATCTTCTTTAGAATTGACCTAAAATGAATCCCATCTTCAAATAAATTTGTCGTAAAAAGAGCAAGAAGAAAATTAGCAGATAACAGTTTCCTATTCCTGTTCTTTTGAGATGTAGGGTGGGGTGGGGGGGGGGACCTTTTATTCGAGTAAAACTGTTGGCTCGACAAGTAAGAAAAATAAAATGACATGACCAGTTAAAAAAAAAAAAAAAGCAATCCGAAATTAATCACAACAGGAATGCATGTTGCACTGTAATACAAAGTTCAAGAATCTCAATCATGATCCTTGAGCTTTGTTTTGTTTCTTTACAAGGACCGTAGTGACAGGTAATATTTCAGTGATACGATGTGATGATTACAGCACCCAGTCTGTCTTCTGTAAAAATGGTCAATAAAATAGACCACAAATGCAAAAGCATCATATCCAGTGATAGACTTTAGCCCGGCAGCAATGCTTGTCCGACTATAATTGAAGCACCGCAGTCAGCGCCTCATTTAGGCTACATGAATAATTTAAGTGGACTTTCATTATATCCGCTAATTAGTCGTAGATTTGTTTTGTGTGTATGCATTTCCGACCAATTTGATGGGGTTCCCGGCTTCCCGGCAAAAACGCCATTCCAGTTTTGCATAGATTTATTTTTTAATCAAAAATGGCGTAGACGGTTGTTAAAGGTTGCTTTTGACTATTTTTCAGCATCGGATTAATATGAACGGTATATTAATAGCAGCACAAAGGTTTTGGTGGGATGAACCAAAAATAAATTGGAGTGCCCTTGTTTGTTGTCCTGACAGAACGCTTCGCCCGGTTCCACATCATCTTTCACGTGTTTTGAATCATTTTTGGAACACAGCGGTGATCAATGGCAAAACGGAACGTCAAGTTCTGACTACGCAGGGAACTGATGTTTGCGTGAACAAATCTAACTGCGGCTTTTTACATTTGGGAAAACTCTAAAAATTATTTTAGCTTCAGTGGCTATAAAAAGTCAACACATGCCTAGTCAAATGTGGGGCTTTTGTGATAGAAAAAACTAGCTGATGAGCCGCCCTGGTAAGGTGGTGGTTCGCCGCCCTCCGGGCGGCTCATCAGCTAGTTCCTGCGGAAGGCTGGTAAGGTGGGCCTTCGCCCCACAAAAGTGTTGTTGCTTGGTTCAACTTTTTGTTCATCTTCATTGCTTATCGCAAAAATAAAGAGATGTTTAGCTCTTCTAAATAACTAACAATTTCATTGCAATGCTTGTGGGTAGACAACATTTTTTCGCTAAGATGCCCGTGCGATCGTAGTGAGCCACTGCCTGAGCGGCGCAGTGGTGGCGCGCAGCGGCGCCGTGAAGTAGGTACGTTTTGAAAAGGGACAGACGGAAGGACAGACCTCGTGCGGGACGACGCGCAATATATATATATATAGATGGGAAGGGGACTACAGTAATCTTTTCAAAACTGTGGTGGAAAAAAGCCTTGAAGTGACTTGTTTTGGTTCTTTTTTTTTATCTTAAAAGGGTATCTGAACAGGTGTTTATCGACTTTTGACATCCACTGTATATTTAATGTATGTGAAGGCCTTAGCTGAAAATACTTCATTGAGGACTTGTTGTTGGGCCTGTGAATTCAACCGTGTGGAAAATAGGACAGGTAAGATTGATTCCTTGGAGTCATTATCTGTAAAGACTTAACCAATGGCGCCTTGCTGCTCCCTTGCTATGCTACTTCCCGGCTGGTGGCTTGGGACAAAGAGCAAAGGCCAAATAATAAGACCGACAGTGGAATTCTTGACACGCACAACACGTTATGCTTGTACAATTGGGGAGGGGATTGAGGATGGTGCGCTATCGATTTTTGTTGTATTTTCTCCATATACCGCAGGATCGAGGACCACTGGGACCAGTGCGAGGACTTAAAGGCAGAAAAGACGATCGGGTCATGGGAAGAGCATTTCTTTTCAGACTTTACACACAAATTATACTATTCGAACAGATTATACTGCGGCGCAATTAAGGGAATGCATAAGGGAAATCATTCTGGCTGACAAAATGACCGTCACTTCAAATGTCTATAAATGAAGCACTGTTGAGAACAGCTCTCTCTGCTTAGTGCGAGTGTATCATTTTTCCTCGCTAAACGAATGCTTTCAACCATCTACCAATGCACAGTAAATAAGCACCTTAATTACTGAACAAATTTGTCACGCTGCTCAAAGAAACACATTTTTGTAATTGTGCAGCTCTATTGTCCGATTTACTTTTCACTATCATGACCAAAAGACTCCACCGATGAAATGCTGCTTATTTACCGCCTATCTGAAGCACATCCCGAGGGATCTGGTGACCGATAGATGGTCAACAAGAGGAAGAGGATGTGTTTTCTCTTTCCAGGTCCCTCGCCTGGGGGACTACATCTGCATGAGACCCTACAGTGAGTGCGTCACGCTCCCTTGGATAAATAAAAGAAACACTGTTGTGTATTTTTAGAACTCTAAAACCAGATAATTCTGATCTCCCATGGTAAAACATGCCGATACACTTAGCCTATACCGCACATTATGGCTTGACAGTTGATTTCTTTTCCTAGAAAGCCAAGCAAATGCATAATGCATCGTAAAGAAGAAAGGATGTTGTATTAGCGATAACATGAATTGGGTTACATTCACCTCGCGGGACGTGATAACCAATTCAGATTTTTTTTTAAATCCGACCTTTTTAGGAACTCGGTACCATTACATAAATAAACAAATGCTTTATATAACACGAAGGCTACGTGTGCGCAATGTGACAGGCATGCGTACAAAGCACGACGTCGAGTGACATGCTCACCACGACCCCAAAAAAGACACGACGTGGCGCGGTGTTTATCGAATAAAATATGTTCCACCATGAAGGGACTCATCTTTTTATCATCTCACATCGCCAGACTGGCGAGGAGGGAGGATGAATTAGAATTTGGGGAGATGAAGCAACGATCTTCAACCTCCTTCATCCATGGAGACGTCTACTAAAGATGACGTCACGTCATTGCCGCTCGTGATTCATGAAACGTCTGCGTGGCTGAATCTCAACCATCACCGCAAATGTCCGATTTATATACAGTACTTCACGTTACAGGCGGGATTCAATTAAAGTTAAATGTTATGACAACAACCGTTACACAAAACAACTTAGCAGATTCACGTAAAATGTCAGTAGGCTCACCCACCGGTGCGGATCAGGAAATATTTGGCGTTTGATGATGTATGGGTCGGAAATGTGTGGATGAGCGTTCATACTGCAGACTCACAGCATACAAAGTACATCTCTGAATTCTATACACACATGAAAAACTGCTTAATCACGATGTCCAGAAGATAAATTGATCATGCTTTCAGATTCCAGAGGGCATTGCATCTTCTGGACTGTAGAGGGAATAAGTATTCATAGATGACACACAGGTTGTTTTATGGATAAAAATAATTGACAAATAATAATATGCAAACAACAACCCGAGTCAACAAATGCCCTTTTCTCTAGAAAAGGCCAGCATAAAGGAAGGAAAGCCACTGTTACAATCCTACAAGTTTCAATACAATAGAACCCAAGACTGACTATGGGGGTGGGGAATGGAGCACAGGATGTCATCAACATCTAATCAACTATTTAGTTCTTCTACAAATGCCAAAAAGAAAACACCATTACATTTCCATTTACTAAAAGTAAGTTAAACGCCAGTGCCAAGCCATTCTTCACACTCACTGGCTGCAAAGCAGAGTGACACTTGACTTTCAGATCACGGCGAGGCAAACCTCACACCGCCATTCTCTCATCCAAGTACAAATGATGAGACGATCTATGAAGTCTCTGGTCTACATTTCACAGAAAAGCCCTAAAGGTGCAAAAGTGCTGAAGACATGAGTGACAGAACTCACTGCCAGTAAAGTACAATCCTGCTGTCACTCAAGCCGCAATTCTCACTTCGTTGACGTGTTCAGCCATGACAATATGAAAAAGGACTGCCTGAAAGTCAGTGACCTGAATAAAGCAGTTAATTCCTAAGCCTCTTCTTTATCTTCGCAATTTTCTTTATTTCCCCCACTGGAGTCCCAGACACCTTCAACTTCGTTAACAGGACCGCATCCCTGTCACACTTATACTTGAATGGTTTAAGATGGCCTCCTCGATTGCTATTCACAAAATCCCTTGAGGGCACCGCAGCGGGGGAAGTGCTTGGTTCATCCGCCTGCCGTTCGGAGGTTGGCCGTTCACATCCGGCCTTCGTCCGTGCAGTTTGCATTGCTTCTTGCTTTTCCCCAGGCTTGTGTTGGTTTTCTCATTGTAGCTTCCATGATTGTTTCCTCCTATTTGCCAATAACATTCACATTAGCTTCACTGAAGACTCCAAATCATCATTGGATGGGAATGGGAGTGCGAACGGTTGTCTCTGTGTCCCCTGCGATTGGCCGAGACCAATCTAAAAGTCAGCTGGGATCGGCATTTGAACAAGACAACTGTGTAAAGTGTGCAACACCTACAACATACAGAGCAAACCTCAATCTAATGTAAATCTCACTCGTGGCAAGACACAATATCACATCTAAGACAGCAGTCAAGTCGTATCAATGGAGGCAGCTTTAAAAGCGCTTTTAACACACATTTAACTTGATTGATTAGATCGCCGGCAGCACGCAACCATCTCGAAACAAGTCACCTTCTTAACTCGCAATCACACTTGGCAGCATGATCTTGATTCAGAGCGACAGGGTCAAGTTTGAATCGGATCAATCAAATGCAGATGTGACATTTAACACCAACAGTAGAGTCCCAGACGCCTGGAGATGAAAGTCATGTTTGAAGGGGCAAACTCTGTGGAGCCCCCAGTGGGAAGTGTTCGCTCGCAGGCTCCTGATGCAACGTTCTCCATCAAAGAGAGAACACCGACTTGGTTTTGTGGCTTGAAATTTGATTACGGTCCATTTAATTACAAGTACCGGTAGTTAAAAATAAATAAATACATTGGAGAAACGGCAAAATAATTGAAAAAACTGAAAAAAAAAGGTTATTTCAAAGTGGTTCAGTCAGTTAGGGATTGACATAATAAATTAGGTGGAAAAAAATTGTCAATTGTGCGGATTGATCGTCAGTCTTGAGTAATGGTGCTCGCGTTTGTGTGGACATTATTGTCTCCCGAGCATACAACTCCGCCTCTATGTCTTTGTCCAGACTACCAAACCCCATGACCTTCTTTGACCTTTCTCAATTTACATCATAGCCAAATATCTGCATGTTTCATAAGCCCTGAGGACAAGCAGATGCGCCCTGGTTTGCAAGGTTCGCCATAGTGGCAAGACTAACACAAAATTGCAAGAGGCAGCACTTTGTGAGGCTTCGTGAGCATGTTGCCATATGTGTCGGTTGCTAAAAATAAGGACGTTATTGAGGAACAAAGGTAAAAATGCTTTATATTCAGCACAGAGGCTCAGTGCTGGCAATCAGCTTTCGTGCCCTCAAGCAAACAAATGTTCCATAGTCTGCCTTTCTCGAACCTTCACATCTCTGTGAATGTCAGCAATATTATCTTCCCGTTGCAGTCCTCACTGCAGGTCCGAAGACCCGGGCCACTGCGCACCAACAGAATCTCAAGACGCTGCCGCATCCGTGATGAAGCTCAACACTTGAGGGGTAAGGCACAGAAGAAAGACTCTGGGGCTGATCGATGGTCTGACTAGGCAAATATCAGGCCTGACCACAGGGTGGCAAAACAAAGGTGTCTGACCGCGACAAATCATCCTGCCGCGGCGAGCCAAATTTGCTAAATGCTGATGAGCTGCTTTGAAAAGGTCTCACCATTTGGGATATTCAATGTGTCAGACGTCAACTGCATGCTTTATTCACGGGGAACCAGCTCCGAACGGACAGTGTTATTCAATATTCCGGATGATCTGCAGCTCTAGGGGAAGACCTGTCAAGAGTTTGTTAAAGTTTGGGTTTTTGGAATGACAAAAGGCTACAACGAACATAAAAAGTCTACGCCAGGGGTGCCCATTACATCGATCGCGATCGAGCAGTAGATCAAGGACTGGTCCCAAGTCGATCCGAGGCGTGTAGAGGGACCCCCCCCCCCCAGCCCCCCATCCCTCCACAAACATTTGTGTCTCTGTGCATGTTAGTAATGTATTTTTTGTGTGAATGCACACTGCACCCTAATCATTCCATCAGTCTCACTTTGACAAAAAGTGTTTTAAAAAGAAAAGAAAGCAGGTGATCTTTAATCTACGGTGACGTATGACTGCGTCACCGCAAGTTGTTCGCGCTCAGCAGTCTGCAGTTGCAGCTTGTGATCAAAGTTGTTGCGCTATATCTTTTATCGTTACCAACATTCTCATTCAGAGTTTGTTTTGTACAATTCACCGAGGGGACGGGCAAAGAATGGGTATCTGCAGGGCCGAGAGAAGAATTTTAAAACGGTACGCATGAGCTCCGAACGTTAACGGGCTACCTCGGTGCGGCAAAGCCTTCATCGCCAGGCTATTGCTCATCATGGCATGCGTGCGTGCGTATGCGCGCGTGCGCTGTAACGGGTTGATCGCGGGAGGTTGGTTGAACGAAAAGTAGATCTCCGGTCAAAACAGTTTGGGCACCCCTGGTCTACGCCCTCCTGTTGAAATGATGGGTGAAATTATTGTCAGTCGCGAACCGGAAATGACGTTGAAGCTACAGTCTGTACAGAATTTCTATAATGTCATATATGAAAAAATATATTCTATAAACAAACAAACAAACAACATTTGTATCCGAGTACTTCACAGGTTGTGTTCGAGTTCCGACTGAATGGAACAATACCAGTGGAGCAATCCTGGGCAACTACAGTACCGCTCTTGCGTGAGTCACGCACAAAATCTCATGGGTGCACAGGTGGATAGGATGGACTGAAACAGACAGCTGAGCTATGCGAGGGGAAGCAAAGATAACAAATGTGATGCATTTATGTGAAGAAGAAGAAGAAGACCGATGCCCGGTTAGATCATTGGCTGCGTGCGTCGATCTCTTCGCTGGAGGGCAGCCAGCTTTAGGCAGCGTCCGAACAGATGGCGGCGGTAGCCAGACAGGACGCGGCCCAACATTCCTCCGACAGAAGCAGTGCAACTGAAGACAACCTGTGGTGCTGCCACCTGTTTTGAGCCTGCTGCATAATTAAACAATCGCCGGATTCACCACACAAATTAGCGCATGCCAGTGACTCATTTACACGGCATCCCTCAAGCAGCACCTAGTAAGGCCCTTCATCGTCCGGTGCTAAAAAGAATGTTGACTTTCTTTTCCTTTCTTTTGACTGCGCTACCCAAATAATACCTTCACAACTCCTGAGCATACTGGGATATGTGAAAAAGAGTACCGGTATTAAAAATACAGAAACTTCATGAGGTTACATACCGAGGACTTAATTTCCTCGGTTTGACTTCACCTCTAGCAATGATTCATTTTGTCACCCCCACTCACCCTCTTGTTTCATTTCTTTTGTCTGCACCGCTAAAATGAGCCTGTGATTCATCGTGTGTGTGCGTGAGTGTGTGTGTGTGTGTGTGTCTTGTCAAATCTCCACCTGCCAAGAAGTGAAGGAATATATTTTTACAAAATGGAATTTGTAAATGCAGGTGCTTAAGAGCGAAAATCAAAGCCTGAAGGCCTATTTAATTCTGAACTGAAACGCTTGAATTTTTTTAATCATTGTTGACGTTACTAAAAGGATACTCAATCCATTGTACATTGCACACACTAGTTTTTTGGGGCGCTTTTTGGTCCAAACATTTCAAGCTACCGGTAAATATGAAGGAGTGGCGTTCCTTGATTGAATCCCAACAAACATCCAGCTGCATTCTGATGATCTATTTTGTTTACTCCAAAGACCAGAAGGCATTTTTTTTTGCAGCTTGGACATAAGGGCTATGTTGTACGTGTTGGGAGTTTAGTCGTAGAAATTTTTGACTTTCAGAAATCAGCCGTGTGATTGTAGAGTTAACGCTGCAGTTAAGCCCAACATGATTCTTTACCCTAGACATTTTTCCTTAATTGACGGGAATTTTCCATTGTGATCCAACTGGAGCAGACACTAGAAAGTAGCACAAGGATCAGGAATGGGATTGTGAATTTTGACCAATGATAACTTTCCAATCTCAATAAAGACACATTCCACTTTAACACAAGTTTGACAGACACTCAAAAGTAGCACAAGGATCAGGAATCGGATTCTGAATTTTGATGAGTGTGATGCAATGGTAACTTTCCAATCTCAATAAATAGACATTCCACTTGAACACATGTTTGACAATGCTTCAAATATTTTCTCCATCCATACCAAATATATGTGTCCTGTTTCCAAGAGGACCTTTTTTTCCAACCTCGCATTCATATTCTAGATCACATTTCTACTTGCAAGCCTGAGATTCCAGCAATATTTGTAAGGCGATAGAAGGCAGATTGTGTTATGGAGGGGTGCACCACAAAAAAAAAAAAAAAAAAGGCTAAATACCTTGATGTAGCTTTCTAGCCGTGGATAGACCCGTTTTACTCCCAGGGGGATCGAGAAAACGGTCCTGTGGGGGAATGAGGTAGTGACCACGTGTGTGACTTCAGGGAAGGAGAACACTTTAAAGCCAGCTGTCTCGTAGCACTTCAGAAGCTCCTTGTCGGCCTTGTCCTCACCCTCGCTCACAATGCTGCCCACAGCGCAGCGGCATTGCGGTCCGGGCACCTTTGAATGAAATAAACATTGTCGGAAAAGGGGGATTAGTAAAACAGAACATGCACGGGCAAGCATCTATTTTGAAGGGTTGAGTGGCTGACTATATGAATATTTTTGTATCGTCAGCCAGGTGACAAATTTTGAGAGGAAACGCACACGGATTTGGTATTCTGGGCCTTCAGAGGAACCCGATGCCAATTAAGTAGAGGAGGATGGAGGAAGCGAGGAGAGGCAACGCTTTATACAAATGAATTCTCTTGGGGCATCCAAGCATGCCGAGTACCATTTGAAGCACAGAACACTTAAGGTAGAGGGATTTGTGCAGGGAACCTATCGCATTGATGTTCTTCTTGCGCTGTCATAATGCAAACTTTTCGTCCGGCTCAACAGTGTTGCAGAGAACTACAAATTACAGGATAATGACCGTTTTTCGTTTGTTAAACAAAATGTGTTTGTCGTGCAGGTATTTTTTTTTTTGTCCCCTGGCGTTGCCCTCCTCACATTCCACAACAGTATTTTGAAAGGCGCTTATATATAAAATGTATTATTATTAATATACTAGCTGTGACCGATCACCGCAAAGATTTGAGCTATTCATTTTGAGTTTTTGTTTTTGATCAAATTTGGTTAAAAACCAATCCCCAAACCTCTTGCCCCATGTGGACTGGCACTCAGCAGAAATTCTAGTCTGCAGTGGAACCTCGAGGAGTCAAGTCGTACAATTTGGAGTTCAACCAAAGTTTTGCTGGGAAAATAAGTTTGACAAAATTTGTACTTTTATCACACAGATAACGGTCCAGAAATACTCTTTTTCAATTGTATTCTTTGGCGTTCGACTCAGCATGACTTAGATTTGTTCTTGATTTTACTGCTTGGTGCTTTCTACCGCATTTATTACCGATTCGTCTTACTGTTTATTGTGTATGTTAAATCGCCCCATGTACAGCACTTTGTATGCAGCGATGGCTGTTTGAAAGTGCTCTACAAATACTGTTGACTTGACTTGATTTGGGGGGGTGGAGGGGAAAAAGTGTGAATGAGGGGCTGTAAGCATTTTAGGTGCGTTCACTAAATCAGGGGTGATCATATTAGGAGCAATTATGGGAAAAAAATCGAATAATTGTTCCAAATCAATCCAATTGATTCCATGTCACAGGACGCAGGACAAATAATGTGTCAAAAACAGAGTGAAATATTGAGACTGGTCGTTTCAATGTGTTCCATATTCTGCTCACGAATGATCCAACCCTGCACACTCTTGACATCACGGATGGATCTTTTGGGAGTTCACAAGTGGGAACTCTCAGCCAACTGGGTTTATCGATAACCGCAGAACTGCATGTAGAGAATCCAGGAAAAAAAGCAATTGGCTCTTGTTTTGCCTCTGCATTTACTGTGCCTAAGCTGTCGCAATTTTGCCACTAGCGCGACTGCTACCGGTGAAAAAAAAGACAACAGTGTGGGTTCATGTGACAGAACAGCGATGCCAAGTTGGGTTTTAAGTGCAAACTTAATATCAGGAAAAAAAAAACATGATCTTCTATTTAATGATGTTGTGATGTAATCATTGAAAGTGTCTTTTAAAAATAAGACAGGTTGAGGAGCCGAATCAGGTGAGACGCCAAAACGTCCATGGTGAGAATATTATCAAGCCTATTTTCATGACTTTTGTCCAAAATAAACTCTCAACACGCTTCAAAGAAGAGATCAACTGCCACGCAGCCGTAGACAACTCATCTTATATGTCTTTGGTCTCTCCATGGGAGAGTTCAAAGAGCATTTTTTGTTCTTGCTTTTGTTTTTCCATGACATTCCTAAAAATTGCATGAGTCGTCAGTACTTAATTATTTAGACTGATCGACTGCTGATCAAGGCAAGGGTGTACCCCGCCTCTGTCCTAAAAGTCAGCTAGGACGGTCTCCATCTTCGCTGTGACCCTGAACAAGATACATGACCACAACGGATAGATGGACATCTCAAACAAAACGATGACACAAAACAATTCGGCCGAGGATAAATGACTATGAATCCAATGCATCCCAGTGGCATTGAATTAAAATGTTCTTTATGATTTATGGTGAGTGATGCAATGGAAGGGGAAAGGCAACCGTTTCCCTGGCATATCAAATACTTTCACATGGACTTTCTGTCAGGCACAGCGCTAGTGAGATTGTGGACTATTTCATCAGGCTCCACAAAAGACTGCACTAATTCGCATCATCCAACCAACTCGTCCTTCTCAGCCTTCCGTCATCTTATGACCTCAACGCGGCTTGCTGAAACTTTCAAATGTCTCATCTCACCGCCGGCGATTTTAATGAAGACAATGTATGTCAAAACACTGGCCTGAACTAGCTATATGAACGTGGATAGCATGTAAACATCTTTGTCGAGGATGAAGTAAGCCACAGGGCAGAGAAGAGGCAGCATTAGGTCAGGGAAACACCGCTTGAAATTGAAGAGTTGTCAGGGAGGAGGAATTCATGAGCGGGTTCCAGACGATGTGATGGCTTTTTTTCGGGAACAAAAAAAAAGAGACACTCCGGCCCAGTATCCATGGCAACCATCACAGGAACAACTCAAGTCCTTGCTGAAGTTTTTAGTTTCCCCAGAGGAAATAATTAACGGTGGTAAACGTGAGAAAGGGGCACGAGAAGAACAAGTCAGGGGACGAGAGTAGTCATGCAGACACTGTTCCTCTGTCAGCTGCACCTTTTGAAAAATCTTCTCACCGCAAACATCAATAGCAAGTGTCTCCCCGGTTAGACACCAAATAGGAGTGCTCCTATTTGGGAGCACTCTCTGGGGTTCCTGTGTAGGACTGAAACCACCCACAGCCTTGGACACTAATGAGCTGAGATCATTACACCAATTATTTGAACTTAAATCAGGACTTGGCAGACACCGTGCAGTGCCAGCACCGAGTGCTATCCTAATTGTCGGCTTGTGAAAGGAAGATTTAAGATTGGGCAAGGAAGATTTTGTCTGAGCTATTTGAAAGGTGCCATAACTATTAAAAGGCCGCTCAGATCATGGAGGAGGCAATGATTGGCAATCACAATTGCAGTAACATGCTGCAATTTTAAATCTGATTATATATTGTTAAAGTGGCTTTCACAGCAGAGTTCCCTTTTGCTCATGAAGCTTCTTTTAGGGTACAGTAAGACAAAGGCAAGAGGCCCACACTCTTTTCCGGGTATAGTGTTAGTCTAGTTAGGATAAGGGTTAGAGCATGTGTGCCGCCACGAGAAAGGAGTTAAATTTGTTCCTGAACCGCGCTCATTACGACAAAACGCCCATACTGTATAGCTATAATCATCGCTCTCCACTCGTATCGCAAGGCACCACTGTATTCTACATTAAATTTATTCAGGTGCATTTTGGGTAATAGATTGGGGTTCATTTGGGGCTATTTAGATTTTTTTTTCAACATTTCTACACTTTGCTTTTTCTTTTTATAGATGATGATCCGTTGGACGATCTTGTAGAATGCGCATCTTTCCATAACGATGGAACTTCCAGTTCATTGACAGGAGGATATGCAGAATCTGTTTGCCTGTCTATCATTCAACGCTTGTCATTTAGCATTCCAACATAAAGGCATTTCTAAATTTCAAGTTCTGTTTGGATTA
This sequence comes from Hippocampus zosterae, assembly GCF_025434085.1. Classification (NCBI taxonomy): domain Eukaryota; kingdom Metazoa; phylum Chordata; class Actinopteri; order Syngnathiformes; family Syngnathidae; genus Hippocampus; species Hippocampus zosterae. The sequence goes on from NC_067459.1 coordinate 14,802,975, forward strand.
AGCCAAATGGAAAATACAGTATGTCTGGTGGATTCACAGGTGGGAAAACACACCACATGAGTTGGAAGACTGCAGAGCGTGTTCAGAATTAGGTATCAGAAGCAGTTCCAACAAATATTATTGCCTGCTGTGCGCAGCTTCAGTGATGTTTGGATAAGCTCTCATGAACAGGAGGTAGGAAAACATCTCAAAACAATTCCACCCCACAACATTTTATATGTAGTGGTCTCGGTGGAGGAAAGCCTACCAGTTTACAACACATGCACAGTGATGAAGCAGAGATGATTTAGATGCTTCAGATGATCTGTCCTATGGGCAACGGGAAGTGACAAATGACCTGGCGTTGTTTAAAACTGTCTCTTGCTTTCAATTTCCTAATATTCTTGATTACAATCATGGTTTAACTGGGGTAAATGAAAATCATAGAATTTCTAGCCATCCATTTTCTACAGTGTTCGTCTCTCTGACGAGGGCCCAACCCATAAGGATTTTTATTTTATTGACAATGACAATTTTTAACTGGAAAAAAATATGATAAGAAACCCTTTTTTAGTCTCGCAATTGAGAAATTCCAGATTACCGATTAATTGGATGATTAATTTAAAAGATATACATTCATTCATTCATTCATCTTCTGTACCGCTTGATCCTCACTAGGGTCGCGGGGGGCGCTGGAGCCCATCCCAGCCGTCTCCGGGCAGTAGGCGGGGGACACCCTGAATCGGTTACCAGCCAATCGCAGGGCACACATAGACGAACAACCATCCACACTCACACTCAAACCTAGGGACAATTTAGAGTGTTCAATCAGCCTGCCATGCATATTTTTGGAATGTGGGAGGAAACCGGAGCACCCGGAGAAAACCCACGCAGGCCCGGGGAGAACATGCAAACTCCACACAGGGAGGCCGGAGCTGGAATCGAACCCGGTACCTCTGCACTGTGAAGCCGACGTGCTAATCACTGGACTACCGGGCCGCCCAAAAGATATACAACGCCCAACAATTAAAATGTTGAAAAAAAGCAGGTGACACTTCTTGACAATGCAAAACAATACACTTTATTTATTTAGCGCTTTCACAACAGCTGCAGTTGTTACAAAGCACGTTACAAAACAGTTCACATACAATAACAAACCATAACATAAAACACGGACAGTCATGCCATTTTAACCCCTTTTCCTGCATATGCTTAGTTGTTTGAAGAAGTTCTAGATGAAAGAGGAAAGAATCCAAGTTTAGGCCACACAACATAAACTCAAGCCAGAAAAGACTGTTTGTAGTCTCCCCAAAGACCTTAATTTATGATGAGGTTTGCTACACGTCCCAGTGGCCGAAACGGAAGCATGTATAGTATTTGGTTCAAATCTGAAATTAAAAACATCTTGTCCAGATATATATAGTTCAGCAACACTCAAATAAAAGCTATATGAGTCACCCATTCCCAAATTGTTAGCTCAGTTCATTATTATGATGAGATGTATATTTCATCCCAATTCTGTCATGCATGAATTCCAATGTATTGTGCTTATTTATTTGAAATTCTGTCCATGGAAATTATTGCCCGACTGTACCTTTCTGCCGCTGTATACTGTCGAGACTAGAGAAATGTGATGTTGCCATCTACCGATGGAATTCGTGTATTACCCGAATATTAACCACCGAAATCCAACACTTCGAGGTGAAGTGCAAATCCAAACATGCCTCATATTGATTATAGCTGGTGCGTGTTTTTCTTACCTTTGTGGGATCATCATAAAATATTCCGATACAAGAGAGCTCAGGTCCGATCCTGTTGGCCTCTTTAAACAGTTCTGCACATTTTTTATACGGTCCTTCCTTAAATTTGTAGACGAACATTAGCTTTCTTATAGGGGAAGATCCAGTTAATATAATGATATCTGACAAGAGTCCGGAGTACAAAAAATAACCTGCTAATATCGAAATAGTGAGGAACAAGCTAACAGCCACACACAGACTAGTCCACTCTGACATGACAGTCGGTGATAATCTTTTACTAGATTTAAGAATCGTCGTGTATTCACAACTAGGACACGGTGTTGGATAAAGCCACAATTGGATGAACGCATGAATTTTCTTTCATCCAATGTGGACTGAAATTGTGATGCATTTAGCGATGAAACCACCTGGTCGCAGGATGAATGAATGAAAGAAACTTCCTGGAATGTACCATTACAGCCAGTAATTGGGGCGCGGGGGTAATAGTTTTTGAACAACAGTTGTTGACGACACCACAAACGAAAATTCGTTTTTCAGATGAATGCCTCATTTTCCATTTTAAACACATTTAACGTTAGGAATAACTTAAATCGTGAAATTCAGCCGAAACGTTCAAACGAGGTACACTGTGACGACTGCGTTTCCTTGTGTCCGTGTCAACAATAAGAGGGAAAGACTAGTATATATTTTTTTATACCGCGCAAGCTGGACCCGCTTTCCACATACAGTACATAACCTATCCCCTTTAAAAAAAAGAATGAATTCCACTCCCGGAATAACAATGGCTACGAGAAATGACTCTCTTGGAAGGAGTACGTCGGAGTGTCCAAAAGAAAACCAAATACGGGAATAACCTGCAAACTCCAGAAGGCCAGAGCCCGTTTTCGAACACACAATTTCAGAGCTGGCAGATGCGTTCAACACTGGACTAATGTATTGCCTACTGCAATGTTATTTCTTAAAACCTCTTTTGTCAGTATCAATAAAGCATTATTCTAAGGCAGCATGTCCAAAGTCCGGCCCGCGGGCCAAATCCGGCCCGCGGTCGAATTTCATCCGGCCCTCGGCCCCTGTCATAAAATCAGTGCCGTCTGGCCCGCAGGTTGGGCGCAATGGAACACGTGTTGCATTGACTGAGGTCTCGTAGACTGGTGAGTGATGTTTCATAGAGTACTGCTTCCCTCTAGTGGCTAAATGAGTAATAGCATTCACTAAATGAGTAATAGCATTTAGAGACTAGAGGGCATCACTCACGAGTTAACAAGACATCACTCCGTGTTTATATTGACTGATATGTCATATTTCAAATGATCCTTGCAGTTGTGGATATGTGTATTGCTTGTTCATTTCCCTGTTGTTCGAGTCAAAGGTTTTGTGACTATTGAAAAGTCATGGTGATACATTTTATGTTTCAAATCAATCAATTTGCACTCAGGAGACTTCTGTTTAAGAAAAAGTCAAGTGAATAAGCAGTTGCATGTGATATACCCGTTTCAAATGAACCAAAAGAAATTCTTAAGATTGTTGAAATTAAAATAAAAATGGAAATGTGAAACAGACTGGCTTACTAAAATTTGTTGAACAATATTGTTGTTCAATGTAAAGAATGTCAGCCAAGGTCGGCCCCCGACATTTTACCACATAAAATCTGGCCCCCTTGGCAAAAAGTTTGGACACCCCTGATGTAAAGAATGTCAGCCAAGGTCGGCCCCCCGACATTTTACCACATAAAATCTGGCCCCCTTGGCAAAAAGTTTGGACACCCCTGTTCTTAAGGAATATGAAAATGTGATTGTTAATTTCAAGTAAAACATACTTGACAGCGGTTTCCGATATACAGTAGTACCTGCAGAATACCACTAGAAAAAAAGTGCAGTACTGTATTCATTGGTTTTATTCAAATCTACATCAAAGACTCTGACATTTTTTAGGATATAAAACTGCGTTTTATTAAGCCTATGTTGTATTTTACAGTTAAATACATAAATTGGCATTTGTCTAGCTTTTGCGTTGAATCTTCAGATCATTTCCGGTTTTACACAGCTGGACGCTAGCTTAACGCAAAGCGAAACTCGACTCGTCCAACATGGCCGGCCAGGAAGATCCAGTGCAGAGAGAAATTCACCAAGATTGGGCCAACCGGGAGTACATCGAAGTCATCACGAGCAGCATCAAGAAAATTACTGACTTCCTTAACTCTTTTGGTAAACATTTTCTTTCTACGGTGTATGATTTAGGTTCGAGTTTTCTGGCGTTTGGCTCGCAGGCTGGCGATGTCCTCCGCAGCCACTCCCAGATAGCATCTAGCTTGTGGGTTTATATTGTTTTCTTCACACAAGGCACAATGATGTCGAGCTGCATTGCAGCCTGATGAATAGTTTGCTTTTTGGACAATTCTCGCATTAAACAATACAGCATCCCCAAACTGGTGGTAATAAATTGCTTTCGAATTGCCTGTTGGTACCGCTGTTTCGCCACAGCTACCATCATATTTTGTTTGGCAAATAGACTGAATATGAACGTTCCATACACGTCTGTTCATGATGTTTAGACGTCTACTCTGGTGGTGAATATATCTTTAGAATACGCTGATGACTATGCGTTAATGTGTCTCTGTTAGACATGTCGTGTCGATCCCGCTTGGCTACCCTCAATGAGAAGTTGACAGCCTTGGAGAGGAGAATCGAATACATTGAAGCAAGAGTAAGTATGACGTGTTGGCGTTTGCGGTCTTGCACACGTGCCTCACACTGTTTACTACACTGGCGACACTGTAAATAAAAACGAATCGTGATTGAGTGAATATTGGAATTCCGGCACGAAGCTGAAAGCAACAGTCGCAGACTTGCCACGTTTTTTTTATTGGCAGCACTACCTCGTCTTTCTTGATTTCACCTTTAAATAAAATAAAATCAGACATACTATCTTTCTTTAATGTCAGACGTACTATTTTTCTTTAAACATGTTTTCATCCCGCCATAATCACAAGTAGCTGTCGTGTATATGCCCAGCCCCAAGGTACTGAAATGATACCCAAAGATCTCATTCGTTATTACTCCTATAATCTTAAAGTAAGGCTGCATTCATCTTCTGAACCGCTCTATCCTCACTAGGGTCGCGGGGGAGCTGGTGCCTATCCCAGCTGTCTCCGGGCAGTGGGCGGGGGACACCCCGAATTGCTTGCCAGCCAATCGCAGGGCGCACAGAGACGAACAACCATGCACGCCCTCACTCACACCTCGGGACAATTTAGAGTCCTCAATCAGTAAGGCTGCATTATATTAGAAAAACATGCAACATGCAGTATGGGTGTTACATTTTGCAATATCAGTGATATTGTCCTGCGATTGGCTAGCCACCACTTCAGAGTGCACTCTGCCTACTCCCCGTAGACAGCTGGGATAGACTCCAGCACGCCAGCGACCCTCGTAAGGATAAGCAGATTAGAAAATGGATGGATGGATGATATTGTCATATTTAACATGTACCTAAAGAAATTACATGTGTATCATCTAACGAAGAAAACAATTTTTTTCATTCAGGAAAAAAATGAAGTTCTTTAGTGTTGGTAAGACCCCCCATCTGATTGGTCAAAATTAGATTTAAGCATGCAATTTCATATTAATTTATTGCACATCTTTTGCATTCTGTGCTGCATGTGCCATTATTACAATGACAATGTTTTTTTCCAACATATTGTGCCTACTATGCATGGGTAGAAAATAAAAGCTCCATCCATCCGAGCCGCTTCAATAACAAAACGGTAGTCTCACAATTTAACAAAGAACAAAAAAACCCCACTTTACAGGCTTTAGTTTTCTTCCTCATAATTGTTTTCTTCTCCATCCAGTGTTCGTGGGTCTAACGATGACAGAACTCGGTCAACTTTGCACTCATAGAACTCTCTCCCCATACAGTGTTTTGGGTGTTTATCCGTGTCAATATGAGCTTTGAGCTCTCCGACCAGCACCTTTTTCGGACACAAAAACATTTTCCTGCGAGCTTTGCACACTGTTCCCTTTATCCTGTTGTTTCAAAGTGGTTAAGTGGTTAACAGCGGATGCTGTTGTCCTCGTTTTATTTCAAGTACAGTGGAACGAACCTCTGTGTGATTCAGCTCTTCCCAAAAAGTCTGTGTGAAACCAACTTGTAAAAAAAAATAGAACTCATATTTCCCCTACGAAATAATGTAAATCTGAGTAATCTGTTCCAGACACCTAAAAAGATTACAAAACTATACATTTGAGAAGATGACTATAGTTTTACATTAAGTGCACCATGTTGAGGCAATTTAAAAGACAAAGAAAATGGAGAAATGAATATTAAACCACCACATTAAAACAATTTAAATTACAAAGAAAAGGAGAAATGAACATTAAACATCACACTTAGATTTATGGATTTCTGACACGAGCAGTTACGATCTCGCCAGTGATCAGCAAACTAGTATCCGTTTAGCATTCCGCTCTGTTCACAGTAGACCCGATAGACAATAGAAGCAAAGACGAACACTAAAACACAAGCCTTTCAACAGCCAGAAACAAAGGGATAAATATAACATGAGGGATGCCTGAGTTCCAGAAAAGGGTGGGTTACTCAAATCAGCATTGCTGTGTGCCATTTTGCACTAGCACTTTACACCAGGTATAATTTCAAGTTCAAGTAAATTTCCCCAGTGTGGGACAAATAAAGGATGTCTTAAGTTCAGGTCAACTTTAACGTCAAATGAGTATACAGTATATAAGTGTGTATTGCACTGTTTGCTTGTAACATGATGAGGTCCCAATAAATATGGCAGCCGTGTATAACCTCGAAGAGTAAACAGTGTCGTATAAGCCCTGAAAAAAAGATAATTTTCCGATGGCAAAACAAACGGAACCTTGAATATTATGTGCACAGTGTGGCCCCGCGAGTATTCAATTTTAGCCTTTTTCTTTTTTGTGTATGTGTGTGCCAGCCGCTAGCGATTTTCTTTTTGTAACTTTTAAATGTGCCATACTCCTGGTATATATTCATATATTTATGTTTTTACAGGTAACAAAAGGCGAGACCTTGACTTAAACATCGCCATGGAAAATTGCACTATCCCAATGCTATCCTTCCATCTCCAAGGAGCCCACTTCTTTTTATTTTTTTTTATTTTTTTTAGTTTGCGTGATGAATTCCACTCTCCTTTTTTGATGCTAATGTTTAAATTGTATCACTAGTTTTGCTGGTTTTATATGATGCCACCACCGTGTGTGTAGTATACAGGAAATGGCCATCTGAGTGTGTTACTTGGGCCTGGTATTTTTAAGAAACAAAATAACCATCAAAAACTTTGCTTATAACATTTTGGGGACTTTGGTACTAGTGTGGTAACAGAAGGTCACGTTGGACCACTTTACATAATGTTGATGATACAATACAGAATTGATGAGTGGGGACCATCCTTTTGTGCCAAGTCTTGTGTGGTCTTGTAATAAGAACTGTGTGTACAGTGCACTCTTTGCTCCTATGTCATTTAAATGCTGTAATAAAATATGAGAAAATCCCAATTGAAAATGAAACCAAGATTGAATTATTTATTTTGGGGGCGCTGGCTCTTGTCATTAATTTGTTTGATTTTTGTAATACAACCCTCCCTATACCTCCATTGCCTACTGTATAATACTTTACAGTTTCATACTGCTGTGAACTTTGGCCAAAATATGCTTTAATATAAAGTGAATAGTATGTGAAAAGTGTTTAATAATCACGAAGACATGTGAACGGTGTTTGTGACAGCTATTTCTGCATGAATTGGATTATAGTTTCCCTTTTTATTTGGTCTGATCAAGATCTAATTTGAGGCTGCTGCCACTTACCGGTAGTTATATTTTTAAACTCCTTACATTTACCCACCCAACCCTCCTCAAAAAAACTTTGTGCTCATTTGAACTCTTCCCTATTAAACAGGCAGTTAAGATTTTTAATTATCAGGAACAGCATACTTGTCTCCCCAGGGAAACAAGTTGTAGGGCACAAACAAAGTTTTATTGACTGGTTTCATGAAATGACTGAACATATTTACATTTCACCTTGGAAATGAAATAGCCTCTGCGATGTCCAAACGTACTTTTGCCCCTGGTTGGGAATCACTGTATACCATGGGATATTTAACGCAAAAAATGTGTGTGTGTGTGTGTTATTTAGAAGCCAATCTCAAAAGATGTGCCCGAATTAAGTCTCTTAAAAACACGTAAACAATATGTCAATTGTAATGTATTTCTGAATAGTATTTGTTATATCTTATCACCTCATCATATAAGGTGAAAATTGAATATAAATTATAACGATGTCTTGGAGGACTTATCCTTCGCCCAAACCTCCTGTAAGGCAAAATCGGGGGGATACTAAATAACTGATGATGCAGTGAAACCCCGATGCATCTTGGGAAGAAGAAAGCGTCGTCGTTCTTTTATGAGAGACGTCCTTCATTGTAGCTGCCTCAACGATTTCGAAAATATACAAATAACTAAGGAGCATTTGCAATACCACACTGGTGAGTCTCTGCACAATGAAAATGTCAACGTGGCGCTGTTCATTTATTCCAGTTCGCCTAGTTAAAATTAAATTCAAATGTTTGAAATCACGGAGCTTCAAATGAGTCCACTTGAGCTGTGTTGTGCGGCCATCGTGTTTGAGCCATTCAGTTGCCCCATTTTGCCTTTGTGAATGCATGTCCTGTGGTTGTTTTTTTTTCTGAACATTTGTATCAGCTTTTTTAATGCTCATTTTCTAGAGGTCGTGTGGAAACAGTCGAGACAGATGGGAGCAGATAAGAGGTGAGTTGCAGCTACATGATCGCAGTTAATTCTTAGGTCTGGGGTCAACAAACTATTGAAACTGAGAGCTGCTTCTGGGACACTGATTAATACGAAGGCCTAACCGTTTTCTACATACTTTTGGAATAGCACTTGCACAGACTATGCTATTAACAGTGGCAGTTGTCAGTATGAGGACCCCGATCCTATCAGCGGTACCTAAACAATGGTCTACATTTATTCAACAAGATGGGAGGCAAAAATATGCGTTTCTTTTTCAAATGATCACTTCTACGAAATTCCGAGGAAATCACAATTTGCGAAATTTTACGAAAAGCTCACCAGTGGCAGAGCTTTTCGTCCTTGAATTTATTTGCGCTGCCTGACGCTGTTCGCCATTGATATGTAGAGCTGAACAGCCATATTTCATAAATAGTCATATTTGAACATCATAAGTGGATCTGGATAAATGGAACAATCTGATTGTAGCGGATGTTATTTTGGCACACTTGACCGGTATTTGCAATCGCCTGTTGAATAGGATAAGTCGGACTGAACGGAGCGGCAGGTATGGATCTGACGCGCCCCGTGAAGCTTCTGATTGGCGCGACAGACGAGAAAGAGATCAAGAACGTGATCGCCGTTGGTCTGATGAGAGACGTGGTGAGCGCAATGAAGGAGAGCGAGATAGAGATCGCCGAGGATCCAGAGACAGTCCAGAGGTGATGACAGTACAGTGATACACTACACTTGTTACATAGGGCTGGTCGGAAATGCGTTGCAGTGGAGCGTAAGCAGATTTAAACAGCAAAATACCAGGCGACTTACTAAGCGACCAGAGAAAACTAAATAAGCATAAAGAAAGATACACAGCCAAATGGAAAGCTGAAATTAAGTTGGACGTTCCACCTACGTCACCTACATTCATCCAAAAACAGGTGCCAGAAATGGCCGTTTCTAAATGCAGAAGCCAGGCTACATTTGTGTTGTTGTGATTTTTATTTGACAGATAAATGAGAAATCGCCCGCTGGTGATGGCGTGAGCGAGGCAATCCAAGAATTATTAAAACAATGTTACAAAATAAATACAAAAAAGTGATCAAAAGAGTTCTCTGGTGAATTAATCTTTATAATGACAATCTGACATACCAGTTAATTTGTATTTTTCCAGAAAAGCACATTTACTTGAATTAGTATGTTAAAATCAACTAATGAATTAAAAAAGCAAGGCATAATAAGAAATACTTGAATTAAGTTATCTCTGTTATATGGAAGACAACTTTTTCAGTTAGGAACTGTAGTTCTCTTTTCACCCCAGGCACCCATTATATTTATTTTTAACCAGACTTTGATTATTGAAATGTGTGGTTTCTTTGGCCTTTTTGAATTGATGGATAGTTTACATTTTATATTGCACTTCAATGTCCAACTGGGTACTGAAGTTGTCTCTATAACTTCTTCATGCATCATATCAGCTGCAAGCTTGTACCTTTTGACTGCATTGTCCCTGTCAAATCAAGTTATTAAATTATTATTTATGTTAAAAAAAATTGTGGTGATGTACTGTGTAGGGTAGCAATTGATATAGTGATGTGAATTTTGGGCACCCAATCCTCGGTAAAACTATGTACGCATGTATATCCCATGATGTTTCACTGTGTGTCACATTCCAATTGTCGAATGATGCGACTGGAACTGATGCATTGGCCTTGTATGTGTTCTAGCCAAGAGAGCGGAAAAGACGCAACAGCGACAGATCGGAAGATGGCTATCACTCTGATGGCGACTACTCGGATCAAGATTACAGAAGAGAACCAGGAGATGAAAAGAGGAGCAAGACCATCATGCTATGGGGTCTTTCCTCTCACGTCACAGAGGAAGATGTGTGTTTATTTTATTTATTTATTTTTTTGGTGTGGAAGGAAGCCTTTTCGGATTGTAATGATCTGACCCTTTTGTGCATCACGCAGATATGTTTTGCCATTGATCAACTGGAGGGTCCCCAGCCTGCCGATGTCAGACTGATGAAAAAGAAGACAGGTGAGACTGGGATACGTGACGGACCTCGACTTTCCTCTAGCCTTTGACCCATAGGGCAAATCTGCTTCCAGTCAGACCCATTTACCCAGAACATGGTTCGATAAGTTCTTGAAAACAAACTCAAATGATGCTTTTCAAGTGTCATCCTTAGGATTCCTGTATAGGTAAGAAGAGCAGTAGGTACAGGTTTGTTACGTAGCCTGGCGTGCGCAAGGGTTTCAGTGGTATTGGGCAATGTTTTCCTTCCTCCTTTTCGTTTTACTGTGGTAAAACTCATAAGGATTGGCCTGTTGTTTACCGAGCAAGGCCTGGGTCGCGAAGCAGTTTGTGGAACAGTTTTTATAATATGCCCATGGACTCTTAACTAACACGCCTCCCGTCTATATTTGAATGCTGTCTCTAGGTATAAGCCGTGGTTTCGCCTTCGTGGACTTTTATCACTTGCAAGATGCTACCCGATGGATGGAGACCAATCAGGTTGCTTCACAATCGCCAAGTCTAGTGTTAATCTTGGAGATCGAGGCAAAATTACCCCAAAGGCAACCTAAATGCTTTGAGCCGAAAGTTTTTTTATGCCCATGATGTGAATTTTTTCCCCCTGGATGATACTGTATTTTGAGGTAGTATATTGTAATACCAGTACTATGCTGCCAATTTCTTTAGACTTGTGAGGCCTTTTTTAAATATACAGTACTCTTAATACACAGTTTACGCTGGCATTACTGATCAGACTTGGATAGCCCCATGCAAAAAAAAACAAACTTTAATCCATGGGGGATTTTTATTTTTTTTTGGTTGTCATTTTGCCAACATTTTTGTGGGGAGCTCATCTGTGGTTTTCCAGAACGCAGTCAGACTTGTCTTTTAGGGTCACGTAATACACTTTACTCCTGCTCACCTCGAGCACTTGGGTCCCAAACACTTAAGATCCTTCTACACATCACATACATCACGTCTGTCTTTAACAAAGGATACATTCCGGGGGTCCCTCCCCCCTCCTCTCCCCTTCCAAAATGGTTGCTCTGTTGAGTTGAGATCAACACACGCCACAAACAATCGGGTAACATTTCTATTCTTCTTTCAGAAACGTCTGGCCATCCAAGGGAAAAATGTGGACATGCACTACAGTCATCCCAGACACAACTACGGCGACTGGCTCTGCAATACTGTAAGTTGATGCGCGGTCTTGAGTTCACTTTGAAAAACTACCACACTCTCCATGCATGAAGATAGGTCATCAAGTTTCATATAGCGCCAGTCCTTTTTGTCTCATTTAGCTGTATATTTTCATAAGTCCGAGAGGCTATGTGGTATCCCAGGTAAGTCGGATGTGCTGCACCAATACAGACTTCAGCTTGTCTCAGGCAGCACTGTGCAGGAGGGCATTGTGCAGGGTGTATAATAAAAATGATGTTGAACGGTTACTTGCAGTGTGGCCTGTACAATTTCCGGAGGCGGCTGAAGTGCTTCAGGTGTTCAGCAGCTAAAGTCGGTAAGTAGTTAAATCAACAGGAGGCCACCGACTCCCCAACAATGCAAGCAGGCTGTGGCAACAATGTTGGGATGCAGCCCAGTGTTTATTTTGGGGACTTCTAGAAGCCGTTTAAGATGGACAATTGTTCCGTCCCGCTTTTACATTTGACTCGGCTCAGATGGGAGGCAGAGCATGCACTTCAGAGAAAATCCCGCTCAATTGGCTGAATTACAAACCTTGGTATTATCTCGAAAGACCTCTGAGAGGGTTTTAGTGATGGTCCTTTGTGTTGACTGACCTAAAAGTCACATTTATGCACCAAGTTTGTCTTTTTCTCCACAGAATGTGAGACGAGCAGTAATGCTGACGTCAATGAATCTCAGCCCGGTGGTGACTTCTGTGGGGACAGTATGGGCGTTTAATTTTACAAATATATTGCACCACTTCATTTGGAACAGAAGGACATGTGTTTGATTTGCTCTTTCTCATTCACAGCAATCATCCTTAGAAATATTGCTCCCCAGAGCACTGTGGAAGGCATCATGACCGTCCTGGCACCATATGCTAATCTTTCACCGAGCAACATTCGCTTAATCAAGGACAAACAGACGGGCCAGAACAGAGGCTTTGCCTTTGTTCAACTGTCTTCTCCTCTGGTAAAACCATTTTCTTTTTTGATGACACTTTCCCTCTCAATGACCATATTGTTGGAATATCAATCAGTACATTTCTACCGTATTTTTGGTCACAGGAGGCCTCTCAGCTGCTAACCATCTTACAAGGACTGCAGCCTGGTCTCAAACTGGATGGGAAAACAATTGGAGTCGATTATGCCAAGAGTGCTCGAAAGTGTGTCCAACTTCCTTGCTATGCGACTGATAAATGGATGTATATTGAGTGGGCGGTAATTGTTCTTTAATTGTAACTCTAGGGACCTGCTACTCCCCGATGGGAATCGTGTCAGTGCCTTTTCTGTTGCTAGCACAGCTATTGCTGCAGCTCAGTGGTCCTCAAGTCAGGTAAAAGCGTTGCCTTTTTTTCTTCCTTTTTAAATCGATCTCTGCAGATTTCTGATTGTGTTTCTTTTCCAGCCACAGCCGAACGTCGAAGGAGTTTCCGAGTACAGCCTCTTGCACGAAGGCTACACTCCAATGTCACAGGTTAGTAGAAGAGAAGAGGTCGCCAGTAGCGAACTGGCTACTGTAAATCCAGTAAATGCATCTCTAGTTCCATCTAGTGGCAGAGCAGCATATGGCCCCAAGAGCCATTTCATCACTTGTAGTGTGATTTACTGACCCTTTTTGCATTCTTTTCAGCCATACTATCATCAAGCCAGCACCTCACAGGAGAATGGGATTCTTGGAGGTATGAAACGCTGAACTTATCATCATCATCATCATGTCTCTCTGCCCTGTAGTAGTTGCCAACATTTTATCGACATAATTACAGCTGCCCCTAATATGAAGCTTGTTCCAACTGCTGCTGGGGTAGTTCTCTCCACTCCCGTGCAAGTCTACCAGCCCCATATAATTGGTCAGCCTGCTATTCAGGTATTGTGGTTGTTTGTACTGCTCATCGAGTGAACAGTGTTCCAGAGGTGAAATGACAAATGCATTGCTTACAGGCATTGCAGCTGGCTCAGCAGTTGGAAGCCAAATCTCAGGCAGGACATTTCCCAGGTGCCGATGCTGTGACTGCTGCCCCGGTAGCGGCTGCGGCCACAGCTACGACCTCGGGACAAAAGACGGACGCCGCCACTGGTATCAACATTTTGCGATTGTTACCATCTTCAGCTGACTACTTTCCTGTTGTTGTTTCGATTGATAATGCCTTTTAATTGACGCAGTTGTTCCGGATACATCGACTTATCAATATGATGAATCATCTGGCTATTATTATGACCCTCAGACTAGCTACTACTACGACCCAAACACGCACGTAAGCAGCACACAATTACAAAAGTGCATCTGTCACGATCAGTGTTGGGTCATTATCTGGCGTTTCTCACTTTGATTGTTTTCCCCTCCTCAGTATTACTACAACTCTCAGACTCAACAATATCTTTATTGGGATGGTGAGAAGCAGACATACGTCCCCGTGTCAGTCGATGCGAATGCTGCCCCGGCTCCACCCGCAGCAAACGCGAAAGAACCCCGTGAAGGCAAGGAGAAAAAGGAAAAGCCCAAGAGCAAAACTGCCCAACAGGTAACATGTTTGTCCTACAGCAGCACAGTGACTGCAATTGGGTTTTTTTTCTGTCAATGTTCTCTTTTGACACAATGATTTGTTTCCAGATTGCCAAAGATATGGAACGCTGGGCTAAAAGTCTTAATAAGCAAAAGGAAAACTTCAGGAGCAGCTTCCAGCCAATCAGTCAAGAGGAAAAGAAGGAGGCTGCTGCTGCTGATGCTGGCTTCACACTTTTTGAGAAGAAGGTACCGCAGTATATTTATTAACTTCTGTTATGTTACTCTTTGCTATTCTCTAAGTGGATATTACTAAATTTTCAGCAAGCCGGTGTACTAGACAGAATCATTCCCGAGATGATAAATATTCCTGAAGAGGACGCGGCCACCAGCTCCTCCAACACTTCCAAGGTTAGTCTTTCTCTCACTTTGGAGTTGATCAAATGAGTGTTTCAATTAGAGTGTAAAAAGTGATTTGTTCTGTTAGTGTGGCCTTGTGGCAGCCTACAGCGGAGACAGTGACCCCGAGGAGGCAGCCGACGGTGGAGAGGGAGGCCAGGACAAGTTGACCGACTGGAAGAAGCTCGCCTGCTTATTGTGTAGGAGGCAGTTTCCCAATAAAGAAGGTTTAATACGTCATCAGCAGCTGTCTGACCTCCACAAGGTAAATTTTATTGATTCATTCATGTATTTATTTACTTACCCTGATTAACAACGTCAACCTATTGCTCACATCACATGTTCCTTCCCAGAAAAACCTGGAAGTTATGCGACGATCCCAAATGAGTGAAGCCGAGCTGGAGGAATTGGAGAGAAGAGAAACTGAGGTTTGCCTTCAGGCTTTTAATGCTTTTAGGTTTTTTTCCAAGTAGCACATTTGCTTCGCTTTATAGCCAATGTTTACAAAAAGACTCATAGTAATTATTTGTGTGTATAGTTGAAGTACAGAGACAGAGCAGCCGAGAGACGAGAAAAATACGGCATCCCTGAACCTCCTGTCCCCAAAAAGAAGAAATTCAGTCAGCCAACACCAGCTGTGTAAGAATTTTTTTTTCATAACTTTTAACACTGTTGTTTACTTGTGCGTTGTAATTACATTCTAATCTGTTTCTTCCTCTCCTGCAGTAACTACGAGCAGCCTACCAAAGATGGCCTCAACAGTGACAATATTGGCAACAAAATGTTGCAAGCTATGGGCTGGAAGGAGGGCAAAGGCCTCGGTCGCAATCAGCAGGGCATCACTGCACCCATTCAGGTGTTTAGGACGGACGGGTTGCTGTGTAGACCATCAACTAGCTATATTGAAATTACAAATAGGGAGATTTTATACTGACACACTTGATTTTGTTCTCCTCCCTTCTCATTCTTGCAGGCCCAGCTAAGAACCAAAGGAGCCGGACTTGGGACTAAAGGCAGCAACTACACCCTCTCTGCATCGGACACGTACAAAGATGCAGTCCGCAAAGCCATGTTTGCTCGCTTTACTGAGCTGGAGTGAACGAGATGAACAGTGAAAGTGCTACAACACCTCCAGCGTCATTACTACTAGCCACCATGTCAAAAAAGAATTTCACATGTAGGCATATTAAATAAGTAAATATAATTTATGTTGTACATATGCACAGTCAAAGTAAATCCTGTACATATTTTCTTTTTCTGTGTGGAATAGGATATTCCTTAGTACATCAGAGATTGTACAGTTTATACAAAAGGTTTTGTCTGTTTACAGCAAATAAACTACATAAAAACCCCGGCTTGTCCCTTAAAAAAGAAATCATCAGTCACACGTTTACCTGGTGTGCAAATTATGTATAATTTAACTGCAGTGAGCATGCCAATTGTACATATCCAAAGGCTCATCTTGGTTTTGAACAGAAAAATAAGCTTCCGCTGCTTTGCTGACAGTCAAAATGAATAGTGTAAATGTATTAGGGTGCTTGTCATGCGCCATAAATGCCTCTGCCTTTGCAATGTCGTGTTGGGTCAAATCCTCAACTCAATTTTCTGGGTATGAATAACCCAGCAATGGCTTAGTCCTGGGTTTGCTATTTCAACTCCCAAATTTTTTGCTGTAGAAACATTTTAGAGTTTCTAAATGATGCACTATACAACAATATGATTAAAAATGCTATTCTTGAGTTCCTAAGCATGTCCACTGAAATATGGGATTGAAAAAAAATTCTGCTCTGGATGTTGAAGTTGTGCTTATTTAGCGTTGGCAGTGAACCTCAAAAGTGGTAAGAGTACCACTGTACTTTTTTTTTTGTGGAATGTGATTCTTTTAACCCTGTCCCCCAAAGTATTAACCATACATCCAGTTTCCGATCTGTCCTCACAAGGGTCGCAGGGGGTATTGGAGCCATTCCCAACCGTGTTCGACAGTAGGGGGACACCAGACAATTGCAGGGCACACAGACACCAAAAGCATCCGCGCTCGCATTCACACCTAGGAACAATTTAGACACGCCTAGGAATAAGTGTTCAATCAGCCTGCCGTGCATGTTTTTGGAATGTGGGAGGAAACTGGAGTACCCAGAGAAAACGTATACAGGCCTGAGAACATCCAAATTCCACACAACTCGAACTCATGACCTCTGCACTGTGAGGTACATGTGCAAACCACTGGCTCACCGGGCCGCCGCCCAAAGTACAATACAGCTAGTATTTCATTTCTCCATCCTCCAAATTTGATGGATGCCCTGTTAAGCCCACCAACTGTACCCCCTGGTTTGAAGCATCGTTAATGGTACTGTTGACCAATTGTGTTTTTTCGTTCGGTCTCACGTTGTCAACATGTGAACAGGATGATCAAGAGGACTGTTTTAAGTATCAATAAGTACCAATTGGAACCAGGAACTATCAATACATTCATGGGTCAAAGCTTATTTTGTGAATATTGCCTTTAAACTCCTTGATCGAAAAAAAAATGCTGCGTTGTTTTCCTAACCCACTTGCTGGGTATCTGTGGATTTTAAACAGCTTGGGTTACTTTACCGAGGTTGGGTTGATTATTTGACCCAGTATAAAAAAGGTGTGTGGATACCCTGATAACCAAAGTCACCAATTCTTGGACTCAACTCTGAAGTAGTTTTTCACCCTTGGTGGATCAACATCTTGACTCAACATATTGGGTCAAATCCTCAACTCAATTTACTGCGTACAGTATAAAACCCCACAGCAATGGCTCAGTTCTGGGTTTGCTATTTCAAACACAATGTGTGTTAGTTTTAACTCAGCTGTCATGTATTGAGTAGATTACGTCCTGGCGTGATGACGTAAGACGAGGATAAGAGGAAGGAAAATGGAACCTTGTTGAGAGTGGCTTGCTCTTAGTTCACCAATTTTTAATGAATTAAGAGAAAGGCGACGCTTAATGTCTTGATTCAATTGGGAGCGCTCAGCCTAATTGAGTATTACAGGAGACACGACACCAGCGGTTTTATGAGTGTTGCTAGAAAACAAAGTTGTCTAATTGAGCTAGTGCATTCAAACATTTCGAGTCAAACTAAGTTCGCTTGTAAAGGTTATCGTCTATTTTATGTTCTTGAAATTTCACCCAAAGGCCCAATATCCCTAACATTTTGTGACTTATGTATGCATTTCGTGACAATTTTGTCTTGCGGTGTGGCGTGAGATCTTTCTCACGTAAAACACGTGTCTCAATAAACCTTGTAAAACAGCCATAAAAACTGCGTCAATTGGATGAAAGCATTCGGGTGTACCTTATGTAATGGTCACTGGGTGTATATACGATTATTATTGGCTGCCCTGAAGACCTCTCGTGGCGGAAATAACCGTTCATTGTTTTCGCGTGCTTGGAAGACGTGAGCCGGAAATGTAACACTGGACTCCACTTAACAAGCTGCTGCGCCTCAATGTGGAGACCAGACCGGCATGATTTACACAACGAGGCAGGGGTAACGATAATGTCTTTTAGGAATGACGTGTTTTACCGTGACGCTGAGCAGGAACACGAGTGTCGTGCTTTACGCACAGGCCTCTCTGTGCGTAAATGGTTTTCCACTTGAGCCACACGAGGAGGCGGCGGTGCTTGTGTGAGAGGCGCTCGTGAGTGTGAGTGGGTGGGTGAGTGGCTTGCAGGGGGGATTGGAGAGCGCAACCAAAGGAGGCGGACCTTCTGCAACCCCCACAGTTTGGGCTGCAACGTGCTTCACAATGCCGACCATTTCTCAAGTATTGCTCGCCGCTATCGAGGCGAGCGACCCTTGTGCGTAAAACTCCCAAACGCATTTTAATATCGACACTGAGGAGGACAAGTTTTTCTCCGTCACGCGCCTGAGGAATTAATCCTGCCAATTTTTACATTTGAATCTTTTTTGGTAAGGCATGTTTCCTCTTTCTTTCTTTCTTTCTTTCTTTCTTTCTTTCTTTCTTTCTTTCTTTCTTTCTTTCTTTCTTTCTTTCTTTCTATTATATTACGGTTTATTATGTTTTAATTGCCCCATTGGTGCACCGCATTGGATTGATCCGGTTGAAGGGACTACTGTAGCTGATAAAAAAATAAGAAACATATTACATATGGAAGAGGCTGAAAATCTTAAGACCTATCGCCACATAACGTGAGCAACAATCTGCTGGGTTCTGTTGGGGCCATTTTTATTTTTGCCGAATAAACATTTTATTCACAACATTACAACACAAGACAAAAATAACTGACCCTCCCAAAAACGTCACATTTTTTTGCAGAATATTCTCTCTGTGTTAAACAAACAGAAAAGAACAAAGTAATATAAACAGTCAAATATTCCGCTTGTATTTGATATCTTTATTATTGCTCATATTAAATGATCAAAAAGGTATTTCATTCATCCGTTATCTGAAATGCTTTATTCTCACTCGGATCTATGATATATTTTGAGCAAAACGCAGAATTGGGATCCTCCTAAAAAAAAAAAAAAATCCAGATTGATGAAAACCCTTTTTTGGGTCATGGCCGGGCATCGTTTTTGACTTTGGCCCCCCATCTAAACACCAACAACCTGTTGTATGGATTTTTTCCTGTTGGGTCCTAGTTGGCAGATAAGCCCGGCTGCGGTCAGCAAACTCTGCACGTTCTCACCAGTTCAAGCAAACGTTGGGCAGGTGTTTGTTGTTTTTTTTTCCATCCGGCAGGGGGTCAGCTGTGCGATCGAGATCCACTTTCACATAATTGGTCCGAAATTTTTTTTTCGTTTTCTACAACTAATGTCTTTCTTTTCATTCATGCCAGTGACAGGTAGAACATTCAAATACTCTTCCACTAGACATCTGTCATGTGGTATTCCACAGGGCTCAATTCTGGGACCTCTGCTGTTCTCACTGTATCTGCTCCCATTGGGTTACATCTTAAGGAAACATGGTATTCCCTTCCATTGCTCTGCAGATGACTGCCAGATCTATGTCCCACTGAGCAAAAAAGACGCCTTCTCATCAAGGCCACTTCTATCCTGTCTGGAAGAAATCAAAACCTGGATGGCACAACATTTTTTGAAATTCAATGAAAAGAAGACAGAGGTGATACTGTTTGGTCCCAGCGGCCCTTGTACATCCCATCCTGTAGACTTGGGCGCCCTGTCTCCTTATATTAAGTCAACAGTCTCAAACTTGGGCCTTAAACTGGACTGGACAGTGATTTCAAACTTGATCGGCAAATTGGTGCCGTTGTTAAATCCAGCTTCTTTCACCTTGTAGAGCTGGCCAAAATAAAACCTCTCCTCTCTTATGAACACTTTGAGACAGTAATTCATGCCTTTGGCACATCCCGGCTCGATTACTGCAATGCCCTTTACTTTGGAGTCAGCCAGTACTCCATTAAGCGCCTTCAGCTGGTCCAGAATGCCACTGCTCGCCTCTTGACTGGTACTCGTAAGAGGGAGCACATAACTCCTACTCGGGCATCCTTTCACTGGCTCCCCATTCATTTTAGGGTTATTTTCAAGATCCTCCTCTTTGTTTTCAAATCTCTGCATAATCTCACGCCACCTTACCTCTCTGAGCTCATCCGCCCCTACACACCTGCCCGGCACCTCAGGTCTGTGGACCAGACATTATTAGAAGTACCAAGGACTAAACTGAGGCTCAGAGGGCATTGAACCTTTTCTGTTGCTGGTCCCTCTCTCTGGCATGACCTCCCACTGAACATTCGGCAAGCCTCCTCGCTGCCCATCTTCAAAACCCTCCTCAAAACTCACTTGTATTCTTTGACATTCGATTCAGCATGACTTAGATTTGTTCTTGGTTTTACTGTTTGGTGCTTTCTACCTTCTTTATTACCGATTTGTTTGACTGTTTCTTGTATATGTTCAATTGCTCCATGTACAGCACTTTGTATGCAGCGATGGCTGTTTGAAAGTGCTCTATAAATACAGTTGAGTTGAGTTCAGTCGACGGCAGTCGGTACATGAAACCCTTCGTAACCAACTCTTGCCATTCTTACAACAAGAATAAATTATGGCTTCTTGTGAGAATATCAGTTAATTTGTTGGTAAATTGAGGCAGTATTATCATAATTTCAGTATTTCTTTTTCTTGTGACATTTTTGTTTGGTGTTGTGCCTTTACATTTTCCGAATGTAAAATCCCCACCTTGGCTTAATAAATGTTGGGAAACACTGCATCAAGACATGCTAGGCTTAAAAGCAGATTGATAGCAAGCCACATCATCTCATTGGAGGAATATAAAAATTTGCACAGCCATGGCAACATCTTGTAAGACTCTCTTCAGAAGAGTGGACTCTGTTTTTAGCTTCAGTTTGCTCTTTCAAGCGTGTGAAAGCCTGATGTGATAGCCTGGTGTTCCAATAATTTAGACCAACATTTTCTACAGTATTAGCCAAGATGAGCATCTGAAAATTTGGTCAACTGTGATATGTGGACTGCTACTGGAAAACAAACTTCTCGTGGTGGTTTTGTCAACAGGCTCAATGACGTTGGACCCACATTCACTAACCTCTTTTGGGAAGAGGCTACTGGCAATGGACTTTGGATCGAAGGGAAAATATTTGCTTGTTCTCTATTTTTTTTTCTTTATGTGGAAAAAAGACTAAGTGGAAATGTACTATTTGGTATTTGTAATTTTGGCACTTCCTTGAAGTCATAGAAATGAGTAGTTTGTTTGAAATGTCAGTTCAGTGCATCTTTGTTTGTCTATGTATAATCAGAGTATTTTATTAATCTATTATATTAAATTACAATCAATACATTTGATTACAAATAAAAAAAACATGGTAGAATCTCTTGGCAATTATAAAGAAATACTCTATTGGTAAGGTGAAAATAATTTTCTTGTGGAAAAAATGTCCACGTTTTTTAAACACTATTCTTTGTTAATGAACATTTTAAATGTTAAAAAAACAGTGGCACTACAATGAAATGCCAAACTGTACAGTTTCTCATAATGCCAAACGCCTTTGAGCTCGCTCGCAGTCTTTTCTCAAGCAGGTCATGCAAGGTGACCTTGGCAAAATAGTTGTAAGTACATACCATTCCTCAGGTCAAAAGTTTGACTTTGAAGTTTGAATGTTCTCCTGGTACCTGCTTGGGGTTTCTCGGGGTACTCTGGTTCCGTCACACATTCCAAAAACATGCATGGCAGGTTAATGGAACACTCTAAATTGTCCATAGGTGCGAGTGTGAGCGCAAATGGTTGTTCGTCCATTTGTGCCCTGCGATTGGCTGGCAACCAGTTGAAGGTTTACCCCACCTATTGCCCGTAGACAGTTAGATGGGCTCAGGCACGCCACGCGACCCTTGTGAGGATAAGCGGCTTGCATAATGGATGGCTGGATGGATGGATCAAATTGAGGTAGAGGTGAGCTGTATTAGTAATGAACAGATGCTCACCACTTTCATGGGGAAAAAGAAAGAGTTAATGATAAGCTTGCATCAAGCTATACAGATTATGAAAAGAACAAAAGACTTGGGGTGCAACACTTGCTGCATTAAAAGATCCTTTTGTGTAGCCGAATTTCACCAAACGTGATAACATTTGTATATAAGTAATGAAATGTAACAATATATCACTGTCCAAAAAAAGTTAATTTTTTTATCTTTTGTACCTTGTCTTATTAACAGTGCACACATTGTCTCAGAGTAAGACACTGTCAATGTTTTTAAGAGAGTTACATTGCATGACTTCATGAAGCAGCCCCATTTTTAGCCTGATACGAATCTGTTCTTGCGTCTTAAAGGTGGCTAACCTTAAGAGTTAGAATTCTTCTGCTTCTATATCAGGGGAATTCAGAAGATACATATTCATGTAAATATTGATTTCAATATAAATGATTAAAGAATCAATTGAACTACATACGTACATCCTACAAAATTGGTGGAATTAATAAAAGGTGCTAAACTTCTGTTTTGGGGATTTTGATAATTCCAAAATAGTCTTATTGCATAATTGCCTCTAAGTAATTTTTGGATCATTTTCTGAAAACAAGAAAAAAAATTCCCACATTGTCATAGTAAGCGAAAAGCAAAAAAATAAAAAACCAAAAACCTTTTTATGGGTCAGGACATTATGCTCGAAATAGTACTCTGTACATCCAAGGTGTTTGGTCTTGAGTAAATTAATTATTTGATCTCCACAATGGTTACATGTGAAATTTTAAAGTCAAACAAGTTAGATTTATATGATCATGTTTTTTCTTTTTTTTTGTAATTTGGTTTTCAGCCTGAAGCGACTTCCTATTTGCCTATCGTCATGTTTCACGTCACAGTCACGGAGAGTTGCTATGCCCAACTTGATTCTGATCACGCACATAAAGATTTTCCATTTTGAATATTGAATAGGTTTAATATTTATGATTCACTGCAAGATCCGAGCAGGTCTGGGAGGGCAAATCACTCCTAAAACACCACACATCACAGGGTTAGAGCTCAAGTTTATCATTTCAGAGACATATGTGAACATGCTACCCGGCTCACAAGCTATAACATTCACAAGAAGTCGGCCATTTTTGTATTGAAGCTACTGTTGCTGGTTCAATGGCTATTGCCAGTTGTACCTGTAAATTGGTTCCTCATTGAGGATTTCGACTATCGAGGTTCCATTGCATGTCCCGATCAGGTTCATATAAAAATGTGCAAGTTTATAAGGGATTGTGAAATTAGCTTACTTGTCCAAACGATGTTGCAAGTCATTTGAGAGCTGCTGTTTTGAGTGGTTTTATTATTAGTACTATTGTTAAACCATTTATTATAAGTTGCACCGGCCGTTGCTCCAGCGTGTGAAACTAGTGCCGCCTCTGAAAATCCACTAGCTTGTGACACGCAGTACGCAAAACACAAGAATCCCCCCCCCCCCCCCCCCCAAAGGCCTTGACCTGAGACGGTGTGATATGTTTGCCTGGCCGAGCTGCGATATTCTGCAAAGAGCGAGCTACTAAATCACAGGAAACATTTTGCCTTCAACTTTTAAGCGAAAGGTTCCTTATGGAACCTTTCAGTGCTGAAAAGCATTATGGGGGTTATTATTTTTTTCTTAATTATCTTGGTAATGGTAAACCGCAAAATTTTAATCGAGGCCACTGGATTCCGCTTGTTTGATGAATTTCTTGTTCTAAGAACAACTTTCAAAAATGGCATGGCCAATTATGGTATCATGCTAACAATATGTGACAAATAAAAGCATCAGTAGGCTTCGCTTACTTTGTGTTGGACATTTCTTGTCAATGTTAAACATGTCTGTCTTATGAAGTCAAAGAAAGTACACTTCACCTATGTTTCTTTCACACAGCAAAATACAGTACAGGCTGTATATTCAGAATTTGGTTTTCACATACAGTATTTGCATATTTTGTGAGGGATCATCACTCCTATTACTCACTGAAAACCTCACCTTTCACTCTTTTTGAGCTCTGGCCAAAGTAATGTAAGAATTAATTTTGCGGCATCTGGCGGCAGTTTGGGATCTAGGATGTATTTGAAATGAGTTGGGGAGTTTCATTTTGACATTGGCGCTTTGCTGCCACATTGTGGCATCTAATCAATTCTAAACCTTTTGAGAGTAGGCATTACTTGCAGATTTTTGGTTTCATATTACAAAGTGGGTGTGAAATGAATAGTCCATCCATTTTATTTGTCCATTGTCCACTTTGCTTAATGTGTAACATGTGTTTCCTTCTCCATTAGAGACACAGAATTTTGCTGACAACAAATAATCCACCGAGCATCCGTGACACCTTTCACGATGGATCAAGCTCAGTCCGAGATGAATATCTTAGCCAATGGCAAAAGTTACAACCTCGGCGATGATGTTGACGTACCAATGAAGACGTCGCTCGATGATGATCAGTGAGTGTTTCTTGTACTTCACAAGCATGTCCAAGTGCATTCCCAAGCGTATTTGTTGCAAGAATTTGTCATTGCTGATGAGCTTCGTAACAGGTTGAGTGAGTGTTGACCTAATGCCTGTTTGCTTTTGTTTTCCATTATCGCATGTTTATTTTATTGCATCAATGGGTGGATCCTTGCACAGAAATGGCACTCAAACAGTCAGGTATGACAGGTTAAGACTGAATTTCAATTTAATTTACTGTTGTTGGCTTGAATGAACCATAAGCTTTAAACTATGTTGGGAATGAAATAAGCGTCTCACATTCACTCTAAATAATTGCCTTCACGTCTCACATTAGATTCGATGACCCCGATGGAGGAATGGAGAATGAGGAATTTTTGCCTGGTGCGGATGGAAAGAAACCGGTCCGATTCACAGATGTGAGAAAACACAAACAACTACGTTCCGAGTTTGTTCATTTGTTATTGTTTTATATATATATTTTTTTCGCTTGTTTGTTGTATCAGTTTGAAGGGAAAACCTCCTTTGGTATGTCCGTCTTCAACCTGGGTAATGCCATTATGGGAAGTGGAATTCTGGGACTGGCTTATGCCATGGCCAACACTGGCATACTCCTCTTCTTGTGAGTAGTACCAAAAATATTCAGTGCCCTATTTAGGATTCATTTCATCTTGACAAAAATCAAGAAAAATCGACGTTCTCTAAACCTGCCAGGCTAACTTCAGCTAGCCATTGCAGGCAGAATGAGTTGACAATTCATCTTAATGGTGAGAAAGGACTCCAGAAAATAGCATACAGACAACCAGTTTAATGGTTGCAGATACTCTCAAGAAGTCGTGTGGAAAAAGTTGTTTTGCATGACACATGGTGATAAACTACACTGGTCAAGAGCAAATTTTCATCAGCGATGGCTTGATAGGAATGTGTTCCTTTGCATATTTTTAATGCTGTTTTCAATAATGTCTATTGTTATCTAGCTCATCAGGTTTTTGAGCTATTTTATAAATGTAATCTATAAAAGCTTGCGCATACGGTTTGTACCATGCATTGTACTGCTATGGTATTTTATTATCATTATTATTATTATTATTGTTATTAAAACCGGATATGCTCGAGAAAAAACTAGGACATATTTGGAATCAGCACAAAGACTTCATCGAGAAAAGTTTACTTGAATCACTGATTGAGAGAATTGGCAAAAAATTTGTTGACCAGTGTTATTTGTAACATGGGTAGTTACAGCATCATATAGTTTTGCTACAGTATGACAAAAGCAGTAATATTAAATACGATTCAAGGCTATAGAGCCCCACACATGAATGGAAATGCCGTTTGTCATAATAAACAAGCGAGTGAACACACCGTTCTCCATTCCTATTTGGTCAGAGGGTCCACCCACATCAGATCCCCTTTCCCAAGCCCTTAAGTCCAGTCAGTATTTCAGGGTGGGTGAAGGCCTTGTAAGCTCTGACTCACGTCAGATAGAAGCTAAACCCTGAGAAAGCGCCAGCATTTACATGTTTGGTGTCTGCGTGTTTTCTCAACGGACAGTTGTTGCTGCTTCACTCACATTACCTACCTACACTTCATTAAGCACACCCGCAGGGTCTCATGAGACTCAGTACAAGAGATCAGCCAAAAATCTGTCATATAAACACAAGAGCACTCAGAGAATGCCGAACTCCGTTAGTTCTATCCCATTGGCTTGTCTCAGGTGAGGCGTGGAATGTAAGTTTGAGGCCAAACATTGAGGTAGTAAAGATTCCATACAGGTTGATTATTATACATCCAAAGAGAGGTTAGGCAAGCTTGCAGTTGTGTCCTGTAGCTCACCCGGCTAAGGCAGACATTAGACTTTTTATCAATCCCACTCCTGCCACTTGATACACCCTGCATTCAAACAAACAGGCAGGCAGACTAAAGGACCAGCGGCTACCAAGGCCACGCCTGACAGCTGCACTGTGCACATGGTAAGAGGACATAAGTGAGTAGATCCAGATGCCACATTAGGACTGCAGGTTGGACTATTTTTGGGGCTGTGGCCTTTCTAGAGTCTGTGAAAGAGCATACATATAGGTGGGTTTATTATAGGACATGATCTCTTCTGAGATGCTGGCAATTGAAACCAATGTGTCTCTCTCCGGCTCAGGTTTAGTGAACCTCTGTTTAGAATAATTCCTTCCCGAGTCCAACTGTCCCCATGATAATAATATTTTTTTATTTATACATTAACAGGCGAGCAGAAATTAACCATTTAATATTTTGAAAACAACAAAATGTTTTGATCTTTAGTCGCAAACGTGTACCTCAGTTTTTCTTTCAAGAAGACATATTACATGTACTATTATTATTATTTAACAATTTAAAACAGTTCTCTGCTGATTCAGTAAAGTTCTCTGATGTGGTTTTATCATAATACACAAATGATACACGGGAATGTTTCTATACCAAGCATCTATAGGCCATCAAATGGAATGAGCAGCTCGTCAGTGTTGCCAATTTTCTAAGACTGTATTTTCCAAGCCCTTGAATGACTAACATTTTTCTGTTCGCTTTTTGTTTTTGAGACTTCAGCCATGTTTTCCTCTCCGTGACCAGACTGCAAATCGATGGCGCTTGTGCGTGGCCCGCACAGGCTAATTTAACCTTCACCACCCACCAGCACTCACAATCAAATTCAGTCAGTTAGAACAATAAACGAACCACTAATGTAATCTGAAATGTCAACACATTCTACTATTTGATTCTAAGTGCAAAACATATGACGGTGGCAGCGAGCTAGCTAGCCAGAGGCTAACATGCGAAGCGAACATGGGAG
This sequence comes from Hippocampus zosterae, assembly GCF_025434085.1. Taxonomy (NCBI): domain Eukaryota; kingdom Metazoa; phylum Chordata; class Actinopteri; order Syngnathiformes; family Syngnathidae; genus Hippocampus; species Hippocampus zosterae. Next base: position 14,830,313 of record NC_067459.1, read on the forward strand.
TCAAAAGTTTTACTCAATGCCCTTTTTTCACAAACAGTTGGACTCAAAAGCATGTCAACAATCACAAATGATCAAATAAATAAATCAGTAAATAAAAAGCTCATCAATACCAGCTGAGAATCATAGCGAACTAACAGCAGCTGAACAAAAATGGGAAGTTGAACAGCAGCACTTCTCTAACATGACATGGAAAGAACTGGTAGCGCTGGACAAAATTAGTCGGACACTATCCTTAGAATTTGAATCTGCTTTCCAACCAGTATATGAATAACTGAAATGGACATGGACAGAATATATAGTTTAATTGCATCATATTGCAGGTTTCTTCTAACTGCAGTGGCTGCCTTGTCATCTTATTCCATTCATCTGCTTCTCAAATCCTCTGGCATCGTGGGTAAGAATATTTTAGCCGGTTGTTTACATCATTGAATATTCAAATGATCATTTCTATTCCCTCCGAAGAATGTTAAACAGCTATTTATAGAATTTTTCAGATGTTGGTTCTTTCACTTTTATTATACCCTCCGAAGCTTATGAGAAGGAGAATGCTTATACTGTAGTGTTTTTTTTTTTTTAAAGTTGGGTATGACAAAGCCCATCATGTTTACCCAAGAAGACTTGTGGGAGAAATGGTCCACGAATTGTAGGCAGTATCTCTGAGATATCAAGTGACAATTTATCAAGTGACAATTTTTTGGTGTCAGGAATTCGGGCTTACGAACAACTGGGCTTCAGGGCCTTTGGCACTCCTGGCAAAATGGCTGCCGGTATTGCAATCACTCTGCAGAACATAGGAGGTGAGTCATATCATAACACACTGGGCGTAGCTTTGGATTAATTGTCAATTAATGACATCATTAGCACTTTTTTTTAGGCACATATCCCATTACGGGCGGTATGGTGGTAGACTGGTTATCACGTACGCCTCACTGTGCAGAGGTGCAGGGTTTGATTCCGACTCCGGCCTTCCTGTTTGAATTTGTATGTTTTCCCCGTGCCTGTGTGGGTTTTCTCTGAGTACTCAGGTATCCTCCCGCATTCCCAAAACATGCATGGCAGGTTAATGGAACACTCTAGTCCAGTGGTTCTTAACCTTGTTAGAAGTACCGAACCCAACCAGTTCATATGCACATTAACCGAACCCTTGATTAGTCATAAATAAAAATCTGATTTTTTTTTTTTTTTTTTTTTTACAAATTCAAGACAGAAAAAAATGCATTCATTAAAAAAAGGGGGAAAAAAAGAAATACAATTTCAAGACTTAATTTTTTTTTAACTACGCACAAAATGAACCAGGCAGTGATGGTCAAGCGGGCGTATCATAACTAATTGACATGTTGACTCGGATGTGCCTTAACCTCCCTGGCAGAGGCTCCGTCGATCCCCTGAGACCGATCCACCGAACCCCTGGGGTTCAATCGAACCCAGGTTAAGAACCTTTGCTCTCGTCTAAATTGTCCCTAGGCGGCGGATGGATGGATAAATGAATAGCTCGATAGATGGATGGATATCGCATCACACACAGTGTTGGAGATGCTCATGCCTATTGCGGAAGGCTATAATTTGCTCAAATTAAGATGAAGGCTACAAAACTGTTAAGACAGTTTTTCGCAGTGCAGGTGGATAATATCGCTCTCAAAGCTCAAGAGTTGAAGCCGCTTTCACTTTATTATTCTTTAGTTATCAGGGGCCTGTTTTGGAGTGTTAAGGAAAGCAGCATTACACAAAGCTGCGGTGGGATAACTTTGTGCTGTATTACTTTTGAGAAATCCAAATCCAATTATTAGAGGAGATTATAAATAAAAACTTTATATACGTGTGAATTACCTTAAATGCGAGATGAATATAATAAATATTGGACTCTTGATAACTGAAATGGTTAGTGGGCCTGATTTAAAACGGAATGGGGCTTTTGGAATGATGAAATAGCGTCATTGACCCTAATATCTACTGTCGCGGATTTCACATTAAGAGTGTGCCAGTTATTACAATGAGGCGCACTCACGGTTGGCTATTTTCTCTCTGTTGCAGCCATGTCCAGCTACTTGTACATTGTGAAGTCCGAGTTACCTCTGGTCATCCAAGCATTCTTGAAGGCTGACCCTAACGCAGAGTGAGTAGCAGCATTAACAGCCCACCACTTGTGACTTCACAGCTTGCCTAGTCAAGGGCCGATCAGCAGGCACTAGAGGGGTGTGATGAAAATGGAAGCTTTTAATTGAACGAGCAGGGGTGGTGGGGCTCGTCTTGCTGTCAGCTCATTTGGTGTAGCCGCAAGGTCAACTTTCAGTCATGCCTAAGTTGCTTTGCATCAGTCCGCACAGCACTGCTCTGGATTCCTTCTGGCTCTTCCAATGTAAAAACAAACATGCTCCAAAAGGAGTGCTGCCACATAGCTTCGGGCCACTCCCATCCTTCACTTCCCCTGTATACTTAAAGCAACAGTACCACAGAATGAGAAGTAAGGATGTACAAGACAGACACAAGTGTTGGGACACCTCCTAATTACACTTACACAATGCAAAAATATGGTTATTTATGTTGGCTGTGAGAGAGGTGGTGGATGATGTCGCGTTCTTTCAGAGCGCTTTCTTAGCGCTTTGACTCTCTCGTCAAGCGCTAACCTGTTTCCTTGTCACAGAAAAGCACCTTATTTGTAATGAAGTCTTCCTGTCCTATGAAATCTTATTGATTTGAAGTTGTACTTTCTGCGACACTGTCCACAAATACCCCCTAAATAAGTCTTACATGTGCAGTGTTTTCTTGAATTTCAAATAAGACGTACAAATTGAAAAAAAGATGGTGTGTTGAATGTATTCAATTTTATTTTGTGAAGTGGTTGCACAAAATGAAATCATCTTGACCCAGCTCATTTTTTTTTCAAGTCGATGTCTATTCTAATCAAAAAATGTGTCTCGATTCAGATGATTAATAAGTAGATGTATAATCTACAGTATGGTAAAGAAAAAAAAATCCTGATCCAGATGATTTTATTTCATGCAACTACTCGACGAAATCAAATTTAAAACTTTCAACAAAATTGTTTTTCAGTTTACAACAACAACAAATTAAATTGCAAATTCTCCCTCTAATTCATCATTAATTTTCTCTGCTGTTGACCAAGGAAATCAGTGGAGACTTTATTTATTTTTAAAATGGATTTTTACAGTACACGAGTGATGCCCTCTTGTGGGAAAGGAGGGCCAAAGTCGCAGATTCCACTTTTCAGCTTTTTATTGAACTTTGATAGAAAAGTAAACACTCGTTAAGCACACTCACATAGGAGCTGCTGTTGACCACAGCTCATGCTCACACAATCGTGACTTGCCATAGTTTGAATTGACCGAATAACCTCCCCAACCTACCAATCCCCTCTTGAAAGCAAACGTCTCACACACTGACTCTTCAATTCACATTCTCTCTCCATTTTATGCTTACATTTTTTTCACTGCTGGATTCACTGTAGGTGAACATGTCAAGTTCATTGAGTTGATTTGAATGAGCTTTCACCAGATACACACAAACAAGTGACAGCAGCAGATGGTAACACGAGGTCTTCATTCCGAGCGCGAGGACATGTCACCTCTGCGCCGCCCCTCATCGAAGGCTCATGTCCGCCTGGCGTGCCTCCCGCTGCTCCAATCTTTGGCATCGAGCAGCCGGTGTGGAATGAGGGGCGGAGGGAGTTGTGTGCGTGTGTTTTTTTTTTTTAAATTTCCAGCCGTGGTTCTTAAAATAGATGCCGATGACTTGAGGCTGACGAACAAAATGACGCCTTCCACTTCAGAAGTAATTAAAATATTATGATATAAATGTATATATAGCAGTACGAGATGCGAACATACTATTAGAGGTAAAAATAAAGTGCATTTTTATGTGATTGGCCACAGAAGGTGAAGTTGAAATCGGGGGTGTGAACTTTCAATTGACTCTTCTGGCTTGGAAGCAAACAAAGTGTCACATTTCACTTGGTTACATAAAGGCCCATTTCAAAAGTGAAATGTAAGAACACGAAAGCGTTGCGTACATGGTTAGGTTTTAAACTGTTCGGCTGTTCTTTATACACGACGACAGTGTGATGATGCAAACTTTTGAAAATGAGCTGACGTTACGTTACATGACATTAATGTCTCCATCTAAATACTGAAAAACAGTATTAAAACTTCTATCGAAATGGTTTCACTAAGACGTGATTGTATATTTGATTTTCTGATTTAAAATGAGGCAGAATGGCTGAATTTGATTTAGAAATACAGAAGGACTCAAGGTTCTGTATTATTAATGTCACGTTGAGCCCGAGGCGATGAGAAATCGCCTCGTGCACAACAGAAAAAAAAGACGAGGTGGATCCCCGGAGAAGCAGACAACGAAAAGATCTTGTGTGAACAAAGGGATTTTAATAAATAACAAAAGGAGCCCGAACAGGGAAAACGGTAACAGAAAGCGCTGGTCAAATAAGAACCAGGAAAGAATATGGAAGATAACCGAAAACGCTCGCGAAACGATAAAGGGCGAGGAACTACCGAGAAAACAATTAGATGACAATATGAAGTACGCGAAGAATTGGGGCCGTAAGGCAATAGGGCAGCGAGAAATGGTCGAACGACGAGAATAGCAAATAGCGAACAATGGCACGGTAAGGAATTCTCCGGCAGTGAGATGACTGCCGGAGTCGCCTAATAAAGGCACGTAATCAGCCCGAAATAACGGGCAGGTGTGCCGAACAGGTGGCGGGAGAACCCGCCACCTGCTGGCGAGCACGCGACGTGACAGTACCCCCCCCTCAACGGACGCCTCCCGGCGGACTACCCGGCTTGGACGGATGAGCAGCGTGGAAGTCGCGCAGAAGGGACGGGTCAAGGATCCAGGAGCGAGGCACCCATTGCCGCTCCTCCGGCCCGTAGCCCTCCCAGTCGACCAGGTACTGGAAGCCCTTGCCCCTGCGCCGAGAGTCCAGGATGGCACGAACCGTGTACACCGGGTCCCCGTCGACCACCCGCGGGGGCGGCGGCGGAGCGGGAGGGGGCGCCAAGGCGCTGGAAGACACAGGCTTGAGCAGGGAGACGTGGAACACGGGGTGGACCTTCATGGAGGCCGGCAGCCGGAGCCTGACCGCGACGGGGCTGATGACGGCCTCGACCTCGAACGGGCCAGCGAATCGGGGCCCCAGTTTGGCAGACGAGCCGGCCAGGCGAAGATCCCTCGTAGCCAACCACACCTTCTCTCCCACCGCATATGAGGGCGCCGGGCGCCGACGACGATCAGCGATCCGCTGGTTCCGGGACGCCGTGCGGGACAACGCAGCCCGGGCCTCCCTCCACACGTGATGGGCCCGCTTAAGGTGGCGCTGCACGGAAGGGACCTCCACCAGCCCCTCCTGGGACGGGAACAGCGGTGGCTGGTAGCCGTAGGCCGTCATGAACGGCGACCTGCCTGTAGCGGAGGAGACGAGAGTGTTGTGGGCGTATTCCACCCAGGGCAGGTGGTCGGCCCAGGATGCCGGACGGTGGAGACAGACACAGCGGAGGGCCGCCCCCAGATCCTGGTTGGCGCGCTCAGCCTGCCCATTGGACTGAGGGTGGTATCCCGAGGTCAGGCTGGCCGTAGCTCCGAGGGACCGGCAGAACCGCTTCCAGACGCGGGACACAAACTGGGGCCCCCGATCCGATACGATGTCCGCCGGAATGCCGTGGAGACGGAAGACGTGCTGGATGAGGAGGTTGGCGGTCTCCAGCGCCGACGGCAACCTGGACAAGGGCACAAAGTGAGCGGCCTTGGAGAAGCGGTCCACGATCGTGAGCACGACCGTCCGGCCCCGGGAAGGCGGTAGGCCCGTGACGAAGTCCACCGCGATGTGAGACCACGGGCGAGGAGGAATGGGCAGCGGTTGGAGCAGTCCCGCCGGGGGCTGATGCGACGACTTGCCGCAGGCGCAGGAGGTGCAGGCCTTGACGAACTCCGTCGTGTCGCGGCGGAGCTCCGGCCACCAGAAACGCTGGGCGACAAGCTGCACAGTCCGGTTCACCCCGGGATGACACGCCACCTTGGATGCGTGTCCCCACTGCAGGACCTCCGAACGGAGGGCAGGAGGCACGAACAGCTTCCCTGCTGGGCACCCCGCCGGCACCTGCACCCCCACCAGGGCGGACAGGATCCGCTGCTCAATCTCCCACTGGACGGCCCCCACTATGCACTGGGTCGGGAGGATGGTCTCCGGGGAACGGTCCCTCCCCGCAGGTTCGTGGAGCCGGGAAAGGGCGTCAGGCTTAGTGTTCTTGGAACCGGGGGAGTAGGTGAGAACGAAGTCGAACCTGGTGAGGAAGAGGGCCCACCGGGCCTGACGGGCGTTAAGTCTCTTCGCGGAGCGGAGGTAGGCGAGGTTCTTATGGTCCGTGTATACGGTAAACGGTTCCTTAGCCCCCTCGAGCCAGTGCCGCCACTCCTGTAATGCGGTGACCACAGCCAACAGTTCCCGGTTGCCCACGTCGTAGTTCGACTCGGCGGCACTGAGTCGACGGGAGAAGAAGGCGCAGGGGTGCAGCTTCTGGTCGACTGGGGAGCGTTGGGACAGCACCGCACCCACCCCTGAATCCGAGGCGTCCACCTCTACGACGAAAGGGCGGTCAGGGTCAGGATGTTGCAACACCGGGGGACTAGTGAACGCCGCCTTAAGACGCGCGAACGCCGCATCCGCGGCAGGGTCCCACTTAAAAGGGATTTTGACCGAGGTAAGGCGGGTTAGGGGAAGCGCCATCTGGCTGTAACCACGGATGAAACGCCTATAGAAGTTGGCGAACCCCAAGAAGCGCTGCAGCTCCTTACGGTTGGACGGGACCGGCCATTCAGTGACCGCACGCGTCTTAATGGGGTCCGCCCGTAGCTTGCCCTGTTCTATAATGAACCCCAGGAAGGAGATGACGGGAACATGGAACTCACACTTTTCTGCCTTGACGAAGAGCCGGTTCTCGAGCAAACGTTGTAGCACCAGCCGAACATGTTGCTGGTGCTCATGCAGAGAACGAGAAAAAATTAAAATGTCGTCAAGATAAACAAAACAGAAGATGTTGATCATGTCCCGGAGCACGTCATTAATGAGGTTCTGGAAGACGGCAGGTGCGTTTGTGAGGCCAAAAGGCATGACGAGATATTCGAAATGGCCCAGGGGGGTCTTAAACGCGGTTTTCCACTCGTCGCCCTCTCGGATGCGAACCAAGTGGTACGCGCTGCGTAAGTCTAATTTTGAGAAGATGGTGGCTGATTGCAATGGGGCGAAGGCGGAGTCCAACAAGGGTAGCGGGTATCTATTTTTAATTGTAATTTCATTTAGTCCACGATAGTCTACGCAGGGTCGTAGGGACTTATCCTTCTTCCCTACGAAGAAGAAACCCGCCCCTAACGGTGAGCGTGATGGTCTGATGAGACCTGCAGCGAGCGAGCTGTTAATATACTCCGTTAACGCCTCACGCTCGGGATGGGATACCTGATACAGACGCGAGGTTGGCAACGGAGCGCCCGCCTGCAGGTCTATCGCGCAATCGTAGGGGCGGTGTGGGGGCAAGGAGCGCGCGCGATCCTCGCTAAAGACCTCCCCAAGATCCCGATAGCACTCCGGCACTCCGTCAAGGCAGATCTCCTCGGGGGGCGTGACGCGTTCGTGCCTCCCGACGGCTGACCGCAGGCAGTGCTGGTAACAATAAGGGCTCCAGCTATCGATAGCGGGGCGCGCCCATGAGATCACCGGGTTATGCGTCTGGAGCCAGGGTAAACCGAGGATGATCGGGGCGTTCCGGGACCGCATAACATAAAAACGACGATGCTCAATATGATTCCCGGATAATGAAAGCTTTAACGGCTCCGTTCGATGCGTTACCACCGCCAGGAGGCGCCCATCCAGATCACGCACCCGCTTCGCCACAACCAACTCCTCTAAAAAGCACCCCAGTTCGGACGCGAGATTAGTGTCCATTAAACAATCATCGGCTCCCGAATCCACCAGGGCCCGAACCCGTCTTGACCGGGACTCGCCGAATACCTCCGCCTCGAGCTCGAGTCTATTAGGATGTCCTGGTCGCTTATCGACTCGCCTAGACTCGGGGGGCGACGCGCGGGGCCGTGACTCACAGTACTCGGGAGGAGCGTGGAAGGACGATCCCGGATGGCTGGTTGCGGCGCGGGGGGATGGTTGGTCGCCGCTAGTTGTAGCACGGTCGCGATGACGGCGCCTTTCTTCCTCCGCACCACCGTCCTTGCCGCCCAGCTGCATCGGCTCGTCCCGGGGGTGATCACCGAACCCACGATGTTCCTCACGGTACGTGGTGCGGCGGGACGGATACCGATCACCTCCACGCTCCCGGCCTCGCTCCCTCAGGCGATTGTCCATAAGGAGGGCGAGGTCGATCAGCTCCTCCAAATCGGTGCTGTGGTCGCGGGTCGCCAGCTCGTCCTTGAGTAATGAGTTCAGGCCACGGCGAAACAGTCCACACAGGGCCCGATCGTCGTAACCGCTCTGCGCGGCCAGGATCCGGAACTCGATGGAGTAGTCAGCGACCGAACGCCTTCCCTGCTGCAGGTCGAGCAGCCGCCCCTCCGCCTCTCTGCCCCGCACGGGATGGTGGAACACCCGACGGAAGGCTGCCACGAAATCCGGATAGGAGGTGCGGAGATTCGGCTTTGCGTCGCTGGTCGCGATTGCCCACGATGCCGCCGGACCTGTCAAGAGACTCATGATATAGGCCACCTTGGCGGCGTCAGTAGCGTAGGCGGACGGCTGTTGGTCAAATATTAGCGAGCAATTGTGTAGGAAGTGTCCACACTGCCCGTGTTCACCCCCGTAGCGAGGGGGGTGTGGAAGCGAGGGCTCCCTCGACATAGGAGGGTACGAGGAGGGAGCCTCCGGGGTGGTAGGACGAAGCCCGGAAGGTGGTCTTCGTTCCTCCACCCGAATAAGGCGAGGTTCGAGATCATCGAACCGATGAGCCAGCATGGAGACCGCGCCGTTGAGTTCCGTAAGGGCTTGGCGGTGCTGACTCACTTGCCGCTCTTGTCGAGCAAGAGCGGACAAGATCTTTTCGGCGTCTGCGGGATCCATGGTGGCCGGAGAATTCTGTCACGTTGAGCCCGAGGCGATGAGAAATCGCCTCGTGCACAACAGAAAAAAAAGACGAGGTGGATCCCCGGAGAAGCAGACAACGAAAAGATCTTGTGTGAACAAAGGGATTTTAATAAATAACAAAAGGAGCCCGAACAGGGAAAACGGTAACAGAAAGCGCTGGTCAAATAAGAACCAGGAAAGAATATGGAAGATAACCGAAAACGCTCGCGAAACGATAAAGGGCGAGGAACTACCGAGAAAACAATTAGATGACAATATGAAGTACGCGAAGAATTGGGGCCGTAAGGCAATAGGGCAGCGAGAAATGGTCGAACGACGAGAATAGCAAATAGCGAACAATGGCACGGTAAGGAATTCTCCGGCAGTGAGATGACTGCCGGAGTCGCCTAATAAAGGCACGTAATCAGCCCGAAATAACGGGCAGGTGTGCCGAACAGGTGGCGGGAGAACCCGCCACCTGCTGGCGAGCACGCGACGTGACAATTAATACATACCAACAATCCTGATTTTAATGATAAACGTGTAAGTCAGAAAAAAAATTGCCAAAACTGCACCTCATCTCAATTTGAATTGTAGAAGTGTAAAAAGAAGTTAACCGGATATGTCATGTAAAATAAAAGAATGTCAACATCAACAGACCAGTACTTTGAGGATAATGAGAGCTCCAATTTAATAAAAACTTGCATGCAAGAAGACAGTTCAAATCTAACCCGATGACTGGTTCTGCCCAGTTTTCCTTAGGTGAGGTCACATATACACACACAGGAACATCAACACAGACATGAACACGGGAGATCACGTTGCTGCATGCACAGATGTCTTGCGTAGTCTCCCAGCAGTATTGATCCAATATTACAGAGAAAGAGAAACATTGTCAGCTTTCTTATCATCACACCAAAACAAAACTTGATATGAGGTTATAATTCCATCAAATAAATGTTATCTGGCTTATATTCTTCGAACAACCTGCAGGAAGTGTCTTGTTCTTTTGATCTGTCAACTGATACACAGTACCTGAGCTTGGCTAAGTTTGATGTGAAAACTGAGCCGCAATGACCTGCTGGGAGGGTTTTAAAAGATGACATGACCTGCAATTGTTGGACTTCAAAAACACACACACACACATACACACTTGGAGCACTTGTCCTGCTACACGAATGCCAACGATCGATGTTTGCACTTTACCATCATTGCCCCTTCGAGATGATATTTGTTAGGTTTGGCATGCCAGTTGAAGAATCTTTTTTCCCATAGTCATTAAACACATCGTTGGGTCCGCACATTGACTGTTGACTGTAAACTGTTCTGAAGGGGTGTCAAAACAATGGGAAAAAATGACTGGAGGTCCATCTCACAAAAGTGTAGGTCAGCCATGACGGACAGACACAAAGCAACATTGGCGATGAAAATTCTGTGCGAACAGGTTTACTTCGGTGCCCCCAAAGTCAAATACCCCAAAACTGGAACAATTTGCAGTTCAACCCAAAATAAAAGGTTTCTGGCGGTACCAGCTCTAGGAAGACATGCCTGCATTATTTCCTATGGTTGAAATTACGATAAGACAATCAGCATTGGGAATTTCTATCTACTCCACATATTGTATATTCCTCAGGTGTTATGTTTTATGAATGCCATCAATGGAGAGTGTCCACATTTAGTAGGTGGTGAGTAGGCAATACAGGATTGAAAGGGGGGCAGTGGCAACCTTGAAATTTCCGATGCAATAAAAGTCATGCACGTTTTAGGGGCTACGTGGCCTGCATTGTATCGTCACGGCAAAACTTCAACGTGTCGGATTTCACCTTTGGGGACTCAAATGAATCAATACGGTTGCACTTGCACAGTCAGCAAAATGATAATTGACATGATATTCAAAACCCATCAGCTCAAATAAGTACACCCCCCTCCCCCCACTCCTGTTCTTAACAGTCTTTGGTACTTGAATGGCAACTACCTGGTCATCATGGTCTCCGCCAGTGTCATTCTGCCCCTGGCCCTGATGAAGCAGCTGGGTAAGTGGACACGCTATCCCCTTCCACATACTGTGTGACTCGAAGTTCATCTATCTACCTACCTACCTACCTACCTACCTACCTACCTACCTACCTACCTACCTACCTACCTACCTACCTACCTACCTACCTACCTACCTACCTACCTACCTACCTACCTACCTATCTATTGCCTCTGTTACTCTGTCTTCTTTCAGGTTACCTTGGCTATACCAGCGGATTTTCTCTCAGCTGCATGGTGTTCTTCCTCACTGCGGTATGTTGACCGAGGAGGGAATGGTTAAGGGAAATTCACAACAAATGTTTGATCCACGAATGGCACACTCCATTTCCTGGTTCAGTTAGAAATGGTCTTGAAAACGGTCTTTTTCAGGATACTGTTCAAATGTTGTCGTAAAATGTCATCGGATGGTTGAAATAGAGATAAAGAGAGACGGGAAGAGTCACAGAAAGGCATAGAAGCGGATGTCCTTGAAGTTAACTTGGAAAGCCTACAATGTGATTCAGGTTGTAACGTTTGTGTGTTCTGTTAACATCGTCGCCAGTGTACTTGTGCGTTTTGCTAAGTTTGGTAGCGCAGCACTTCTTTCTGTCATGATCCCCATTCATGTCTTCACCAAGCAGTGCCTTTTCAAATACCCTTTCTCTTCTACAGGTCATCTACAAGAAGTTCCAAATTCCGTGCCACTTTGAGGAGTTCAACTCGCTCAACACCACGGCCCCCCCCAGCCTGAACGTGTCAAACCACGTTGGCGATCACCTCCTGACTCGCGAAGAGGAAGACGCCCTTTGCGCGCCGCGCATGTTCACCCTCAACTCACAGGTGAGCCAACACACCCGAGATGGAAGCAAGGTTGATGAAGTCATTCTTGGATGGGTTTAGTGTGGAAGAACTTCAATCAAGCAGCTCAGAAATGAACAATTCATATTATTATTCCTTGTTCGCTTCCTGTAGGTGTAATGTATTGTGTGCTTCTCCAGACAGCCTACACCATCCCCATCTTGGCTTTCGCCTTTGTTTGCCACCCTGAGGTCCTCCCCATTTACACTGAGCTCCGCAAGTGAGTTGCTTGTCTCTAAAATGTTAATCATTTTCAAAATTCAAACTACATGGCACTTTTTTCTTGCAGCCCCACTAAAAAGAAGATGCAGAAGGTGTCCAACATCTCCATCTTTGTCATGTACACCATGTACTTTCTGGCAGCTCTCTTTGGCTACCTAACCTTCTATGGTGAGCCCTCATATGTGATTCCAAATCATATCCACACATTGATTGTTTTGTAGTTATTAACGTATACGGTGCTACTTTTATAACGAGAATGTCAAACAAATTTTTGTCATCGGTCACAGATAATGAGTTATAGTTACAGTTCCTCACAGAGGGCCATTTTGAGTGTGAAAGCATACAAATATAATAAAACAAAATGGAAGAATGTTTAATCTCCTCATATTATTACAGATACAGATGTTCAATGAGAGTTCAAGTTACTATAAAATAGGGTCTTAATAACAAAAGTCATTTTTTATTACTTCACAGAAACCTGGCATTTCAACTTGGTGGTTTTTACTTATATACTTACATCAACTGTAAATATAAGATGATGAATAACATGTTTTTAAATATATAAAAAATGTGTATATATGAATATACATGAATATTTACTACATTTCTGAATGTATTCCTGCAGGCAACGTGGAGCCAGAATTGCTTCACACTTACAGCCGCATTGATCCTTACGACACTTTGATCCTGTGCGTGCGTGTGGCTGTCCTCACCGCCGTCACACTCACCGTCCCCATCGTGCTCTTCCCCGTAAGTTTCCACTTTCTTCCGCTTGGAGGCGACCGTACAGCAAAGTAATGTGGCTAATTTCATTTTGCCTGGCCATGTGTGTGTGTATGTGTGTGTGTACACAGGTGCGCAGAGCCATTCAGCAGATGTTGTTCCCCACCAAGGCTTTCAGCTGGCTGCGTCACATCGCCATCGCTCTAGTCCTACTCATTCTAATCAACATGCTGGTCATTTTTGCCCCCAACATTCTGGGCATCTTCGGAATCATCGGTTAGTACATATTATTCAAAGCTATTTCGTACTACAGTACTATAAATGTCGGGTTTCACCTAAGTGTAAGCTCTATACTCACAGGCCACATTAGGTACACCTGCATAATCGCTTTCCCTTTTCTTTAGTGCTTTTCTTTATTAGGCTCACAAGTGAGCGTTAACATGTCCCAAGTGACTCTGGTAAACCTGGATTGGTCACCAGCCACTCACACTGGTACCGACCAATCATGGCTCAGCCTCAGAAAACAGGTAAGCCGTGATTGGTCGTTACCTGAGCCCTGAGCAACTGTAATGTCATTTTCAGTGACGGGTTATGGCAAAATGTCCGCCGCTTGTGATAGCCGATTTCGCGCCATAACCCATATTCCACAAATGCGATATGAATCAAAATGCAGTGTTTAGAATAGTGAAGTGCAGAGAACATATTATTGTGAAAAAAAATAAAAAATAAATTGGGTTGGGGGGTTTACTTCTCTTTTAATATCTTCGCAAAGGTACTCTGTAATGTATAATATACAGCTGTATCTAAATTAGTATCCTAATTTAGGATTATGACTTATTTATTGTGTCTGTGTTTACAGTCTGAACCTACATTTAACATTATTCTACCCGTTCAGTATCCCCACGGTGGAGATCAAAAACGTGACCATTGCATGTTGACAGATAAAAGGGGGAAGGAAAAAAAGTCAGCCAATAGAGTCAATATTACTGTGCCACTTATTTCACGGAATTGGGGTCATCTTTCTTTGGCCAGGTGAAAGTTGAAAGCGTTTCCATTTACATGCTGTACTGCCAAGGACATTTTCAAGGCAGCCGACAGCTTGACAAATACGCAGGGGTACAAACATAGAGGGCCTTTAAACATACATGATATACAGTACTGTACAGCGGATTTAGAAGCTGAGTTACCTGTCAACAACAACACTGGCAGAGAGACGACCTTGAACACACTTTGACCCTTTCGGGTCATCAGCGATAATACAGGCAACATTTGCGTTGTGTTGTGTGCACTGAAGACCACTATTGATGTCCTCACAACACATTTGGAACACTTTTTTTTAAAAAGAGTGGTCAAAAAGGATGTACCAAATTTATAGACTTTACTACAAAAAGACTTGAGGGTTTTCATTAGAGCAGTACTTTTAGGGTGTGCACACTTATCCAACAAGCTTGTTGTTCATTTGCTACTTGTTTTTGTATATGTTCCACTTTTTTCACTTACACTCTCTTGATTATAATTTGTGACTTTTTGTGGAAAATGTTTCACAATTATTTCAAAAATTTCTACGCGAACACACATGAAACAAAATAACAAATTTGTACATTAAGTGATCTACTCGCCACTTCAAAAAAAATGTTTGTTTTAACCCAATCTGCTGAAAATCGACAGCTACCCAGGTAGTGGGCTAGCAAAGCAACCCGGCTATTTTTTTTAGTGCGCACATATCGAGACTGTGTGAGTATTACTAAGAACTTGCTTACATTGCTGAAATAGTGTGCTGCTAATGTTTGTTGCACACGTTTATGCGTCATGTTTCCAGGTGCCACGTCTGCTCCTTGCCTTATTTTCATCTTCCCCGCTGTCTTCTACATCCGCATTGTTCCCAAAGAAAGCGAACCCATGAGCTCTCTTCCCAAGATCCTGGTGAGATCAGTTCGACCTGTTCCACCATGTCGATCATTTTAAGCTTCCAGCGATGCACTGATGTCATTCCGAACTTTTTTTGTTATAGGCCGCCTGCTTTGCCGCCTTGGGTGTCTCTTTCATGATAATGAGTCTCACCTTCATAATAATCGACTGGACGTCGGGAAGTGGCAGTGCCGGCGGGGGCCACTAGAACCTGCGTGAGTGTGTTCAGAGACGGAGGAGCAACGAGAATTAAGAGCTAGCACGTAAACATGGCAAGCAAAATGTCACATTTGTATTGACGGAGCTGAAATAACGTTTTACTGCAATGTTATTTATACACATACATTCACTGGCCACCCGATTAGGCACACCTGAAAATGCGCAGGGATGGGAGGAAAACTACAATGCGTCACATTAACGGAAGTTTTCACACACCCTAGTTGGATCCAGGGCACTTCCCCGCAAATATTATTGTACACATATTTTTAAATGATCACCTCTTTTACTTTTATTATCCTTGCCAATGCAAATATTTTGCCACAGATCTAATTTGACTGTGGCCACTGAGTGTACCAGAGCAGAAATAATGCTCTTTAATTTCAAGAATTAACTCATGCAGCAATCAGCTTTGCGCTGATCTAGCCATGTTACCCACAAACAACGGCAGCCGGTACTGTAAAAACAAACTTTGTATACATTTCTAAAGTGTTTAATTAAAAAAAAAAGAAAAGGCTAAGTTATTCTCTCGCGCTCAAGTCAAGGAAAGACATTCAAACAGTAGTGTCTACTGTCCATTTTATAGAACTGCTGTCTTTTTAAATTCAAAAGAACTGTATTTAACTACTCGTCAAGTTATATGCTCAGAAACATTATGTATGATTTAGTTTTGATTAATCTTAACAAACAAACAAACTAACACACACACATATATATATATATATATATATATTTTTTTTTTTTTTAACTTTAACAACTGCTCATCACTCTATATATATCTATGATTACACAACTACCTGTGACCTTATACTGCATAGACAGTTCTGGACAAATTTCTTTATTACCCGAGCCAAATTTTGAGTTTAATGTGAAATCTTAAAATGTTTAATCTTTTAAGTGGGAGTGATATAAGAAAATGCCAAACGACCCTAAGATGCAAAGAAAAAAAAACCCAAGATGTCCAAAGTTTTTTAGAGTCAACTAATGTCTTCTACGGTAGTTGCTTTACGGTTTGTACTTTTTTTATGCTGTCTACAGACAAACAGATATTGTAGTTGTTCATACTAAGGATGTCCTCGTGAGGATAAGCGGATTAGAAAACTTTTCATTTTTGAGGGAGATCACTTTCTTGTTTCATTTACAGCTCAAAGACGAATTCAACTACCGGTACTATCAAAAAAATGTAATGACTGACGGTCTGAGTCATGGTCTTAACTTTGACTCAAATATCCTACTATTCACAAGATAGTCCCTTTTATGACCTCTAAAATAAGCATTTTGATCTCTCAGATGTGATATGTGATAAATCAGAGACATTTTTTAAGGGAAGGATGAGTGAATGACAAAAGCATCACTTAAGCGAGCACGTGTCTGCTAATAGTCTTGATTTGTTGTTGATGCAGTGGTGTCAGATACATTTCAATCAAAATTCCATTGCTTGTCTCTTGAAGTGAAATCCTTTCCACAATAGAGTGGCTGCCTTTCCAGCAGCCCCTATATTTTGTTCTTCTACTTCTTCCTTTCATAACTTTGCTGCTGGGAATTGGGAATTTCTCCATTGCGAGACTAATAAAGGTGCTCTTATCTTATCATCTGTTCATCTCAAACGTAATTAATTTAGGGTTGTGGATCATGTTATCATTGGGGTGACATCGCGCTAACAACATGCATATACTGTATGGGCTGCTTTTGCTGTTTGGAGTTGTCTTTTTTTTTGTATGTTTGTTTTTGATGAGAATACAGTACAGACAATATAGTTTCAAGTGTAAATGAAGAAAGCAAATGAATGCATATCATTTTTGTAAAGATCTATTTTGCACCCCAAGATATACCGCTTGTGTCCAAAAAGGACTTTATATTCAGATGCCAGATTTTATTTATGTATATCAAATCTATTATTTTTAGCTCTAGCCATTTAGATTCATGCTATGAAGATATTTTCACAAATCAATTTTGAACAACTCAAGGAAATCATTGTCTGTCCCTTACAATGTATTTTCAGTGTTTGAGTTCAGCCCTGTATTGTGGATGAGAGTTCTTTATTTGAAGGGACAAAACCAAAACGACAACAAACTACCTACCGCTTGAAAAAAAAAACAATGCCTTTAGCCTTTGAACACAGAAATGCTACAAGGTCGGTGAATAGAAAATGTCAAACATGCAATTCCTGTTCCTAAATATGTTTTTGTAGCTGACGTTACAATACTCTCGTCTCTGGAAGTGACACATAGTTTCTGAATAGCTTTTGGCGATTGAGACTTGGCTTTATATTGATGATGTGTATACATGTAAACATTTTCTATTTGTGAGGCATACTGCATTTGCCAAATTAAAGTGTAAAGTGTAAATAGCAGGCTTTAGTTTGACAATAAAATATAATGGTTAATTGGGCTGTTTTTGTCCATCACGGCTTGGGTCATCTTTTCAGTCGTGTACTCCAACTTTTTTTATTATTGTTGATGATGATGATGATGATGATGACAATTACTACTACCAGAACTACTATTACAGCACTACTAATACTATAAATTTTCATTTGTTGTCATTTACTCAATACTCTTGAACCCCCAAAAATCAGAACAGTAATTTGAATCTCACTCAGATTAAAAATTATAGTCAATATTTTAACCCTTTCATGCACCCTATAACCTGATAACATGATAAGCTGTTCACTGTAGTAACCACTTCCCCTGAAAGGGTTACATAGAACTACACTTGGTCCATCGTACATTTGAGAACATTTACAGTTATGGGAAATATCTCAGGTACAAAACAAAAGTTGCACAATACAAAAATGTTATGTTTGGACAGAAACTGCTGGTCTCAAATCATTCTAGATTTTTTTTTTAATTACAATGCTCTCAATTTAGTTTTGCCAGTCTTGCCACAGTTACTTTGCAAAAGTTACTTAGTTACTTGAACAAACTTGCTGAAACCACTGCGGTGGTGGTGGTGGTGGAAGAAAAACTACTCATTGAAATCCTGGCATCTCCTTCAAGTTAAAGTAAGTACAGACTGCAAAGTAACATTTTGTGATTTTGAAGAGTAACTCTAGCCTGATGACTAAACTGGGAAAAGTCACACGTTCGATCAATCGTTACTGAAAATGTCCACATCTTAGAGTAACGCATTACCGGCATCACTTAGTTTTGGGTATGTTGCCTCACATTCAGCATACATTGATCTTTATTTAAGACAGGGTAACATTTAGTCCCACAATGGGGAAATTTAGACATGAATACAAACACTCATTTTATTGGCAAAAAATTAATATACTGTATTGTCAACTGAAAGATAAATACGTGGCTTCATTTAATCTTTATGGAAGAGGATTTAAAGTCAGAATTCTGAGATTAAAGTGAGAATCTTGACAACCTTATTTTTTCTTTCTTCATTGGCCCTAATCCTCTTCAGTAAATCTATAATATCGAGTTCAATTTAAAAAAATACTGTAGATGTAAAAGCAAAGTGTGGAATTAATACGAGAGTCGTACTGTAGTGGGCATTTCTAAATGAGAAACGACCGAGATCGGTTTTTTGGCAAAAGTAACCTTGAGTGGTAATCTATGGTTGTCCACTAGATGCCGCTGTTTGTTAACTTCCCGCTCTTTCTTTGAAATAGCCTTCGTCTTCCGTGAGAAACCTGCCTGAAAGATCTACCCAAGTACAGTTATGAAATATTTGTATTTCCTTACCCCATACCGCTGCTACGTTATTGCACTTCAAACGAACGAGTCAAATCATACATTGCTTTATTTTAACGGATAAACAGAAAACTGACCTCGACAAAGTTGATACTCAGAACACAGTTGGCTAGAATTCTGAAAAAGACTGATGTTAAGACATCGATCATTTTCATGTGTATGTGTGTTTCGTGTCATTATTGTTCGACTGGTTCGCATTCCTATTCAATGAGAGCGTCAATTTGATTGAGAATGTGTGTTTAGGCCTTGGGCATAGTCTGCTAATTGCCCAGAGTTGGGATAGGTTAATAGAAAATGAAACCAAGATTGAACATTTAAAAAATGTAAACCATTAACCTGTATGACATAAACTAAAATGAACAAATCGTTACGGGCTGTAAAAAGAAATTACTATCAAATTACTATAATTTACAAATCACTATCAAGTGAACGAACCTGTTCGTTATTTCTTTATCCGCATCTGATCACATCAACCTGCCCTTTTAGTGGATCAGCCAGTCAGATGACCTCTGCCACGAATGTGCTCCCCAGTGTTATGTCATCAGTGTGTGTATATTTAGTTGAGTGTCTTGAATGACCACTTCTTGTGCCTGCGTGTGGTCTCGTGGCCTTGTCACATGACATGTTGCCTGTTGTGGTGAGTCACTGTTTTGGGGTTATTTTAGTTATTGAGTCATGATTCTGCTGCTCAAGTGATGTTTTTATTGTGCCTTTTTGTTCATAAATACATGTTTGAATATAATAATAATAATAATAATAATAATAATACATTTTATATCCTGTCTTGCCTCCCCTGCGCCCCAGCACTTGGGTCCGCCGACCTTGTTTGCCTTCAACTACTGGTTACTCTAAAATGGTTCAATGATTTTGTTGTTTACGATGATACTAGTGCAGCGTGTTATACCGGAGACAAATTCCTTGTGTGTTCTACATACTTGGCCAATAAAGATGATTCTGATTCTGATTCCACCATGACGTACCTTGACTCAAAGACCAATGTGTTCAAATCAAATTTATTATTCAACGAAACACGAGACAAAAGTTTTTTTTTCTTTCAACCATCCCAAGTAGACTTAATGTTTCTTACAACTATATTTAGAGGAGCCTTTTAAATCAAAAGTACTCTTCATTTGAAAAGATTGGGATGAACAACGTGCATCCCCAATATACATCCATCCATTCATCTTCTATATACGGATTAGCCCAAGCCTCACCAACATTGGTCTCCGTAGGCACCAGGTTACCCGTGAGAACGACATAAGTAGTCCCCAGAGCTTGTCATAAAATAGCTCACCAGTGATAGGACATTATGTTTTTTGTTTTTGAGCAATGTTGTCAAGATGCTCATTTTAAAAATGTAAACACTGGCAGAGATGTATGAAAAACGAAAAGTATTGCACAAAATTATTCGACTCATTTTCTAATTATGGTCATACGTCATTAACATACGTGACCAATGTTTAAAATGAATATTATTATTTATTAATAACAACACATATTTTTAAAGGTAATTGGGGCAAATTTGTTGTTTCTAATCAGTATATAAGAAGTAGTTCACACTCCCATAAAGGTCGGCGATCCCTGGCTTACCCTGTTCATTTTCGCAGGGACTGCGGTTCCCTCTACACGGAAATCATGTATTTATTTTTCATCTTTCGGTTTTAGTTTGTCAATAAATGCAATTATGAACGGTTGTTTCCATGTCACCGAGTAAATTGCGTTTGGCTGGCAACGTTCTGGGTTAAACCTGACTTCAGCAACCTTATGTGTTACGAGCAGGAAAGAAAATGCAGGTTTTTTTAATGTTGTTCCTCATTCATTACACACTCGTGAGCAGCTGATAGACAATTCAAAGAAAAAGATAGCTCAATGCTGAATAGGAAACGACAGAGAGCAACGCTTGATTGCACTTGTAAACTTGTCTGACTGCATTTGTGTTTCAGCAGAACTTGCTTCTGTCCAAACACTAAATGCCACTGTTGCATGACGTGGCTGCTTTCCTACTCTTCCTCCTACTATGCTCAAATATTTGGTCCTGTTCTATTCTATCAAATGACTGTATTTATTTCATATTATCTATGATAATAGATTATAGTTAACAAAAACTAATGAAATAACTAAAGCGAAAATTTAAAAAACATTTCCATTAAAGATGTCAAATGTAAAAATGAGTGATTTTTTTTAACTAGCTGAAAGTACATTTTACCTTCATAAAACTCACAAAAACTGATGGTAGCTGATTACATAAATATTATTTGTCAATTAATTTCATTCGTGAGCATTTGGGGTTGATTTTAAAAAATATTTATTTTGGTGGTAGAATTCAGAAGGTTGAACAATTGTTTGGGGTTTTACTTTACACTGTACTCAGCGGCTTTATTGTTTCACTCAACCAATACTCCACATGTGGAAAGAGGCAAAACTAATACTAAAACATAAATAAACAAATCACTTAAAAAATAACTGATAAAATCAAACAAACCCATTCTTAAAACAAATGAAAAGTAACTGAATAGAAAATACAAAAGTCAAAATAAAAACTAACTAGAGTCACACTCACACCTAGGGACAATTTAGAGTGTTAAATCAGCCCACCACGCATGCTTTTCGAATGTGGGAGGAAACCGGAACACCCGGAGAAAACCCACAAAGGCACGGGAGAACATGCAAACTCCATACAGGAAGGCCAGAGCTAGGATCGAACCCACGCCCTCTGCACTGTGATGTCAACACGCGCACCACCGGAACAATGGGCCACCTTTAAAAATAAATACAAATTTTAACCTTTTCTATTCCGGCATCATGGTGAGCGACTGGTTAGCATTCCGGCCTCATATTGCAGAGGCCCAGGGTTCAATTCCGGCTCCAGCCTTCCTGTGTGGTGTTTGCATGTTCTCCATGGTTTTCTCCAGGTACTCATGTTTCCTCCCACATTCCAAAAAACATGCACGTAGGTTAATTGATCACTCTCGATCAGTGGTTCTTAGCCTTTTCAGAGGTACTGAACCGAACCAGTTAATATGCGCATTCATCGAAACAATTTCAAGGGATAAGTATACTTTTGCGCGGCCCGGTACCCAGTGGTTAGCACTTCGGCTTCACAGTGCAGAGGTACCGGGTTCGATTCCAGCTCCGGCCTTCCTGTGTGGAGTTTGCATGTTCTCCCCGGGCCTGCGTGGGTTTTCTCCGGGTGCTCCGGTTTCCTCCCACATTCCAAGAACATGCGTGGCAGGCTTATTGAACACTCTAAATTGTCCCTAGGTGTGAGTGTGAGCGTGGATGGTTGTTCGTCTCTGTGTGCCCTGCGATTGGCTGGCAACCGATTCAGGGTGTCCCCCGCCTACTGCCCGGAGACAGCTGGGATAGGCTCCAGCACCCCCCGTGACCCTAGTGAGGACCAAGCGCTTCGGAAGATGAATGAATGAATGAAACTATACTTTTTTTACGTACTATCAAGACAGTCACACGTTGATTACGAAGCGAACTAAATTTCCCACAGCACTGATTGGACAAGCAATATAATGTGATCATCGGCTGCCAGTGATGGCCAAGTGGGCGTGTCATAACTAATTGGCATGTTGAGTCACGTATGTCCCCCCCATGGCAGAGGCTCCGTCGAACCCCTAGGGTTCAATCGAACCCAGGTTAAGAACCACTGCTCGAGATTGTCCTCAGGTGTGACTATGAATGTGAATGGTTGTTCGTCTGTGTGCCCTGCAATTGGCTGTCAACCATTTCAGGGTGTAGCCCGCATGCCGCCCAAGAACAGCTGGGATAGGCTCCAGCACAGCCGTGACCCTTGTGAGGTGAAGCGGATTAGAAATTTGATTCTTCCGATTCCATTCAAATTCAGTTCAACAACAACAACTCACAGAAACGGTTGCTCCTAGTATTAATTCCTCGAAGTACGAGTTCTTTTCGTGAAGCAAGAAATTCTGGTTTCTGGTAAAGTTGTTCCAAAATTCCTTTCAGTGAGCGTGACGACAGTCATGACGGCTCCACTGTGCTACGACTGCTTAATAAAGTAACAACACTGCCAAAGCTGGTCTTTAAAAAAGTGGGGGCAGGGGTCGTTGCAATTTGAGGGATACATGACATAATTTCATCAAAATATTCTGCCTAATTCGGATGCCTTCCTGATGAGTTTTTATGTGTGTCACATAATTCTGGGAGTTCTTATTTTAAGTACATACTCATAATGTGTAAATATATCTGAATAATCAGGGTTCGGGTTTTCGTTGGGGTAGGTGGGGTGACTTATAATGCCTTGTGAATATTTTTACGGGGGGGAATTGCTTGAAAGAAGGCAAATTCAATTTCACCAAAACTGCCAGGTAAAAAAAATAAAAGTGCCAAATTAGGACATACATAGTTTGGCGTTATCTGAGATATGTAACTTTGGTCAGATCTTATTTTTGCAGTGCGGTATGCGTGTGGACTTTCATGTGTTCAAGTACAGTACGTCATTTTTATCTTTTATCCATTTATCCATTGTTTTCATTGCATTGTGTGAGCGACGGCGGGTTAAGCTGTATTGTCAGCGGCTGAGCGGCACGCAAGGTGTGTACACCTGCTGCTTTCAACTGCAGGTATTAACAAAGATAATTTATTTCCTCATAGGGCGTGTATGTGCTGACACGAAAGGTGTACCAGCTTTGAAACACACTCTTGACTTTCTTGTCTTCTGCCCTCTCTTCATTCGCAACATGGAATTCTGTCGGCTCTGCTTCGTGCTCCTCGCCGTCTTGGTCATTGGTGAGTTCTGCTTTATTTTCTCTTTACTTAAATACATATTTACAGACTGTGTGTTGTGTGTCAATGACATGGTGGCCATTACACTTGAAATGTCAGTGCATTGTCCAACTCAATTTGACTGAATGACACCTTGGACTTGAGAAACAAAGTTGTGACTTTTGTCTTAAGGAAAAAAAAACCCTAAACTAAACTACATTCTTTTTTTTGTGTCAGCCATGAGACAAGACAAGTGCAACTACAATACCTTAAAAGAGAAGTCAACATTATCATGATATATTTTCAGAGCTAATTGATCATTTAACATGTTACTCAATATTATATTCTTTATATGTTCAGTGATGTTCCATCCAACTGCACTGACCTTAACTTTTAAAGTTTTAAAGTTGATCCTCATTATTCCTTACTTTTCACTTGATAATCATCCATCCATTATTAGAACTGCTTATCCTCACGAAGGTCGCGGGATGGGTGGAAACAATTCCAGCCGTCTTTGGGCAGTAGGAGCACCCTGAACTAATTTGCCAATCGCAAGGGTACACAACCAACCATTTGTGCTCACAATCACACCTAGGGGCAATTGAGAGTGTTCAATCAGCCTGCCATGCATGTTTTTGAAATGTGGGAGGAAACTGGAGTACCCGGAGAAAACCCACACAGGCTTAGCGTAAACATACAAACATCACAAAGGAAGGGAATCACATTGTAATTGATATTTATCATTATTAACATGTATGGGAAATTTGTTCCTTAGATCAGGGATGGGCAACCTAATGATGAAGGGTCGGGAGGGAGGGGGGCACAATTTTTCATCAGTGCTACTAGGGGGGCCACATAGGACCACAGACTTCCTAACCAAATGTATGACAAAATGATCTTTTGAATATGGACAAAATATGTGATGTCTGATTGAAACAATTTGAATCATGCACTGAAAAACTTGGTGTGATAAATTTACTGAATTTCATTTTGTCAAGTGGTTGCACGAGTTTAATAGATATGAAGCCCAAGACTTGGTATTTTTCCCACGAAAATCAAGTCACTCAAAATTATATTATTGTATGTGAGTCAAAATCCATTAAAAATCATTGGGCTACTCATGTTGTAGTATAGGACAATGCAAGACCCCATGCAAGTGCAATCAAGCCTTGTCTGCCATCTAGTGGTGAATGGTAATATTGCAACTTAAAACTGTGCATTAGAACCGGATAGGGACAGGGCCAGCACACAAATAGCTAAAAGACAAATTGTATCTTTCTTGGCCTCAAAAAATGTGTTAGCATCAATTTATATGCCAAATTTAAAAATAAGCCAATAATCGTCTTTAAAAATCATTCCGGTGTAGTTGCGTCATTCAAACAAACCAGTTTGGGCTTCTATTATGTATGAGTCACTTCCTGTCGCCTGCATGTTTTTTATCTGTTTTCTATTTGTTATCACGGCTAATCTTTTTGCCCCACCCGCATTCTTGACATTTTTATGATTTTCTGTCCTGCAGGTGGTGCTGGGCAGCCAGACGGTAAATTTCCAGCGGAATTTTCCATTCGACTGCTTTTTAAAACATGAAGCAAAAATGCTTAATCATCACTTGAGTGGGTGTGGGTTTGTGTCAGGTGTACCATACACAAATGTGTGTTTACATGTCCACATGAAGTCAGAGAATGTTAACACAAACCTTGAATTGACATCCTCAATTTTATTTTATTCATGATACTGTAACTCAGAGCAGAAATGACTTCCAGGCACTATAGAGCCATACGCCTCAAATAATCTGAAGTTCGGTGTCGGTCGGCCTTCTGTCTCACTCGGTTGCGTTGAAGGAAAATGGTCGAGGAGAGGTATTCCAGCAAGGATAATGCAATTGAGTGCACTGGACTGCATTCCGTGAATTAGAAATAGGAAGGCTCCTGTGATTAACAATATTGAATGTATTAGTACTACTCAGTGTTGGACAAAGTGCTCACTAATTGTTGTGATTACAAGTTAATTTGGCATAAGGTAATTGTAACTAAATTACTCCAGAATAAATGTAATGATTACATTACTTTAAAAAAACCTTCAAATATGCAGTAGAATTTGGATCAAACATTTATTGGACTTCTGACCACGAGTGGTCCATATACTGTGGGTTCTATTTCAATGTTTTCTGAACTACCAAAGGTTTCCACCATGCTTTTAACTCACTGTAGTGTAACGCAAAAGAAAACGTTCACGCAGCTCGCAAACAATTGGTACACACCCCCTGTTACTTCTGAGTTTTTATAGCAAAATCTTTCCCACAGCAGTGCTTTAAACTCTTTGTACTGTAAATTCAATCAATCAACCTGGGGTGAGTCAGTGATAGATGCTTTATGAGATTAAAGTTCCTAACAATGGAGTTCGACAAACACAAAAGGCCAGTTTTTAACTTGGCGGATCGAGTATCGGTACTCTTGTGTGGCTGTGCTATGCATTGATGCAACACCCACGTACCTACCTGTACTCTGGCCCTAATTAGCTGACCATGAAAGTGAATGTAGCGGCAGAGAGAGGTTAGTGACATAAACTTTTAGGGCACTAAAAGAAGCTTTACTAATGGACACAGATAGCGGACAAATCTTTGAGTAGCATTGAGCATTGAGATATACTGTAGCTTCAATGAGAACATGTATAATCGCATTCTTACCAATGTATTTTGCATCTGGTGCTTCTTCCAGACTAAGTGATCCAACCGTAACCCATGCACTGTGGTGTTTTTGCCGTAGAGACGGGACAAAAATGTGAAAATGCCGCAGACAAATGAATGTATTCAAGTAAGGTGCCTTTAGTGAGTGGCAACGTAAGATGGCTGCTGGTGGCTTCTCTTCTCAGAAGCGGCATTGTTAGTCCATTCCTATATAGCTCTGTGGGGAGCAATATTAAACTAGCACCGGCCGTGTAAATAAACTGATGCTAACCATGACAGCTTGGATGGTAACCTGACTTATTCGTAATGGAGTGTTACTGTCACACTGATTTTTTTTACTATATGTTTTTAAGACACTCAATTTAAAAAAAAATTAAAAGAGGCAATAAATTGTACCTATCAAGGGGAAATGTTGCTAATTCTGTGTGATAATTCTTCAGAATCCTCTCAGCTGCCAATGGTGCCTTTGCGATGCTTCTGTTAACTATAATCTTTAGCCTAGATGTTAGTAAACAAGGGATGGGTATTTCTTTTTAATTCTCTTCATTTGCCATAAGAGACTATTCCAACAGTTGCAGTTGTGGAAAGTTATTAAACCCAAGTTTATGGATCAGCACCAAACTGCGGGGGGTGCTCGCTATGGGTGTGTCCTTGCACACACCGTAGATAATTGACAACTTGTCAGTCACAACAAAAATGTAATTGTGTTAATTGTGATGATGCTAATGCGAAATCTGAATGTGGTGTGTGTGTGTGTGTGTGTGTGTGTGTGTGATACAGTATGTGGCACAGTGATGGTGAACTCCAGGATTGTGGGCGGTGAGACGGCACCCGAGGGGGCCTGGCCCTGGCAGGCGAGCTTACACAGGAATAACTTCCACATATGTGGAGCATCGCTGATCAACAACCAATGGGTGCTGTGTGCCGCTCACTGCTTGCAACGGTGAGGCTCTCTCCACTCGGAATTACATTGAACCCCCCTTCCCCTTCTTTTCCCACGTGATTTAAAACACATTTAACTACGGTACATTTACATTAACTTATTGTATTTAATTGAAAGATGTTTGTTGTTTTTTTTTCTCTTTCTCCTTTCTTCTTTCTACATACATTCTTGCTGCTGGAGGCTGTAAATTTCCCCAGTGTGGGACGAATAAAGGATATCTTATCTTATCTTATTTAACTATACTTTTTAAAGTTCAAGCCATTGTTTGGCCATTTTTTTCTTGTTGCTCTGAGCACTGCATGGTGGCAGTGATCTGAACTCACGAGGAGCGGCAGTGAGCATTTCTTCAAAAATGAGACTACAGGCCTTTTATTGCCACTCACAATTGAATCTTACTGTCAAATTAAACAAAACAAAGAGACTTACGCAGTTTGAATTTAACATGACCACGAAGAGTCAGCTGCCTTAATGCTAATGCTAACATATAGGCCTCTATATTGGTCCGCAGCACAAGTGCGCTCCAGCATAAAATCTGGTGCATCTTGAGTTTCGTACCAGTACAAGCCTTGTTTAGCGTGTTTGGGAATTCGGCAGGCAGCTTTGTGCCCTGCTCGGCGGTTCGGTGTACCCAGAATGCTTCCCTTGACACGCACCCAATGCATCTGACAATTTGGTAGCTGAAAGTAAACTAAACTTAACACCTGCGGGTACCAGGTTGAACTGTGCTAAGATGCGTGCATATGCGAAAATACTAACACTTGTAGCCTGCTCCTTCACACAGATAGACTTCGCTATGTGCTAGGCACGAATATAAAGTAGAGCCTCTAATGAGGAACCGTAACAAACGCTAACGCATAGCATCAACGTGGTAGTGGTGTTGAAGGTAGCATTGTGACTTCTCCATGTATGAACTCGTGTGTCAATATTATACTGCTCCCAGGTGGTCAGTGCAAACACACCAGAAGGAGCAGCAGAATGACCAGTGAAGTGAAGCAAAAAGTATCTCTGTGCAGACTTGTATGATGATGTCACTGAGTTGTGTGTTTGTTAACAGCACCCCCCCCTCCAGCCTGCGGATTTTTCTGGGCCGCCAAACCCAGGAGGGGACCAATGTCAACGAGCAGGCGCGTGATGTGGCGGAAATCATCAACCACGAGGAGTACAACGAGATTACCAACGACAACGATATTGCCCTGATGCGGCTCTCCTCGCCTGTCGAGTTCACCAACTTTATTCGGCCCGTCTGCCTCGCCGCTCCAGGCAGTGTCGTTCCAGCCGGAACCGAAACCTGGGTCACCGGATGGGGCACGATAGGCAGCGATGGTACGTACATCTATTTAACTTGCTCCATATGTTCTGTACCGTATTCTTGACACATGACACAATTCTTTACTTGATACGAGTAGTCGGCAACTCCGTTTGCATCCACGTTTGCAAACTCCCTTTGTTTGATGCGAGGACACCATTAGAGGCCAACAGCAAAGTAATGACAAAGGCACTGATATTCTGCTGACTGTCGAGATGGACTTTTTTGACAGACTTTTAAACAATTTGTGGCTATCTTTTGGGGGGCCCAGCACGAGTGTAATGCAAGGCAGAGGCTAAATGTGCCCATGAGTGGGGTTTTCTTTCTTTTGGAATATTCCTAGACAGGCGAGGTAGAAAGAGGTATTTACGCCATTGTAGGAATGAACTGTCTTGTTTCCTTTTTAAATCCAGCGTGAAATGTGCATGCTGTCTTTGACATTGTAGAAGCAGAAAAAGACATGCTGGAGTAAATTTTTAAAATGACTGCTTTCTTGCCTTATCAGACCCGCTTCCGTCGCCGCAGGCACTACAGGAAGTGACTGTTCCTGTGGTATCCAACAGCAAGTGCAGTGAGTCTTACAGCCTCATCACCAGCAACATGATCTGCGCTGGAACCGAAAATGGGGGCCGGGATTCATGCCAGGTGAAATTGAAATATTCAATACATGATGAATATTTCAGCCTCACAGTATTATTGGACGTTTTGTTCACTTCTTCTTGTGTTTGTTCGTCTCTGTGTATAAATTGAATTGAAAATTATTGAATTGAATTCAACTTTGCTGTCAAATGTGCTGTATGTACGTGTAACATACAGCACAGATGAAATCTCTTCCCTCTCAACATAAAACGAGGAGCCGCTGCGGGTGGCTGCGCCGCCATCAAAAGAAAGGTTAACAAAAATGACAAAATAATACAAGAGTTAGTTTTAGTAATAGTTTACATTTTAAATAAACCAAAAACTACAATCCCAAACCTCTGTAATGTATTTTAATTTCAAATTTCACCTTGAGATAAATAATCCATCCATCCATTTTCCGAACCGCTTCATCCTCACTAGGGTCGCGGGGGGTGCTGGAGCCTATCCCAGTCGTCTTCGGGCAGTAGGCGGGGGACACCCTGAATCAGTTGCCAGCCAATTGCAGGGCACACAGAGACAAACAACCATCCACGCTCACACTCACACCTAGGGACAATTTTAGAGAGTTCAATCAGCCCGCCACGCATGTTTTTTGGAAAGTGGGAGGAAACCGGAGCACCCGGAGAAAACCCACGCAGGCCCGGGGAGAACACGCAAACTCCACACAGGGAGGCCGGAGCTGGAATCGAACCCGGTATCTCTGCACTGTGAAGCCGACGTGCTAACCACTGGACTACCGGGCCGCGAAATAAATAATTTTTTTGGTTATTTATTATTGTTGATTATTTGATTCTGGGCGGCCCAGTGATCCAGTGGTTAGCACGTTAACCACACAGTGCAGAGGTCGCGGGTTCGACCTTCCTGTGTGGAGTTTGTATGTTCTACCCCGGGCCTGTATGGGTTTCCCCCGTGGACTCCAGTTTCCTTCCACATTCCAAAAACATGCGTGGCAGGCTGATTGAACACAATAAATTGTCCCCAGGTGTGAGTGTGAGATTGGATGGTTGTTCGTCTCTGTGTGCCCCGTGATTGGCTGGCAACCGGTTCAGGGTGTGCCCCGTCTACTGCCTGAAGACAGCTGGGATAGGCTCCAGCACCCGACGCGGCCCTTCTGAGAATAAAGTGGAATGGAAAATGGATGAATGGAGGAATTATTTCATTCTGAAAAAAATGCACACTACGCGTGCACAGTGCACACCATATATGTGCCCATGCAGCCGAAGACTCTTTGTAACATCCACAAACAACCCAGGCAAAACTTGACACTAGTTAATACAGTACTATACGTCCCCATTGACTCTGGCTTCGGCGCCATCTTGTGGCCATGTAAATTTCTACAGAAGGGGCACAAAATTGTGAAATTGAGACTTCTGTGAAAGTCTGAGGATAGCTCAAACTTTACCTATCATTTCTGACAGTTTTGATTGACTGTCTTTGTTGATCCGGAACACTTCAATTCAATTCAATGTAGTTGTTAATCACTTAACAACTACATTTCACTTTCTCTGGATGAACTCAAGTGGCTTTCAATCTGGGATCGCAGGGCCTCCTTAGGGTCTGCGACCTGTAACTGGAGCTTCATTGAATATTTGCAATTCATTATCATTATCTTGGAAAAACTTTACCTCGAACATACTCTAAGACTTTGAAAAAATGTTGTCAATTGTGTCACTGTTTGCAGGGGGATTCAGGCGGTCCGTTGGTGAGTAAAAACGCAACTAGGTGGGTCCAACTCGGCGTGGTGAGCTTTGGACGAGGATGCGCATTGCCCGACATCCCAGGAGTCTATGCCCGAGTGTCCCAATATCAAACGTGGATCAGGGATCGCATCACTGGCGACCAGCCGGGCTTCGTGAACTTTACCACATCAGGGGGAGCTACGTTGGTGTTCCTTTCCGCACCTTTCCTGCTCACTCTCCTGCCGACAATCTTCACCTCTCTGGTGCTCATGTGACGAGGACCATCAACATCATGTGAACAGTGGGGGCTACAAATTACATTCCAGGAAGCTAGCTAATGAAGAATTAATTTCGTTTTGTTTTGTTTTTTAAAGCTCTTAAGTTTGCTGTTATTTTTGATGAAGTGATCATGAGCGAACAGTAAAATATGCTTAGATTTGTATTACACTTAGAGATTTTACATGACAAATGGTTTGAAATGTAAGCAGTCACATGCAGGGGCGGTTCTGGATCAATTTCACTGAGGGGGCCGGGCTGGGGCCAGGGGTTTTGATGGGGGGGGGGGGGCACATTCAACCCATGGCTAAAAAGACAGATTTGAAATCTTATTTGACTTTTTATTTCTACAAACTTTGAAATTGTAGTCATAACATTACAGTGATGAGAAAAAAAAGTATTAGGAGGGCTAAAATGTCTGCAAGCGTAATAATACGCCGTGTCCATCTGTTGAGAATATTCAAGCCAAGGGATGATATGGTCCCAGCCTGCGGGGGACAAAAATTGCAAATACACTGAAGCTACATGTTTTACATGCATATAATTATCCAAATTTTAAAAGGCAATGTCTTATATATTGATCCTGATAAATAAAAATTGAAATAAAAAGGGGGACTAAAAAGGTTACAAACACACACACACACACACACACGCACGCACACACACACGTCGTGGTAATTTCCTTCTCAGCGGACTGCTTCTCATTTTCCCGCTCATTTTTAAGTGGTGCAGCGCACTAAAGGGTCCGACGAGAATGTCAAATCAGCACTGTGGTTCCACCATTCGCGTCGGCGACTCGGCGGGACTGCGTAATCTACACTCGTAGGGGGGAGCACGGGGGGGGGGGGCAGAATCAGTGCTACAGGGGCACTGGCCCCCGTTGACCCCCCCAGAACCGCCACTAGTCACATGGCTCAGTATGACAACATCTTTTTTGTTTGCCACAGGTTCACCTCATGTAAAGTTTTGCATTGAATTACATTTAGACGTGAAGTTGTCAATTTGAATTTTGAGCACTGTCGTGAATGATGCAATCTGGGGTCTGAAAGAAACTGTTCTCTTGCACTTTTGTGACATTTGAAGTTATGAATGCGTTTTTTATGATTGCTCTGCAATGTAATGTTTGTATTACTCTACTTGGGGTTGTTTCTCTTTAAGTAAATCATGTTAATATCAATGTGGTGTATTAACCATCATAGATTTTTATGTTGTTTGAACGCATTGACTTCCCGTACTTTGTATTGCCATCTACTGCGCATGTGTTAAATGTTACCTGAATGCTAAGCCTCTTCTCCCACGAGGTTAATGGCGAAACTCGACGGTTGAATACATTATAGAAAACGCGTGTGTGCCTCGTCATTTCAAGACACAACAATCAACATTATTTTTTGTTCTTTTACTGTGGCCGAATAGTGAGAACGAATATTGTACGCAGCCCCGCAAAGTTTTTTTTTCCAAATATCGATAATACCAATGTTGATATTGGTACTGATCCATGTCAATGTTTTGAGATGTTTTAGCTCCTCTGAGGTATGCCAAACATTGTCTTTTTCATCCATGAAATGATGACAGTTATTTTTAGAAAACAGCTTCCGTTCAAGCGGTTCGGAAAATGGATGGATGGATGTCATATGCAATACAACACAATACAATACAATACATGCTGATTTATATAGCACTTTCACAACAGCGGCAGCTGTAACAAAGCGCTTAACAAAACAGTTAACATAAAGTAAAATAATAAACACAACACATAACATAAAACCTCGGACAGTCGTGCAGTCCTAACCACTTTTCCGTCACACGCTTTGTTGTTTGAAGCAGTTTGAGATGAAAGAGGAGAGAATCAAAGCGTCCTTTAACCAGTGGATCAGAGACGTCATGCTCAAAATGTGCACACGTCGGCTACAAGCTAAGTTTCAAAGTCAACAAGAAGTTGTAGCATCCATTGACAAAAAAAGAGATTGGTTCACTTCTCCTGTCCCATGGAAATCCATTTCAATTCCAAGCGGCGACTCTCTGTTCCAAATACGCATCGGCGCTCTGCGCCAACGCTCCTCTCTACACATCCTCAACTTCAGCAGCCATCCATCCAGCCGCACCAACGCCGACTGTCCAACAGCGCCGACACAGCCACTGAACAAAACGGGGTTGTGAAAAACGCTGCCCATTACAGGCGCAAAAAACACGACCACCCCAGGTCTGTCCAGCACCGACAGTCAATGACGCCGACATTCCTCCCAATCAAAATCTGTGCTAGTACAGGCGTGCTGCCGAGAAGGCGCAACCACCAAGCACAGATACTTCTCCTTAGACGAATGTCGTAGCCAGAAAGCGCTGAAAACAGTCCATATCAGGTCCACACGATGAAACAACAAACAACATGTGACAAAACAAAAGACAAAAACACAAAAAAAAGAACAAAAAAGCAAGGATCTTGAAGAGCACTTGCCGAAGGCTGCCTACTCGGGCGCCATCTTGGGGAAAAAAAATTAAAATGAAAATATCGATTTGGGTGGAAGTCTCCAGAAAGAAAGAGCGCAAGAGTCACGATGAACAAGCACCGAGACTTGGTTATTGTATCAATATGCTGCGATGCATTTTACCTCTGCTCCCTTTTTCTACTGCCATCGCTTCACTTGTGTCACCAGTACCCTCTTTTGGTCATTTATTAACATAAAAGTATATTGACTCCATAGGAACACAAACATCTTTGGATTAATGGGGTTGGAGTTTGTTTTATAGTTGTCACAATGGTTTTTCCAACATTCCAGCTGAATTTGCGTTAGATTCTTTTAAATTTTCTTATTTTTATTATTCATTTGTTGAATTGTTTATTTTGTTATCGAGTAAAAAAAAGGGGTTGTTAAATTATTTTCCAGCTATTTTAATGTATGAGAAAACATTGTTTTGTTAAAGGACAGCGGCAGGATTTTTTTTTCTCCTGTTGCCGAAGTTGGGCAAGAGTGATAAATAAAGGGGCTAAGAATATAATTCATCCATCCATTTATTATTCGAACCGCTTCATAAATAAATTTTATAATAGCAAATAAAATGCTGGGGGTGGGGTGCGGGGGTTAACTGAGACTACTTGGCGTGGGACCCGTGTCTATTTAGATTACAGCCTTTCTGTAATGTCCCCAATTACAATAACCTTTTGCGTCTGTGCCAGCACATTTAAAAAAAATCAATAATGTAATTTAAAAAAAATCTATTATCATTACTGGTTTTATAGTGACATCTATTGGTAAAATTTGTTCATGACATCTGATATCTGCTTTCGAGAAGCTGCATGCTCAATACTATTAAAATACCTTTTGGGGTTTAAAACTCCTTTTTAATGCACACTTTGACAGTTGGTCATAATCGTGAGACTTGGAGGGCTATAAAAGAAATATCGGTGATACCGTAGTAGTACCACTGTGTTCAATAATTGGCTAATTTCAAATAGGGTATATTTAAATGAACATTTTCATTTTATTAAATGTTACATGATTCAAAAGAATTTTGTATTGTTTTGCAATAGCCATAATCATCCATCCACTTTCTGATAAACTTATCCTCACAAGGGTCGCGGGGCGCGCTGGAACCTATCCCGGCAATCTACGGGCAGTAAGTGTGGCAACCAGAACTGGTTGCCAGCTAATCACAGGGCACACTTAGACGAACAGCCATTCACGCAATAGTGTTGCATGTTTTTGGAATGTGGGAGGAAACTGGAATACCCGGAGGAAACCCACAATGGCACGGGAGTGCACGCAAACTCAACACAGGAAGGCCGGAGCCAGAATCAAACTATGCACTGTGAAGCGGATGTGCTAAGCAGTCGAACAGCCAACAATGATTTTTTAAAAGTGCTCTCAAATTAAAGATCATTTGAGTAATTGTCTATAAAGAAATTGAAAACATCCAAATCTTATATGCTCAACTATGAATAAGGTGGCTGTCTGATCTTCCGTTTCACATTATAATCTTGTATCCTCAACTATGAATACGGTGCCTGGCTGATGTTTCCGTTTAAAAAAAATCAAATTTGAACACTAAAGTCTACCCATCACAGCTCTCTGTTCACTTTTCTGTTTTTCGTTTCTGCTCTTACTTTTGAGCTTTCTTGGCCACCGTAGCGCGAGGCAAAAAAGCAGACAGGTCGCATATGGGATGGGAGCAGCGGCGATCTGGACTCAGGGGAGAACATTTCAGCTGCTTGGTGGAGGCGAGCAGCACGCGCAGTTCTGATTGTTTGGAAATGGACCACCGGTAACAGCCAACACACATGATCCGGAACCATTTAGGCTCCCATTTATCCGGACATTGACTTTTTTCCCCCCATTGGATTTTTCTCCCCCTCAAATATTTGTAATAGCATTCTGCTGGTTTTTGTTTCTTTAGAGAGCCTTTTTGCCGGGCGAAAGGTTTGGCGCTGCCCTGTCTTGGAGCCATGGGCTGCACGGTGAGTGCCGAGGACAAGGCGGCCGCGGAGAGGTCCAAAATGATCGACAAGAACCTCCGAGAAGACGGAGAGAAGGCGGCCAGAGAAGTCAAGCTGCTGCTTTTAGGCAAGCCTCGGGTTTCTGATCCAACAATTAGGTACAATGTATCCCGATGATCATTTGGCGGGCAACGCAACACTTGCTCGTCACGACATTGGGTATACATGTTCACTCTAATGACGATGTTATTGGTGTAAATGTGTCCTTGCAAAGGTAATGATGCTCGGTTTTGATTGACAGTGTCAGTCTTACTCATTTTGCGCCCACATTATACTCTCATACTGACTGATGGCTCTAATCATTTGCCCCTTCTCTATTGCTCAATCACGGGGATGGGCAACTATTTTGAGAATAAAACGAAATAGAAATTAAGCGTGCATGGAAAAAGGATGTTTTTTTTTCTTTTAATGAAAAAGAATGACTCTTATTTCACAATGTTACGATTCATAATTATATTGATTATAAATCACAAACAAATTCTTTAAAAGAATATATCAAATGTGGTATATTCAAACGTAATTTTAAATTCGACTTAAATAAAGTTTGATACATTTTTTTGTTTTATTTCCAGTAAATCATTTCAACAATTATTTAATGAGGTCATGAAATCAAAACATAAATTCAAATGAATACATAAATAAATACATTTTTATTCAAACATTTTGGTGAAAAACCGTCAAAATGATCAAATTACATAGTTGAATATCAATATAGTCAAATCAATTTCTCTCATTAGTTAAATGTATTATTTGCAATGTGACAAAAAAATTAATTATGATGTATATGCATGTATTTTTTTATTTTACGAAAATGTTTTCATTACTGTGTGCAGTAAATCAATTAACCAGTTACTCAGTAAGATAAACAATTTAAAATATACATGAAAATTAATGAATACATATTCCGTAAAACGAAAAAATGCAGCAAACTTACACGACTCGTTGAAGTAAATGATCCGTGGGCTTAAATAAAGAAAGGCCCGGGCCATATGTAGTCCTTGGACCATACTTTACCCATCACTCGTCTATTGGGTAATCAACATATTCAAAACATCTCGATGTAAGCAGTTTATTTACACATTTCTGCAGAATACAATCACATCGTTATCACACTAGACAGCAATCAAAACTGGCTTGTATCTTCAAATGTTCTTTTGCACCAAATACACTTGACTTAGCTTTGTAACACACCTGCCTGTTTACTTTTGGCTCTGGAAAAGGTCAAACTTACAATAATTAGCGTTATGCTCTAGATGAGTGCAAATTGCATTCACCTCACTCCTCGTTGATCTTATCTTGTACAGCTCCTCATATGCAAAAGTGTGTATACGTGCGTTGCTGAGTGGGAGGATGCATGGTTTTGCGAGAGTGTTGGAGGACGTGTGTCATCTTGCTGTGACAAGCTGTTAACGCAAGCCAGGATGGAGAGCTACAGGATGGCTAGTCAGCTGACAAGTCAATAAGAGAGGCCAGCAAGTGTGTGAATGTGTGTGTGTGTGTGTGTCCTATACCAGGCCCACACCAGCATGTCTGTATGAAATCTTAAATAAGCACCACAAACATATTGTGGACAATTTCAGAACTGATCTGAAGGTGGAGATGTAAAATGATGCCAGACGTTGCTTGCCAGAATGGAGAGACTGTTGTCCCTTTTGCTTCTGTAAAAGCAACACTGGCGTTGAATGATGGGACGACGGCGCTGAAGACCCCGTAAAGTGAAATCACAGTTTTGTTTCTAAATGCATTATACATGTTTGAAGATAATTTCTGAAAAAATTTGCAAAAACCGATGTTGCATTAAACTGTGGAGATTTAGGGCACTAGTTTCATGTCCAGCCCAAGTCTAGCACAAAATGGAGTCTAACTGTGTGCGTGGGTGGAATTTTATTTCTTTCAGTATTCTTGTAGACTGGCACAATTAGAAATGGGTGTTTGCGCCATTGTGGGAGTGAACGCAGCCAACTTGATTCTCGGCCAATTAAATTCCAGATGTCGTGTGGCTGATCCCCGTGTGCATTTGTTTACGCCACCATTCTGGCAGGATATTAGTGATATTGGCAGTCGAAGGATATACATTGGAGAGCAGTGGTCAGGTTTTTTTTTTCATCTCTGTACAATTAATAAATACACGACTCAACAAAGTCTTACTCCATTTCTCAACCACGGTCTCATAAAGTATACACTCTACTGAGAGCGTTGTCCTAAATCTTCCCCTTTGTGAAGAATGTCTTGAAATTGTATGATTTGCCTTCTCGGTGTATGAATAGATAGATGGGTTGCATATTCAAGCCAAGAAAGGGGCCTCAGCTAAAGTTCCAAATCATGTAGCATCTGTGTCGCTCTAGGGAAGGGTCAAGCCAATCTGGCTGCACGTTCATGTTTGACAAGCTACCTTGCTTGAAGGTTGTTTTGCTATTTTCCTGATTTTTAATTATTTGAAGTGAATTGAGGCCAGAACCTACTTGGAATATGTTCATTCAGCAAGGACAACAATCACAATTTGTTAAACTGGAAAGAAAATATCCAAGGGTAACCTTTTTTTTTTCTTAACAGCCAAACATCCACCGCCGCTTATGTGTAAATCCCACCCTGGGCGCAAGAAGATAATAATAGGTTTTCAAAGACATGACTCACATCTCAAGGGGAGACTGTCTGTCCACAAACGATAATAACCACCCACAAACTGACACACTAGACACTTAGGCATGTCTCTCATCAATATCACTAATTCTTTCTAGAAACATTCTTTGTTCTGTACTTAGGCAAGGTGAACTGATTACATCTTCGACTCGGATGTTGACTTTTAGTTTTCTGACGTTGACGTTGTCTCCGCTGGAGTACACACTCGGGCAGTTTTGATTTGATGCACTTAGGCTAAAATGTGACCTGCGCCAAAAGATTTACCGAAGCAATGTTTTACATTGACATGTTTTAATAATATCAGTAAATCCCCTTTTGTCCCTGCCAGCATTGATAAAATGCAGGCAAATCTCCAGCAGTATCGCTACACACTACAAAGCAATTGAATCCTAGCAGGATTTTTAATCGAGTACTTGGCATGTTTCATTTTTTATATTCTTCATTCTCTGGCGTCACGGTTGATGGTTATGTTGTTGAGCCAACAGAAGAGATGCTGGAGCAGAACAGATAAACGGGTTGGCAGTGGAGAAAAATATCTTTAGTCGAAGAGAACAAAAGAACCCGTCATTGAAATTGCGTCGTGTGGCTCTGCTCATTCCACTTGATGCGTTTTTCATGGGTATAGCAGGTACTACAGGCTCTGATGAACAAAGTCAGTACTCAGTATATACATTTAAACCGCTGTTGTTCACTCATTTGTTGAAATGATTCATCATCGCTACTTTATCGTAGTATATTGTAGCACAAGGATGTCAGACTCATTTTTGTCACGGGCCACATTGTAGTTACCTTTTCCCTTGGAGGGCCGTGATGACATGAACCAAAAAAGAATAATGCTCAACGATTAATTTGAATGACTGGAATGAGGGTTTGGTAAAAAGAAAACGCTTACAATAACTCTCCTACTTATTACATAGGAGAGTTTGAAATTTTGGTTCAGATTTTAGCAAGCATCATCAAAGTTGATGTGTTGGATTTGGTTTCGCGGACCACATAAAATGAGGTGGCGGGCCAGATCTGGCCCCGGGGCCTTGAATTTGACACCTGTGTTGTAGCGCACTCGTTGACCAGTAAAAGTGTCAACACTTCTACTAATTGACGAGTAGGTTTACTTTATTTATTTGTTTCCCGTGAAGACGACACTTTATCCGAATGGCTTGCGTCACAATTGTGTTGGATTTCCACCAATGTTACTGGCTTTTTCCCTTAACGACACACCGATCCACGATGGGTTTGTGTCAGTGCCTTTAGGCACCACCTGGAGACCACTTGATTCAAACGTCAAGGGCAAAACAATGACGCTGCAATGCAGAAAACTGGGAAGTCTGAAATGTTCTTGAAAGGCCACTCTAAGTTGAGCTAAAGCATATGATAGACAAATGCAAATATCTATAGACCTTAAGGCTTTGGCGAGAATTTGGACAACCATCAAAGCCATAGTCAGAGCATATTCCAATAGATGCTCTGATTGTTTTCAACTCCTCACTCGTCTCTGATGCAGCACAAGACCAGGTGAAGTACGGATCAGAAACAAACTGGCAAAACATGAAAATTGCATTGCAACTTCAGAGTCAATGAAGTCCCGAGGCCTTCATCTGATCCACTGTTACGTCTAAACGCTTCCTCCTCAGGGTTCTGCCTAATTGGATCCTTCTCCATTTTTCATTTTCCAGTCACACTCCCATTATGGGCGGCATTCATAATTCAAGATGCAGTCTAATATCACCTTATTTTCCTGCTCGGTCTTTTCCATCACACTTCTCTTGTCTTCGATGAAGAGCGTATGAGTGGCAAAGTCTTTTCAGGATGAGTATTCATCAAGATGCTCCCACTTTTGACTCCAATCTATCTGCGTAATTGCATTTGACTCCAAAGTCAGCTTTTGGAAGAGGCACTTGATGAAGTTTGTTTCTGTTGACTTACCAAAAAAAAAGCACTTTTCAGCTTGATGGCGGATTGTGATTAAAAAAATGAGCGTGCCAGATACTTAGAAATCCATTTTATTAGGAAGATTAAAAATAGTGCAACATAAATGGAACGCTATCTGCTGTTATGAAGTAGGGATTTTCATCAGCTGACTCAGAGCAAGACCAAAATACAGTATAAAAAATAATTGGACAGGCATATATATACTGTATATACAGTGTGTGTGTGTATATATATATAAATATATATATACCGTATTGGCCCAAAATTAAGACGGCCCTGATTATAAGACGACCCCCGCTTTTTCAAGACTCAAGTTTGAAAAAAGACTTTGAACACCAAATACATTTTTATACAGAACATAATTACAGTACACGTGAAACAAATAATTATAACAATACTGTATATTTGAGAGAAAAAAGCCTGTTATTTTGCCTCATTCAAATCTTAATATCTGAACATTTAAATAATGTAAACTGAAGTGCAATGGCTTCTGGTTTTTGAAATGTAAATTACATCATAACTTCTCCTCAGCTGCCGGTTAACCTGGCCGATCTTCGACCCATTTTTCTCCAGATTGTCGCTACGTTTCTCCATTTTCTGTTATCTCTTCTATTATTTTCTTCTCTTTTCTTTCTTACCGCTCTTTTTTATTTTTCTTCTTCGTGCTTCTGCTATTTTTATTTTTATTCTTCGTGACAGGGGTTCACTTTGGCGTGGGGAGTTGAGTTCAGCATATGCTTCAATGAAGTCTGGCGCTATCTAGCGTCGTGAATGGGTATAATGTCTAGACCCCGAATATAAGACAAGCCCCACTTTTTCAGTCTTGTTTCAATGCAAAAAACACTGTCTTATCTTAAAACAATTTGTCTTGTCTTAAAACAACCGTCTTATATTCGGGCCAATACGGTATGTATATGTATATATACAGTGTATAAATATATATGCAATATTGATATTCATTACAAAGGCGTGTTTAGACTAATGGAAGTGCGTAGAACATATTAGCGTCAAGACAATTTGGGGATTTGACCTCCTCTTTAATGAGTTGGCCTAATAGCAGCCCAACTGCAACCCCACAGCCTGTTTCTCTTTCATGTGGTTGCCATGGTTATACTTGCTTCATCCTCTTTTTTCCACTGCTTCCATTTTTTAAAATAATAATCAAGGGGGAAAAAACAGCAGGGAAACAGAATACTTGCTGATCAAGCTGATTGGGATCATGTTTTTTTTTCATCCCATTCAAGTTGTTGAGTCCTACATTTCCAAGAGCTGCTCTACATACCGTTAATCATCGCTACAGAAAACCATATCCATGTAAAATCTTCTCATTGCATTTGTTGAACCGAAATTAAAGGGCATTGTTCTGCTCCGATGCATTCATGGGTAAAATGCTAATAAAATCCAATACAAGAGCTCGACGAATTATTATTCGTTCTGACAGGGTAAACAATATTTGTACTGCAGTGGGTTGGCATTTCAGTCTGATTTTCAACATAAAAGCAGATTACTTCTAATGGATGAGAGTGGGGGCAGCCAGGTGATCGACTGGTTCGCCCATCGGGCTCACAGTGCAGAGAAGCAGGGTTCAATTCCGGCTCCGACCTCTTTGTGTGGAGTTTGCATGTTCTCCCCGTGCCTGCGTGGGTTTTTTTCCGGGTACTCGCGCTTCCTCCCACATTCCAAAAACACGTGTGGCAGGCTGATTGAACACTCCAAATTGTGAGTGTGAGCATGAGCAGGTGTGAGTGTGAGCATGAATGGTTGTTCTGTGTGCCCTGCAATTGGCTGGCAACCGGTTGAGGGTTGCCCAAAGACTGCTGGAATAGGCTCTAGCTTCGCCCCGCGACCCTTGTGAGGATAAAGCGGACCGGAAAATGGATGGATGGATGAGAGTCGACTTGAAGGTGTACCTAATAAAGTGTCCAGTTTGTTTCATAACTGTGTTTGCTCACCCTAAGATTCATTTTGAAACAACAATTGTGTCTGAGTGCAATGTTTTTACTGTTGTCAGTGTTAAATAAACCCAATTTTTTTTAAGTCAATAGTGTTGAGGCGTGAAGAGATAAAGAAAGGTGTTTACGAGGGTGACAGTCAATCCACAGCCACACTTGAGGGTACTCCGGTGTCTGCAAGTCTCGACAAATCTTTCAACTGAGAAAAAAACAAAATCATTTTCTACCTCGGTACTTCTTTCACCGCTTCGGCAGAGAGTAGGGAAAGCTGTTAATAACAAATGAGGTCACACCTTCATATAGCAACAATTAAAGATGCTCCACAAGTGCAAGTGGTGCAACAGCCTCGTTTGTCTCCCTAAAGATGAGGCATCAGGTCAGCAGTAATGAAACATCAATTCTTCGTGCTTGGAGAGGCAGTGAGCTTGCCGTGGCCTAAAATGAATCATATCCAATTTTTGAACCCAAGCTCAGAGGCACACTTCACCATTTAATGCATCCAACCAGCTGAAAGATTAAAGCGGCGTCACTGTCGGATGGGATGCCATGGTACGTCGCTCACATTGTAATGGCCATTTATTTATTTATTTTTTAATTTTGTGCCCTGCACATGCCTTTTAGGCAACGTTTTACACTGTTACAGGGGAAAAAATGGAATCATATCCAACACTAGAGTTGCACGCAAGAATTACACTGAAGATGTTTTTTCCCCCCATTTTTTTCATGACCCTTGT
Source organism: Hippocampus zosterae (assembly GCF_025434085.1). NCBI lineage: Eukaryota > Metazoa > Chordata > Actinopteri > Syngnathiformes > Syngnathidae > Hippocampus > Hippocampus zosterae. Next base: position 14,873,055 of record NC_067459.1, read on the forward strand.
TAATGTGTGTGAGAGAGAGAGAGAGAGAGAGAGAGAGAGAGAGAGAGAGAGAGAGCGCATCAGTTTGGATCCTTGAACCACTGTACTTCTAAGCAGACCTGCGCTACGGTGCAACTTCTTTTCCTTCGTGCTGAATCAGTTTTTCAGCCTTCTTAAAGAGCTCGTCAGGTTTTGCCATCGATTAACAATGTTGTACACATTCTGTTGATTAGCGTGATTCATTGGGACTCTCACAAGGGAGAGTGCGTATTGATTCCCAACATAGATGAATAGTGCACGCTTGGCGACTTCTGACGCGTCGCATGACGCACAACACAATTGGGCTGTCCGATGTGAGTCATTTGAGGAGCATGTCACGGATGTCTCATTATACCTGGAGAAAAGAAGAAAGTGAGGCTTTGGATCGATTTGCCGGTGGCATTTGTCACATAATGCTCTTGCATTTGTTAGACCGTCCAGGTGGTTGTTGTTGTTGTTACTATTATTTCTTATGTGCAACAATAATGCAATGCCATATTTGCCTCGGCGCACCGTTGCACCATTTGATTTCAAGAGGATGAGATGGATGTGGTAACTCTTAATCCTTTTTTCCTTATCCTTTTTTTTAAAACATAGAATATCATACATTCATATGGGGGGGGAGGTTAGCTCCGAGTTCTTTAAAAAAAAACTTATCTTCTCTGTTGAACTGTTTAACGCAGGTGTGTCAAACTCATTTTACTCGTGGGCCACATTTTAGTTACTGTTTCACTAGGAGGGCCGTTTATGGCTAAAACCAGATAAAGTAGTCAAGAAAAACTGTTGATTCAGGTATGTTTTAATTTGCTATCATGAGGGGTTTGGTAACAAGAAAATGCTTAGAATATCTCTGATTTCTTACATATGAGAATTTATAATTTTGGTAGATATTTTAGAAAGGATCATGGAAGTTGACATGTTTGATCTGCTTTCGAGAGCCATGTCAAATGATGTGGTGGACCAAATCTGGCCCGCTGGCTTTGAGTTTGACACCTGTGGATTAATGGATGCCAGGAAGATAGAGAGAAAGCCGTGAAGCCCTTTTCTGCCAGATGTGAAAAGAAAGTCTTATCTGTCCGAAATGGTTCCTACTCTTATGATGTCTCTGCTGCCTCTCACTGGGCTCTTTTTTTTGGGGGCGGGGGGGGCACACAATAGGATCAACCTGAGTGCTTATCTACCTTCATTCGCACAATGAATCTATATCTGGTTGTGTTTATTTACTACAATGCGAGGCGGTGACAGGAACCTCTTGCTCAGCAGAGAGAGATCCTCTAGTCACTCAATTGAAATGCCACCCATGGCTTGATTAAGGGCCCTAAAAGACCACTTGCCACCTCTTGCAGTATGCCTCACTTTGATCCAGCAACACCGACATCTTCCAAATGACAAGGATGAGACAAAGAGCGTCGTCTTATGTCTCATGTCTGAAGTTGCCTGTGGTGAGTCATTGCCTTGCTTGGTGAGATGAAGCAGTCAAGAGCAGTGCCGGTGACACCCACCCCACTGGCCACAGGCATGCATTAGAAATCAGTTTAGCCATGCAGAAAGACGGTCCAAATGTATTCACAGGAAACTGACCGTGATGTTACTGTACCGTACGGTCATGAAACACTATTACCTCCAGTATCCGCTGCAGTCTGTACAGCTCAGTGCAAAGCCGCATGGATCAGTGATTGATTATAAGGTTCACGTATCATATGCGTGTCATGTTACAGCTGCTCAGATTGCTGCTTTAATTATGTTCACCGGAGCCTTTTTGAAGATAGTCACCTAAATCTGTCAATTAGCAGCTCCATGCCTACCCTGCACAATGGCGCATATGCTCCAAAGAAGAGCCAATTAATAGATCTCACATTTGGGTTGAATATACTTTACATTGTCCATGCTGGCGGAAGCAGAAAAATGCATGTCATCAGTATTAGGAGATGGATGTATTGTTCTGTTATGTCTTGAGATACGGGACATTATTCTGATTTGAAAGGCATTGCTATCCAGTTTGATCTCTTTTTGGGCCAATATTTCATGGCTTGGTAAGCATGGTGTATCAGTGGTTAGCACATCTGCCCCACAGTTCTGAGGTTCTGGGTTCCAAACTGTGCCCTGGCAATGCTATGTGGAAACTGCATTTTGTTTCCAACATTTTTGGTGAGTTTTCTTCCACAATCCAAAAATGCATGCGAGGTTCATTGAAGATTCCAAATCGCGGATGCACCAATGCCACCTTATTTTTCAGAATTGATCTATTCACATTGGAGTAGTTCCCGAACATCTTATGATTGTCATGAAAAATCCATCCATCCATTTTTTTGAATATCTTATCCTCACTAGGGTCGCAGGCATGCGGGAGCAAATCCCACCCGTCTTCTGATGGTAGGTGGGGTACCACCTCAACTGCTCGTCAGCCAATCACAGGGCACAAATAGACGAACAACCCTTCACATTCACAAATGGACAACACACCACATTTCATAACAAAGAAATACTATTTTACAGAACTAATTGTTTCTTTTATAGACCCACAATTTAAAGATCTCAGTAAAAGCAACCCAGCATTTTTTTTTTGTTTTAGTTCTTACCGCAGTGGCTTTAAGATGCATATTGAGTTGTGGGGTGCAAATGAAGCATTCAGGTCACGTACATCCCATGTACAGCGAACGCTGTTGTGCAAACAGAACAAAGGGATTAAACATTGTGTACACTCAACGCAGTCTGCTTCCATGCGGAGAGCAGCAGTGGAGCTCATCTTCCTCCTTGCACAACTAGTGACCTACTTTAACTTCTCCAGACGCTATAACGTACTATAGCACCCTCAACCATGGACCGCATTTTCTCCTTTTCGGCATATGTTGCCTGCTTGTGCCACCCACCTCCATGGATTACAGAGTATACACAATGTGGATTTTTCTTTTCACTCAAGTGGTAAAACAAATGCATCTCTCACGTGGACTCGGTCAAAAAAAAACACAAAGGGTTATACCCGACAACATCCCATATTGACTCATGTAAATATGCTTAATCCGTTGACGGGCAGGACAAAACAGAAATGTAGGGTTTGATAGAGAATATTGTGAACTGTACTATTCCAACTAGTCCTGATAACAACACTGTCTTTTTTTGACGATGAATCATTTGCATTTCTATAGACAGGTCAGGGCTTCTTCAATCCAGTCATGCAGCAGAATGAGTCATGTCGTCCCTGCGTTGGACCCCACATAATCATTCGTGTGCCTTGTGATGACATTATCACAGCTAAAATGGACCTTCACTCATCCCAAACAAACGTGGTCAGCAGGAGATTGGGTATTGATGATGAACATCAGCACATTTTTTGTCCTGAATGAACACATGTATGAGTCAAGAAATATGGAGGGGGAAACCGTCTGCTATTTATCACTATCCATCCAGCTGTCCATTTTCATTTCGGCTTCTCCTGTTCAGCATCGCTGTGGGGGGTTGGTGACTATTCCAGTTGACTTGAGGCAACAGGCAGACTACACCCTGGGGAGACCGTCTGTCAATCACGTGGTTGACAGGCGCACTGTACGGCAATTGATCCTATGCAGTCGGCTTTAGGTGTGATCAATACACTAGTAATGACAATGTTAATCATCATGCATAGGAATCATCCGCATACAGGAAAAAGCCTGTTTTGTATATATTATATAATATATATAATAGTTTTAAATAAAATATTTTTGTTTGTAAACATAAAATATTTGCACACTTTTAAGGAATTAACATAAAAGATTTACTTATGGACATAAAAATATTGCAATTTCAATGAACATTTTGAAACCTATATGCAGGGAGAACTACTAAAAATATAATGCGAATGATTTTTGTGAAATGTTTCAGAGCAGGGCAGCCCAGCGGTCCAGTGGTCACATCGACCTCACTCCCTGTGCCTGCGTGGGTTTTCTCCGGGTACTCCGGTTTACGCCCACATTCCAAAAACATGCATGGCAGGCTGATTGAACATCATAAATTGTCTCTTGGTGTGAGTGTGAGTGCGGATCGTTGTTTGTTTCTGTGTGCCCTGTGATTGGCTGGCAACCGGTTCAGGGTGTTCCCTGCCTACTGCATGAAGACAGCTGGGATAGGCTCCAGCATGCCCCGCGTCCCTTGTGAGGATAAAGAGGTAATATCAGATTAACATAAACGTTTAGGTCCAATAGGTAAAGCTTACGTTCAAAGAAAGGCAAATGAAATGTGAATTAATACGAAACACTTTGACTTGTAGGCATTTGTGCGTTCACGATGACAACTTTGTCAAAACTATACCAAACCAAAGTGCGGAGTAAGCATGACAGTAAATATAAATCAGAAAACAATTATGCAACCAAAACTGGGGTCATCACTTCACATTTTTGTGGTTCATTTTCCATGAAACAATGATTTGTAAAGACGTGGATTGCACTTGCACTTTTGTCCTCATCTGCTTCTTCTTCCCTCTTGGTTCATTGGCAAATTACAGCTGTTTGCATACCGCCACCTAATGTACAGGAAGCACAAGGCGCTTCCATATCTAGTTAATGGAATCAATCCTGCATGTATTCAGCCCCGCGAACACACACACACACACACACACACACACACACACACACACACACACACACACACACACACACACGCACACTCACGAGACAAACGAGTTGTGTTTCTGCCATTTGTCAGCAAAATGGACTTGCGTCCGGATTGATGAAATGGCCACCTCTGAAAGTTTTAGTAGCAGCAATAAAAGGCTTGGATTTGTATCTGCGCTATATGCACGGCAAAAGATTATACGATGTTTACGGTAACGCAGACAAGCACTGTAATTCCTTTAGTTTGACTCCTTTCAATTTTGACCCGGTCTTTATAAAATTGCATTCAAAACTGGTGGAGAGCCAACCCTGCTGTTGGGAAATAAATCCAACAGACACAAAGATACGTTTACTCCATAAAACAAATCAATTCAGTCTGTGTCCATCAGCAAACACACGGCTTGTTTTGTATTCTGATTTGTTTCATCGACGCCCACTGGAGGTTAACATTTTAAATGGCTGTAAAAGCTCGTTGGTGGCGAGCTGCCGTGACACCATCGTGTTGGGGGGGCAGTGGGCCAGGATTAGATGAATTGTGTCACAGCCATTTGCAGCTGCAAATTGACAGTTGCTGAATGCAGGGATGTGAAGGTAGTGCGGTGTTGTGCCAAAAGGCGATCAATTTATGATGCTGTGACAGCGCATGCCTGCCGTCTTTCACATGTTAGGTGAAGAGGATTGTGGCGAAGCTGGAGATGCGGTGCCTACTGTCAGTGCTTCAGTATGGATTTTTTAATAGCAGCGGGATACGCTCAGATGGTCCACTATAATAAACCTTATTTATTATTAATCAGTAGAGGGTGAGTTTTAAAATGAATCTTGCACCAACAGTCTGTTCAACCTCTCCCAAAAGAGAAGCGTTTGCTTTTCTTGCTGTAAACTCACATTGGTGAGGAGTTTAGAAGTTTGAATGTCATTCCTTTTTCATATTTTTTTTCTCCAACACCGAAGATCTCATATGTCGTACACAAACCTTTTTAGGGAATTATAAGTCATTTAAAAAATGGAAATTTGCTGCAAAAACATTGTTTTAAAAAATTGACACAAACGTTAAAGAACATTCATGTGTACCAACGAGAAAAAAAAAATGTTTATCTTAATACTAACAAACCAATACAGGCTAATAAACTGCATCGGTGTCGTGGTATTAGAACCCTTAAAGCAACGGATATTTGCACACTAATGGTGGTGCAACACATGCAAACATAGAGTACATACTCACAAGTATATATTCTTTATCCTCTGTGAAGAATGACTAATGTAACTGCAGCTTACTGACCTTCATGTATCTTTGCATGTCGGTATTATACTGCCCACAAGTGGCAGAGGTGCCCGCACCAGAAAGAGCAGCGTGCATGCAGCAAACATGCATGCAGCATGGTTGCAAATTTTCTGGAAAACGCCTCCGAAAGAAACGAGTCATTTTTCTTTGTATGCATGAACGTTACTCAAGACAAAGTGTGCTTAGGTAAGTTTGGTGTGGAAGAACATTGACTGTCCCTGACCCCTACCCCATCAAATGCTTTAAGCATCAACCTCCGATTTCTGATTTCTGTTCCGGCATCCAACTTTTGCCATCAAAAGAAAAACAATACACTGTAGTTGGATAACCTTAGATTATTCTTCCCTATCCCGCCAAAAAGCCAGAGGTTAGCTACACAATGTGACGTCTTAAGAAATAAAACGGAGAGTGAGAATTTTGGGTGGTTGTGTCATTGCCGTCCGTCCTCATCTTACACAGCTCAAATTACTACTCCTAAGCCGTGAGGACCGAGAAAGCAAAAAGAAACCACAGAATGATTCTGGCACAGGCTGAAATACTGCTTTTATTTATTGAGGTTATGCGAGAACTGCAAACTGCACTCTACTCATCCTTGCTGCGGTGCAGACAGCATACATCCATTAGGTCTCACTGCAGATTTATCAGTAATAACACAGCCGAACGTGCTGATCATCTGAGGCCGTTTGATGTTCTCTGCTGATGCCGCCGTGTAAATATTTGACCTTCTGATGAAAGTTTGAAAAGTAATTAGGCTTCTGCAACATGTTTAATAACCTGCTCAAAATTGACAACCAAATGTTTGTTTGGAGCGTATTTCTAGGTAATGACAAATATAATATGGCCCACAACACAGATTTAATAATTCTGTACTTTTTTTTGGGAGAAGGAAATTCTTCTGGCCACTGCAGCTTTTAATTTTTTTTATACCGTATAATATAAAAGGTGCAGGTGAGAAATAAATGAGAGAATGTGGATATTTGTGAGTCTCTTGGCCTCAATTCAATGATAGCACTCATTCATTTCGGCAACAGAGACTCTCCGCGCTTTGCTTTTTAGTAACTTAAACATACAAAATTATAAATATAGTTACCCACTGTATTATCTTACATGAGCATGCTGGGGGTTGCATTCCAGGAATGGAAGAATCTCTCTCTGAATTTTCTGTACTGCCGTTTCCATGCTCGTGTTGGATTGAGCAGTAGGATGCTGCTCCACCAACTCGTTCACTTGTCAAATACCGCAGTGTGTTTCTTCTCCAATGCAGTAAAAACACAGCAAAACAAGCATTTCTACATAATCCACCGAGTTTCCAACATTCTATGAATCTACTAATTGATTCTACCTGTTTCTACTTCGACGTTCTGTATCAACTAGTATGTGTCTGTCTGTATGTGTGTGTATTGAATAATGTGAAACAAGCCCTCATGCTCTGCTGAATCTAATTCATGTTAGTTAATCTTTTCACCTCAAGGTAATTTTTGTAGTCCTCTTTTGTTGCAACAATATGAAAAGCTGGAGTTTCCTCCTTGAAGCTGCAGAGCAAAGGTGGTCCCCCTTTCTTCAAAACTATCTTGAGCATGAAGAACAAGGCTGCACTCATCTTTCTCACCAGTGTTCACATGCTTACCTCCCGTTGGGCCTGAAATATTCATGGCCGTGTTTTATTCTGGAATCGGGAAAGTGACCTTCATGCAAGTGTGTCCACAGAGAGATTCTGTGTTCATTTCAACACTAGAATTTGGGTGTTAGTAGTAGGAAAGAAGTCATAGAGCAAGCCAAATGTTTGAACTGTTTTATTGAACTACTGTATTTTTATCATCTTGTCAGTGAATCTGCTGAATGGAGGCAGACAGTGTAGCCTTTTTAAGCCTTGTCATTAATTAAAAAAAATGCAAAAAACGTTTTTAGCTAATTATAAGTAGCTAAGATTTGGAAATGGAAAAAAAGGGAAATTCACTGCAAAAGCATTGTTAAAAAAACATCAAAATAAACATAAAGAACTGTACCAACAGGAAAACCCTGTTTATCTTAAGGCTAACAAAGTGCATCGGTGTCGTGGGATTAGAACCCTTGAAGCAATGGACATTTGAACACTAATGGCGCAGCAACACATGTAAACATAGATTACAATACTCACAGACATACAGTATATATTCTTTATCCTCTACTCTTTCAGGAAAGACTGACAGAGAATTAACCAAATGAGTTGGTCTTTCCGGCAGTCTTATGGGCAGACACTGAAGGCAGCTGATCGGACAGATAAGCCACCGCAGGCTTTACGTTGACACCCGTGCTGCTGCTGCTACTGCAGCTTGGCACGCCACATTGTGTCACTTAGAGGGAGGAGGGAAAAAATGGTGTGACCATGACAAGTGTCGACAATGCAAAGGGAGCTAGTGTTGCTTCTCCTGCTTGCTCAGGCGTCGTCACTCTGGCCTTACGTTTGTTGGCGTCTGGGTCAAGATGGCGTGACGGGGGCAGTGCATGGTGGCGCGCTCCTGACAGTGCTGGGCATGTGCCCACAAGAATTCAGATCAAATATGTCTGCCTCTAATTTCAACGTGGGCTGAATAATTAACTGAAATCAATTCGATGTAGTAATGTAAGTAGAATGTCATTTGCAAATAGCAAAGACTGCAATTAAAAAAAAAAGGTGATAACTACTACTACTACTACTTAACCATCATAATGATAATATATGCACAAGTACAACATCATGCACACATACACTTAAACTTAAATGTTAAATCATACCAATGGATGGTTTTTTTGCATTGAATTATGTATATGGTGATGAGTTAGTTAATAAACCACAGTAAACCCTTCCAATCTGCAGGATTAGAGACGAAGCCTTTCCGTGCATAGCAAGTAGTTGATGCCACCTCCAATTTTTTTTTTATAATTGCTTTAAAATGTATGAAGCTCCTTTAAAGTGAAAATGAATGTCTTGTAAACTTGACACATCACACAGAAGAGTCCCTGACAAATTTAAAATATTAACAAAATCCCAATTATAATAAAGTATCCAAAATGAGGCTTCAAAATCCCGAAAAAACAAGCCAATCTCTCTGCGCTCAGATGCTATGGGCATGTCCGCTTTTGACCACACCCCTTTCACCGGTGGTATGACAACGGGGAACTGGAAAGTGGTTTTGCCAACCTGAAGCCCTGGTCCACTTCCTGGCTGTTGCTCTTTAGTCTTTCTCACCGTGAGATGGGCACACTCGTGGTCGACAATGAGGCGCTCTAAAGCGGCCAAACTTAAAAAACAAAACAAACATTGTCTCCCTTCCTTGCTTTTCTGTCTTTCTGACCACTGCGCACTCAAGGCTGACAATGAGGCACTCTAAAGAGGTCAGGCTCTTGGACTACCCTAAGGGAAGAGTATTGCACATCGCAAGTGTGCCAGATAACTGCTGATGCGAACAAAGGCACTCAAGTTCCTACATAGTGGGTTACGGAGAAACTCTTACCAGATTTCAATGCTTCATTTTTTTTGCCACGTCGCAAAAATCAGGTCAACTAAAACGGTGCTATGTATATCACTCTACAATTCAGTACATACTGTAGATGGCATTCTGTCTTAGATCTGTTACATAGTAATGGCCTCCTTTCTTTTGTGGAGCCACACGAATAATTTTTAGGGATTGTGTTAGAAACAATCTTCATTCAGAACGATATTCAACACTTGACACTTTTGTTTTGCTCCACTTTCTAGGGAGATATTTCTATATACACACTTTTTTTTCTGGAACAACTGCCACAAACTCTTCCCCACAAAGTTGGAAGCATCACTCACTGTTGTACATGTCCATTGCCGTACACTACATGTCCTAACGTTTCACCGTGTCTCCCTTGGCTCCACCTGCTCCACACTTTGTAAAATAGTCTATTTTTACAACAGTCCTTTAAACAAAAACGTTGCCTCTAGTGATGCGGTGAGCCTAATAACATCCCTCTTCCCTCTCGTGAGAAGCAAACACACACTCGTATATGTGCTCTCCATGCGTCTCGCAAAGAACATCAAGAGAGCCGATGACCCAGAGGAGCTCCTGTGATGTCACTAACAGTTCAATGCTCGGCGTGCTTGTTTTCTGGGAGACAGTTTGAACTCTAATCCAACTTTGTTCTTCTCACAAAGATGTTTGAGGGTTTTTCTCTTCTTTTTTTATAAACTCGAATCTTTGATTTTCCAACAGGTGCTGGGGAGTCTGGGAAAAGCACCATCGTAAAGCAGATGAAGTACGTATGATGACAACATTCTCTTTTTCTCTGTCGTCCATGCATATCGTACATAGATAATTTTGTATTGTTAATATGAATGCATCATGGCATTGTTGATTTTTGGGAAGTATTCATTTGAACATTTTCATTGCAGGCTATATCTCGGATCATTTCATGCAAATGAACTGAAACAGCCTCTTTGGCATGAAAACAACACTTTTGAATCACAGTTTGATCAAAGGACTTTAATTGAACCCTAAATATTGCCAAAGATAAATAAAATACAGGTAATAAAATGTGGCATGTGTCGGCTGGAAATTCTAAATTTGCATTGCATCGGGTTCTTTTGTCCAAGAATATAACGCGTTAGCTAATGTGGCTACTTTTTGACTTTATTTTTTTTAGTTTTGCTGTTTTTCTGCTTTCTACCGTTTTTGTCACTCGTTTATTGTGTTATTGTTTGTTGTCCATGTACAGCACTTTGGTTGTTTTAAAGTGCTCTCGAAATACAGTTGAGTTGAGGATGTCTCCAGATATTGCTGCGTTCATCTTCCCCTCAATCCCGGCTAGTCTGCCGGTTCCTCTCGCTGAAAATCATCCCCTCAGCATGTTGCTGCTACTGCCATGCTGACACTGTAGTAATGTTATTGGTCAGATGATGCCTGGCATTCGCGGTACTCACTACGATGGTCCTCTGACCATTCTGACATCCTCACTAAGTAGAAGCTCAATATTTGCAGTAACCATGCAATGTTTGGATAACAGAAATCTGCTCTTGCGTCTTGGGTGGCTTCCTTGGGATGGTGTGGCCTCTGTTGGCTGTACTTGCCTCTTACGACTCAAAGTACAAGAACAGCAGGACGGTGTCGTGCCAGTTCACAGATTCGAATACACGTAGGATCCTAAATGACTTAATTATTCACATTCCTCCAAGCGAACCAGGCATTGGATCCATTTTTTATGAGCTCCGAGGAAAAACAGTCTGTCACTTTTTTTTTTTTGAAGCATGATTTTTAGCACAAACATATAAACAGACGCACGCACGCACACGCACACACACACACACACACACACATCTGTGTCAGATTACTAGAAACAAACATGAATTGATTATATAACACCACACACGGACGGATCCTCCTGACGCCGCTGAGGAAAACGATCCTTTTTCTAAATGTGTCTGCTAAATGACTGCACCACACTTTTCGCTTGAGAGTTAATATGATTACGATCTCGTGCGTTCTTCCTCTACGGGCTGATTCATTCGTTTGAAAGATTCCATTTTAGCATTAGATAGTCAGATTCCTCTTTCAGGTGTGCAGAAATGGCATCGATGAAATCGGGCTCGGTGGAAGGCGGGATCGACAATGGTGCTGAACACGCAGCACGTTCACGTGCTGAATGACGCTCGGTATACATGGGAGCGGATATGCACATCCAATGGCCACAATATTAGGTACACCTAGAGAATTTGTTTTGCATTTATAAAGATACTTTGGAGCTTTGGATTATTTAAGGCATTCAGGGACAGCGGTTACTACAAGTGGACATTGTATTATGTTTTCAGGTTATAGCAGGGGTGTCAAACATACGGCCCGCCGAGGAGGTTCTATCAGGCCTGCAGGATAATTTAAAAGTGAAAAAATGCATAAAAGACACGGAATGAATATTTTTAATAAGGTGCAATTCATGGAGTATCCGCTAGGGGAAACACTGTTTTCAGAGTAGAAGACAACATTGTTTTGACAATCACCCAAAGACATCACCCTGACAGACCCAACACAGCAGACGCCATCAAGGACATGTGAATACTTTATTCTTTACGCATTTACAGCAGAGTATGGTATCATTTTCATGGTTCGGCCCACATCTAACGAGGTCATATGTGGCCCATAATGTGAAATGAGTTTGACGCCCCTGGGTTACAGGGTGCATGAAAAGGTTATAATAATAATAATACATCTTATTCGTAAGCGCCTTTCAAGACACCCAAGGACACTGTACAATTACAAAAAAAACACAAAACAATACGGGTTGAGCAGCGGCAGCCAAAACGCGCCAGCGTTCACTCAACCCGAAAGAGCTTGTCGGGCCGACCCTGACACCAAAGAGGCTATCACAGAACGATTTTTTAAAACTAATATTCTATTTTACAATCCAATAACTTTTTTTCTCGATTTTAATGTATATTGTACGTGTTAAAGTTGGCTCCCGTTTCAGTTGAACGATATCTTGATATAAATGCAGCTCTGTCATGTTTTGAGGTCCTTGCTTCATGGTCCAGAAAATAATAGCGTACAGGTAATGCGATAACGTTAAAGGACATCATGCATAAATTTCACTCATGTTGCTTGTGTCAGGCACAGATTAGTGGCGTAAATCGAAAGCTACATGCATTCAGGCTTTTTAAAAAAAATTTTGTGACTTTTTTTGGCTTGAAAATTCCTCTCTGTTGTAACGTTAAATACTAAAGCATTGTAAATTACAAGCAAATGTTCCGCCTGTAATTCAGATCTTTGGTGCTGTAAGCTTTAAGGCAGGGAGGTCCAAAGTCAGTTCTCGCATGTCACTACCCTGTCTGTTTTATTCATTGTTCTTTTTTTTCCCTTTTCGTTGGCAATCAGAATTTTCTTTCTCGTCCTCACAAAAGCCATATCGCTCGAGCCCTTGTGATAATACAATTAGATGGTCCATCCATTTTGAAATTATCATCTCCATAGGATTATCCACGAAGACGGCTACTCGGAAGACGAGTGTAAGCAATACCGAGCTGTGGTTTACAGTAACACCATACAGTCCATCATGGCCATCGTTAAAGCCATGGTCAGCCTCAAGATAGACTACAGCAACCCTGGCAGAGTGGTAAGATCCCACCCACAAACATAAATTTTTAACAACGTAAACTTTCTCTGCATATTGTGATACACTGTTCCACTGACCAGATTTTCCTCATATGTCCTAATAGACGGCATTTCTTGCTTTGTTGCTTGTCTTGAGGCAACCCCTAACGTCATCTTCCCATCATTAAAAAAAAGGCTAGTAACTTTAATGATCTCAGTTCATAGACGCTATCAGTTGAAGCTGAGAAACAAAACAGCAGCACCAAAGTGCTTGTATCGAATATCGCCAGTTTGTGCATCTTTACCATCCTCAATTAACTTCCTTCATCACCCTCAAGACGCACTCGTTCCAAAGTCACGAAAGACCTGATGTGTTACTGAACAGGAATTAAAAACTGTCTAACCTCATTGCTGATGCAATTTTCAGAACAAAGTTGAGGTATGGCAAATGTCTTTCATGTCATTGTGTTCTTCAAGTTGCATGATCGAGATCAATTAGCTTGAAGAAGATTGACAGCTTTGAACTACAACAAGTTATTTTATGTCAGAATCATTCGCGGGTTGAACTGATTGAATATCTGCAGTGGTCAAAAGATGTATGATACGCAACAATGGGAAAAAGAAAGCCTCTCACATGAGAACGTTTTGCAGTTTCTTCCATGGACTTCACAAAGCATTTTTGTTTTTTTATTTTTATTATTTTTCAAAACTGCTGGCTGGCAATTTGTTTAGCAGAGCATACTGTATTTGATTGCCCAGGTGCTTTCTCGGCATCCATAATGATGACATTGTAATGAGCTCCTTAGAATTCGGGTGGCCAATAATATTCAATGTTTTAATGACTCTCATGAATCTTTTCACTTAGGCCACTTTTTTATAGGTCCAGTTTTACACAACACACAAGCATTTTGCATCCCACAGGAAAAGTTGATTATTGTGGGTGTGGTGGTATACCGATTGCAATGCATCAAGCATTCTATTATTTTCAGAATCGTATCGGTGCCACATGTAAATGCTAAGAAACTATTTCTGTGTGAAAGAGTGCCAAATGCGTTCAGGAAAAAAAATCATTCTCAGACCTCCTCTGAGACTGTTTGAAAGCCCATCTCCCGCTTTGAACGTTCAAGAAGTTTTTTTTTTTCTCGCGGCAACGTATCGGATCAATTTGTACTATCTTAATGATTTTGTGTTTGTGTGACTTTGGACTCGGGCTTCAAATGGACAGCTTAATTAGCCGTGGCATAATTATCACACACTCACTGCAAGCTCACAAGTCCAACTAATTATTATTGAAACGAAGACGCGGAAATGCATTTAAAAAAATATAAAAATAAGCGCCGTTATCAACATCAATAGAGCAGCCTTGCGCATTGTGCAGTGGCCTTTGAAGGTCCCTCGGGTCTTGCTTTAAACCATTAAAAGGATAGTGCATGCGCATGCGTTCTGTAGACTTAAAAGCAAAATGGACCAACTGCACCACTGAAACTTACTCTATCCTGCATGTGGGTATGCTGTTATGCATGATCAATTGCAAACGTGTACAAGGGAACCCATTTCAGTCTTGCATGTCAAAGGGGAGCGAAAACTGGCATGTATGTGAACTATGTCTGGCAAATGGAGATACGATGAGGTACTGACAGGTTGTATATCAAGAAAATCTCTGAATGAAACCATGTACTGTATTATTAGTAGTAGTCACAGTAGTTGTCAGGGGTGTCACACCAATAATGGGGGATGTGGGTGTCTCACCCCCCACCCCACCTGACTTTTTGGACACCCCTACTACTACAGATGCCGCAGTATTATATACTCCAGACTGTCCAGCCTGTGATGCAGTGGTCTGTTTTTTCCCACTATGTCCACCAGAGGATGCTGTAGTGAAGAAAAGATTATTTTTCTTTCAAAAGTAGTACACCAGTGGTCACCAACATGGTGCCCGCGGGCACCAGGTAGCCCGTGAAGACCACTTGAGTAGCCCGCCAGTGCCTGGACATTGTGATTTGCTAGTAGAAATTATGATTTAAAAATGCAAACATTGGCAGTACTGTGAGACATTTCGAAACACGATCAAAGTCTGACAATTTAAATCATCAAGTATTAAAAATAACACATCCTCATATTATTGAAGGTATTTTGGACAAATATGTTATTTCAGACGTGTATCAATTTGGTAGCCCTTCACACAATCGGTACACATGAAGTTGCTCTCACCCTCAAAAATGTTGGTGACACCTGTAGTACACGGTAGAAATTCAAATTTTCTCATAATCCCAAAGTAGGGTTTATGGAGAACCACTTTAGTTTGGTAGTCCAATTTTGAGAATTGTTAAATTGAATATTGTCCGGGCGGCCCGGTAGTCCAGTGGTTAGTACGTCGGCTTCACAGTGGGAGAGGTACCGGGTTCAATTCCAGCTCCGGCCTCCCTGAGTGGAGTTTGCATGTTCTTCCCGGGCCTGCATGGGTTTTCTCCGGGTGCTCCGGTTTCCTCCCACATTCCAGAAACATGCATGGCAGGCTGATTGGACGCTCTAAAATTGTCCCTAGGTGTGAGTGTGGGCGTGGATGGTTGTTCGTCTCTGTGTGCCCTGCGATTGGCTGGCAACTGATTCAGGGTGTCCCCCGCCTACTGCCCGAAGACTGCTGGGATAGGCTCCAGCATCCCCCGCAACCCTAGTGAGGATCAAATCATCAATCATCGGGAAATGGATGGATGGATGGATGAATATTGTCCAAGGGCGGCACGACGGGCGACTGGTTAGCATGTCTGCCTTACAGCGGAGAGGTCGGGGTTTGATTCCAAGCGCCGGCTCTCCTGTGTTGAGTTAGCCTGTTCTCCCTGTGCGTGTGTGGGTTTTCTCCGGGTTTCCTCCCACATTCCAAACACATGCATGGTAAATGAACAGAACTCTGTATCCTGTCCCTAGGTGCGATTGTTAGTGAATGGTTGTTCGTCAAGAGCAGGGGTGTCCAAAGGTAGTCCTCAAGTGCCACTGTCCTGCCTGTTTTCCAGCTCTCCCAGGAGCAACACACCTGATTCAAATAATCAGGATCATTCTCATGCTGCATCAGAGCTCGCTGATGAGTTGATCGTCTGAATCAGATGTGTTGCAGACGGCTGCAATAGGCTCCAGCACTGCGACGACCTTCGTGAGGAAAAGCGGATTAGAAAATGGATGGATAGATGGATGGATGGATTGAAGAATATCGTCGTCCATGTTTAGCTGCTCGCTGCCTCACTCTCGTCTCGCATCTGTCAAATTCAGCAATCTTGCCAAGGAAATGTACTGGATACATAACACATATCGATAGAAAGGCAGACAAGCGAACTAGAATTGAAACTCATTTTATTACCTTACAGTATATTCTTTATGATGCAAGTTAGACTCTCGCCGCGCCTGACCGCACGGCACTGACGCTAGGAACGACTGCTTTTCTGCGTCATGCCAGCCGTTGTGAATAGATGAATGTTCATATCATGCCAGGGTATGCCAGAGATGAGAAAATCCAACTCCGTAGGAAAGAGGTCACAAAGCAATCCATAAAAATGCACATTAGGTTAACTAAATACTCCAAATTGTCCGTGAGTGTGAATATGGTTGTTTGTCCCAACGTCAGCTCGGAAAGCCTCAACCTCTTGTGCGACCCTTGTTAAAACAAGTGCAATAGAAATTGAATAGATGGATGGATTTTGCATTACAGTATGTCCTGAATATCATCCGGTTAAGTATGAAAAGTTATAGTTGGCCTGATTCAAAGGCGCATGACCTAACATATTCATGCTTGCTATCTGAAGTGGAATAACGAGACGGTAAATTAGGAAGCGCGGGTGTAATGGCATGAATTCAAAAGTCATATCGCATATGAATGAATGAACCTATTTATGTGCAAATAGCACAATTGAAGTTCAAAACTAGTCCAATGTTCATCTTTCTTGTCAACTCATATACTATATCCTTTTATCACTTGCAGCTACTGCTCGTCGGTAGAAAAATAAACATTATTTTTCCTCAACAATCCCACTAAAGCCTAATAAATCAATTTAACAGTGCCAGTCATGCTCCATGTACTGTTTCCATGGCAACTTGAGGCTGAGGACTCTGTTGTCCCATACAAGGGAAACAGATTATGAGACTGTAATAACTTAACAGGCTCAATTTAATCAATATTCAATATACTGTAGTAAGGAGTTACGGTTAGAGAAGATGGATGGCTGGATGAAATTCAGTCATGACTGAAACTCATTCAGTGTATAAGTTTAAAGCAACTTTCGTCATTATATAACTACCTCATTATGGGTGGAGGTAATTTATCCATATCATTTTGTTTTGGGAGATTGGCATTTGACATTTTTTAAATCACATTTAAAGGGATGTATCTGATGATCATAGCGCTAAAAGTAACCCAAAAAAAACGTAAAGCATAACCCGTGACCCTAAACCCCTAACGCTAACCCCGTAACCGCTAACCCTAGAACCCAACCCTAACCCTCCAAACCTAACCCCTACTGCTAACCCTAAACCCAACCACAACCCTAACCCTAACCCCTAAACCTAACCCTAGTTCCAACCCCCAACCTTAACTCCCAAGCGTAACCACTAACCCTAAGCCCCAACCTTAACCCTTTCACCCTAACACTAACCGTAACCCAATTCACAGGCCTAGCCCGAACCCCGGACACTAACCCCTTACCATAACCCCTAGCCATAATCCCTAACCCCAAGTCTCTAACCCTAACCGTAACCCCCTAACCCTAACAATAAACCGTAACCCTGACCTCAACCCCCATCAACATGGATCAACAACACATGTGAATGTCGCCATTAGAAAACAGCAACACAACCTGGAAAGATTTCCTCAAATCTAGTAGCATATTCCGTTATTATTCCCCATGCAGAATTTTCATTCGTGTGTCTCTGTGTGGCCCCAACAGGACGACGCCCAGCAGCTCTTCGCTCTGTCTGCCTCCGCCGAGGAGCAGGGCGTCCTACCCGACGACTTGGCCAACGTGATCCTGCGGCTGTGGGCCGACGGCGGCATACAGAGCTGCTTTGCCCGCTCGCGGGAATACCAGCTCAACGATTCTGCGGCATAGTGAGTGGGAATCTGTATGCTTTGCAGGCACGTTTCCAGTCAGGGAAATAATACAGTTCGCTCCTGATACTGCCTCACTTTTTCAGCAGTTCACATGCAGTCTGCTCCAATTCACAACAGTGTCCCACCATGATAAATGTAAATGCAACTTATTGAGTTGATGTCTTTCTTGTCGTTCTTTTTCCTCAATTCGCACAGTGTTCAAAGAGGAAGTGTAGCCATGTTTGTCTGCACTGTGGTGCTTTATTGATGGAATGTTTTGCGCCACGCGCGGGTGGTTATATTTCTTCAGATTTAGCGATGTATCGAGTTGTCCCTCTTTCATATGCTTTGTCTGTCCTGGAAAACCTGCTTTGACCTCCCCGGGGAGCCATAGAGACTGGCAAGATATCATCTGTTACCTGATTATTTAGCCTTCCCTGCGGTTTGATTCTTTAATATGTCAAGCAGATGAGAGCAATCATCTTGCCGGATGGCTGGGAAAAAAAACAGTAAACTATGACAACAAGCCTCGTGATGATGAATCCCTGAGTACTTTCCTTCATTATTGAAAGTGCACATGTTTTGCCACAGCTGCTCGCATGAGATGATAATCCCAACCTTTAGAAAAGTCTCCCTGGGTTCACTATGATGAACTATGATGACCGTTGATTGCAAACCAAGTTGCTACTCGTGGTGACACTCAATTTTGAAAATCAATTCAAATGATTTTTGGCCGATGAATAGACTTAAACAACAAGAGTCAATCAACTGTAATTGAGTTCAGTTAATTTTCCATTAGGCTGCTATTTGCACAAACGCGAGTGCCATTTTAAAAAATATAATACATGCAAGCAATTCAAATGTGGAACTTTAATAATCCTTCATCATGGTGTTAGTGTCACCCTTTTGTTTGTGGACTGCGTTTATACAATGCAAAAGTGTAGCCTAGTTGCACTGCAAGTGTAATTAAAGAAATATCACCTCAAACTCAATTTCGACATTTGAAAGGCTCAAAGTCACAAGTTCATTGAACTCAACTCACTTCGCAACAGGGAGCATTTCAGCAAATATTGAAAAATTAATGTAAAAAAAAGAGACTTCAAGCTGTTTGCCGTGCAAGTTGAAGCTTAATGTCAAACTAAACATAAAACAAAGAGAGTTACTTGTTGTGTATGTAAAACAACCACATCACTGTCAAGGGCTGCTAGCTTTATACAAAAACACAATGTAAAATCCCACAGACGGGATTAAAATAAACAAAACAAAGCAAACCCATCTTTGTGGCCAAGTTATTACTGTTAAAGCAAAAGTTATTGGAATACAAGTGGTGTGACAGCACATGTGCACAGACAATCCAGCAGGCACATATTCATCTTCTGCGACAATAATATTCCGAGTTGTAAACCCCTTCTCCATTTGTGTCTATATGACTGTACTATACTGCCTCACACTGGACAAAACACACACCACAAGAAGCATGGGGATTAATTCAGTTTAATCACTTTAAATTTTTTTTTTTAAAAAACAAATAAAAACGTGTGTTGACCAGCATCCATGTGTGGCATTTTTAAGGGGCAAGAAAGAGCCAGTGTACCATGGCAATGAGTGTATGGAATGTATCCTGGCCAGGAATTCGGACAGTGAGAATAGTTCAGTTTGATCCGTAGTGCTGAAAAAGACTCAGTGTCATGAAAAGTGCCGTTTATATTTTTTCCTCAAATGAATTCAAATGCAAGGCCTGCTAAAAATACAATTTTCTGAGTGAAACAAAGGCTGACTGGGCTAGACAAGCTCCCAGATGGCCATGAGGATGTTGTTAATGATGTAATGCCGCTGTAAGTGAGGTGGGCTGTAAACACAGATGGGCCTTCACTTGCTCACTGACTGACAGCCTGCTGGAGAATGTTTGCATGTTTCCAAGATAAGACACCCCTTTAAGGAGTCTTCATGAGACTCATTCAAAGCCACAAAACGACTTCTTTGGTTGGAGAAGATGCACAGTATATATTTTTTTTTTCGATCACGTCCTTGATTTGGCATAGAAGTAAAGTTTGAAAATCAGAAAAATGAACTGATTTTACTGATTTTAGTGAGTTACGCTCTCACAACTACCCGACACCTTAAAATTAGGCCGGTATCTGTTCATGGTGTGGTTCCTCACCCATCCAAAGTTGTGGGCTGTGCTTTGGCATGGAACATGAATATCAGCGACTTTTTCCAGCTTTGCATACTGCCTAAAATATTCAATTAATGTCCCATTGTCCCCTTAAATACATGAACTCATTGGCAGCAGGTGTGGGTGTTGGAGGGGAAGTCCTCCTCTGCCACCTGATGGAGACACACAAGAACAGGATCATGACATTTTGTCATCCCTTTAACTTTCACTGTAGAACGACACCTATCATCACATTAATAAGTTAATAACGTCTTTTTCAACTATTGTTTAAGTTTCTGTCATGAGGGGTTGGTTCCAAGAAAATGCTTACAATGTCTCTTATTTATTAAATATGAGAATTTAAAATTTTGGTAGAGATTTTAGCAAGCATGATGGAAGTTGACATGTTTGATTTGTTTTCGCGGGCCATAAAAAATAATGTGGCGGGCCAGATCTGGCCCCCGAGCCTTGAGTTTGACACCCGTGCACCAGATAAAAGAGCAAATGGAAATTAAAACCAGAAAATAAAGTGCCCTTGAAGATGTGCTGTTGGAGTTTTGCTTTGCAGTGGACAGATTACTCATTATCATTTTTTGTTAGTGTGAAACGAGTCCAAACGTTGGACATTTTATCTTTTATGCATTCTTTCCTCCTCCATCAAGCCAGTTTATTTCTGCGAGGAGAGGGGCGTTCGTTTGCCGTAGCATTAGTCAGTGGAAAAATGATCACGGCAAAGCATCGAGGTGGAGATTTTGCCTCGGCGTTCTTTTGTAATGGAATTACTTGACTTCTTTTATGAATCATTTCTGTCCTACTTCGCTCTTGCTGTTATCTTGTCAGGTATTTAAAATCAATGTGGAACTTGCTTTGCTGTAGGGCACTTCTGCTTCTAGGTTTGATGAAAAGGAGATGAGGATTATCCCGGGCGTAACTGGTGATCTGATGTGTAATGTTGACAACCTCCGTCATCATGTGTCCAAATCAGTAGTTTGCTTGCTCGGATGTTTGAAAAAGATCCTTGGATAATTTGAACGTGGCTCACGCTGGAAAACAAACTCTTTCCTATTTGAAGGAAGAAGTACATATGACGCATCCACTGCATAGAGGACACATGACCGGCCCCCTCCTGCTTGCACTACTGCAGGAGCTGTAATAACCATCCATCCATTTCCTACACTGCTTATCAGACATCAAGTGTCGGCCTGAACAAGGTCAACCAAATGTGTAGACAAGCGGAGTCAGCGAAACAAATTTCCATCTGGTGGAGTAAAAAATGAATGATATAATATGTTTTCGGACAAGTTCATTTAATCTCAAAACATCCATGAGTCATTTGTAGTCAAACGCACTCCCAACTGGAGTCATCATTTATTGCAGCAGAAGAGAATTTCCTTCATTAAGAGCTGCTGACCTTCAAAAACCACGCTGTCCTTTTTCTGTAAACAGCAGTTTAAAAAAAAGAAAAGAAAAAAATGCACCTTTGGGTGAGTTTTATGGTGTGGTGAGTGAGCATTTTGATTCTTGGTTGAGCAGGTGGCATGCCATCATCTATGGCCTCATCCATCATCTCGTTTCAGGTGCTCCTGTTCAAAAAGAAAACTCCGCTAATTGAACAAGTATCACCTCAAATGCTGGCGGTGTGTTCGGTTTCAACCAGGCAAACAATTTCTTTTTGTCTACGTCCTACCTCTAAACTCACAGCACTCCATGAGCGCCTAGCAGCACAAATGAACCAGCTGCTGTGGGATGGGACTCACCGAAGATGGCTAACCGAAGGGCGAACGATCCTGATCATGAAGGATCCCTCGAAGGGTGCAGCCCCATCCAAATATCGGCCAATAACCTGTTTCTCCTCAACATGGAAGTTCATGTCAGGCATCATTGTGGCTTAGATAAGTGGACACATGGATCAATACATGAACGAAGCACAGAAGGGCATTGGTAGAGGCACCAGAAGAGCCAAACATCAGCTCCTGGTTGACAGAACAGTCGCACAAGACTGCAGGTCCCGGCGTACCAACTTGTGCACAGCCTGGATTGATTACAAGAAAGCCTATGACTCGATGCCACACACATGGATCACTGAATGCTTGGAGCTGTATAAGGTGAACGGGACCCTAAGAGCCTTCCTTGCAAACTCGATGAGGATGTGGAAAACCACACTTGAAGCCAATGGCAAGCCACTTACCCAAATGTCCATCAAATGTGGCATATACCAAGGTGATGCACTCTCCCCACTGCTGTTCTGCATAGGACTGAACCCACTAAGCCAAGTAATCACCAAGACAGGCTATGGATACCGCCTCAGAAATGGAGCTACAATCAGTCACCTCCTCTACATGGATGACATAAAGCTGTATGCTAAGAGTGAAAGGGACATAGATTCCCTGATCCACACAACCAGGATCTACAGCAGCGACATCAGGATGTCATTCGGGCTTGAGAAATGTAGTCGGATGGTGCCTCAGAGAGGAAAGGTAGTCCGCACTGAAGGGCTCTCACTCCCTGAAGGAACAATAGCAGACATTGAGGAGAGCTACAAGTACCTTGATATACCACAAGCCAATGGCAACCTCAAACTGGCAACAAGGAAAGCAGCTACGGCCAAATACCTCCAGCGAGTGAGGCAAGTCCTAAGAAGCCAGCTCAATGGCAAGAATAAGACCCGGGCAATAAACAGCTATGCCCTGCCAGTGATCAGATGCCCTGCAGGAATAATAAGGTGGCCAAAGGAAGAGATTCAGACCACGGACGTTAAGACCCGAACGCTCCTAACCATGCATGGAGGGTTCCATCCCAAATCCAGATCCTGTGGGACTTCCAGATCCAGACTGACAAGATGGTAATGGCGAACCAACCAGATATCGTGATCATAGATAAAGGGCAGAGGAAAGCCGTTGTAGTGGGTGTAGCGGTCCCAAATGATGGAAACATCAGTAAGAAGGAACACGAGAGACTGGAGAAATACCAAGGGCTCAGAGGTAAAGGTACCAAGGTAAAGGTGACAGTCGTGCCTGTGGTGGTCGTAGCACTCGGGGCAGTGACCCCCAAACTAGATGAGTGGTTGCAACAGATCCCAGGAACAACATCGGACATCTCAGTCCAGAAATGTGCAGTGCTGGGAACAGCAAGGATACTGCGCAGAACCCTCAAGCTTCCTGGCCTCTGGTAGAGGACCCGAGCTGAATGAGGGACGGACACCACCCGAGGGGGGGTTTCGTCGCTTTGTTGTTCGGGATCCATTTCCAAAGTTTTGCCATTTGTAAAATAAGCGCCTCGTTTTGAGCGTGTCAAAATATTGATTCCCTTCTCAACTTTCTTTGTAGTTACCTGAATGATCTAGAGAGGATAGCCAAAGCCGATTACATCCCCACCCAGCAGGACGTGCTGCGAACTCGTGTCAAGACCACTGGCATTGTGGAGACTCACTTCACGTTCAAAGAGCTGCACTTCAAGTAAGGCCGCACCGTTGCGGATTTTCCTGCAGTAAAAAATGACCACCAATCCCGCCCACTCACGCTAAAAACGCATCAAAGCGGCGCTCACCTGCTCTGAAACAAAAGCCATCACCAACAGAAAAGTGCTCATTTCGACATGAATCGAACCTTGAAATATGCAACTGCGCCAAATTAAAACGGCAATTGAAAGCTTAATTATTATGATTACCCGGAGAGTAAATACATTTGTTCCACACCCCCACATTACATTTGTCTGTTTCTAAAAACTGATTTTTATGCACGGCAATAAAACACGATGAGATGCAGCCTGAGCACTCGTGCGGGATACTAATGGACCGACACCGCCGCTTACAGAGGATGTATGGACAGCGGTGGTTTATGTGTTCAAACATTTGATAAATGGGCCTGTGCTAACAATTATGGAAGTGCATATAGATGAGAACAATATGTCTCTCAATAGTAGCTCAGTTACACCGTCTGAGTAAACTTGAGTGGTCATTCTCAAGGTTTATGCAACAGTCCAATAAGTGATCTAAAATGTTTTTTTCTTTTGTACTTGTAAATGGTCAAAACAAATTTTCAACCCAGGAGTAGTAGCGGTGATGATAGTAATGTCATTCAAGTACCGGTAAACAACTTTCAGTCTTTTGGTGAAGCATTTCTTCAGTGTCTCTCATTGATGCCGGTCGGATGCTTTTAGACCTCCTTCACTTCCAAAAGCAGGCTCATAAAATGTTAATGTACGTCCAGGGATTACATGTCACCTGAACTTTCTCTCTTTGTGTCTCTTTGTACCACTGGTCTTGGCTTGCCTGCACCTCGTACACACATTAACTCGCTTATGTGTGTCCTCTGCGTCACCTCTGCCTTGCAGGATGTTCGACGTGGGAGGCCAGCGATCCGAGAGGAAGAAGTGGATCCATTGTTTTGAAGGCGTCACGGCCATTATCTTCTGCGTTGCGCTCAGCGCTTACGACTTGGTCCTGGCCGAGGATGAAGAGATGGTGAGGATGGCATGTTCAGTCTGCTGTGGCATGTTCATCTCCACCCATGATGATTTTTCGCTGTTGTTACAAGGCTTTTAACATGTCTTCTTGTAATTGCATAATTCATTTCTCTCCTACTAAGTGAGTGTTCAAATCCAAAGTGGCTTGAACCGTTTGACCCCAATTATTTAAAAAGGTTATGTGTTAAATGCTTCAACATGCCCCAATGCGAGTCCTTGCTTATGAAATATTGAACAATAGCTCCCTCTAGTGGCACACTGAAAAAAAGAATGACTCCAGAAAACTTTTCTGCCCAAAGAGCATAGAATTTTGAGAATTTTGGCGTGATTTCTTTAAAAAAGTGATCAACTAGCCACCTAATTAAGTAAAAAAAACAGATACAGAACCTACACCTATAAAAGTTTAGCATTAAGATTAATGTAACCGTAATCCATAATGCTATTGTGTCTTACATACAGTATTTCTTATGCCTACACATCCCATCATGCACTTAAAGGTTTCACATTGCAACAAGAACACTTTCCACCACCGAGCTCAGGCCTCCACTCAGCCATTGGAAAGGCTGCGGACTCCTAAATTTTGCCATTCAGGGTGTAAGCATTGCTAGCTAGCTAGCTCGCTAACTGCATGTTGTCGTGGTAGATAAGGGGCACGTAATTCTAATTAAATTACAATTGTACCAGATATCTTGGCACACACTGCATATTTTGCCTTGATTTCAGCTACTCTTGGCTCGATTGTAGTTTTCACACGGCAATAGGGATGCTTAATGGATGACCTCTCCCCTAGAATCGCATGCACGAAAGCATGAAGTTGTTCGACTCCATCTGCAACAACAAGTGGTTCACCGAGACTTCCATCATCCTCTTCCTAAACAAGAAGGACCTCTTTGAGGAGAAGATCACCCGTAGCCCCCTTGCCATCTGCTTCCCAGAGTACACAGGTACACGCTGAACTAACATTTATTACCTGAAACCTTTAGCGCTGTAATATCTGAAAAAGTGTCTCTATTTTTTTTTCCACAAATGACCAACATTGAGTGAACCCACTCTAGTCCTTAGTGGCTCAATTACACCTGGCACACTCACAAAACAAAAATGTTTCCCCATTTAAAATATTTAACTTAAATAAAAGTAATGACCGACACTGGTTGATAACCTCTGGGGGGGAAAAAAAATTTGCTTCAACTGATAAACTCCAAAAAAAAGTTCTTGTTTTTTTTTTTCATTCAAGGGGCCAACAAGTTCGATGAAGCAGCCAGTTATATCCAGACCAAATTTGAAGACCTGAACAAAAAGAAGGACACCAAGGAGATCTACACCCACTTCACGTGTGCCACCGACACAAAGAACGTGCAGTTTGTCTTTGACGCCGTCACTGACGTCATCATCAAGAATAACCTGAAGGACTGCGGGCTTTTCTGAAGGTGAGGTGCTTCGCAGCGATATAAAGTCTGTTAAGGTATTTGGTGACACCCCTCCCTCCATACACAGTCACACACGTACACATACTCACCAGGTGGTCAGGTGCGGTCCTTTTGAAACAATACTAAAGATGTTGTTAATAATAATAATGCATTCAATGAATTGATTCTGACAATGATTCATAGATTTTGATGCACACTGTTGTCATATCATAAATATCAAATATGATGCCATTCACCACATTTTTCAGTGAAGCGATCAAATCCACCAAAATCGTGTGACACCACCTGCGCCACAACTTAGACCTGCTTCCTAAGGTTTCATCTACTTTCTGTCACCACATTGAGAAGATCGGAATGAGCATGTAAAGGGTTCATTGTCAGTTCATCGACAGCTAATGGTTTTGTTTTGTTTTGTTTTTCGGTTTTGTGGCAGGATGTCCACACTGCATGAGAAACTACGGCAACCATGTGACGATGACTGCTTTTCTTAATGAAAACCGCGACAGACGTAATCTCTACAAGAGGGGAAACCTTGAAAGAACTTCAACAATTTGTGATTGGCTACCATCGCTGTGTAACGTTGGTCCTGCATACCAATGCATACAAAGTTGTCACACGCCTCCTCTCTCTTTTACTCTTGATAGTCCCCTGAATGAATGTTTGAGCACCCTCGTCGGATGAGAGGAATTTAGCAGCCACTCGTGTGGAAAAATGAGTTGGCGTTCATTGAATTGTTGGAACGCATGTAAAATGCACAAAGAATATTCCTCACCCATCAAGAAGATCTTGTGGTCATTTTGATTTAAGTTGCCATTTTTCTTCACCCTTGACTTTTTTAAGATGTTCATTTTCCCCTTAAGGTCGATTAAAAGATGGTACAAAACAATATTTTATATCACATCAACTCATGTTAACAACTGTTTCAACATGTGCAGAATGTGAGTGGCGGTGTGGGGGGGAAAAATGTCTACGCCATTTTCAATTATCAATGTGATAATTCTCACAGTATTCCCCTGCATGACATTCCATGAATTAGCCTGTACCCACTCACACCCGTTACGTACCACTTGTACGTACACTCAACACAATCTGTGAGGTTGTAAATTATGTCTGTTGATGATCTACTGTAGATTATTGTGTACTCTTTGTTTCAC
The DNA here is from genome assembly GCF_025434085.1 of Hippocampus zosterae. Taxonomy (NCBI): domain Eukaryota; kingdom Metazoa; phylum Chordata; class Actinopteri; order Syngnathiformes; family Syngnathidae; genus Hippocampus; species Hippocampus zosterae. Next base: position 14,900,279 of record NC_067459.1, read on the forward strand.
TCCGAGTCTCTCGTTTTGACTTTATGTTTGTGCCTTGATATCTGTTTACGCGTGGATCTTCACATTTGTTCTTCACACTGTTCAATTAGGGCTATTTCTACTCTGTACCCATAGCTTACGATGCATCCAAGCACAGAGGTTGAACGATGATGTAGCGCATCTTGTTTGTTGGTATTTAAAGTACAAATCATTTGGTTAATGTAAATATTAAAAGTTTGGTCCTGTGAGGTTTTATTCTCCTGTCCTTTTGTCCAAAAACGTCATATTTTTAGCAACGCTGACGTGAGAATACAGCGAGGCACCGCATTTAAGATACAGTTTATGAGATTTCCATGTGTAATTGTAAAAAGAAAAACGTAACATTTTTCTAATTTTTGAAGAAGAAAAGGTCAATACATTCAATAGAATGGACTCCAAGTCCCATTTGTTTAGGACATTTAAAAGGGACTGGCACTAATTCAAGGTTATGAAAATGAAAACAATTATTTCAAAGATTGTGTGTACGTACCTAATGTTTTGGCTAGAAAACATGTTTCTTTATCTCTCTTTTAAAAGTATTACTTTATTTGTATTGATTTATTTTTGAGATTATTTCTTTCAAACGCACGATCATTTGTGCCTTTGCCTAAAACACAATTTTAACAGCAACAAACAAGAATTGATTGATTTGAGAGCACTTCATGCAAATGTTTAGACTTGTGTGACGATGCCTATTTCTTGACATGAATGAGTTAATTTCCATCAGTCTCCGGTCTGAATCACATAAGTGCGACCATTCCTCACTTGCAAACGAAATGAGAAGGTGTGCCGTGGTCAAATGGTTTGTATGCAATTCAAAACCGCAATAGATACCAAATAATGCAAAATTTGTATCATAAAGTCACGAGAAGAGGTGTGCAGAGTGTTTGTATTCAAGCACCATTAAAAGAAACCAATGTTTATGATAAGCGATGTCTTGACGCGGCCGCTAGGTGGAGCCTTATGCCGGGGGTGCACTGTCGTTCTTCAACTGGTGCTCGACGACCACGTTTGATTTTTTTTAAACGGACAGTTTGGGCCAGACCATTCATTGCTGAGGGAAAAATAAAATAATTAACGAACAAATAAACAACTGCAGCACGGTGGGTGACTGGTTATGGGTTCAATTCCGGCTTAGCCCTTCCTGTATGGAGTTTGCATGTTCTTCCCGTACCTGCGTGGGTTTTCACCCACATTCCCAAAACATGCATGGCAGGTTAATGGAAGTGAAATGGTTGGCAACCAGTTCAGGGTGTATCCCGCCTATTGCCCGAAGACGGCTGGGATAGGCTCCAACACGCCTGCGACCCTCATGAGGGTAAGCTGATTCGAAAATGAATGGATAGATAAAGTCATGGTGGCCATACTTTGTCCATCCCGACATGGATTTTAAAAATGTAAAAATATGACACAAATCCCAGTCAGCAAATGCATCTGGCCCGGTTTTGGCATGAAGCTCGCACAGCTGGCATTGAGTCGGCACTGGCAATAATGCATGTGGGCCAAACACGGCCGAGGAGTGGCAAATGAGGCACTCGCTTGACTCTGGCAAACCAGATGAGGTTCAGTTGTGGAGTGAAGTATTTGGGCCAGAAATCAATTTACAAGTTCGGCCCGTATATGGCCAGCCAGTATTGAGTTTTTTTAGCCGAAAAAAACGACCATGTAAATATAGTAAGGCGTTTTTAGCCGAAAAAAACCCTACCATGAAAGTCGTTTTTAGCCCCCCAAAAAACGACCATGTATATAGTAAGGCGTTTTTAGCCGAGAAAAACGACCATGTATAGAAATGCGTTTTTAGCTGAAAAAAATGACAATGTGTAGTAAGGCATTTTTACACGAAAAAAAAGATTGTGTATAGTAAGGTGTTTTGAGACGAAAAAAACGACCTTGTATAGTAAGGGGGTTTTAGACGAAAAAAACCCGACAATGTATAGTACGGCGTTTTTCGACGAAAAAAAGGACCATTAGAGGAAGGTGTTTTTAGCCGAAAAAACACGACCATGTATATAGTAAGGCCTTTTTGTTAGACGAAAAAAAACGACCATGTATAGTAAGGCGTTTTTAGGCGGAAAAAACGACCATGTACAGTAAGGCGTTTTTAGCCGAAAAAAACGACCACGTAAGGTAAGGCGCTTTTAGCCGAAAAAATGACCATGTATAGTAATGCGTTTTTAGCTGAAAAAAAACAACAATGTATAGAAAGGTGTTTTTTGCAGAAAAAACGACCATCGTAAGCCGTTTTTAGCCGAAAAAAACGTCCATGTATAGAAAGGCATATTTAGCCGAAAAAAACGACAAGCCGTTTTTTGCTGAAAAAAAACGACCTTGTATAGTAATGCGTTTTTAGCTGAAAAAAACAACAATGTATAGAAAGGTGTTTTTTGCAGAAAAAAACGACCATGTATAGTAAGCCGTTTTTAGCCGAAAAAAACGTCCATGTATAGAAAGGCATATTTAGCCGAAAAAAACCCGACAATGTATAGTACGGCGTTTTTCGACGAAAAAAGGACCATTAGAGGAAGGTGTTTTTAGCCGAAAAAACACGACCATGTATATAGTAAGGCCTTTTTGTTAGACGAAAAAAAACGACCATGTATAGTAAGGCGTTTTTAGCCGGAAAAAACGACCATGTACAGTAAGGCGTTTTTAGCCGAAAAAAACGACCACGTAAGGTAAGGCGCTTTTAGCCGAAAAAATGACCATGTATAGTAATGCGTTTTTAGCTGAAAAAAACAACAATGTATAGAAAGGTGTTTTTTGCAGAAAAAACGACCATCGTAAGCCGTTTTTAGCCGAAAAAAACGTCCATGTATAGAAAGGCATATTTAGCCGAAAAAAACGACAAGCCGTTTTTTGCTGAAAAAAAACGACCATGTATAGTAATGTGTTTTTAGCTGAAAAAAACAACAATGTATAGAAAGGTGTTTTTTGCAGAAAAAAACGACCATGTATAGTATAGTAAGGCGTTTTTAGATGAATAAAAACGCAAATGGATAGTAAGGCGTTTTTAGACGAAAACGACAATGTATAGTAATGCGTTTTTAGACGAAAAAACCCACCATGTATCTAGAGTAAGGCGTTTTTAGCCGAAAAAAAAACGACAATGTATGGAAAAGTGTTTTTAGCCGAAAAAAACGACCATGTATAGTACAATTTGATGGACAGAAAAATACAGTTCAAGAGTAAGCTGCATCCCCAGTTGAACTTTGTGTTCACTGTTAAATAAAGATAAGTGCATTTCTCCAGTGTATGTGGAGTTATATGCGAGGTTCACAAATTATGACAATAAACATATTTTTACAACAGTAATTTTTGAGACTTTTTTTAATGTGGGTCAAGTATGGCTCATGAAAGATGTGGCTTAGTTGAGGTTTAATTCAGGCTGATAACAGGAACCTGTTCTGGCCCAGCGTCGGGCCGGAGTAGGGCCAGATATGGTTTTGCAATGCGGCTCAGATCTTGGATGCCAGACGTGGGCCACTGCAGGACCGTCATTCATTGAGGTATGTGGGCAGTGTACGTGGTGTCTGCCCCAGAGCTGGGCCAGATCAATTTTGCTGACTGGGATGATTACTCCTCCTCATTACTCCACAGTTATTTATTTATTTTTTATGCAGCAATGGCTGTTTGAATGTGCTCTATAAATACAGTTGATATGAGTTAAATTTGGACTGACCATCTTGCACTATTTGCCTACGAAAATGTATTTTTATTATTATTTTGTATTTCACTGGGTTCCGTAAATTGCTGATGGGGTAATGCAGGAAACTCAGGTGTTGGTTTCAGGCTTCGACACAGCTTGCCGATGAGCTGATCGTTGAAATCACGTGTGTTGAAGTAGCGAGGCAGATCGAAAGCAGGCAGGATATGGAGTGGAGTGGGACACTCGCCTAACTTGTGAACTGGCAGCGATCAGTGACGGTAAGGAGGTCGGTGTGAATCCTTTCCGGGTGTCGTACACTTTTCACCCGAAGTTAACTGGGATAGGCTTCAGCATCCCCCGCGACCCTGTTCAGGATAAACGGTGTTGAAATTGGATGGATGGATCGGTCCCGTAAAAAATGAAATTAGATATGACGTAGGGTTACCACAGGTATCACAATCCCTAAAGGGGAAATGCACTTCAAACTCTGCAGTATGTATGTTGCAGACCACAGAAACAGATCTCATGACAAATTGCCGGAGGCGTGGCTTTGATAGAGGGGCCTTGCTATTGGTTGAGTGTGTGGCTACTCATTGGTTGAAGCCACGCACTTCGGCCTCAACAAAGTGTGCTGACAGCCTTCATGTTGAGCACAAGAGTGGGGACTCAGCAGCTACAGCATCATCCATAGACAAATATAAATGAAAAATGAGGAGTTGTTGTTTTGCTGGGAACCAAATGTCAAGGTTAGTTTTAATGTTTATACATATTATATATATATACTGTATATATATATACACACTACAGTAAATCTATGGAAATGTAATAAATTGTGTATATCATTACTGTTGTGTTTTGCAGAACACTGAAGAAATCTTAACTTCACTGCAGACACTTCCAAGCAATGGTAAGTTTATTTTTCCTCTTGTTTTCCTGCATGCTGGCGACAGTGTTTTGATTTATCTGGAACATCTTAGCAAAACATTGTGTTGCCCGCTCACCGGTTGGGCACTGTGTGCTAATTCCCACTCACCCACCAGCCCAGGGAAAATTACCAGTTCTCGCTGAGAGTCCACATGTGGACAAATCAATTGTGTGTTTTATAAAGGCAGCCAAGGAGAACATTTTGCCATGGGAGCACAATGTGGCAAATGGTGATGCTGCCCCACTGTGCATAAAGTTAGGGAACGACGAGAAGATGGAGAAGGAGGAGGAGAGGGGTTCCAAATGGTTCAGAATTCACAGCTGTGATAACACCATATCATATGGAGTCTCCAAAGGCCAAACATTTAAAGGCTGGACACATTTAACACACTTTTTCTTCTATTTAGTCATTATAGAAAAAAAAAACCTCACTGGCCGCAATGGGGTACTGCAATTGTACTGAAGGCTGTTTCTAATTACGGTACTTTTCATGTAACTAAATGACCAAAAGAGTGGCAGTATGATGCATGCACCACAACAATAAACATAGTGTCAATAAAAACTGATCATTGTTAGTAGGGCAGTAAGGCAGAATTGTTGACATTGTTGTGTTTGTAAACATCCTCCTGAAAAGTGATAATTTATTGATATCGTAGTATTAGTAGTAACAGTAGTAACAGTAGTAGCTGTACTGCTTAGAGTACCTTGCCTATCGCCAAAGTCAGCTGATATTAAAAACAGTTTTTATTAATGTATCACATACACTTTAATCTACACAGTTGAGTAAAATAAAAATGTCAAAAACAAATATGAACTCCTATATCATACAAATGAATAGATCAGGCAAGTGGCGTGTGTAATATGGGACATGATAGGAGAAGGCCGGTGGAGCTGGGGATGTGATCAATGGACCACTGAGTGATGCTTCCTATGGGGACTGGTTTAAAACCCAAATTACTTTTATTATTCATCACTCGGGCGGCACTGTGGTCGTCTGGTGTTAGAGTTTTGCGATTGTTGTGATTTATTTGTTTGTTCCTTTGCTTTTACACAAGTCTTATAGTTTGGAACCAGCCCGCTATCATGATTTAGAGAAGCCCACAAAGTGCCGTCTGTACAGAACCGCACGAGGCGTCGTATAGAGAGGAAGTTTCATTTCATATTCTGCTCTTATGAACCCAATGTTTTTGTGTTGAATCGTGCATACATTTGTGCGTGTACCTCATCAACTGTCCGGTTGGTGGATAGGATTTTGTAAAAGTTCAGCTTCTGAGTGTACAGAGTGTCCATTTCTGTTAATTATATGATTTCACGTGTGATGCTGCATCATGTCGATTTTAGTTTGACTTTGAATACGTCACTGTGAATCATAGTGTAAATCCTCAATGTTGCATTTGAACAGTCATGTCGCAGTCAACATCCTGTATGAGAGGATATGTCCTACTCAGCTGCATTTCTCCCCCTTCAAAATTTCCTCTCCTGCCAGAGGAAGCAGAGAGCGTTCTCCACATCTGAAATGTGCATCCTGCTCTTAGATTTTTTTTTTTTGCGGATCACACCGCTTTGACGTGTTGATGGCCGCCCGAAGGTCTGTCAGGAATGTTTTTGCACGCTCACCGAGGCCGGTGATCTCAGCTGCTAAAAATCCCTCAGAGCCAGGAGCAACACAAGGAAGCGTTCAGGTCTCTCCTCTCAAATGGGATGTGCTTGAAAGACGGCTTCGTTGTTGTGTCCACTCCTTCGTTTTGATTGTTTTTCTCTCTGTCTGTTTGGTTCACCAGCTGTGTAAGGGTGATTCCAGCGAGCGCTTTCGGAACCGCACGCAACACATGATGCAGGACCCGAAGCAGTCGAGCAGGCCGAGGCCCCTCAGCGAACCATGCGACCGCTCCTTTGCCGTAAAACGCCTCTGTAAGCAGAAGGCCCAGCAGGAGCGACTCTGGAACCAGCGCGTGTCCCAAGCCGGCGAGGCCAACACTTACGACTCGGCCTGCTGTCTAGCCAACCCGTTGGAGGAAGGAGAAGAAGACTCCGACGGATGCTTGGCTCGAAGCCCACCCAACAGTGAAAAGAGCCTGGACCTTGACTCTGGCTACTCGGAGGCCTCTTGGCATGATGAAGGCATTGTTCTGAGGAGGACAAGAAATGTGCGAGTTTCCTCTTCGGCTTGCCTCCGTACAAACATTGGACCGACAAGTCGGATCCGACCCAAATCCACCTCGGACGCTTGCTTGGAGCGCTGGACTTCCTTTGAGGCCAGCGACCCAGAGGACTGGACGACAGCCTTGCTAAGCAGAAGTAGGAACAGACAGCCTCTGGTTCTAGGGGACAACAGTTTTGCAGACCTAATAAAGAACTGGATGGACCTACCGGAGTGTCCAGAACCTGCAGAACTCAAGCGAAGTGCTGGTCGGCGTCTCGCCAAGGACATCCTGGTCAACATGAAGCGGCGACTGGCCGGGATGTCTAAAAGCGTGGAAACGAACCAGAAACCGTCAGAGTCCGCTCGAGGGAACAGGGCTGCCGAGGCTCCGAAACGACTGTCCTGCCCTGTGGGACACCAGTTACTCAAACCTTTCTTCCACCAGTCGCACACGGGCTTGCATGCCATCGACTCAAACTTCTACCACTTCACCGCCACTTCGCTCATGAAGACGGGCAGCCGACAGCCCATAATATGCAACGACATCATCGGCTACATTTGACTCTATGCAATGGATTTTTTTTTTTTGGTCCAGATTATCAACTCAAATAAAACTCCTTTATATTTAATTTTTTTTGTAAATAATCTGTAAACTGTTTCTTTATCCTTTCAAGCACAATTCTTTACCGTGTACAAGCAATATGACTGGCATACAGTCCAGGGTAGCCTTTGCATGATGCTCTCCCGACCGGCACTGTTGGTCTCACCGTGCGGCTTGGATGGCGTCTGTGGATTACCAGAGGTTGTGACGTCAGAATCGACGCGATCATGCTCACTATGTCTGTTTGTAGTATTTTGTCTCTGCAGAATAACATTTGCCAGTACATTGCAATCATTCCATTTTGAGAGGAATTACACATTGAAACACAATTCATTCCGGTCGACCTGGAGTTTGTTCTCAGTCCAAAATAAACAAAATAGTCAGAGAAGAAAAAACAAACTGTATGCGTGACTCCTTTACTCATAAACAGATCATGATAAATCCTGCGCAATCAACGGTTAAGACATCCACAAAGTAGAAAAGCTTCCAAAATAAAAACTCAAAGCACATCATGTCTGGATTCGATGCTCAGTGACACTGGACAAGAGTGGACCCCAATGTACTCTTCTTGCTGACTTCTCTCTTTCTTCTTCTTTTTCTGTTTTCAGGCAGTTATTGCCTCGATGCTAATTGAATCGAGGTAAGCCGACGTGTCGTGCATTTCAACTCATTCACATTTATACAGTACTAGTTACCTAAAAAAAAGTGACAAGACTTAACGCAGGCAATAAAAAGGCAAGCCAAGGCAGCTTTATTTATACAGCAAATTTCCTATGCAAGGCAACACGAGAACCCTGTGACTTGGACTGAGAAGGCTGAAGTAGGATGCTAAACGCAAATCGGAATAAGGATCACAAGTGTCCGCTGTACAAATAAAGTTACTCGTGGGTCACTGAGGTTTTATGAAAAGGAAAAACCAGAGCCATGCGAGGACGCGCAAAAAGCTCATCGTCCAGCTTTTTCATCCGAGTAGCTCACATGCTCCAAGAAAGCGTGTTGCATAAAACAGCTGCGTCCTTCCACCAGTCAAGGCTCTCATCTGCCTTCACTCCTCCAACAGCGCCCTCGGCCTGTCCTCAATTAGGCCTTGAAAGCGCTCCAGCGGCAGTGGATCATCCAATCCACATGCAAACGCCAGCATCTACTTCTTAACCTTCAATCTACTTCTTAATCTTCCGAGGCCTCACGCAAATGTTGCCGTACAAAGCTTGAAGTGTTATAAAAGGTCAACGGGGTTCAAATTCTGTTGCAAAAACAAGCAAATAGTTCATTTCAGTCCCCCCATCATCATGGGCCTAAAATACCGTTTTTTTTTTTTGATGATGAAATTAACTTGATCAAAAATATTTTGTGGTTACTTGAAAATGTCTCATTTGAAGTGCATTACGTTTTGAACAGAATCCTTCTAAACTGTGCAAGATCTCTTGGGAGTCATAACACATGATATAAAGTGAAAACAAAAAACTCTTTTTTCACCCAGAGCAACCTGGGGCATTGTTTTAGAAATGCCCCCTCCCCCCAAAAAAATCAGAAAAAGTAATTGGTAAAAATAATTCAGTCCTGCACAGTTCTTAGTCCTTGCATAAGATTTTAGCGGTTACTCTCAAACAAATATTTCAGTTCACTTTACATGGTCTTTATGCAAATATGTGTGCCATGTGTACACATATTTGCAGAGCCTCTCCCTGCCCCCCCCGAAAGTCAGGAAAGGAAGGGCGAGCCATGCACAGGATGTGACTCGCTGGCAGGAGGGGGCATTTGTAATGTGGGCCTGCTGTGCACATGGTCAGCCTTTCAAACACAACAGCAGCTCCCCAGAGACGTAAGGCTTGACGGCGCACAACCCTCACATGCTCCTGCGCACCAAATCTAAGCCCGTTTTCCTTTCAGAATGCAACTCTGAACCTGATTTGTGGTTTTCAAATCAGTTCATCTCAAGCGGCGGTAAAACAAAACAACGGTGGCGAAACTCACATGCGGTCACACGCAGCACACTTTTGGAACAGGGAGGAAAACAACTGCTATATTCCTGAAACATACCAGTTATGTGTTTTATTGACAGTGAGCGGGAATTCTATTCACTTCCGTCCATTTGCGTCATAACGTTGCCCGTGGGTCGCCATTAAGTCGGGATACTCAAATGTGGGAGTGACTCCGTCCACTCAAGCATGTGAAGGTTATTACGAAATTGTCCCAAACCTGAATTTTTAACTTCATACGAACATTGACCGCATGTTTGTTGACGTAGACGTGGATTCCTTTCAAACAGTCCGGGGCGTCCATCCTAACCTGCAGAATTTCCAAATAATCGCCATCTTTAAACCCGTCTAAAGCAAACACTGGGAAACCTGAGAAGGAGCATTCTCAATCATCATGGCCCATCTATCGATGCTTGTTCAAGTGTGTGTGCGTCGACAGACTTGGAGGACGAAACACCTCATCCTACGAAAGCTGTTTACTCTTTGTACCTGCGGTGGCTGAATCAAAAAAAAAAAAAACAAAGAAATTCGCCATCCACCTCGACCTCCTCCTCCAACTCTTCATCATCGTCATCATCAACTCCTTAGACAAGACATTCCGACTATGTTTTCCCTCCTCATAAACCAAGAATTCTCTCGCAATTGGAATGCAAACACCCGAAAGGTAGCGCAGTGAATGCAGCCACGGCATGTCAATGTGTCCACCCGGAGCAAAAGCTCTGCCGCTGGCCTGTGAACTCAAACGGCGGCAGCTTCTTGCAAACACATTTCAGCGACCTGGGCTGTCAAAGGTAAATAAGGCCTGAGAAGGAATGCCGTCAGGTTCATTGGGCGTGGACAGAAATTTCGGCAAAGATGGCCTGAAGAGACAGACGAATTCTGCATATGTGTGTTAGCAAACATGTTACATAATTGGAAGGGGAAGAACATGAACTGCACGCATAGCAGCAACATACTGCATAAGAAAAAGGCATATGCCATGGAAGGTATCATTAAAATATTACCGTACATAATAATTGAAAAAAAAAGTCTGCAGTTTTAAAGATAAAGAGCATATATCGATATGCAGTATACAACATATCTATATACTTTACCTCCCAGCGTCAGTTGACTTTTAGCTCGCCCGATATCAGAACTGTCTAGAAGAAATTAAAAGAAGGAATTCAGATTATCTCGCGAGACTGAGAATGACTTAAGAGGTGTCTTTTAAGAGTACTGTACTGGTTGAATGTTGGGCCTGCGGGGGTGCAAAATAGCCACTTCAAAACAATGCCTATTGTATTGTTATGTGCTGGAGGAAGGTGAGCTGCTTTCAGGGTGGCAAAACACGTCCAAAATATGCACCGTTGTTGCCGGCAGTGCGCGGATAGGACTAATCCTAACTGAGGTCGGGTGCAGAGATGACTCTTCAACCGGGGCGATAGCCCCGCCAGAATACTGCGTAGCCCCGCTTGAGCCCCTCCTGTATTTTAGTTGATTTTCGCAGCCCCCGTATATATGAAATATTGGTAAAGCTGCGCTCAGCCCTGGGAGAGAAAAAAAAAATCCTGGAGCATTGCTTGGTGATGGTGATGATGGGAGGCGGGTGCAGCCATTCCACTTTTGGAAAGGCTGGAAGACTTCCCAAAGTCTCTTCCTGCCGACCTCCCCGTCTGTCCCTCAACAAGGAAGTCGTGGTTAATGTGTGTTCGTTCCTGCAAGCTGCTGATAGACACAATGCATCAAGCACACGCGCGCAAAGGGTTGACGAATGAGACAAAGAGGGTGTGCGGGATGTGACGATTTCAAATCCATCATTCAAAAAGGCTGCAACAGCCCAGGAACCTGTCAAAGGTCAAAATGGGTCTTCCGCGGAGAGTAAATGTGCATCTACAGTAGATGAAACATCCTTTTTCAGTTTTATTGTCATCCTTTACCATCAACCATCAGAATGAGAATCATCAAATCATCAAGAGTGGGTCAGGGGGTACGAGTGATTTTTTTTTTTTATCGGCTGTCCTAACTCTCCATTGTACCAGTAGTTCGATTTATTTACCCCATTTTGTGGCAGCACCAAACCAGACTGTGATGGATGAGAACAGTAACAATTCGAGGACCGTTGTATAGAATTGCCTCAACGGTTTCTGTGTCAGTGTTTCCTCAGCAGGGGTAGGAAGTACATCCTCTGCTGAGTCTTTCCCAGGATGTTGGAAATGGCACTATTTTTGATGATCAAGAAAGAGGATGATTGTTGAAGTGGAAGGCTTTGGCCAAATGAACCCTATCTAACCAAAAAATATGTAACTACCGGTACATACATTCCTGCATTTAAGTGTAAAATTCAAAGAATCACACTGTGACATAAAGTATTTGTTTATTAAGCACCTTTAGAGATGTCCTGTCACTTATGTCACTGTCAGGTTTCCAGTTTGAATGAAATGTTTTCTGATAATCACGAGCTGAACGAAATCCTGGAAGTCCAAAACTAAAAGGTTTTGGTGACTACTGCAGATGGGTGCTCAGTGTCTCCTTGTCCAAATGCATGTTTGCATGGACAATGACTGGGGACATTCACACTGTGCAGCAAGGCGGCACATGAATAGAACTGCAAGCCTTAGCAGATTGGAAGATTACAAGATGACTGATGTTTCTTGTTCTTCCAATGTTTGCATGAACTTTCTCCCACATTCTCCCGAAAACACATGTTCAAATCTCAATTCATGTGAATGTGTGTATCGATGTGGTTTTGTCTTTTTGTTGCAAGAGTTTAACCTGAGACCGGTTCAGTGTCACTACCCGCTAGTCGGCTGGAATACACTCCAGCTCCAACGTGACCAAAATGAGGACACGCAGAAGGGTATTACAGAAGTTAAAGTCAACATCACCATGCAAACGCATGTAACATCACATGGCTAGAAGAAAGTCAGACTTGCTTCCATGCAGAAAAGGAAAACATGTCAAAATATGACACTTGAGTGTGCTGTCTGTTTCACAAGAAGTGCACTCGGCTCCTCCGCAGACGATTTTGGTCCAATTATGTCTGCTCTGGCAGCCAAGCATTTCCATCAGGGGTGGGCAAACGTGCTCAAGGACCACATCTGATGTTTAAGAAAACAGATAGGCCAAGTCATCTGTAGATGAGGTCATAATTAACAGACGACAGTATAAATGAATGAATGAATGAATATATATATATATATATATATATATATATATATATATATATATATATATATATATATATATATATATATATATATATATATATATGGGGCGGCCCGGTAGTCCAGTGGTTAGCACGTCGGCTTCACAGTGCAGAGGTACCGGGTTCGATTCCAGCTCCGGCCTCCCTGTGTGGAGTTTGCATGTTCTCCCCGGGCCTGCGTGGGTTTTCTCCGGGTGCTCCGGTTTCCTCCCACATTCCAAAAACATGCATGGCAGGCTGATTGGACGCTCTAAATTGTCCCTAGGTGTGAGTGTGAGCGCGAATGGTTGTTCGTCTCTGTGTGCCCTGCGATTGGCTGGCAACCAGTTCAGGGTGTCCCCCGCCTGCTGCCCGAAGACAGCTGGGATAGGCTCCAGCACCCCCGCGACCCTAGTGAGGATAAAAGCGGTTCGGAAAATGAATGAATGAATGAAATATATATATATATATATATATACACATATATATACACGCACACATTTTATTTTCAGGTTGCACGTGAGCACACGGTTTTGGCAGGATGATGAAAACTAGGAGCTTTCTCTTCATTTATCTTGCAAATCAAAATTTCATTGTTTTTTCACCCACTTTGTTTTGTATGTGCACATTTTCCACCCAAGCTGAATCTATTTTAGTTTCCTCCCACTCCCTTCCGCTCGCTCATATCGGCCGCACAACCTTTGGCAGGAACCTGAAGCCAATCAATGCCACGCTACCATCGGTCTGCACGAAGAGTGACGTCAGCTATTCTATACCATAGCAGACAGAGCGAGGAAAAAAAACAACAAAAACAGTAGAACGGGTGCCGGAGCCCAACAAGCTCCTGGAAACAATTACAAACGTTAGCCGCAAGTTCAGCTTTTCCCATGTAACAGTAAGAACCAAAACATTTTTCTCCAAGGAAAGATGAAAATGTGATTGTGAACATGTGACCGGTGTGGAAAAAATTATCTCAGGATCTGCTCCAGTATAAGCAACGCATTAAGGACATTTGTCTTTTTTTGTTGTTGCTCTCGTCAAGGTTTCACTCTTTAAAGTACCCAAAACTGTACCACTGGAGACTGCTAATGCTAATGTTTAGAAACATCGTCTAGTTTATATATACTCTATGTCAATGTTCTATGCAACTTCACTTTTACTTCCAAGCCTACGGACGGCTATTGTTATTTCACATTGTTTATAACAGAAAGACTGTTTTGAAATATTCACAAGATACTAAGGCTCAGACTTGCCTTATTAATCCGGATTTGTTCTGTTGACAGTAACGAAGGCCCCCCCCCCCCCCCCAACCATTCAAAATTGAATCGTAGTATTCCAAAATAATAAAGGATATTCAAATTGATATTTTTTAAAACTTTCTATTGAAGCAGAAAGCAAGCACGGTGGCGCTTTGGGACTGATGCTTGTTGCCCTCTTCCTTTTTAGTTTAAAATGGCTTACACTCCCCGGGATCCTTCACCCTACCGTGGTTAAAGGTACAATCTGAGATGGTTTTGTGCCTACACCTTCACTCTCTTAGCTATTCTGAATAATAATTCATCATTTAAAAATCATGTCACAAAAATATTAGAAGCCGCTTTGTCTGTAATACAGTTTTATACCACTTTTAACTGCAACCAAAATACAGTAATACGCACATTGCTAATATGTAATGGCAAAATGTGTGGTCTGCATGAAGAAAATTACAGAGAAATTACATCACATCACACGAACTGGTGCCTAAAAGGTCTTCCGCTAAATTCCTTAAAATGGAGAAATGGCCTAATCTCAAATCTAATCACAGCTGTAAACCAGCTTTTGTGCTTGTGGTCTGCATGAGAATCACGAAGCTCCAATTACACTGGCATTAAGATGTAAACTTGAAACAACGTCACATTTGCAACATATATGCACTGCAATGAGAATGAATTAAAATATGTCTAGCGTGGCTTGTAGTTGAATACATTTGCAAAAGAGGAGGATAAACATTTTTGGGTCAGTTGGATATAAGCCTTCAAGGGTGACGTCCATCAGTTGTGCAATTTTGCAGCCAATACGCTCATCTCTAATCCACACATCGTGCATATCCCAGCTGACTTTTTCGTCATTGTTTTCTTCATCAAATCAATTACAAAAAACTCATTTGGACAATTTAGACTTCACCACAGCCAGGAGATGAGACACAATAAATTAATTTCATCTGCACAAAGGCTGCTGACTGATGTCTGAATCCCCCAAAAAATAGAAAAGTCAAAAGAAGTTGAGCCTGCCAAGAAACCAAAATGACTCTCAAGTCAAGAAATAACTGTAAATTACACATGCACTCACTTGGACTGTGTGAGCTTTTAACCTTGTTCTTTAGGATGATGAAGGATTTTGGAGGCAGGAGGTTAGTCTGTCCAAAGAGACTATCCACAAAAAAGAGGGCTCTTCTGCCACAGCTTCATTATCTTGGCCAGAATCCCAACAGTGGAAATATTTTTACAAGCCACGTGGCTGTTGACCTGCTTCTTCAAACGCAATCCGCTGGGTTTGCAGGCTATCAAAGTGAACTTTAGGAGGCACACGGAGCATCTCTCTGATCTTTTGAGGGGTTTTTTTGGGGGGGGGGGGGGGGGGGGTGTTAATCGTCTTTAAGCTTTCTTTATGTGTGCGTGATCTGGTTCGTCTTTATTGAACCAATATCTTGTAGTGATATTCAAAGTAAATATGTTTGCTGTCAAGCATCATTTTCCAGCAAATAGTTGATAATGACTGGAGGCACTTTGGATGAAGCATTCATGAATATGCAGTACACTACCATTCAAAGGGTTGGGGTCATGCAAGAAATAATTTTGTAGAAAGAAATTGCTAATGTACTTTGGATCAAAATGAGTATGTAGTTCTGTTTTTCAAAAAAATGGTAGCAACTTTCCAATGAGTTAGATAACAGTGATCATCAGGCAGCGTGAAAGCGGGAAGTGTTGGCCGCAACAACAAATGGAAACATAAATGTCAAATGATCAATTTCCTCTCTGGCGTTTTTAGTTTTTTTTTTTCCGCTCCGATTGACTTTGTGCATCCACCCGCCCCTGTACAAATATGTTAACGTCATACAACAGCAGCAGCAGCAGCATAGGGCCACTGACTGTCATTGATGCTGCCTGTGACATAAAAGTCTAGGGATCACGCTATACATTTCAGCAAAATAGAACATTTAAATCATGTTATACACTCTGAGTGTTGTACAAACTCTGAATGATGATGTTGTGCCAAAAAGCAGAAACCTTTATTGACTTTGAAGGAATACAATAATTTCCAAAACCTTAGATATTACTGGAGAACCTAGTAAGGTCCAATACAAGAGCTGTATCAAAAAGGGTTCATTGTAAAGCTAATACATCTCAGTTTTGCATGATTTTCTCAGTATAGAATGCAGTTCTTGTCAAAAAATGCGACTGGTATCTTATATCAGAACTATTAAAAGTGTTACCATTGTTTCTCAGTAAATCAAATGAATGGTGTCCAGTCGGCCAACATGCTAATATGGCTAACGAGTGCGTAGTTGTCTTTTTGCATTTCTGGACTACTTTTTGACACTTGCTTTTTGCAGAGCGCCCACTAAATGTAAAACAAGCTTAATTTGTTTCATTTTTTGGTAAATGTTTACGATGATGCTTTAGCTTGTTAGCATGGCGCAATTATGGCTAACACCCAAAAAACCCCCAACAGATTAAAAAAAAAACATTTATGACTGTTAACTAGCAAATGGTGCTTGAAGAACTGTTGTATAAAAGATAAAAAAGATTCGCTTCAGCACTTGGCCCCGTGTCTTGGACCCAATCACAGCTACGACAATATACGGTCAAAATACGGTCATATTGCATAAACAGATCATCTTTGTGACATTTTTGTTTGATGGTGTGCCATGAGATTTTATAAATGTAAGATATGTGCCGTTGCTCAATAAAGCTTGAAAAACATTGACTTAAACTGTCACAAGAGTCCACAAAAATCATCTTGGGCAATAGCAGTGTTTGATGGGAAGTGTCATCTGCTCTCCGATCATTATCGACGTCCATGAATAAACAGATGGCCGGGACACCCAACTGTTCCCTGCGACCCACCGCAATTATCCAGCACACAACAGGGAGGCTAGTCAGCGCAGCCCCTTTTCAAAAACACAACCAGACAAGGCACTTCTCAGGAGAGTGCGAGTTTTGACATGCTGACCCTCTGCCTTTTCAATGGCTCCCATTGAGGTGTAAAACAGCAAACATCAACTCAATGCGATTGTCTTTCAAATGTGAAGATAACAACACTTCACCTGACTGAAAATGACCCAAGGACCGGTGGCCGAATGTCAATAAAACACGGCCCCAAAATAAAGCAGAGTGCTGCGGACACGCCGGAGCCTGCAGAAACGTGAGTGCGCCAAATGGCCGAGGGATTCTAATTATTGGGGACAATAGAACCTCTTAAGTCATGACCAATTTTACAGTAGACATACATGAAGTCTAAATACATGCTTCAGCAGCATGTTACATTGATAACAGAATGATGCAATTGACGATATAGGGTCATGGACTGTTGGCACATATTATCGGAAATTACTCTTATCACTGCACGGAGCATTGATGAATCAAACGCTTTAAGCCATCAGAGGTCACACTGTCTGGGTTGTGTTGCATAAAATGCAATGGATTTTTCCGCGTATTGGCCATTGGAGCATCTTATTGACGTTGGTTAAATATGAGCTTGGATTCTTCGTCACCAATTGAATGGACGCTTACTCAGCACATGCCCATCCTCCAAATTACTTGTACTGAAGTACTCTAAATTGTTCAGTAAATTCTTTTTCATTTTAAAAATTCCTAATCATTAAAAATGTTCAGGGCATATGTGCAAAACAAAAACAAAATCTGATTTGGATGAGTCACAAAATGCAATTAAATCACAATAAAATGAAAAGGCAACTAGGCATAGGTTGTAAATGTGGCAAACTATTGAAATGGTTATCATCAGCAAAGGCTAGACACACAATCAAATACATACAGAGGATATCAAGCCTTCGTAAAATGTTCATTTTTTTTTCATGACAGAATTAGATAATATCCACGCAAATAAATGACACCCACAGCATTAACACAATGGTGTCAACTGTACACATCTCTTTTACACCCTACTCACATTCAACGTCCATGTTGTCTGTCCCCTCACAATATGGTTGCAACATTTGAGCCAATTTTTTAACCAAGAAAGCAAAAGTGTTCCCAAACTGTCAAAATGGTCGACCAGGAAAACACGACACCATGGCCTTCCATTGTGGCCCTCAACTAGATATATAGAAAAAACTAAAAAGCTATGATGAAATGATCACTCAAATTTTGTTACTTGTATGTATTTTCCAACATGAAATCTACAGAAATAAACAAGAATATGTTGTTCTGGTTCTTGTTTATGTACACTTTAACAATTCCCCTCCTCCTCTTCTACCCAGACACATTTCTGCTTCTTACGTTGAACTGGACGCCCATGCGCTTTGTAGTGGTGCAAATCCAATAATGGGGGGTCTCATGGATGTAAACACGGCAGATAATCAGAACCACTCCACTGTGAACCCTGAGCCGTTTCCACCGAGCGGTATGGTTCAGTTCACTTTGGGCGCTGTATACAGAGTGAGCGAGGATGGTAGGATGACTGTTTTCCATGACTTGAGCGCAAAAGTGAACTTTCAATTACTCTTCATTTGAGAATCATATGTGACACATAAATAACAGCTCCAAAAAAAAGAGGCATCAAGTCATTAGGTGAGAGTCTGGGCAAAAATCTTTGGGACATGTAAAACATCTGGAACGGCCGACACACTAAGCTCACTAATGAGAAACCTTTTGCCCTTTTTTCCCGCCAGCATTGCTACGTTTATTAGAAAATAATGAAACAGAAGGAGAGACACTTTTAATCACTTCCACGTGGAGGGAGAAAATAAAAAAACTTCAAAAGAAAAAGTTTGCACGTGACGGAAAGTTTTATTGTTGACAGTCAAGAGAGTATGTTAACACCACAATATACATGGGGTCCTTGGTTTTATGACTGAGTTCTAAACTAGTTCTTTGCACCCCGTTCGTAACCTCAAAATATCATGTGCAACAGCACTGTTGTAAACGGAAACCCCCAACCCAATACCATGTGTGAGTCTGAATGTTCTGAACTCCTGTTTTGCTACCGGTGTTATATTGAGCAATCAGGAAGTGTGGACACACAGCAGGCCGTACGTGACAGCATATCATCCTTTCAATCACCACCTCCTCCATTTTTTGACAATTGCTTCAGGGTACGATCAATGCGACACAATTGAGCCAACTCCTAACAATCAACAACTTCACTGGTTACGACCGAAAAACTGGATTTTGAGAGGCTTTCTGGGTCCAATGCAGCAAAATAAGAGCATGCAATCACTGCAACAGATGAACCTTAACAAATGTTGAATCTGTTCTTGCTGACTAGCTGGATAAAAAAAAGCTTGGAAGAGACAGGATGTTTTTTTTTTCATCAGTTCCTTCTTTCCCTTTTATATCTCTATAAAATAGTTTGATGTATTACTCATACGCTCTCCCTGCTTAATATAGCCTCAAGTGGTTTCTATTAGCCCCCCCCCCCCCCGCCCCCCCACACACACACTTCGCTCCCCCCTCATGCCTGCAGCAAGGAGACATCAAGCCATGTTGACGCCAATGCCATGACAGGTCATTGATGATACATTGAAAGTAAAAACAACAAGTCCGTAAAATCACCATCAAATGAACCATCTTGACAAAACAACACCGAGCACACAAAAAGGCCGCAATTAACAAACAGAAGCTAGAAAACAGCAGGAGGCACAAGCCGTCGTTGCTGACGGCTGATTGTTCACCAACCCGCGAGCGCTATTCAGGAGTGATGTCTCCGTCTTGAGTTACAAAGCTAACAATGGAGGTCCACGCTGGATCTCCCCGGTGGAGCACTAAGGGCCTTGGATCAGGTTCAAGCCATCCCTCTGCTGGCACGGCGCAGGCGGAGCGCAGATTGAAGCAAATGTGAGGCAAATCTGTTCCTTTGTTGAATACGTCTCTCTTTTTCCAAAGCCTGTTATTTGTGCGGCAGATGTGTGACCATGTTCACATGGTATCACAAAGAAAGTGGGTTTACTTACTGCATGCATCAAACCAACGCTGTCCAAAGTATTCCAGTTCACGAGTGACATAAGGCACCGTACAGAGAAATCAAATGTATCGTATTTTCCACTCTAAAAGGTGCACTGGAATATGAGGCTCAGCTTCAATGAATGAATGGACTATTTTGTAATTTTTCATACATTGGGCACACAACTTTATATTATTTATAAGATGCAATCTACAATGCATCCACTAGATGGAGCTACACTCAAGGAAACACCAACAGAACGATCAGATGTCAGTAAAACTTATTTAATAAAGCAGCGACACAGTTCACTTAACCAACAGCAAGTTATCACATTTACTCGTTAACGTTGAACTCTCTCTCTCTATTTCCATGTTCAACTGCGTAACCGAACGCCTTCAATTTGAACTCTGCGTTGTCAGCATGTCTCGAGCAAGGAGCCATTTTAGGGTCGAAAAATTACCGTAATGACTACACACATGGCGCATCGGATTTTAAGGAGCGCTGTGAAATTTAAGAAAATGGAAGGCTTTTAGGTACGCTTTTTAATGTGTAAAATACAGTATTTAAATCGCTGCAGAGTCAAATATCTTACAGGAATCAGACCTTTAACGAATGCGGATACAAATCATATCACGTATCGAATATGTTCCAATGAGAGTGCGGCGTAAATTGACAGAAGGGTGATAATAGTTTGAGAATTTACATTAAAATGTGCTCCAAATGTGCTCCATACGAGGTGGCTTCATCGGAAAAATAAGAAAGATAACAAAAGAACGATGGTGTCATATGGATGTGATCCGCCTTTATATTAATAAGGGGAAAAGAGTCAGGCTCAAGCCAAACTAAATGCTACTTGACATTTTATTTTTGTATTACTGTTTACTGAATGTGCATCTTTGTTGTTAAGATTCAAAGGGAGCCCTATTTTCTGACATGCTTAGCACAGGAAAACGAAATCCTTCGCGGGTGCTGTGCAGACTCCGCTCGCTGACCTACTACACATGGCATCCCAGCAAGGCAGGAAATAGCCAGCATTTCTGCAAGGTTTGAACAAAGAAACCAGTGTCAGAGTTGACCTTGGTCCCTCCCTCCAACACCGCTATTTCAAGAAGAGAGTGAAAGGACTGGCTTGGAAAGAGAAACATCAGGATAGCGTGAAATGGCACCCACAAAGTGTTTAAGGTCAACTTGTGGAGGATGTGTTAAGTTGGTTGGCGGGTGTACAACATCGCACACATTTAAAAGAGGTCCAAAATGGCTCCGGAAGATGTTATATGGCGCAATATTTAAATCGACTAGCTAGCAAGCGATGACACACACATACACACTATTATGGCTTGAGATGATGTTTCTGTGCTCATAGTCCAAGCTGCATGGACACGTCATTCATTCGTCTGTCATACCCTTGAAGGAAATGTTCAGCTCTTCTTCGTTGAAGTGCACGACATACAATGTGAAGTAAAACCTTGTGTATTTGTAACGTTCTCAAAAAGATATAATCACATGTAGTGGTTCACATATGTACACATATGATTGTCCTTGCGATGTACAGGTGATGAGTCCATGGTGTAGTGCACGGGATATGCGTCACCTTTTGTGGGATTTTATGCAAAAAGCATTACACTGCAATTTTTGTATTTTGAGGTCAGGTTTCAAAAATACTGTGTTATCCATCCTAATTATTATTATTATTATTGCTAATTAAAGAACATGGCTTTTTGTACAAATATTATTTAATTCTCGTATACAGCTTGGGAGCACTATTTTTATCTTACAGTACCAAAGTATAGAGAACACTTTTCCATTTAGTGACATATTACTGACAAATATTACTGTTACGTCAACGTACAACTGTTTGTATTTAAAATTGAAATGTTTTGAACGTTTTGTCATTTTGCCCTTCCTTCATTATCCAGTTACTGCAAGCAAGATGGGATGTTATTCTCCAAACTTCACAGAGAGGAATATTATTCCCAAAGATTCATCTGTTGAGTAGATACGGGCAGGCTCCCGTATTTGTTGACATATTTCTACCTGAATACAAAGATAGGCGCAATGGAAGAAAGCCAAAGTGAGCGGGGAGGGGAAACATGAGCTTTAAAGCAACAGAAGTGCAAAAAGGTACAAAATAACATTTTTTCCCAAATTGTATTCTGAGGGTGGGGCAAGTTTATGATGATCCGCAATGGCTGACCGACATCTGGCCGCGCTGCACCGGTTAACATTGCACCACGACGGCTCTGAAGGCTGTTACTTGATATGAATGAACCGAGACCTGTGAGGACAGACGTCTGAGTGGTGGTAAAGTGATCTCTCTTGATACTGCATGTCTGATTACGGATATTTAACAGCTGCACGTCTGTAGCTGCTTCAAACGGGGTCGGGTGATATCTTCTATAAACCCTGGAGAGATGGGGCGAGATAGGTTTCGTTGGTTTCATTTGTGCGGGATCTAATAGTAACTTAACATACACACATTTTGGTATAATAATAAAGCTGTCATCCAACATCGGTCAGCTGAGGCTGCGCGTTGCCACTTTATCAGGTGAGATCATGTCTAGACCACACGTCAGACGCAAGACCACCAGAGCTTGGGAGAAGATATGCATGCACTCTGTGGCAAGTTCTTAAAGTGCGCCATCCATGAAAGTGCAGAGCACTTGTAGCGAGACAGCAAAAAGCTCATGTTCCAAAGTGCACTACAGACATCTCAATAGACCAAGACAGCAAGAAAGAAAACTTAAACATCATTGCACTGATGCATGTTGCTACCTTACTTGTTTGTTTACGTGGCAACGGCATTTTGGAAACACGAATGTATAAATATATGTATAAAAAAAACAGTTTGACACGGTGTGGCTATTTTATGGATTTGCACCTGCGTACGGGTGCATCTGGCAACGTTCTCCCTGCAATAAATGGGCATTCATTTGTATCTGCACTGCCTGCATTCAGTTCAGCTGACTGAATGATTTAATGGTTAATATACACAGTAGCTTCTGGCTGTGATGGATAGTCATAATTCATTCCCACATCCCATGCATGTAAATCTTGATGTCATGAACACATGATCCAAATAAATAAAATGACAAGCTTCTAAAGACTATTTGTGCGTGGCTCACGAAGGGAGGTCGCACCTTCACAAATGATTCTGTCATCGCTGCGGCGATTGTATGCAGCTGCGACATTTTTCCTTTTGCCTGGAACCACAATTGAAACCAGAGCTCCACTGTCTCTGAGTTGCCTGTCACCGCTGCCTGACGCCCCTCCAGACAGACGACCCCACCCGCCCCCTCCTGGCCAAGGCCCCCCCCCCCCCACACTGACCCTTGCTCACCTCTGACTCTCAGCGAATCAATGCCCTGAGTGAAGAAAGCAGCTAGAGGCAGCTCCAGTGTCTCATTCCCTGCTGAGGTGAACCGCGGCGGCACAAGCACCCCTTTAAAAAGATACCGTGAACCTATAAAATCTGGCTTTGCTTTCTAATCTTGTTATGTTTGTCTTCTGAATCCGAGGCTATATGGCATAAGAACCAAGTATGGCCACAATCTGGAATAAGATTGACCACTGAGCTGGATGTCATCCATCCAAAGAATAAAGCGCTTTCTGCCTTGAACGTTGCCCTTCCACTGACTTCATTTTTACAAACACACACTCAAGCCTAAGTGTTTTTTTAAGCATTTTACAAAACGCTGGCAGTCCGATGCCGTGTGAACGGCTCGTTCATGCTCTCCAGCCAGAGAGGAAGGACGTAAATCTCCAGATTTATCCCCAAAGTGGACAGGCTTAAATAATAAATACTGTCGGGCTAAATTAAGTGCACCTCTCAGGACCTGTCATATGCGGATAAAAGCTTTGTGAATCTTTTTTCTAACCCCCCCCTCCCCTCCCCCCCCTCACACACACAAAATCACTTAGTGTAACTGAAGATGGCTGCGAGCTTATAAAACTGTTACTCCCCCCCAACCCCAAAAAGAGGAGTGGTTGGCCCGGTGGGGGACAGAAACACTGTCTGGACAGAAACATACCAATAGATCGTGTGCAGGTGGAGCTGCAAATAACTGTTATGAGTATTGTACACGGTATGATCGTGATGCTTTTGTGACATTTTATTTTCTCATTATTTTATATCGTACAAAACATGTATTGATAAAATAAATGGAGTGGAAAGAATTGAACAGAATGTGCGTCATGGTTAATTTATTTGGCCCAGCCCCTGGTGAATGGCGAATGAATATTTCCTGACGCCGAGAATTAGTACCTGTCTAACAGGATCAGAGAAAATACAGTCTTATCTATTTTGTAAAGTCTTATATTGGATCTGATAAGGTCTTACAGACGTGCCTAATGTAAAGTACATGCTGTGCATTATAATATCATCGGTGAGAATGATAAGTTGGTAAGTTGAATTGTAAGTTGTTAAATTTTACAGGTAAAGAAGACGGCAAATGGGGAAGAATACTCTTGGCTCTTGTGTCGCCACCTTCACACCTCAAGAGTGTCGGTGGCCTGTCTCAGGTGTCGTCTCTCGGTCGGCAGGTAAAGTGCTGTGATTAGTTCTGCTTCGGGAAACAAAAAGAGAGGAGGAGCTTTGTACGGCTGAGGGGCAGGTGTGTGTGTGTGTGTGTGTGTGTGTGTGTGTGTGTGTTTGTGGCATATTATTAGAATGTATAACATGACGAACATGGAGAAAGCTCAACATCGTGGATGTTGCACTGTTTTGGTCTTAGGTAAGAGGCGGAGCAACAATGTCCTCCACTTCAAAAATGGAACTCAATGACATCATCATCCAGAAAAGATGCATACTCTTGGCATCCTTGCATTGTAATGGGTAGAGTATTGCTAATGAGTGGCTTTTTAGCTTAAAAACAAAAAGTCCCCATCATTACATAAGCATTACATAATCATTACATTTCCATAACCATTTCAAAAGATGGGTAAATGTACTGTAAAATGTAATGCATAAAACATAAGCAAATCTATCATTTTCTGATCCGCTGATCCTCACAAGGGTCGCGGGGCGTGTTGGAGCATATCCCAGCTGTATTCGGGCAGTAGGCAGAGGGACAGCGTGAACCGGTTGCCAGCCAATCGCAGGGCATAAATTGAGGAGCAACCATCCACGCTCACACTCACCCCTTGGGACAATTTTTATATATCTATAACATAATTATATTCATATATTCCATTCACCTACCATGGATGTTTTTGGAATGTGGGAAGAGCACCCGGAGAAAACCCATGCAGGCACGGGAAAACATGCAAACCCCACACAGGAAGGCTGCAGCCAGAATCGAACTCTGCACCCGCTGCACCGTGAGGCGTCTGTGCTAACCAGTCCACCACCAGGCCGCCTACATAAGCACATATAAACATAAATTTTACATAAACACATCAAAAAAATAGAAGTGTAGACAATTATAAAATACAAAGAGAACTAGATTTAATATTCACTAGTTATAGTTTTGTAATATTTGCAAGATTCAAACTGGATTATGTACGTATATGGCCCACTCCATTATAGTCCTTAAAATAAAATGTTTGTAAAAGTCATGAGTTTTCACTAGGGTGTAGCTACATACTGAAACCCGATATCTCCTCACACATTGGTAAGTGATGCATTGAAAAAGTCAACTTGCATTGCTGCTGCGTTGGTCTTCCCGTTAGAAAGGAGTGACAAGCATTGCGCCGTGATGGGCGTGGCCAGTGAGGTCATCCTTCCACCTTGGCGGCCCTACAAAGGCGAATCATGCGAATGACGTTGGCCGACTGCCGCGGGCCTTGTTAGCAAACTCCGCGGTGGCAATCCGATGCCTCTGAAAGCCTCCTACACACATTCCAGCCATCCACAGCACCACCGGGGGTACAAATGAGCAGAAGATGGAGCGCGGCGGTTAGAATTTAAGATGACATTTGATATGCACCTAACGTACCTCATACGCATTCATACTGCGCTCTCGTGGCACTCATTCAAGCTTGTCGAACGTCGTGGCTCAGGAACTGGAGGGTGGCCGACTCAAGTCCCTCAAGGGGTCTCATAAATGTTTCTTGTTATGAATGCTTTCACAGCAACGAAGGCTGAAGGTTTTGTCCTAAAACTGACTCCTATTTGTAAAAGTTCATAATTACTTCCAGCTTGACTAGGCCCCTGTTTCACCATACCATACGCCATACAAAGTTTTCTCATACATGATTGGGAGATCCCGTTATGGTCAAGATAAAAAAAAGCCTACTAGAACCACTAGAATTCATTTGAGCTTCATCAGAGAGACTACAAAGGTCCCAGGTGTGTGTTGACTCCTGTTTTACGTGGGTTTGAATGTGGTTAGTTAATTTCTGAACAAAAGAAGAGCTCTACATGAACAAAGTTTTGAAAGGCTCGAGTTTGGTCACATATTTTTTAACATCACAAAAATCTTAACCGGGGTGTGTAGACTTTTGTTTCCATAGGTATGAACAATTCAAATCTATAGTCCAGATTTTCACATTTGTGTTTTAACACTTGGAATACCATCAAATTCACTAAAAGAACCAAACGCGCCAGGCTATTTTTGTTTAGGTTTCTCATCCTAAACATAATCGGAATGTTGGACTTCTCAAAAACTGAATCACTTTTAAAAAAGACACACAGGGCATATAGAAATGCTTCTCAGCATTTGAACTGTGGAAATAATAATGATTCTGAGGGATTTCAATTTGTAACTTTCCATGGTCTTTAAAATATCCACAGTCTGACTTAGGTTCTGGCCTCCTCACACAACCTGACTGTTTTCTTTAACTGGTCTCTACGATACAACCAAGCTCTTTTCCACAAATGGATTTCAATCCAAAGTCCGTAACCTCCCGCTGGAAAAGGTTAGTGAGCCGGTGGAATTTTAGCTATTACAAATTTTTGTTTCCAAGCGTTCCCTGGAACCTCCGGGACCCGATGGTGGGTCAATAGGTGTCAAGGCAATTCTAAGTCTCAAGCACCCTCCCAAAAACAGCAACAAAAATTTTTTTGGGCCATGATATAAAGTCAGCCCTCAAGTGTTACCTGCTAAACATCTCCACATAGGCCTATAAAGCGGCCCCATGAGTCTTGCTCCAATAATCCAATAAAATCAAAATGGCAGACATATAACAAGAAGGTAGCTAGCTTTGGCACGGGAAGGTGTCGGGGCACAGCTCAGGTTTGGGTCAGCGAGGACACGGATGAGGTTTTGAAAGCACTCACAGATCCGAGTGCAGCTCCCCTGCTACGACTGGGCCGACGTTCTGTCTGAGGCTGCTGTAAAGATGTCACCGCAGCTTTTATTCTTACGGTTACCTTCCCAAAGGCGCTGGGCCACATCTGCACGGCTGGACTCTCCACGGAGGCCAACGCCGCGGCCGAGATTTGTTCTGGATGGCGACACAGGGTTGTGGGAGGTCGGGAAATGTTGCGGAAAATGCGGGACTAGTCAGCAATCCTTGATCTGTGTTTTTCCATCCATCCATCCATCATCTACCGCTTATCCGGGGCCGGGTCGCGGGGGCAACAGCTTTAGCAGGGAAGCCCAGACTTCCCTCTCCCTAGCTACTTCTTCCAGCTCTCCCCGGGGGATCCCGAGGCGTTCCCAGGCCAGCTGGGTGACATAGTCTCTCCAGCGTGTCCTGGGTCTTCCTCTGGGTCTCCTCCCGGTGGGACATGACCGGAACACCTCACCGGGGAGGCGCTCAGGAGGCATCCGAATCAGATGCCCAAGCCACCTCATCTGGCTCCTCTCGATGTGGAGGAGAAGCGGCTCGACTCTGAGCCCCTCCCGGATGACCGAGCTTCTAACCTTATCTCTAAGGGAGAGCCCGGACACCCTGCGAAGAAAACTCATTTCAGCCGCTTGTATCCGGGATCTCGTTCTTTCGGTCACGACCCATAGCTCGTGACCATAGGTGAGGGTTGGGACGTAGATCGACCGGTAAATTGAGAGCTTCGCCTTTTGGCTCAGCTCCTTCTTCACCACGACAGACCGATACAACGTCCGCATCACAGCAGACGCTGCACCGATCCGCCTGTCGATCTCCCGCTCCCTCCTACCCCCACTCGTGAACAAGACCCCAAGATACTTGAACTCCTCCACTTGGGGTAAGATCTCCTCCCCGACCCGGAGGGGGCACTCCACCCTTTTCCGACTGAGGACCATGGTTTCAGATTTGGAGGTGCTGATTTTCATCCCAACCGCTTCACACTCGGCTGCGAAACGCTCCAGTGAGAGTTGGAGAGCCCCGTTTGAAGGAGCCAACAGCACCACATCATCTGCAAAAAGCAGGGATGAAACACTGAGGCCCCCAAAACGGACCCCCTCAACGCTTCGGCTGCGCCTAGAAATTCTGTCCATAAAGGTTATGAACAGAATCGGCGACAAAGGGCAGCCTTGGCGGAGTCCTACCTCCACTGGAAACGATTCCGACTTACTGCCGGCAATGCGAACCAAACTCTGACATCGGTGGTATAGTGACCGAACAGCCCGTATCAGGGGGTTCGGTACCCCATACCCACGAAGCACCCCCCACAGAACTCCCCGAGGGACACGGTCAAACGCCTTCTCCAAGTCCACAAAACACATGTAGACTGGTTGGGCGAATTCCCACATACCCTCAAGGACCCTGCTAAGGGTGTAGAGCTGGTCCACTGTTCCACGGCCGGGACGAAAACCACACTGCTCCTCCTCAATCTGAGGCTCGACTTCCTGACGGACCCTCCTCTCCAGCACCCCTGAATAGACCTTACCAGGGAGGCTGAGGAGTGTGATCCCTCTGTAGTTGGAACACACCCTCCGGTCCCCCTTTTTAAAAAGAGGGACTACCACCCCGGTCTGCCAATCCAGAGGCACTCTCCCTGTTGTCCACGCGATGTTGCAGAGGCGTGTCAACCAGGACAGCCCCACAACATCCAGAGCCTTGAGGAACTCCGGGCGGATCTCATCCACCCCTGGGGCCTTGCCACCGAGGAGCTTTTTAACCACATCGGTGACTTCAACCACAGAGATAGGAGAGCCCACCTCAGAGCCCCCGGGCTCTGCTTCCTCCAAGGAAGGCGTGTTGGTGGAGTTGAGGAGGTCTTCGAAGTACTCTGCCCACCGGTTCACAACGTCCCGAGTCGAAGTCAGCAGCGCCCCATCCCCACTGTACACAGTGTTAGTGGTGCACTGCTTCCCCCTCCTGAGACGTCGGATGGTGGACCAGAATTTCCTCGGAGCCGTCCGGAAGTCGGCTTCCATGGCCTCACCGAACTCTTCCCACGCTCGGGTTTTTGCCTCGGCGACCACCGAAGCCGCGGCCCGCTTGGCCAATCGATACCCGTCAGCTGCCTCTGGAGTCCCACAGGCCATAAAGGCTCGATAGGACTCCTTCTTCAGCTTGACGGCATCCCTTACTGCTGGTGTCCACCAGCGAGTACGGGGGTTGCCGCCACGACAGGCACCAACCACCTTACGGCCACAACTCAGATTGGCCGCCTCAACAATAGAGGCACGGAACACGGTCCACTCGGGCTCAATGTCCCCCGCCTCCCCCGGAACATGGGAAAAGCTCTGTCGGAGGTGGGAGTTGAAACTCCTTCTGACAGGGGATTCCGCCAGACGCTCCCAACAAACCCTCACTATACGTTTGGGTCTGCCAGGACGGACCGGCATCTTCCCCCACCATCGGAGCCTACTCACCACCAGGTGGTGATCAGTTGACAGCTCCGCCCCTCTCTTCACCCGAGTGTCCAGAACATGCGGCCGCAAATCCGATGATACCACAACAAAGTCGATCATCGAACTGCGACCTAGGGTGTCCTGGTGCCAAGTGCACATATGGACACCCTTATGTTTGAACAAGGTGTTCGTTATGGACAATCCGTGACGAGCACAGAAGTCCAATAACAAAACACCACTCGGGTTCAGATCGGGGGGGCCGTTCCTCCCAATCACGCCCCTCCAGGTCTCACTGTCATTGCCCACGTGAGCATTGAAGTCCCCCAGCAGAACAAGGGAGTCCCCAGCAGGAGTACTCTCCAGCACACCCTCCAAGGACTCCAAAAAGGGTGGGTATGCTGAGCTGCTGTTTGGTGCATATGCACAAACAACAGTCAGGACCCGTCCCCCCACCCGCAGGCGGAGGGAGGCAACCCTCTCGTCTACCGGTGTGAACCCCAATGTACAGGCACTGAGCCGGGGGGCAATGAGTATGCCCACACCTGCTCTGCGCCTCTCACCGTGAGCAACTCCAGAGTGGAAGAGAGTCCAACCCCTCTCGAGAGAACTGGTACCAGAACCCAGGCTGTGTGTGGAGGCAAGTCCGACTATATCCAGTCGGAAATTCTCTGCCTCACACACCAGCTCGGGCTCCTTCCCTGCCAGAGAGGTGACATTCCATGTCCCAAGAGCTAGCTTCTGCAGCCGAGGATCGGACCGCCAGGGTCCCCGCCTTTGGCTGCCGCCCAGCTCACATTGCACCCGACCCCTTTGGCCCCTCTCATGGGTGGTGAGCCCATGGGAAGGGGGACCCACGTTGCCTCTTCGGGCTGTGCCCGGCCGGGCCCCATGGGTGTAGGCCCGGCCACCAGGCGCTTGCCAACGAGCCCCACCTCCAGGCCTGGCTCCAGAGGGGGGCCCCGGTGACCCGCGTCCGGGCAAGGGAAACCTTGGTCCATATATTTTGTTCATCATAAGGGGTCTTTGAGCCGTGCTTTGTCTGGCCCATCACCTAGAACCTGTTTGCCATGGGTGACCCTGCCAGGGGCATAAAGCCCCAGACAACTTAGCTTCTAGGATCATTGGGACACACAAACCCCTCCACCACGGTAAGGTGACGACTCACGGAGGGGGATCTGTGTTTTTGTTGATTTTTTTTTTTTTTTAGAATTAATTTTGTTTCAGTTTGTGCCACCTTTTTCCGTGCAACCTTTTCATCTCCGCCTGTACTTGTTTCAATCAATTAGCTTCCTCCAGCTACTTATGTTTTTTTTTCTGGGTGTGCCTCGTTGTCTCGTCAATGAGCTTATATTTCGTGTTGTGTTGTCTTTTATATCATGTAGCCTTTGTCAACATGTTTTCCCAGTTGGCCTCAGTGTTGAGGGTTAATTTCTCCCATATTTCTTTTAATCATTGTGCGATTATTATTATTTTTCTTTCTTTTTTTTTAAATACATACATGCTGAACTTATATAGCGCTTTCACAACAGCGGCAGCTGTAACAAAGCGCTTAACAAAACAGTTAACATAAAGTAAAATAATAAACACAACACATAACATAAAACACGGACAGTTGTGCAGTTCTAACCACTTTTCCATAACACGCTTTGTTGTTTGAAGCAGTTTGAGATGAAAGAGGAGAGAATCAAAGTGTCCTTTAACCAGTAGATCAGAGACGTCATGCTCAAAATGTGCACACGTCGGCTACAAGCTACGTTTCAAAGTCAACAAGAAGCTGTAGCATCCATTGATGAAAAAAGAGATTGGTTCACTTGTCCGAATCGTTGAATTAATCGTTGATGGATAAATCATGCCGCCGTCTTTTGTTTTGCCTTCTTCAACCTTCCCGTGCTTGGGTTTCCCACATCAAAACCACGAAAACCCAAATCCATGCCATTACTCAACTACTTCCTCCTGTGATAACAGAACTAATTACAACTATGAGAACAGCAAACTCGAAAGTCATTCCTCATGTCACAGCTCCAAACACAAAATACAGTATTTGCATTCTCACATTCATTCCCAGATGGCTGCAATTTGCCGTGCGAGGTGATGAGCTGACTATGGGGAGCCATTCAAGCTTATAGTCTCTGGCCTCAGGGCACTTTGACAAATGAGGTGAGGAATTGTTTTTGTCAGTATTTTATCAACAACAAAAAAGAACCGAGCCCCAAAAGTCTAACTCACTAGCTTAGCATTCGCTGTCTCATCTGAAAGGTTGGGCGGGTGAAGGGTGGAGCTCACATGGTTCTATCGTGTTATAGTGAGCGTGGTGTCCAGCTCAACGTTCCTTGCCCTAAAAAGTTAGGTCAATAAAGTATATTTTATGTTACACAAAGGCTCAAAAGAAGCATTTTGGAGTTTACATTTTGGTCGGGTTCTTGCAAATGTGATGGCTGAGGAAATGAACCGAAGCTTAGACACGTTGAACGCACGCAAGAATGAATCGCGAAAATTATTCACGACTCCACCCGTTGAATTTACACACCAAAGAGTCTGAACTGAATAATTTGATGAATTATGGAATTGTCAGTCAATCCTCTCCTGAAAACAAAAGCAGTTCCAGGTTGGCATGCAACGTTTCTTCAGCCCTGACCAAGTGACGTATTTTTCAGTGCATGAGTGAACACTGTCTTAAATCCATATTTGACTTTGCAGCTCGTGACTTGTTTGCCATGTGCTAAAAGCGCAACAATGTCGCACAATATGCAATATATTCAATATATTCAAACTTCACGGTGTGACCAATAACTATGGCATCTCTAAATTAGACTGAAGACACCTTGCGGCTTCATCTGACAAAGAGGCTCCAGCCTTGCTGTGACGTGGCCTCACTAATAGTGTTATCAGGTTTCTGTTGACTACAAAATTTGTCCGCCAGATAAAGGAACAAAGAACACCGGGAGCTTTGAAGTGGCCAAATGGTGCCAAGTGTGGTGAGAAGAGTGTCTCCCGGTGACCAGTTGGTGCTGCGAGGCCACCAAAAGGTACGAGCAAAGTCCTCCTCTGCAGAATCACTCTGCAGTTCTCCACAGCGATCTTTTGACTTGTTCCTAACCTTGCAGGGGGTGCCATTGAGTGAGTTTTGAGGGGGTTGTATTCCAAACCCCCAAAACACAAACATTTGCATGAGGGTGTGGGTCCTTGAAACAAATAGTCGGTTTTAGGTTATGTTGAGTTCCCCGACAAAGTAGACGAAAACATCCAGGACCGTGTTGAGATACAAGTTAAATTTGTTTCATGGCCAAACTCAAAACGCTTGTATCTCAAATCATCTTTTCCCATTGAAATAAATGAAAATGTTATTCTGATCCGTAAGGGATTTGGCGCCTTGCTCCATGGCAGCAATACGTGTTTTTTCTGTCCCATGACTGGTTTCTACCATGTCTTTTATGGACTGCTGCTGCGTAATATCAAAAGATCATGTTGCAGTCAAACATGGGGATCCAAAAAGTACACTAAATTGTGATTAGCCGACCCATCGATTCATATTCTGTCCTGCATATCTCATTGTGGTATCAGGTAAGATGGAGACTATTCTGACTAAATTTGGGTACGCCAAGGATTGTTCACCAGCCAAGCATAGGGCGCAATTTCACATTAACACCTATTGACAATTTCGGAAACCTAACATTCATGTTTTTGGAATGTGAGAAGAAGGCCGAGTATTCATGAAAAACCCACACAAGCATCATGATACAAACTTCACTCAGCAGTGCTCAGATTCAAACCCAGAACCCGTCGACTGTCAAATAGACTTGTTAACCCCCTACACTGTCTTGCCTGTGATTACCCCTGGAAGAGCAATTCAACATTGGTTATTTTTTTTTACTAAGAAGTAGTAAGACATTGACTTGAAGACCAAATGAACCAATGTGGACTGCATTGTGTGATTCTACTTGACATATTTTTAATGATTCGATTGTGTTCCTGTTAAAATGTTTCGAAACCGTGGCGGCCGAGGCCCGGACATGTGTAGCCGTTAAATCGGCTTTGTCATAACAGTTACGTATGAGCCAGGTTACCACCTTCCACTGACGCGCAACTGTCTGCCCTTATCGCAGTTCCTCAGAAATTCTGTGGTCATGAGTGACGTGCTTCCACCATAACGGGCGGCATCAAAACAAAGCGCAAGAGAGAGGAAGTGAAAAAGAAGCGAAGTAAAAGTTTAATCAAACCGCATGAATTTCCCCATTTTCTGTTCCGCTTGACAATCAAGATGTAGCTGTTATGACCTATGCATCATATTGCGGCTTTAGCGCCACATCTGGCTTGAGTGCACAAATCAGACATAAATAAAGACATTTAAGGAGGTTATCGGGGGTATTTGGCTTGATGATGATCCGTGCGCCTCCAGGTGGGACTGCAGCATGTGACATCACTCCGTCTGCATGCTTGAGCAGATTACAAATCCTAAGAGGTGCAAAGAGATCTGTATCAGTGGTGGCTTTCAGGGATTCGGGTTTCAGACTTGCCCGAGCGCCGGGAGACCCGCCGCCATGCTGCTTTGGCTGAGATGCGGGAAATGGGTGGCAGCTTGGAAATTCGGGGGGTTGAGAGCAGGGATGACATACAGTCAATGCACGACTGTACTATCCTGCTGCAGTGACAAAATACTCTTAAAGCTTTCTTTTTTGGAAGTGCTTGCATTTAGATGATTGTTTTTTCTTTTTCAAGTGGACCTAAAAAATGACTGGCAATGAGGTATAGGACAGTTTTCCCAATCTTTATTCAACCTGTTTTAAATAGAGAAAAATCTCATGGCACACCACCTAACAAAAAATGCACCCACGCCGTGTAAATTCTAGGCCTGTTTAATTAAGCACAAAGCTGATATTATCGCAGAGGGGTCATCATTTTTTTGGTTGTCTGAATCGTAACAGCATTGATAGTAAGCCTTCAACCATTTAAGAATGTTTACAGCAGGTGTCTCCAATTTGCGGCCTAGGGGTTCTTTGCGGCCTGAAGGATGGTATTTTGTGGCCCCACATTTTTTTGTTTTTGCTGTGTCATTATCCTGAATGTTTTGTGTGTGTGTGTAGCCCAGCCTCATGACAGCTGTGGTTAAAACGTAATTCTGAAGTGACCCCAAGTGCAAGGAAAGAAGGGTTTGACAGTAATTAGTCTGCGTGTCGCAATCTTTAAAGATAGCGGCTATTGATAAATTTACAAGCGAACTCGCCATGTTGACGTGCTACCACAAACCCCTCACATGCTCAACATGGAAGAACGACTGAGCAAAATATGTAATAAACTCAACTCAACTCAACTGTATTTATAGAGCACTTCGAAGCAGGCCATCGCTGCATACAAAGTGCTGTACTTGGAGCAATTAACATATACAAAAAACAGCAAAGCAAATCAGTAACAAAGACGGTAGAAAGCACTGAACAGCAAAACCATGAACAAATCTAAGTCATGCTGAGTCAAATGCCAAAGAATACAAGTGAGTATAATGTATAATTTATAATAAAGTATAAATTCCATTCATTGGGTCGAATATATTAATCATACAAGGGGTGGGGCGGTGGGGGGGATGACATTCGAACTCTATATGACATTTCCTGAACCAATATAGTGATTGATGATAGGTGGTTGTCCCCTTACTCCATTCCCTTACGCTGAATAGCATTAATCGTACATTTGGACAGGAATCTAGTACAAATGGAGCTTTTTCTCCTTTGAGTTTTTGAACGTTTCCTCTAATGGATGGTGTCGACAAGTACTACACTTGATTTAAGTTGATCCTTGATTGCCTTCCCTTTACATTTGAAATGCTTAAATTGTGGCTGACTTTTATGACCAACAGACTTCTTCCCAGGCAGATTTGTGCTCCTTGAGGGGACTTCCAGGCTTTCGTGAAACATGAATTTACTTATCTAGTGATGTTTTTGCAACCTACCATGTCATCTTTTAAGTCTGACTATGTGAGGACTCACATAAAGAATAAAATGTCATAGTCACCCTCCGAAGTTCTCTCCACCCATTCGCCTCACTGTGTTGTGATGCAGCGCAGACTCACTGTACACGGCACTGCACTGTGCCGACAGGAAATCTCCCCACACTCATACGAGCCTGGACAAGAACATAAGAGTCATTCATTGGGTAATATGTGAGCAAGAAAAATGAAACAAAATGTGACCGGCGGCTGTTGGAAACTCGTAGTGTTGTTTACCTCGCGCCAGTCTGGTCATACGTTGTAATGTTGGAAGTATGACACCAGAACAGCTCAGCTTGCAATGCCAAGACATAAACCCCATCGAGCAATCATTTTAACCTGCAAAAGAGGAAAATGAAAGGTGTCACCCCCGGAAACAAACAGATGAAGGAGGCTGCAGTGTGAAGCCTAGGTTGAAATGTTTCGCCAAAAAATACAAAAGGTTAGTGACGTTAAGTGTCCCACAAATTTTATGCAGTTTTGCAAGCAAATGATTAAGAAATTAAATATTCAGGATCTGTCACTTTAGGATGCTTTAAGCACGTGTGCTCCAATGCTCAACTAAAAATCCATTCCAGATGAAATTATAATGGTTTGTTGCCATATGAAATGATATAAAGCAAACATAAAACATATGATTATACAGTATATAGCCTGTAAATTTAAAATGTTTTTGTCTCTGCTCTGGTCCAGATCCACAGGCACACACTCGGCACTCAACCTCAAATTATGCAACACGCGTTTAGAAGTAATTGTTTATTCAGAGACATGAACATGAAATTGCCTCAAACTCTAAGAGGAGTTTGTTGGACGCTTTTCTGATAACATATGAAAGATCTGTTTTATCAAGTGATTCATAACAGCGGATCAGATTCAATATGCGCATATTTAATTTCCAAAACATATTTCATAAGCAAACACCAGGAATGGAGGATATTGTTGAGCAACACAGGAAATGCCGCCTGAGTCAGAACCATTTCCTGCACGTTGATCCGGATGATCAACACCTCAAGTGACCCAAAGCAAAAACTCTCAGTTTGCTTAGTGTAGCACCCCCTCTGCTGGATGCATGTGACAATGACATCAAGAACAAAGAATTACGCTTTTGAAACGACTATGAGGATCCAGGTTTGTGGTGCAATGCAGCGGATGCATTGTCAAATGCAATTAGGCCTCCATTCCCACCGTGTCAACAAATCCAACCTAGCATTTTTGTGCGTTTGACAAAAGTTAGTTCAGGTCTGCTTACCTTTTTGCTTTGATGTCGTTTTTCTCCTTACATCCATTGTAAAAATGAATGGCGATTGCGCTAAACCACGAGTGGGGATAGCAGGTAACAAAATGGACTTGTTTGTTCAATTTCACACTTGATGAATGGACAGAAACTCCCAACTATACATAGTTTGTACATACAAACAATTAAAGAGCACACGTTCCATAATATATCCTCTTTAGGTAATATATGGAGTATTGAAACGTCTACTGAATTGTAAAATCTTTTGTACCTGTCCCAAACAAAACAAAACAAAAAAATTGCGTTACACATTACAACTAAAACCACATCTGACCACCTTTGACCATCAGGACCTGCTCATTCAAAAGGTGAACAACACACACACACACACACACAGAAATGCAGAAACGCACGACAGATCATGATTTTTGCGGGTATTAAAGGAAGACGTGTTCTTTGACGTTTCCGTGGTAACAAACAACAATGAACTGATTGTCGTCAGCGGCAAACAACAGTCTCAGTCAGGTAAAGATTTAAAATAAAGACGCTCAAGCGGCAAGAGGACTCATTGATGAATTTAAGATGACTCATTGTGAAATATTCAAGAAGAAAAAGTGAAATGAGAAAAAGATCAAAATCAGGAAAATGTTGCTGCTCACCAGATTGATGAAAACTGTGAGGGTAATTTTATTACCCCTGGCAAGGGTGAAAGTGCAAGTTGCATTCCTTTCCTTATAAAGCGAGGACTCCTTGTACAGTCCGCATGCATCGGGGCCAAATGCTGTTGTGAGATGTGTGTGTGTGTGTGTGTGTGTGTGTGTGTGTATGTGTGCGTATAGATGATTTTCACAGTCATGGCCCAACCTGAAAATGAATCTGACACCAACCAGTGTGCATGTTTTGGGTGAATGGGATGAAATTGGAATATGTCAGAAATCAGGTCTGCCCATAAATCGCATGTTTTTGCCATACCCACTTTTAGGCCCAGGATTTCTGGTAAACTTACACAAGAACCAGGGTCCCACACAAAAAAGCAAAAAAAAATAAAAAATAAAATAAAATACCCCAAAACAACAACAACAACAAAAAAACCCAGCACTACTTAGGGGAACTGATTTTCGGCCATTTCAATCTGTCTGCCTTGCAGATACTAAAACTAATAATATTATATAAAAACTGCCCATATGGGTCATCAATGCAACAGCAGTTCAGGCAAAACCAAAACCAAAAAACAAATCAACACATAGAGTAGTAGTCCTTGTCACAGGCTACCTCACCATCGTCCCATATGTTTAACAATCATCATATATGCTTCAAACACACCACGATGGCCAAACAATCACTCAAGATGCAGTCTTCAGCAATGTGCTAGTGTCACCACTGCAGTATGTCCAAATGAGTGACACGATCAGAAGGGGGTGGTAGGTTGAGGATGTATGTGTGTGTGGGTGTGTTTAAGAAGACCCATCGCTCCAGTGTGTGGTCCATTCCTTTTTATGAATGCCAGATTTCTCTGTCTGGAACTGTGGCCGCTCCTGGCGAGGGATCTTCACCGCGTGGTACTGAGGCAGTTTGTCTTTGAGATGGGCCCGTTGGAAGAAACCACACTGGGGACACAGTCACAAAGGAAACAGGAAGAAATACACACAATTAACAGACTCAATGAGCTGACGCGTTATTTCGCAGAGTGGTAGTTAAGGGAAGTTGGATTTCCAAGTCATTTAAAAATCTCCATTCCGAATAAGCCACACTGACCAATAATGGAAGAGAATAAAATGTTACTCTGGTGGAAATGGCAAATAGCATTTTTTTTAAAATTACTTACATGGAGACATGACAACAGACTGCTGCAGCAAAGTGGAGACTATGGAGCACAACACTGCAGTGTCCGGCATGCTGTTCATCACTCCACATGTTGCCTATTTACAAATCACACACCTCGAGCTTCCTCTTCCCTTACTCGACCACCTCACTGTATTTCCTCCTGCCAGAGCTCCCCCTACAGGCCCCTGCTATTACTGTCACATTCCCCTCCTGCTGCCATCTACCCCATTCAATCCATCATCACAGCCAGACTCCTCCGCCTCTACAATATCCATCTATCCATTTTCTAATCCGCTTATCCTCACAAGGGTCGCGGGAATGCTGGAGCCTATCCCAGCTGACTTCAGGCAGTTGGCGGCCTACAACCTAAACAGATTGCCAGTCGATCATAGAGCATTTCTTTTCCTAAGGCAACAGTGCAAGCTGGCTTCTCTGTTCATTTTTGTCCTCTGTCTCATCTTAAAATAATGTGATGGCAAGAAACCAGACTCTTGCAGCAAAGTTGAGACTGTGGAGTATAATGCTGCAGTGACTAGAAAATAAGGGTGTGTTTATTTTTTATCATTTCTAGACACAACGTGTAAACTTGTAGGCCCCAGAGACTAATTTTGGAGTATTCAGTTTTTCTCGCCACATTGTACACATCAGTACGAATGAAAGACACTAACAAACAACAAAAAATAGAGGAGACTGGGCAGAGAAGACCTTCTGCTTTAAAAACTGGTGACTGTGGCGTATAATACTGCGGCATCCAAGTAACCGAATTAAACGCATCGATTGGAACAAGACAGAATAACAAACAA
Source organism: Hippocampus zosterae (assembly GCF_025434085.1). Lineage (NCBI taxonomy): Eukaryota > Metazoa > Chordata > Actinopteri > Syngnathiformes > Syngnathidae > Hippocampus > Hippocampus zosterae. The sequence goes on from NC_067459.1 coordinate 14,939,411, forward strand.
TGACAATGGAGGAGAACGAGGAAAGCAAAATTTCATCCGACAGGAGACTCAGGGCAGCAAGAAAATGGAATAGGTGTTGTTATTCCACACACTAACATGTCAACGTGCTCTGAGGAAACACTCCAAGAACCCTTTGATTGTGTTACACACCCACACAAAGACACGTGGAAGTAAAACAATAATTTAGTTGTGATGCGTGTGTGACAAGCCAAGCAAGTGTGTGGGACAAGTGCAGACAATCCACTGCGACACACAGCATGGCAAGCGTCTCGAAAGCTGGCGGCTGAAGCTGGACGTGTGGTGTTCACAGGATGAAATAAATTTACAGTAAAAAAAATAAAGTTAGTCTTTAAGTATTTTTAAATAGGATTCAAATGTGGATTCAAATGCGGATGCATGTATTACATTGTGGATTAACTTTTTAAAATGTATTTTAATGTAATTTTATACAGATACAAAACAATTGGCAAATTGTGTTGAAATAGTAACAGTAATATAATGACAGTTTGGGGTCCTTTTTTTTCATTTTCATTTTTCCACACCTCATCTGAATAAGTGAAGGTATTCAGAAAAAAAAAAAGAAGATTAAACTTTCGATTCACGTGTGGATCTTTCTATTAAATTGTGCACAAATTAAATAACTGTCACATTACCTGAGATAATTTGATTTGTGATTTTTGGTATCTGTCGGGGCTCCACACTGCTCCAAAAAGTTAAAGTTAAACTTTCATCTACTCACGCCTGTGCAAGCAGTAAATTTGCTGTTTAAAAAAATTATATAGTTTATATTTTTTAACCCTTTCAGGCACAGCGATTACTACAGTGTAAAGTTTATCATGATATCAGGTTACAGGGTACATGATGGGGTTAATATTTAAGAAACAAATTTAATAACTATTAATAGAATCCCAAGAGGGGGACTTTAGTCTCGACTCTGTTTCAGAAGTAGAAAAAACCGGGCCTTCTAGTGTTGAAGTCAATAAGAAATTGAAGGTCATTGTTTATTGATAGATGCTTGAAAAAATAGGATTATAATTTGAATTCGGCTCCATGTATTAAATTCTGCATTCATTCATGATTGAGAAACAGCACTGCATCAAACCGAGAGCTGTTTCAAATATTTGTCTTACCACAAAGTCAAGAATATACTATTTTAGAGGTGAGAATGTTTGATACATCACTTAATATCTTTATTGATGTCATCCTTGTGAACACCGGGCCACCGTGAGCTAAAAGCAACCGTGTGGCGGCCATCTTTACCGCTTTGAGGGAGACAGATGGAGGGGAGAGAGCAGACCCGACTGAAATGTATTCTCATTACAGTTCCGAGGCCTGCTTCTCCACCTCCGAGGGCTGGACGCCCAAATGGGCGCGGTAATACTCCGTGTCATAGTGTTGGCGCCTCTGGCTGCGCTTGAAGAAGCCACACTGAGGTTCAAAAGAAGGAGGTGAAAGAGAACAAGGAAGAAGTTCAGCAGTGAAAAGAGGACAAATTGTCACGTTTCCACCAACCAACCAAAATGTTTTGTAACTATCAAAACCATCAAATGATCTTTTGAACACTCTTCAGCTGTAAATTTCATAAAGTGGAATGACGGCTTTGAATAGTTATGAGGGAACTATATGATGATGTCATTACCCGCCACAGTATGCAGACCAGCAGGGTGAGCAGAAGGATGCCTGCCAGGATGGCGATGAGAATGATCCACCAGGGGATTGAGTATTGATCCACTAGACCGGGCTCGGGATAGATCATCACCGGAACCTACGCAACATAAAGATAACTCGGATTGGACATCTCGGTCAGAAGTGATAATTCTGAAAAGAGCCAGCAACATCGAAATGGGACACCCTGTGGGGTGGGTTTTTTTTGGGGGGGGGGGGTGCTTAAACTTACATAACATTAACCGTTTCATGCACCAATAATGATATGAACATGATAGGCTGTCCACTGGAGTAACCACTGTCCCTGAAAGGGTTAAGGATTTAAATTAAAGTTTGAATGTGTCATTCACCCCCAAAGACATATTTTCATGTCTTTTCAGAATCCACACATTCAATTCCAGGTACTTCTTTCTTTTTTTTTTGTAAGATTCCCCCCATGTCGGTTTGTGTGTACATAAAACTTCTTGGTGCGGGGTTTTATTTGAATAAGTTACCTGTGCTGCAGCATCCCTGAGGAGCAGATGTTTGATGGTGGATTTGACGGTGATTTCTGCTCTGACCAGCAGCTCCAGAGCGCTAACAGTCGGGAACTCCTGCAAACCCATGGCAGGTGGGGGGCACTCGTGTCATGAAAGAGCATGGGGTTCTTGGCTGCCAAAACATCCCCGTAAATTGTACCTCGATGAAAGTGCTGTTCCACAGCCTGCCATGGATCTTGAGCACCGCCTGTCCGGAGAACCTGTGTAGGGGGCACTGCAAGAGCACGCAACGTGCTGACCCCAGGAGACAATCCTGTCACACCAACAAAAAAATAAATAAAATCAATAATCGCAAAAGTCACCCAAATTGGGGTGAAATAGTCCAAGGTCCAGCATCGTATTTTTTGTGTGCTGTAATGATTTACAGTATTCTTCCTCTCACCAGCTTGAGTGACTTGCGTCTCTCGGAAGCAGCCACAGCCGGAGCGGTTCGTTTCACGCTGCCGCTGCTCGTCTCTTGGCCTTCGAGATCCAGGTGGGAGCGGCGAACTCGCCGAGCCTGGTAACAAGCCGAGCAGACAAACAACACAAACACGAAAGCTTTCATGACGCGACCATACTTTTAAGTAGGAGTTTAGTTTGTCCTGTGCAAAAGTCAATTTTAATGAACAGTTTGGCAAATAGTGTGTGAATCTACAAAAAGATGATGCGAGCTCTTTATGGAATTGATGTTCTCAGTCAAACTAAACATATATAAATATAATCATTTTTGGTGCATTTAAATTGAATTTCCCACAGGCTTAATCCAACATATAATGGAAAACTAGTCAGAGTGTTAAAATCCTTTAAGCAATATTTGAACACAAAGGGTGGCTCAACACAGACAGACAATATCACAATACGCTAAGTCATATATTCTTTATCCCCTGCCAAAAACATCAACATAATATTATTGACATTTATTAAGCTACGGAGATAACAAGAACATCATGGGGCCAATTCTTGGTTTTTCTGTATGACTGTATTTTATTTTCCTGTCACCTGGTGGCTAAGGCGGGCAAAGCAGAAGGAGCCGCACAAAGAATTGAATTGAACTGAGGCATGAAATCATTTTGCACAAATTTGAATTATTAACATTATATTTTAATGTTCTACTTTTGTTCAATGTTTTTTGAAAGTACAACTTTATAAATAACGCCATCCATTCAACCATTTTCTATTGCGTTTGTCCTCATTAAGATTGTGGGTGAGCTGCAGCCTCGCCCAGTTGGCTTTGTGTGAAAGGTGGGATACACCCCTGAATGGTTACCAGCCAATCGCGAGGCATGTAATCGCCCCCAAAAATAATAAAAACAAGAACCTTCACACCCAGTGACAATCTTAAGTCTCAAAGAAGCCAATCGTGCAAATGTGAAAGGAAAAAAACCCCCAAGAAAAATCTGAAGCATCTTGTAGCACACCCACTTTTGGGCTGCTCCACTCTACATGAAACATAAAGTGAAGGACTTTCTCTCTTATCACGCTCACCGTTTGATTGACAAGCTGCGCAGGTGAGGGACCATGCAGACTCAAAGGGTTCATCGCTTCCGCCGGAGTACAGTGTGATGCCAAATGGCCATCGAAGTTCATGCTGACTGGGTACAGGAGCCACTTGCCATTGGCTAGCTCATAGGGCCACATAATGTTGAGGAAAGCGGAGCCAAGCGTTTGCAGAGCTTGTCCGGGATTGGCCACCTGGTTGTGGGGGGGACATGTCATCTCAGCAAATCTTTTAACCACACACCATAGTACAGTAAACTGTTCTGTACATTTGAACTTGTCAAAATTGAGATGTTCGAAATCTTTCAAACTGAAATTGCAACGTTGCCGATGTAACAGTCAATCAAAAATGCGCGTGAGGTTTCATCCACAATTTTTCTTTCTCCTGTATTTAAACTTAAGTGAGCCATTCAAATGCGGTACATGCCGTATGCATTACACATAAACACTTCCCCCCTTTTGTGGTGACCCTCTTCTTTCTTGACAATCGCACCGTGACTTTATGGTTCAATAACAGTAATACAGTAGCCTACAATATACTGTGTGTGAAGCCTGACAACCCGATACACAGTCACAGCTTTCACATCATATGTAGATGATTAAAAATCACATCACACCAGCCAGACTTCAGGCGGACGTGGTCTGAAAATATGAACTCGCTTAAAGTGGAAATGCCAACGTTCCTCACCACAAACTCAAAGTCCACCGGGCTGCCGACGTCCTCCAGACTGCTCATGGCGCTCTCACCCTTAACAGCACCGCTGAAGAATAGTTGGTGAGGACGAGCCAGCCTGCAGTAACACACAATCACATCAACAGTAGGGACAGCTGGGCGCATGCAAACATACCTTGGAATAGCTGAAACATGTTCATTGAGTTTATTTCAGCAAATAATAATGCAATATTATTTCTCTATGGTTACCTGAAACCATTCTACCCACAATATCACCTTTATAAAAGCAGTTGATTTTTGTTCCGTATCATCTCTTGTGTTGGATCTCATGAAACTGAAAGGGTGTACCTAATATTGTGGCCGGTGAGTGGACAGTAAAATGTTACTTACCCACTGACAGACAGAGGGAGCTCGATTACAACTTTGGCCACTGCCGTGATTGGTGCCAGGTCAGGCTGCTCGCTGATGCTGTGGACCAATCGTGAATACAAATCATAAAATAATTATCAGCGTCAGTGTACTGTGTCGCCATTTTGAAAACGTATCAAGAGTCCAAAAAAGGTACTTGCGTAGTCAGCTGGAGCTCGGCGGTCAACTCAGTGGTTTCAATGGTGATGTTCGCCGTGCTCAAGTTGATGGTGAATTTTAACTAAAAAAAATATTCGAACAGATGGATTCTTATTCGATGATACATTATTAATACATATTTATTCTACATTAGGAGTTTGTGTGGTTATAATAGTATTGTTCTGTTGAATGAGATGTTTTTAAACTCTTTATTATTATTATTATTATTATGACTACAAAAATATTTTTTAATAATATATAATACTCAAAGTGAATATTGCATATCATCACATTGAAAGACATTTTGGAACAAATCTACAATAAAACCACTATTATACCATTCTAATATACAGTACATTACGACAACAAAAATATAGGGTGTATGTTTATTCCTTTATTTATTTTTATTGCTAGTTAATTCGCCAGGCAGTCATGCAGTTAGTTAATTAGTTATTTTACAAAACTGAACATGAATGATTGAAAGTATTTTACTTTTTTCCCTTGCAGCTAAGCAAAAATCACTTCAATCATATTGAGCAGTGATTTAAATTTATATAACTACGGTAACTAACTTTTAACCATTTAGCAGAATTTTTCAGCCCCCAAGGGAACACTCATGAAAGACATTAAATTTACTTGCTAATTAAAGACAATCATAATCACGTATTCAATCCAAATGGGGGCTCACCTTGGTGTTTCTTTTCACGGGATTCCCCAGGTCACATTCTACGTCGGAGCCATTCTGGTTGGCTTGACACCTCATCTAAAAGCAAGTCAACAAAATCAGCAAAAGTTTGAAAAAATATCGAAACATACCGCATCATGTTGAACGTGCTGGGACGGCTGCCCAAATCACCTGAGCAGGCACCCTGGAGCCAGCGTAGGACAGCGTTTTCGGAAGAGAGACCAGCAGCTGAGCGGCGTGGGCGTCATCGCCGTCCTCCTCGGGGCGTAATGGGTCAGAGGGCATGTTGGTGACGGTGATCTCCAACACCACCACGCGCTGGTCCGACAAGGAGAACACCTGCACGTCATCCTCGTCCCTGAGATGCACAGTCAGGGTGAAGATTAATGGCAATTTGAACCGAGCAAAGACGGCTGCAGAGTGGCAGGGCCCATTCATATTTGGGCTACCAGTTGCTAGGTAGCAGCCAACGCCATCCATACTATCCACTCTCACGCATGCATGTTTTGTACCGACACACTAACCTTGGCAGGGGGGTGAACAGGTCAGAGGTGAGAGGCCGCGTTCCAAAGCGGTAGCTCAGCTTCATGTTGCTCTGGCATATTTTGTCCTGGCCGCATCCCTCGCGCAGGAAGTTCACCTTCAAGCAGGGAAGAAGTCACCGTGGTGAGTAGATAGTGAAAGTGCAAATTAAATAAATCACCCCAGACCTGTACTGCTACAAGTATGACTTTTAATAGTGAATTGATTGTGTAGAGTGGTCGTAGTAAATGAATAAAGCTGACATACCTCCGAGTGCAGCGTGTTGGAAGGTGACACATTGAGCACAGGACCCAGTTTCTCCAGCCTGTTGGCTGAGTGTCTGCGCGGGGGCACGGGTTGGATCGTGTGGGTGATGTCCAATGAGATTGGCCGCAGTTTGTCCCTGATGTTCTCCTGCATGGAGGGAGGAGTTCGTAAATGTTTCGGAATCACAACGACAGCGCTTAGTGGTCACTGCAAATGTTGCGACGATTATCCGTGTCATCAGCTGTCATTTTAACTGGGCCCTTTAGTTTCAATCGTTGACTCGATGACTGATTGAATAAAGGTTGAAATGAAAACCCTTCACACTCCCATTCATACCATTACTGAGTGGGAACTGAACATGGATTAGAAAACTGATGGATGGTTGACTCTTTTCAAATGGCCAACATACACATAATACTATGAAATGTTACATTGTGCTAACCAGCATGCCGGTCCTCAAGTTAAATCTTACTGACATGAAGTTGGAAAGTAGCGGTGGTGCACGCCGGGTGTTTCTGACGATGCAGATCCACCTCCTCCGTCTGCATGTACTCTGGTTCCAGGGAGCTCCGGCTCAAGAAGTTTACACGGTGGGGGAGGCCCAGCTTCCTGCGCTCCGAGTCGGCTTCAAAGCGTACCACCAGGGCTTGAAGGCGCATGGTGCGCAGCGAGGGGGAGGGATTTACATGCGATAAGGGTATCAGGATTAACGTTATCAGTGAGACACTTGATTATTTTACTCACTTATATGTGGTGAGTAGTGCACTGGGTGGGCTGCATAGACAAAGCAGGCCTTGACCTCGATGCTAAAATGGAAGAGTGGCAGGGGAGAGCAAACAGATCAGCAAACACACGAGAAGCTAAAGTTACATTATTGATCGGAAATACTCTTACCAAACTCCATCTCTGCCCTTACAGTTAGGCTGGGCCAGATCAATGTATTGTGGGTCAATAGAGATTTCCCGAATCACGTGAATGACTGGGTGAGACCTTTGCGGACAAAAAGGAACGATCAGAGGAATGTGAAAAGAAGACTCGCCAAATACGCTTTTTATACCTGAAGAGCACCACTGAATTATTGAGCGAGCCCACGGCGAGGTCTGGATAGTGGTTCTCATCCACATCCAAGCCACCTGAGATGGAGTATCCAAAACGCCTCACTTCAAAGTCTCGGCCATCCAGCACCTAAATTGTCACAGGGAATACACAATGACCTGTTTACGTCCACTCCTTAAAAAAAGTTGTTGGGTTTTTTTTACATCTTTAAAAAAAAAAACCTCACCTGAGCGGGTTTGGTTTCGATTCCTGCATCCGAGCCTCGATAGATGAACACCTTGCCGTCCCCGTCGAACGGAGCTCCAACAGCGATGTCTGGGCAAGGGTTATAACAGTTATGAATTTTTCATTCGAGTTATTTTTTTCCTTTCCTTTTGACTTTTGCTTTTTAAATTCAGTTGGTTTAATTTCGTTTTTACAGCAGGAGGTTATTTTTGGAACGTAACCCCCGTGATAAATGAGGGACCACGGAATAGCAAAAATTAAATAAATACATTTTTAAGCGTGTTATTTGGTTATTGTATTTAGTTTTGGTTCATTTTATAAACATAGCATGTCATTTCATATAGTTTGCATTGTTTTAAAATATTTTTTTGTTTTTATCTTATTTCATTTTTTAAGTTTCGTTTTTTTTTTTTGGGGGGTGGGGGGTTAGTTTACATTGACTAATATTCTTGGTCTGCACTTCCCTTTATGCAAGTCACTGTTTTTCTGGGGATTTTTAGTATAAAGATGGGTTCTCAAAGTTTTTGGATTCAGGGAACTTTGCAGGGGGACATTTTTCCAAGGACCCCCTCAGAAATCCAACACATATTAAACATAACTACCACATACAACTCCAAAATGCTCTTGTCTGTAAAAAGGTGCCTGTTTTTGAGTACCGGTAATCGTAATTGTACAATAACAAATTTATAGATATAGAGAAAAAACTTGTAAAGTTGTAAACATACAGTTATATAGGTTAGGTAGCAGTAATTGTTTTAATAGGCTTCACGCAGTTTTGACAAACATTTCACGAAAGGACTCTGGTATGTGTCGCGTCTCTCAAAAGTCAAGCCAGTTTGAAGGAAATTATTGAACACATACAACTTTTGGTTCAGTTTTAAAAGGACACTTGGTCATTTGCAGGAACGCAATGTTTTATGCTGTGATAAAAAATAAAAAATAAACAGTCATGCTTGTCTGAAAATACAAGAGCGTAAATTCAACATAAGACTCTGAATGCATTTCTGCATTCCCCAACGGCGTTTGACTCTCACCTCCATATCCGTCCTGGTCCAGATCGCCGATGTTGTTGACCGTCATGCCAAACATGGAGTCATACGTCCCATTGAGACGGATGGGCCGGGCCTGATCGTCCCAGTGACCGAAGGGGTTCAGGTATACGTAGACAGCACCGCCGATCTCTGCCTTACGGTCAAAGAAGTTGGGCGCTCCCACAATCAGGTCAGTCCAGCTAAAGAGAGGAACAATTATTAAATAACCCTTCAAGACACGGTTATGGAGCAGCATTGATCACCTAGTTTCCATCAAGGAGTTTGGTTCATTTTTGTTCCATACTTGAATCTCACTCCGGTTTGTTTTTCAAGGCTTTTGTGTAGTACCTCACTGTCATATTGTCATGCTATGACACTATTGTCATGCTTTATTGTTCTCAGATAGTCACCCGTATTTGTTTAGCATCAGGGTTTTCCATATCCCAGCCTTAAACTTCCTGAACTGAACCGTCGCATTTGGTGGAAATTGAAGTACGGAAGACACCCGCGTCTACTCTCTCTCCTCACCCATCATTGTTGAGATCAGTGGTCGCCACGGAGTAGCCGAAGGAAGATGCCAGCTCCTCTCCCCAGAAAATGTGCTCGGGCACCAGCCGGTAAACGTTGTCCTTGCGTAGCAGCACCACAGCCCCCGTGTGATTTGCCCGCGGTGCACCCGCCACAAAGGTCAACTCTCCAAGTCTCATTATTCCCATGGCCGAGTCGACAGAGAATCCTGGCCAAGGAGGCGAAAGGGGGGTAGTTAGACTCAGGCATTAGTAGTATTGACCATGGGGGGGTGTGGGTGCTGCTCTATTCTCATCTTCTGACTAATGAAATGTATGCCTAAAGTGACTATTGATTTTATGCCCAACCCCAGATGGGGCTTGCAAGTGCTCGTCGGTCCGCCAGTATGTGGGGTGATCTATGGAGCTTTTCAGCTCATGTCTCGTGAGGTCTGCATCGCTTACTTTTAGTGAAGGCATGTAAACATTGTGACGAGACATTAACCAGATTTACAGCCTTGAGCAGGGATTCCTAAACTGAGGCGAGTACTCTCTGGGGCATTTGTGACGTTAATGGTCTAATGATGACACATATGGATTCCCCCCGCATGCCCCCCCATAATTATGGGCTTTGTTTTGATGATAGGTGCTCCAACTTTTGAAAACTGTGGCGCACCCACACGGTGGATAGGCTACAGTGACAATACAATAATAACTCAATTAGTTTTGTGTGTGTTTTATGTGTGTGTTTGTGTGTGTGTATACAGTGTAGAAGTACGATTGTGGCAGGTGTCAAAGAGTATGTGTGGTGTGTTTGGGTCAAAACAACAACAACAACAACAACAAAAACAGATCATTAACTATCTAAACAGAAGCAGGCACATGCATTTGTTGCAACATGCTAGGGGTGTGAGTGACAAAAGTGGGGATGGTCTGTCTCACACTTAACATGTGGTTTAGAAAAAAAAAAAAAAAAGGAGGCGACAAGGCCAGGACAAACATCGTGCAGCTCTGAGGACAGCAGGTGAAGAATGTCTGCAGTGTAAAACATAAAAGCGAGGTCAGAGGGGCTACTTTGGCCACACATAGTGTTTACAAGTTCAAGCGCAAATTATCGGTAATAGAAACTAGATCCACTTGGGAGACGGTAAGCAATGATAATCAAATAAGATGAAAATAAAACATTGTTTCTGATATTTTAGTCAAAGCGGTTTTTCTGAGCGTATAGTATTTAATTGCACATATAATGTAATTGTTACATTTACAAATGTATCACTATATTTTTTACCAAAAAAAATATTTTTTAAAAATTCCAAACATGTTCAGTTTAGGTCATTTTACTATCAGAATTGTTTAAAAAAACATTCCAATTTATTTCAATTCTTCACGATTAACTTTTGTTACTAAATTCTCCTAAGAACAGACTTTGTTCCTCGGGCATGCAGTTGTGTCATTTCTTCTTGTTAGGATCAATGGAGGTCATGTGAGTTATTAAAAAAAATCAAGGCTAAAATGTCACAAGGGAATTAGTGCTGTCTAGGGAACGGCAAAATAAGGAATGGGGCGAAAGGATGAACAGGACTGGAAGGTATGTGAATTAAGAGATTTACGGAGATCCACGCAGTCAGTGAGACGAGAGAACACCGCAATCCAACGTTAACGATGAAAAGGTCCCGTTAAGTCAACAATGGGTCATTAAGCTTAAACACGACATAGGCAAAAAATACCTCAAAAGAAGGTGATGCACTTAAAAAACACCCGATAGATCAACCCTTGTTAGTGAGCACACTGAAAAAAGACAACACAGATTTGGAAAACGCAGAATTGAGATGACAAAGACCTACAGACACAAGAGACAAACTCACTGTTGTTCCAAGAGACAACCACCCAGTGATGGTGGAATGCAGCCAATGCTGTTGAACCCTCCTGATTCAAATGATCAGGATCATGTTTAGGCTTCTGCAGAGCTTACTGATGAGCTGATCATTTGAATCAGTTGTGTTGGAGGGAGGAAATATCCAAAACAGGAAAGATGATCGCCCTCGAGAATAGAGTGTTGCCCACACCTGGTGTAGTGGTTCATTCATGTGCCTTCAGTATAGGGCATGGGCTTCATCTTCTAAACTTTGTCTGGATGGTTCGAATCAGACGTGATGAGTGGAATAGAAATGAACGGATGGATGGTTACGACTTTGATTTTTTGGGGGGGTGGTTGTCTCTTAACAGTAAAAGGGACAAAGTCCAACACAGATCAAAATCTGGACTGCAGAGAGGATTAACACTAAGAAGAAGAAAATTGATTTTAGGGCTACTTCTATGTCAGAAAAGGCCAATCAGGTCCAAAGAACAACACATCACACCTACAAACCTAAGTAGCTATTATGGGTTACATCCTCAAAGGCTGTGGGCTTCTTGGAGGGCTCCAGAGTTTTGTACAGCAGTGCGTCTTCAACTGGGCTAGCCATGAACAAGAGCCCTATGGCCCAAGACAGGAAAGGAAAGGAGGTAGAGGGACCAGTGCAGGTAGGGTGACAGGGTGGTGAAATGTGAGGGAGGTAAAGCGGGTGATGGAGAGGTTGGGTGAAAAAGAAAGGGGGAGAGGAGGGTGCAGGTGAGACAAGCCGTGATCGATCGATGCTGTGTTTTGGTGGGTGGGTGGGTGGCAGCAGTTTTTTCTTGCAGAAACCTCCCCGGCTCGAGTGACAGCCCTCCGGGTTCAGAGTGTACCCTGATGTCTCAAGGCCGTCATCGGATCATTTGGAACCAAATATAATTTCCGGTCCAGAAATTCCAGACACCAAATCCCAGCCATGAATGAGTTGAAAATCTCAAGGTTTCTGGCCATGAATAAACCCGCAGGAATAGATAGGGTCACTGCTCGAGTTGCAGCCTGGGGCTATATCTGAGAGCTGGTGGGGGTACAGTCTGAGCCCTAGTCGCCGTTCTCCACCAGACCCTCGCTTCCGCTCCAGCAGTGAGCAGGGAGGGCAACTCCTACCCAGGTAACTGTGGTAGGGCACAGGGATGAGCCGGGCATTAAGCTGTTTCTGATCCGCCACCTCGTAGGGTCCGTCATCATAGAAACCAAGGTCGAGCAGCGTCTGATTAAGCAGCTGCACGCGCATTTCACCTGAAATGGAAACGTGTGAGGCCACAACATAGCCATAAGAAACATTTGTACCCTCCCAACACACTGGTGGTATAACCATCTTGACGATGACACTTCAGACAAGCACAAAATGGAACATACTTTGACCTGTACTATTCTGCAGTATTCATCCTTTGTGCTGCTGCTCTGGGTCCAATTGTAAGATCGTATCATCAGTCAATTTCTTTTTGATCATGTTATTCTGTTAAATAGTCGAAAGCTGAACATACACTGTGTGTTAGAATGGGGCGTTCAAAGAATGATGGCAAATGGCCATATAGCCAGATGGATTTCCAGTCAGAAATTCTGGGGTGATCTTGCAACAGTTAAATCAAAATTACGACTAGATGAAAGTAGCGTATCGGGCATCTGTCATCATAAGTGCATTGGAATCGGCTCCTGCTCACCTTGTAACCCTGAATATGATAAGTAGTAGAAAAAGGATGGCTGGATGGATCTGATTCTGAAGACCCTCGTCACAATCAAACTACTGTATATGAGATCACTAAGAATTCTTAGCTGTGAGGAAAATCATTTACAGATGGTGTGAGATAGAAAAAGAAATCAGGGACATGGAGAAGACCTCAGAGAAGTGCCCTGAGACTTTTTCCTTACGTGCGCAAAGTGAATGCACATAATGCTAAAATTGCGAGAACAGTCCTTGGATGGAAGACTGAGGACAAGTTTACTTTCCAGTTGGCATTTTGTGGGTCAAGAAAACCCAAGCATTTTATATTTACTACAGCAAGAACTTTGGTTTGATGGGAGACTTCAGACATTTCCTCTTTGCAATTGGCAGATGGTTTGTCATCCGCATGACTAATTGTCATCAACATTTATTAACAGCACTGAAAATGTAGAAACAAGTTGTCAGTTTACCATCTTGACCATTTCCTGTTAGTTTTTTTCTCGTGTACATTTACTGACTAAACAAGAAGAAAGAGTCTGCAAAAGTTCGATTTCAACGCGTTCATAGCGGCATCTTCATTCCTACAGGCCACCGCACCTTTCCAGTTGTACGTGCCCGGGGCCCCAAACAAGATGAAGTTGTTGTCTGGGGTGAAACTGACGGAAAGACCCTGCTGACAGAAGCCAAACTGCTCGTGACCCTGCGGCCGACCCTCACAGAACTTCCATTCTCCTCCGTCTAGGTCGTCTCGCTCCGTCAGGTCTTCACTCAGGACGTAGCAGCGTCCAATGGGATCACGCGTCTCGGAGGGTTGGTGCACACGCTGCCTGAGCTCGTACAGGTGAGCGCAGGTCTGCGGAGAAATAGTAACCAACCTTTGTGCTATGACAGAACATGTTTTTTTAAATCAAGAGATCCTGACATGACCTTGCTTATTTGACAATAAAGTTGTACTTCACTTGACTTGACTTGACTTACCACCACCTTCCCTCCAATGCCTTGGCTCTTGACAGTAACTCCCAGCCACTGGTTGTCTTTGTTCTCTTTATTTAGACTCACTGCAGGAGAAGAATAGGAAACAAGATGAAAAATAAGTCTCGGATCTGGTCCTAGTGACAAGGTGGCCTATACGCCTCAAATTTCTAAAACACGGCCCTTTAGGTTAATGGAACCAGGAATGTTATTTGTTACTTTGATATTGTTTCACTCTATCAGATGTGACTCAATGGAATTATGTGCACAGTTGAAAATGAATCAAAACTTACCTTCACCATCAATGTCCACCCTCTCACAGTCATATTCCTCAGGCGTGATAGGACACTTGAACAAAGCACCCGGTCGACTACCTCGCAACAAACCCTGGCCGGCAGCCTGCGGCGCCCCCACCAGGATCCTAAAGCAACACAAATTTAAGAGTCACTATGATGGATGATCCCAGGATGAATCGATCCACGTATCGAGGATGAATCCAATCTACAAATGTTGGTCAGTATACAGATCAGTCATTAGACGTAGCACCACCAGTTAATGTGTGAGATCTAAGGATTATTCAAGGAATCATTGACACTGATATTTTGACCTCTGTTTGATTGTGTACATTTAATACTCCAATCTCGAACAGATTCACGTCAGTCACAGGACAACATGCAGAAACTAAAAGTGCAATCTGCACTAGTAGGAGATAGAAAACATGGTTTCACATTATCTTGACTGCGGTACAGCTCTGCGTGGGCTCTATCTCATTTGCTTTGGTTCTCAACACTCGGCCAACACTACGTGAAGGCGAGCAAAAGCCTTTATTCTCACTGAGCTGGGTGCTGATATTTGGGGGGGGGGGGGGGGTGGCAGAGCCGCTGCCCTCTGCCTTATTAGGAGCGCAGATTCTTAGGCTTACCGGCTATTTTAAAAACTGAATGTTGGGCCACATTCCAGCCAACGCTGTCAGCCATGGCGGATGCATGGAAGCAAGTCGTCAAGACACAGATGGGAAGTGGGGGGAGTAGGGAAAGTAACGAGGGAAAGTTAAAATAGGACAAGTAAAAATAGTTAGCCTCAAGGATCATCTTTTGTTTTCGGCTTAGTCAAGCATGTGTGACTAAATTGCTCTCTTCGGTCAGAGTATGGTTCCGTAGTAAATGAGTAAATTTAAAATGTAACAGTTAATTAACAATTCATTTTGGTCTGACATTTCACAAACTACATTTATGTTGAGTTTCAACAGTAATTTGTTACAATGATAGCATTAGCAAGTTAGCCTTTCACAGTAGTTTTGGTAAGCAGGAGAGTTTCAGTGGGCTGAACAGTTAACGCTTTCATCTCACGTGTCAACAATTGTGTACAACGAATGAAGATCATTGCAGCAGCCGTACTACTTATTTTTTTCTGACCGCATCCGCCTGAAGGAGGCATCTATTTTTATGTGCCTAACATTGATAAGATTCCACAATTGCATGTAGTCCGGCCTTTTGCACACCGTAATTCCTCATTGTTCAGCGATGAGACAAAGTCTCTTTGTCATTTTCAATTGCTAGCTCATCTTTCAGCAAACCCACGACATGCACTACGAAGCTTTGTGAGATTTATCTGTGTGTGTGTGTGTGTGTGTGTGTGTGTGCACCCATATGCATGTGTGTGTTAGTGGCGTAACATAAATAAAATTACCCCACCACCACCACCACACACACACACACATTGTTGACATGGCCACACTGTACTGTACACTGCCGTCATGAGACCGTGAGATCATATTCGGCAGTTGGGTTTTATTTGGAAAAACCAGCATTAACTGTCCACATTACATAGCAGAAAATTCAACATATGACAATTAATCCACTAAGGGATTAGATAAATACCTGCGCTAGGTGCCCCTTCTTATGGAATCGTGCAGACAAGCTGAATGCTCACTGATTTCGCCTGAAAGTAGTTCATGCACAGGTCAAACTAACCAAAAATGGCCATACCCTTTGTCTGCTCACTGACAGAGTGTGATGTGTTCTTTTTTGTTGCCTGGATAACAGCAAAAATTACATTTCTCATAATTTTTCATAATATGATGACAACCAGTATTTGCTACCTAGTCATTAGTAGTTGTTGGTGTTTATGTGTGAAACCTGGTTGGCAATCACCCATTGATAACAGTCCTCTCATTGGCTGAGGTGGGGTTTTTTTCAACATTTTCAAAATAATACTTCACAATTAAAATTATGTCTAATCATGAATTAGTTTCCATTTACAGAACAGTAATCATTTATTCTACAAAAAATTGAAATGTGAGAATGCATAATGGCAAATATAAAATTGTATTTTTAAAAAAATCACATTTTTTTTTTTTATTGTACTAGAGTAAGGTGTCATTGCACATCCACTACAGTAGGTGACATAAAACAGAACATTTGTGACATCTGGTGTGGCATACACACCGAGTCACATTGTTGTTATGCTATAGAACAGTACCATAGGTATCAACTGAACAGCTGCTAATAATGCTTGGAAGACAAACACTGTGCACCGATAACAAGATTTGTCACCTAAATTAAGTTGGTGTTAAACCGATGAAGACCAGACTGTGACCAAACATATGCCACCAACAAGCAGTCAATGACTGATCAATAACTGACACTAACAGCAATTAGCGATATGAAGATGAAGGATTTTCTTCTTAGAACATAAACAGCAAAACATACCAGAAACTTGCGCTTGCCACATTATTCATTGACCCTAACCCTCACACACCCAGTGCAGTCCAAGGAGTCACATCTCTGCAGACAACAGAGTTCAACATCACTTGCCTTTGCATACATACTGTAAATGTACCTATAATTATGATTTTACTCAAATGGACGGACACAGGGACTGGTTATATATATCGGAAACATTTAACCCAGGGTCCAATAATAATGAGGGGAGCTCAGAGGTGCCTGTGTTAAGCACATTTGTCCATCGGTGTTTAGTAGCAACCAGTTCTCTCACTAAAAGTCAGCTGGCGATGAGGATAAGTGACAGAAAATGGATGGATGGGTACCTTATTTCTATCAGCACAAACTCTCCGATATCTTTTCCAACCATAATATTCCACGAATGGACCGTGGACAACCATCCGATTTTGTGAAACATTAGTTGGACACTCAACATTTTCTCCAGGATTTCTGATTGATGAACCACCAAATCTCTTCTCCCACACTTAATATGTTGGATGGACAACATACTTTGGAAGGCAGCTTTGGAGAATCAGCAGGGGGGTGAGGGGCTCATCCTCTTATTGTCCCGAGCTAAGACTGTGACCTCTGATCTGGATGCACAAACACACATTTGCAAAAGGCCAACATGGGCAGCCGCACAGACATGACTACGTGCCTGAATCTTTATCCACACGTGTGCATAGCTGACAGTAAAAATCTACCTACCCTAACTGTCTAAACGAGGGCTTAGTATCCGTACCGCCGCCTGTCTTTAAAACAATTGTTTTCGGGGAAATCTCGCTGTGGAAAGCAACAGCTGAGAATGAGGTGCTCTGAATCATGATTTGTGCCACCATGAGCCAAAGAAGGAGGGCATAGCTAATGCATAAAAAAGTGGGGAAAGAGAGTGACAGAGACAGCTGGCAATCCATGCGAAAACCCCTTCGGGACGCTGTGGTTCAGTGCCAGGGGAGGTGATTCAACACAATGATTTGTTTCAAAAGAAGTTTTTGAAAGAAAAAAAAAACAATTGGGCCAACTGCAAAATTCCCTCTGAAATTTTATCTCATGATCCAGATTATTTTTTTTTTTTGTTCTACTTCTTCCTTTCATAACTTTGCTGCTGTGAATTTGGAATTTCTCCATTGCGAGACTAATAAAGGTTTACTTAAGTGTTTTCTTTTCTTAAGATATTGATTGCAGTACCATTGGGAAACTTTGAGATTTGAAGACAAACAGTTCCAGAAATGATGGATGCCAGCCCTCCATTTTCTAGACTCCTTTACCTACTCAGAGTTATGGGTGAGCTGGTGTCTATCCAAGCTGTTGGGGCAAAGGTCAAATACCCTGTCTGACCTGGTGGTGTAAAATTCAGAGTGAAAAAACTTTAATCGTTTTGTTTTTAAGTAAATATGATTTTTTTTCACTTTATTACAGCCCTAATATGTGCCATGCTAAAATTGTTTGCTTTTTGCACCACATGAGACAAGTGAGACTTGTGTCACATACATCTTGAACTAGTCTCTCACCCCTCACAGGCTGGCCCTCTATTGATCAACATGCAAATGACGATTTCCAATGCGCAACTAATTGGCCCTTTAGGAGAATATTCACATCTGTTCTGGAAGATCCAATGCTATTCTCCTCCTTATTAATCAATTGATCCATCCATTTACAAGTTTACCTACTGGGACTGTAAAATCTACTGGTAGATTTTACATGGCATACGATGGATGACAGCTATCCATCTATATATTTTTGATCCACAGTAAGAGAAAAAAATTCCAAAAGGAACATTTATTCTTACATCGGACTGCAAGACAAACCCGTCAAATAAAATGGTTTAATATCCTGGTTGGTTCGTGACAGCTACTGTATCGAGATGCTATCATCTGATTGATTCAACCGCAAGCATGTGTGCGCACACACGCACGCGCACGCCTTTAATCAAAAGGTGAGGTGGCTTATTCATCCCCACGGCTCCTGTTTGTGTTCGACCCTCCCCCATGTTAGGAGAACATGAGCGCCAGGGTCGACCTCTTGCTTTCTCCTCAAACAACCTTGATGACACTTGAATAATTAAACACTAAAAACAAACGTGTCACCGACGATCTCGAAGTGGAAAGGATGCCGTTTTTTCCTGCTCTCAGTGCGGCTGAAGTTGTGTTTTTCTTGCTGACGGTGCACATTGTCCCCGCTCTCACTCGGCTAATATTCCTGAAAGCTTTCAGGCCTGGTACCAACGCTTCCCGCCGAGCTTTTGTCCGGGTCATGGCAGACCGACGGATTGCTAAATAGACAGCCAGCGAATGCTGTTCATGGTGAGAGTCTAATAAATCCTTACTCCTTGTAGGTAAGCAGTGAGAAAAACGGGCGACTCGGATGCGCTGCCAAGGCTTTCACGTGAATGGGCTGCAGGAGATTTAATGACAAGAGTTACTGTAGACAGATCATGAATTGAGTTGGGCGATGGGGGAGGCCATTCTTAATCCATGACGGAGGAAGGCTAAGAGGTGAGGGGCCTTCTTTTATTGTGCCTTTGTGATGCAAATCAACAAGTCCGTTTTGTGTGTGACAGAATGGTGCAGGGACATTGTGACACATTTAAAGGCATGTCAAACTCATTCTAATCACAGGCCATATTGTAATTATGGTTTCTTTCGGAGGGCTGTTATGACTCTAACACCATATAAATGTATAATTGCCTCATCAATTGAATTTAGAAGTTAATATAGTTTTAATTCCTTCTGTCATTTTTCTCCAACAATTCATAACCCCAACGTCATCCGCAGGGATGATGCCGAGAGTTGGAAATGACTTCCTTGAATACAAAAGCTGACCTAAAGGGTTCAGAGGATAAAGAGGAAGCACAATAGACGTCTTTGAAGGCCGCATTGGCGAAACAGCACTGATGATTTGTGAGCTGCAGAAAGACACTGCATCACCCGTGCTAGACTTTCAACTAAACACCGAGGCAGGAAAAAGGATGTAGCACTTCCATTGGATTGGGTCCAGCATTCAAACTGATGTGGTGGCAGTGCGCCAAACACATCGACGAAGAAGGCTACATGCTTTGGAAACATGGATGATTAACACCAGTAAAACGTGAGTGCTTCATTTGAGTGGAAGTGCTTGATTGCATTAAGTGAAAGCAAGATTGCCACACCACTGCAGTTGGAACGTTACAGCTACGTGACTTTCATCAATTACGTTAAACACAGGGGCAGTTTGGTGGCTTCGTGATTAGCATGTCTGCCGCACAGTTCTGAGATTTGGGCCTTCCGTTGAGGAGTTTGCGTGATTTCACCAAGTACACGGAGGTGTGAATGGGATGCGGTATCTGCAGACGATGCACCATTTGTATTTTAAATGGAATAGATTATTTATTGGTTACTTTTAATTTATCCAATCTTTATTTTTGATTTTAAGGAGTTATATTTGCTCTCGTTTTCCTGGATGATCTACAGTACGTCTCTACCCTCACCCATAGTCACAAGCTGTGGTTCATGACCGACACAAGCGGCTGAAATGAGTTTCCTCCACAGGGTGCCTGGGCTCTCCCTGAGAGATACCAGTAGGTTGAGAAGAGTCGAGCCACTGCTCCTCCACATTGGAAAGAGCCGTATGAGGAGGCTCAGGCATCTAGTCAGATTGCCTCCTGGATGCTTCTGCACACGTCCGATGGGGAGGACGCCACTGAGAATACTCAAATCACGCTGGCAAATGTCTCCTGGCTGGCCTAGGAAGACCTCGGGAAGAGCTGGATGAAGTGGATGGGGGTAGGGAAGTCTGGGCTATAAAATGTTATCATTTTTTAAATTGTGATTTCATTTTTTTTTCAATTCTATATTTTTTCATTTTAAAATATTGTAATTGTTATTTTATATTTAAATATTTATTGTGTATTTTTAAATATGCATTGACATTTTAAAAACGGTGTATTTTATTCGTAATTATTTTGATCTTTTTGTTTTTTTCATTCATTTTCCATTTTTATTTTAAATTTGAAGTTATAATCAGTATTTTTACTTTAAATTAATTTTTATTTTTATCTGAATATTTTAAAATATATCTTCAACTGTATTGATTTTTATTTTTTGTTTTGTTTATTGTAGTGGCTGTATTTTATTTTGTTCACAAATGTTTTCAATTTGATATAGTTCTTCATTTGCAAATCTATTTTACTTTATCTTTGTTTTCATGTTTTAAGAAGATGAATTTTATTCATATTTCCTTAATCGGCACCTTCTAACCACGTCTTCCTTTTTTTTGAAAATGAGACTCTTGATCCAGTTTGTGTTGAAAATGGTCCGATGTTGAATTTGCTGTTGTGAGTGACAGCTGGGGGCTTGAACACGAGGAGTTTCCTGTCTTCCCCATGTGCTCAACTATTAGTGGAAGCGCTTGTCATTTCAGTATAAATAGCACATGCACACATAACTCCCACTCGAATGCCCCCGTCGTCTGTCTGACAGTAGTGGCAGCAGCAGCAGATTGTTAAACCGCTTTGAGATGCCAGCAGCCCTCCGCGTCCAAGTCCAAGTAACAGAAGCAAGTGCTTGTGCGCACACTGAGGAGATTGTGTGTGGCGCGGTACAAAGACACTACAGTAGCTCACTGCACCAACCCCAAGAAGCCGGGCATCAGCGTGGGCTTCAAGATGCCTTCTGCTGATGGCCGTCTTTCACAAAGCTGTTTTGATTTTTACAAAACGTCTTTGTGCCTCCGATTAATGATGCTCACGTCTGCACGGAAACTAAGAACACCTTATTTTCACTTCACCAGTGACGGGGTGTGTACATGTGAGGCCACAGCATTTGATGCTTAGGATTTGCAGTTTTATAAGCATATTTGCGTGAATGCATACTCTAGGAGTTCTGTGTTATCCAGACTTTTTTCTTCATTTCTTCATCTTTTTTATATCAGGATGTACTCAAGGGGATGCCACTATTTCAGGAAATACAGTCCATCTAATAAAGGATTGGTTGGTTTTCTGTCAGGTAGTAAGTTTTTCGTAACTTTGTGTTGCTGCTTACATCAGGGCCAAGTAGGTACTGGGAGTTTCTGTGAAAAAAAAATCTTGCTATGTGACACTGACTTTTCAATGCTCATTCGTGCTATCTGCAAGTCTGGAGTGCAACAGCATTGGTCTGTCAGGATTTTTCGAGTGTCAGAAGGAGTGTTTCGGGTTGTATTGGATCGTGTGAACCGAATGAAGTGTCTGGAACTTCAAAGGAGTTATCATCATATCACAATCAGCAATTGCAATGCAGTGCAGTGTGACCTCAGGCAAGAGTCACACACAAAAAGCTCTGCCGCATTCAAAGAGCAGATGCATCACTATAGCATCTGATTTCAACAGTTCGGGGCAAGATGTCTCATCATGGCACAATTTAGAATGCGTCATCTGAACCGCTTAATGGTAATGTATTATTCATACAGGAGAGTCAGTTTCCTTGCATTTGTTTGATGAATAATAAAGGTTGCTTTCAGGATCAAATCTATTCAGCTCATGCTGAGGTTGTGATATTGATATCTTCATTTCTGGGAATTGGACCCATAATGCGGCATGTAGCATTGATATGTTTACTTTTAGGCCATTCTGTTTTGAGATATTACACCTTTTGTAAACTTTTTCCAACATGCAAATGCCTTATTCCTACTAACCCCACATTTCATTTTAATCATGCAAATATTTTTTATGTTTACAGATTAAGTAGTGGGAGGGGGCGGGGGGACAATGTGTGTGTTATTATAGCATCCCTCTATTACATTTTTTATGTACTTTTAACTGTATTCGCAGTTTAGGAATCCTTGTTTTACTCTAATCATTACACAAGGACTTGGCGATTCCACCACCAAAACTTAGTAGGAAGTCTGAAACTTGACCTTTCCAACAAAAATGGTGTATGCTGTCTTCTCCACATAATAAATCACGTAACACTTTTAATATATCTGGACGTTATTTAGTCGTAGTAGTAATTGGTAGTGTGTGTGTGCGTGTGTGCCATGTTTGTATGAATGTACATACAATACATCCTCACTTCTGATTCGAAATTCAAATGATCTCCATCACCTTTTGTCTGTTTTGTAACACTCTCTGACAAATACTATGATCAACCACCAGCTGATTATAATGGTTGCATTGTAGCGCTACAATCTGTTGGCCATAAGCTAATATTTTTGTTTGTTTGCTTGTTTGTTTTCACTTTCACAGCTAAACGATCACACCAGAATTGGCCGAGACTATTGTCCACCAACTACGATAAAAAAATAAGTAAAGACAAATTTTAAAATGCCGTACATGTCGCTGAAATGGTAAATGGCACTTACAAAGTGCTTTTATCTACACCATGTTAAAGAAAGTAAAACTAACAGTGGTAGCTGAAATTGAGGTTGATACGGGCAAAGTAAAAAATAAAATTGCTAATTAATTAATTAAGGTATTGATTTATTTTTTGGGGGGTTCAACAGAACAATAATTTATAATGCTTACTTTTTGTTGTTGTTTTTATATCTATTATTGTAATAAAATTCCACTCCGGGTAAATAGAATTGGATCCATTCATTTGTGTACCAAATATTGTGGCCGTTGAGAGTAAACATGTCCTCGAGCGTTGCCATCCAACAATATTTAGCTGAAAATATCAGCCAGTCGTCCATACATAGCGATGGAGTGATGTTATGAGCACCCACGTTTCCACACCATCCATGCCATCGCTTTCTTGACTATCTTCAGGTCTCTCCTCAGCGCAGCAATCTGACACTTTTGGCTCAAGTCACTTTAAATAAGACACAGCCATGCTGCTGCACTGTATATGTACTGAATTACTTTTTACACAGTGGCTTTGCAGCTGATGTCACAGCGTTGGTCTGAGCAGGCGACAGCGTGACTGCGGTGCAGCTAAAGTGGGCAGTTGACAGTTAAAAATGGAGGAATACTTTTATTAGCGTGGTGCTGTCTACTGTAGAGAGGTCTTTATTTGTTCAGATAAATTCTCTGGACCACATGCGCCCACACTTTTTCAGCATGTGAGCTACTTATAAAATGATCGAGTCCAAATTACCTATTTATTTATTTATTTATTTATTTGAATTACATTTAAAATTCCTAATATGTGCGGTATATGTTGATGTACTTTGCATAACTGCATGATCCCATACATATACACGGTGACATGCAACAGATGTAAGACTGACTGCTCTGTATGTCAATCAAGTGTCAAATTTCACATCGGATGATAGGCGGGAGCCTAACATTTTTTTGTTTCCCTTCATGATGCTTCAATAAGAGAAGGATTGCTTTTAGCCATGTCTGTCACCTTTTGTTTTTTTTGTTTTTTTTGCATGACAGTGCATGCTGGTTGTGTAACTCCCTCTTCTCGAATCAAAAAGAAGGAAGAGCACATAAATGGGTGCAGTAAGGATCTGCATACTTCAAATCAATACAGCGCTTAATAGCTTGCATTAATCATTTCTCTGCACATATGCGCATAAGTCCCACTCAGTTGCTGCTTGGCAGCGCTTCTAAAGTGAAAAAAAAAGACCACAGGATGAGATTGTACAAACAGCTGGAATGGAGTGAGGGCCTGATTTTAGAGAAAGAATACGTCAATTCTTGGATGGAGGAATACTGATGACAATCAATAAACCTGAAAGACGTGTTTAATGAAACGATCTCCAACGTCTGCTGATTCATCACATGTTCCCACCCGCCCTTGACTTCCCGTTCACTCCATTAGCTGAATGCACAGCGTATATTCAAGTCATGCACCCATTTGAATTACGGGTATCCCGACAATCGTTTGGCACAACGATGCAACAACACCAATCCAGTGGCAGAATTTTTATTCTCCACTTGGTGTTGCAGCAACAAAGTATGTAACACGATGTACGAATCTCCCCAGATACAGAGTGTTGATGTATATTTAAGTTTTTGGGGCCAAGTGGTAACAATTCTACATTCCATGGAGAGTAATTAAACTTGGCTGCCAAGATCCGCCCAAACTCACAACTTTGGCTCTGAAACAATATCCCTCTTTCGAGTACAGTAGACCCCCTTGGAAAATGCTTAATGATGGTTTATCAGATTTTTCACAACTACTTTTTGAGGGTAATATGCAATGCTTTTATAATGGGTGTGCCTAGCCCTTGTGAATAACAGGGGCCCACTGTACAGTGATTCCCAATTACTGTGCACTGTGCGACGATCAAATTTCAATTCATTGTTATGAAAATTATTGATTTACATTTGTGTTGATTCATCTATGCCAGAGACACAATCTGCGTAACCATCTGTTACCATGCATACATCAGAATGATAGCTTTATGGTTTTCTTAGATTAATACGTGAGTAACGTGAGATAACATCATCTTAAGTTATATACAGTACATATCTTTGTTTTTTTGTGTTTTTAATGTAAATTATTTTTCCATGCCTTAATTAAACATTGGGAAACACTGGTCTACTCTACCCAGTGAGGCCTGACTGATTAATCGGCCAGCCTATTTAATCTGCCAATATTATTTTATTTTTAGTTTTGCTGCTGGAGGCTGTAAATTTCCCCAGTGTGGGACGAATAAAGGATATCTTACTTACTTAAAGTTTTTATTTATTTTTTTAAATTGGCAGAAAAATGAAGATTTTTTGCCTTTTTTGCATGTGAACAAATGCAACCAGAAGATAAAGATAATCACATGTAAACATTCCACCCACCTCCCAAACAAATCTGAAAAACATTGGCCATTTTTTGCCGATGTTTCTCTATGCTCTAAAGTTGAACAAATGCTGAAGGACAAAGTATTGTAAAGTAGTCAAATGTTTTGCCTGTAATTCATATCTTTATTGCTGGCACCAAAAAGTATTTTTATTTATGATATATTATTAATTAATTAATTAATCAATCATGCCATTCATCAGCATTTTACTCTGCCAATTTTTAGCCATAAGGCTAAAATAAAATCAATTTCAATCAATCCCTAAAACCCAGTCAAGCCCACAGCATGTATTTTTCTTCATTTGATCTTTAGTTTGACAGCATATTTTAACTAGGAGTGGCATTAATTAACTTTTTGTCCACTGTCAGGAAATATGCTGAATTCAGTTGGGTTCTTTTTTTTCTTTTTTTTTTTCACAAGTCAAAGCAAAAAACAAAAAATAAACAATCAGCCACAAGATGGTGAATATCTCATGAAACTCATGTCACTCAAATTTCCAGGGTCCAATGTGCTTTTGTAGATTAAATGTATAATGTTTGTAACTGGGGCGGCCCGGCGGTCGACTGGTTCGCACTCGAAAGCAATGGAACACTCTAAATTGTCCCTAGATATGATAGTGAGCGCAGATGGTTGTTCCTCTATGTGCGCCCTGCGATTGACTGGCAACCAGTTCGGAGTGTTGCCCGAAGACTGATGGGATTAGGCTGCAAAATGCACGTGACAGGTGGAAGTTGCAAACTCACCAGCTCTGAGGTTCTGGGGTGAGCTGCTGGTGGAGAGCGAGAGAGAAACCAAAAAAGGTCCCTCGGTCCCCCAGCTTGTGTAGCGTGTGAGTAGTATCCAGGTTGAAAGCCCCCACGTGGTTGAGGAGAGTCAGCAGAGCCCACAGGAGACCCATCCTGGCCCTCAGGTGTCCACCCAGGGCCGCTTCTGCCATGCTGAAGCTTCAAAAGCAGAATTAGAAGGTCTCCAAGCAATTCCGAGGAGGAAATCCTGATCTTGCGGCGGGAAATCCTCTTGTTGTGGCTTTTTAGTGCAGTCTGTGAAGCGGGCGGGGGGGTGGCAGCCTGGGCTCAATGTGCTCCCGTTGGCTACCAGAGTGCAAGTGTGCAGTCCGCGCCTCCTCCCCTCTCCTGCTCCTCTGCGCACCCGGGGGAGACGAGGGACGACAAGTGCCTTGAATAGCCCCACTCACTCCTCCCCCCTTCATCCTTAGACACACACACACACACACATACACACGTACACACACACACACACACACACACACACGCACGTTCTCAGCTGACAGCAACACTCAAAGGACCGCTGCCAAAATACCAGGCAAGGTTGTCAAGGTACTTGGGAGCTACTGAATAGAGACAGAGTGGGTGAAGAAAAAATAAATATATAAAAATACACCAGACAGTTTTATTTATCTGCTGGGTTCACACAGTCCAAAAGACTTCAATTTTTAGATGCCACTCATTGAAATGCATGGAAAGATGCAGTTGGACTGTTGGGAAATGTATGTGTACTTGAGGCATTTTAAAACTTATTTTAATTTGTTTGTTTTGCATTGAAATGTCAAACATGTCTTCGTCATATTTTTGGTAATAGTACCTGTAGGTCAGCAGTGTTTCATGTTTTACTTCTTCATTGCGATAATGATATTTTTGCTTTTAGCTTGTTCACGGCTAGGCTTTAGACCAGTGGTCACCAACATGGTGCCCGCGGGCACCAGGTAGCCCGTGAAGACCACTTGAGTAGCCCGCCAGTGCCTGGACATTGTGATTTGCTAGTAGAAATTATGATTTAAAAATGCAAACATTGGCAGTACTGTGAGACATTTCGAAACACGATCAAAGTCTGACAATTTAAATCATCAAGTATTAAAAATAACACATCCTCATATTATTGAAGGTATTTTGGACAAATATGTTATTTCAGACGTGTATCAATTTGGTAGCCCTTCACACAATCGGTACACATGAAGTTGCTCTCACCCTCAAAAATGTTGGTGACACCTGCTTTAGACTGTATTGTGGCGCCTTTGAGATTTATTCCAGCAACACGCACATTAAAATGAGTGAAAATTTTCGCAAGAAAAATAGCACACTCATGAGAAAAATAGCACTATATAAAATTAGACTTTACATAAACATACCGTAATCATAGAAATATAATGTCAATAAATCAAACTGTTTTTGATTTAATTAACATTAATCTGTAATGTAACCAACTTTAAAAAGAATGCGTTATTGTTAGCGTAGGTAACAGATTTATTTCATAAAAGAATAATTAAATATAGAATGAAATAAAATACGAAACTTCAAAGCACTAACATTTATTTAATTTTTCTCAAATTCATCCATTTTCCATGCCACTTATTCACTCTAGCCTAACAGTTAGGATGGAGCCTCTATCAGCCTATAACGGATGTGATAATTATTTGTGTTTTAAGTTTGTTCAACATTCGATTCCAAAATGATCCAGGAACAAAACAAACAAAACAGAAAAAGGATGCGTGAAAACTGCTGGCAATTAAATAATCGGTATCATTCTGACGCAGCATACACCCCATGAAACAAGATGGGGATTTTGTTTTAATTGACATCATTCCTTCACATAAGCAGTTGGTGGATTCTATCCAAAATTAACTGGAACGTCCCACCCATCAGCCAAAAAAATATCTATGTTTATACTGTCCAGTAACTAAGAAACGGTGAACAGGAAGTAGCGCGCACGCATCCACACACACGCGCACACAATGGAGGGACAATCTGGACTAGATTAGAGAGTCCACATTGAGCTACAAAAAGTTGGACGTTTTGCAGTTTCTGTGAGAAGACAAAACCGTGGGAAAGGTCTATCCACACGTTGACTTTTGAAACTAGTTTACATGCCAGCCGTGTGTTGTCAGCTGCAGTTGGACCACCTGTGTGCAGCTGTCACCTCAACTGTTGCATGCAATAAACCGTCACATTTGTGACATATTAGATGACGATTAACGTGCTCGTCGTAAGTTACCTTCACACTTTGCGCTTTTTGATGAGACGAAAACAGAGGGATAGCCAGCAGGAGGCTTCAAAAAAATTTTACTTTACTGTTGTATTTTTCTGCAATCATTCTATTTCTGTTTTTTTTGTTTGTTTGTTTTTTTTACTGGTGGGGCAGGTGTACCGGTATATCCTATTCTAACATGTAAAAAAAAGTGTTATTTAATTTTTTGTTTTAAATCCCCTTTCATACTGTGTGGGAAAGTTCTGTGTAGACAACTTGGAGAGAGGGAATCAACGAATCCACTTGGGAGTTTGCTCCCACACACAAACCACGCATGTGAGATGCGCTGTGGCCCGCGCAAAACATTTTTTCAACAATCCAGATGGTGTTTTAAAGGATATCCTTAACTTTCCCAACAATGTTATCGTAAATTAAAATGTGTTCTTTAGTTAGCTTCACACCTTCACTGAGTGTAGAGGGGGAGCAAAAGAGAGGGAGGATTAATTGTTGACTTCATGCATCTCCAAAAAGTTGTCTACTCACCATTAATGTGACGGAGCCAGACGCCATACTTGGAAAGCGACGCTCATCACATTCCAGTCTTCTGTTTTTTATGTGACAATGACTATTTGTTGTTTTCGTCATCTTGTATTGATGGCTACACCAAAGGCCGACTGTTCTATGGTTATGATCATATATTTTACCCTCTTTTGCTGTCACTGCTATGTCACAGATCAGGAATGTCAAAAAAATGAATGCCGTTCTGTGGTTATGAAAACAGCTTTAGTAAAGCTCATTTATTTATTTTCCAAATAATAGATATTTTAAAAGCATATGTTTTTTTATTGGAATCAATTTTTTATACACAGTATATTGTATAAAAATTCACAGTACAAATAGTACATATTTAATATTTTAAAATTGAAATGTTAAATGTAAATTAAGAACAAAAATAATTTGATTTGTTCAAATGGTCAAATATGGTTACTTTCCACATTTACTAGTGATACGTTGAATGGGAAATTGGCTGTACTGTTCTTCCAAAAAAAAAAGATTAAATGCCTGACTATAAACAAAAATAACTAATGTTTATTTTTACATGAACTAAGTAAGCAATGTACAGTGTAAGTAAAAGCACATACGATTAAATTAATACATATTTAACAATTATACATTTTCGTGCTATTATCTTCCTGATATCAACGAAGTGTTATCGGTTGTGGATTTTCTCTTTGTAACACAGGTTGAATTACGACTTGTACGAGGTAACAGTATCCTGCACAGTATCCCATGATCGCAGTATCCTGACGTGAAGGCTCATTAGAAGTCAGAGCATCATCTCAAGGAGAGAGCTTATTTTAGACCTCAAACAGGCAGCACATATGGGCAGGGTCATTTTTCCTGTTTTAGCCAGCCTTCCCATCCATAGTCAGCACTATTACTGTATGGATTTATTGACTCAAAGGCGGTAGGAGTGGGGTTGGGGCGGGGGGGCTGTAAGAGGGCGTGGTGCTTCGTACTACAGGATTAAATCCAAGTACATCCATGCTGACTCTTTAACGACACTTCCCTGAAGGAGGCTGAGCTGAATGCAGCTGTTTTCCCACACTTGGATGTGCATTTTGGGATGTCGAGGAGGGAGGAAAAGTAGCACGTTAATCATAAGATGTCACCTTGTCAAAATGTGACAACAAAAGTGAATCAAGTCCAAATAAACATCCGAGTGCTCCTCTGCTGTTGACTTGAGGACTTGATGATTTATACTTTGGGAAACAATAGGGAGTGTGACAACATTATTAAATGACTCTCTTTCCTGTATCCGTTTGCATCTTGCAGCCTGTGTGCTCAAAGTTTAAGAACAGTGAGCTCTAGTGGTCAATTGATGTTATTGCAGGCATTTCGAGTCGGCAGGCGGTGTGGAGCAAGAAAGCCTCTTTCCCATATTTGCAATCATGACATTTTGACCAGCATTTTGTTCTTTAATTGAAGCTTAAACAGTGCATAGTTACAGAATAAATATTTACACATTTTCATAATAGTATGCTTGTAGTTGGATTTTATCAATCTTAACATGTCCACTCTGTCGTGGTAAAATATAAATTACCGGTATGTAAACTTTCATGAATTCCAAATATATTGGGTAAAACGTAGACAGCCAGTTGGCTAGCGGGATTTCCCAAGTATTGTCTCTTTGCTTTGGGATGGATGAAACACGTTTAAAGATAATCTAATTTAAGACTGCATTTATTCACAATTGCTTTTCCCGTTTGCTCTGCGTACTTAGCTATCCCTGGAAATGTATTGCAACACCAAATGATTCCGCGTGCCTTTCCAAGTGTGTGATTTAGGGGTTAAAACCATACGCAGGGTTGTAGGGAGGTTGCAAATGTTCATCTAGATGTGGCGGTGGACCACCTGGAGGGTACGCTGGAGGAGCTAAAACAAATAGATCACATCAAATAACATAATGATGAAAATGCAAGTCTACAGGTCAAGGAAAGGGCGAATATTGGCATTTAAAAAATATATATTACTGCAATAAACTGTGGGAAGGTGTGCATACATTATAATTGCACACATACTAAACATGAACGAACTTCTGATTCATTTTTAACAATTACAAAGAGTACAAAAATATATTTGTAAAATGAGCCAGAGTCTGAATCACAAAGACATGATTAAAATCTTGTTACAAATCAAAATAAGAGCTTACCGGCTGCCATGTATGGCTGCGGGCCCACCGGTGCTGTGGGCATGGCGTGGCCTCCGTAATGAGGCGGGACAGGTACGGGCTGGTAGTTGGGATGGTACGGCGGAGGGTGAGGTGTGGAGGCCGGCTGATTGGGTGCGACGATATAGGTAGTTGTCACATCTATCCAAAGTGAGATTAGTTAGTGCACAGGTGTCTAACTCAAGGCCCAGATCCAGCCTGCCAGGTCATTTTATGTGGCCCAAGAACGCAAATCGTGTCTGTCAACTTGCTAAAATATGTACCGAAATTTGAAATTGTCATGAGTTAAAAAAAAAAAAAAAAAAGACATTGAGGTTTTGCAACAATTTTGATACCCAGTTTACACGCACTTGAATAATTGAACAAACTATTATAAATGACTTGACTGATTTCAAAAGTAGAGCCTGTATAGCTCAGTTGGTAGAGCATCATACTTTTAATCTGAGGGTCCAGGGTTCAAGTCCCTGTTCAGTCGATACAATTGATTTGATGCCAAAAACCTTAAGTGAAAAACAATTTCCTGTTGGCGCACCGGTAGTCAAGTGGTTAGCACGTCGGCTTCACAGTGCAGAGGTACCAGGTTCGCTTCTAGCTTCGGCCTCCCTGTGTGGAGTTTGCATGTTCGCCCCGGGCTTGCGTGGGTTTTCTCCGGGTGCTCCGGTTTCCTCCCACATTCCAAAGACATGCATGGCAGGCTGATTGGACGCTCTAAATTGTCCCTAGGTGTGAGTGTGGGCGTGGATGGTTGTTTGTCTCTGTGTGCCCTGCGATTGGCTGGCAACTGATTCAGGGTATTCCGCCCCCTACTGCCCAAAGACGGCCGGGATAGGCTCCAGCATCCCCCGCGACCCTAGTGAGGATCAAGCAGTTCGGAAAATGAATTCGGATGGATGATTTCGAAACTAAAAATCTATGAATTTTTTGTGTACATGCAATCGTTTTGTGGTTTCACTGTCATAACGGCCCTCCGATGGAAGACGTAACTCCAAATTGGCCCGCTACTAAAATGAGTTTGACACCCCTGAGTTAGTGAATGAGTTTTTTTTAGTTAGTGGACGTCATGTGTGCTGTCATGTGGCCATGAAACACAGTGATTCTAAACATATAAGTGTTCTGTGAAAGCTTGAACAATTTACTGTAACCCCGTTTCATTTTGACCCAAATTGCTAATTGCAACAAATAATGTATCTTGGTCAGCGGCCTGTAATGGCAGGTAGAATAATGAAAATGCTCTCCCATAAAACAGATTATATGTCAAAAACCTGGTAATTCAATTAGGGGTGTGTAGACTTTTTATGTCCACCTTACATACTTTTTAATATTTTTTGGGGTGGTGTCCTGTGAGCATGTCAAATCGTGTGCCTTTGCTCAATAATGATTGGGGAACACGAAATAAAGAAAGCGTCTCACTTGGATGCCGCCGTGAGGTGCGTGGTTTCCTGCACTTTTTGTACAGAAAGCAGCATGGCGCCACAAAGCAGGTGATGAGCCCCACGCAGAAGATAATGGGAATGACTGCTCCGAGAATGCTGACCAAAAGTATGGGGGACCTGAAGTGTTTCTCAAAGCGAGGCCTGCGTAGATGAACCAGTAGTAGTCGTCACCAGAAGAATTGTCACAAAAATGGTGATTAAGATTAACCCTCTGATGTCGAGGTTGCCAGAATGAAGTGACTTTTTTCCCGCTAAAACCATGTTGCTCGGTCAAACCATCATGCCTCAAAAATCTTTAGTACTGGACACAAACTGTTCTGCCTTTTGTTCAAAGACAGCCGAGATAACATTCCGCCGATTCTGAAAAGGATACGTGGAAAGTGGTCGGAGGGAAGGATAAATACCATCTCATTTGGCAGAGCCTCCATCAGGATTAATTTAATAGAAAAAATAGAATACCGTCATGTTTTCTTTTGTCCTAATATTCATTCGTAAAAAGGCTAATTCCTTTTTCTTTCTTTTTTTTTTAATGGAGTATTATCAACAGATGGGAGGCGCTATTGCTCTAGTTGGCAGGGTGGATGTCTTGCAGTGGCGCCATATGTCAAGTCAAGTTAAATGTCGTCATATAGCCCTTCATTACAAAAGAGTATCAAAGGGCTTCACGTGCCCACAGTTGACAAATATTAGCAACATTCTCGGATCTGAACCGCTAGGAGGGCAAGGAAGAAGTACAAAAAAATAGGCTGCAGTTCATCAAAGAGATGAGGATAAGCAGCATAGAAAACAGATTTGTCTATTGAAGCAATATTAAGGCATTTATTTGGAAAATATTTTGAGAGGATTTCTGGACACCCTGCATACAAGTGTAAAAATATGTTTTAGTTTATTCATCTATTTTCTATTGCGTATCCTGTTCAAGGTGAGTAGGAAGTCTTCCACTGGACTTTGGGCAAGAACTGGGCACACCCTAGACTAGTCAATGGACAAAAAATTACACCTGTGAGCAATTCAGACTTCACTGAACATAAAGAAAGGAAACAAAACCAACAACAATGAAAAAGCAATACATGCAGAGTTGATCCTTGAACTCCCACCCGCAAATTATGAGGTTTGTTACAACTTTTGACCCGTTTCCCAAAACTAATTTTCACGACTGTCCAACTTTAGAGGTTAAAATACCCAGAGAACAATATATTTTTGGCATTACCTGTCATCGCAGAGCTCTTGACTTAGCTGCCTTGTCTTTTCAGTGCAGCAGTATTTATTGCTGCAGGTTCCACAGCAATAAATGTCACCGCACTGGCGATCACCACGACGAATGCCACTGTCGTCCCAGTAGCTGGAACAGTCGTCCGCTGTAAGACAAGGCGAGACATATTGGGAGCACAAAATAGCATACTGTTGCTTTCACCTCCATAATGAGACACATACTGAAAGGCCTCAAGAAATATACACCAAAAAGACACTGTAACTTACCCCATGTAGACGGTAGAAAGATTACACAGGACCCGAAAATTACAATGGACAAAACAACCGACACCATTACTGCGAAAACACGTAAACTGACTTTTACCACATGCTGTTTGTGTGAGTGTGTGTGTGTATGCATGTGTGTGTGTATGCATGTGTGTCCGCGTGTGTCCCGCCCAGCAGCTAAGTCACCCAGCAGCATTCCTGACGAGAACCTGCTTGGTGCAATTAATGCACTCGTTACATTTGTATAGTATCAAAATAAAGAGATTGATGATTGTTTCATCTATAGTTTTATGACTCTCATGTCAGGTCTCGCAACAGGACAGGCACCTCAGCCAATTGTGGAGCTTCCCAAGCTAAAGGGAACCATTAGCCCACATCAAAAACATGACAAAACAGTGGCACTACTTCAGGCACAACTACAACAATGCGTCTGATTTTTTTTTTACTAGCTTCACTAGCCGTTGCTTGTTGCTAGCCATTGCTGTAGCTGTCTTCTAAAGACATATTACACAACTTATAGGACCTTTTCGTTCTTGGAATGAGGATCAGGTATCTACGGCAAAGCATAACAGATGTAAAAAGTTTTTTACTTCTTCAAAGGACAACATAAACCGCGCCAATAATTTTCCCTCCAGCTAAATGGTTCCCACGGTCTGGCGGCTTAATCTGAAGGAGAATCAATCAAAATGTATGAACTTAAACATGTAAATCAGAGGTTTGGGGATCCTTGTGATATCACGAAGGTCTTCAAACAAATAAAACAGAGTAATATTGCACACATCTTAATTCACAACAGGAGCATGAAAGGTAGGAGACATTCAAATAATACATGCATGCATACAGTACAAGGCGAAGTTCTAATTTATTGAGCTGGCATGTGGTCACATTTGACAGGACGAAACTTGGAGCAATCCGTACGCATGGCACACAAATCACACAGCGTGATGGAATGGGGAACACCTACTAAAATCTAAATAAAAAGGAGGAAATTGCAAAGCTCTGTGGCGCTTGGGTTGCATTGGATTTTGACAAAGGCCCAGCCGGGTTTGCAAAAAGGTCACTTGAGCACAAGTATTTCAAGTCAAAGAGGAAAGAAACGAGGCAATTCAATGCTGAGCACAAGAAAGATGCACTGAATCCAGATGGTTAGTTTTATAGCATAAGCTAAACATTTTTTTTTTCAGAAACGCGAAACAAGGTGTTGAGTCACAAGCAAGTTGCCAAAGTCTTGTCTCACATCGCAGCTGAAATGTTTCGATATTGACCAAGTTAATGTCACAAAATATTCAAAATTGTTTTGGATGTTAGGTGGATAAAGAAGGCACAGCAGTTGCGAGTCAGTAAATCAAGAAGAAAAAAAAACTTTGGTTACTTTGCAACTAATGCATTGGTACATTTGCATCCACATTTGGAACAATTAAAACATCCTACAGTGGCACACACAAAAGAAAGAAAGAAAGAAAGAAAGAAAGAAAGAAAGAAAGAAAGAAAGAAAGAAAGAAAAGCTTATTGAGGACATGAATAGAAATCCAAGTTATCAAGTTCACACACAATGGCCAGCTCGCTCAGAACAAACATTCCCTTTTAGCCTGGGAGTTCTCACTCCGCAACAAATATTTCCCACATTGTCCAAATAAAAACAAAAAATACACTTTGAACTTTTCTCCCACCCCACAATCAACCGAGCACTATTTTTCCAAGAGACACTTCTTTTGGTCAGGTGTGGCACATTTCAAAGTGTGAGCGCGCTACTTTACTTTAAGGTATACGCAGCAGCTTGAGAAAAATTAAGGGACAGCTGTTAAGATTTGTTAAAGACAAAGAGAAAGGATTTTTTGTGTTCCTACGTTGCGAGGGTAAAATAAATGATATATAAAAAGGACTGAAATACAATGCTTATCTAAACTGGTGTTAATTTCACGCTGGAATTTATGCAGTGGCATTGACAACTCGTTTAGCTAATACGCCATAGAAGGTAACAGAACCAGGATGATGCTCTATAAATTTGCGGCTTGCGGAATGGGATGTGAAAAGTGCGCCCTCAAAATCCCTTTTAGTTTGTGCAAAAATGCAACGACTTGAAATTTCACTCACGCCTTGCGACACGTATCTAAAAGTTAGGTTTAAGTGTCATACAGGTTGCAAATATCTCATAATACTGTTTCTTGCCGAGTTATCACACAGCATTTTGAACACCAAGATTTTTACATTTTGTTATACTTTAATGTACGCAACACAATAGTTTTATGTCCTGTAAAGTAAGTCTCACTGTCCCACACTTTGAAAAACCCGCTGAGTGCCAAGGCCATATATGACAACTGCCACAAAAACGCATTACAACAATTATACACACACCCACACACACGCACGCACACGTAAAGAACTTTATCTGTGGTTACATGTTGTAATAGTACTGGCAGACGACAGAAGCAGCTAATGATAAGAACGCGAAACAATGCTAAAATGCAGTAACAACGTCAGCACGAGAGAACACTACAAAAACGTGTCCAATTTTCACACTGAAGTAATCAAACGTGGCAGAAGATGAATGAGATAGTTCAAGCTGCAGTAGCTCACTAAGGATCTGCGGCAGGTTCAAGGAACGAAGAAAAAAAAAGATTAGGAAGGAAATGTGGATTTGCTTCCTGAGAACTGCAAGGCAAACATCTCTTCACAAAAAAAGCATGCACGGACCTTCTGTGCATTGAGTGTGTATAGAAATGGCCTGGGTGGATGATAAAAAAAGCAAGAAAAGAAAAACTCTTTGAAGATGCTGCAGCAAACTGGACGTGCCAGTTATCCCATCTTGGGTGGCGGAGAGACAAAATCTGGGTTGTACGCCGGCTGAGCCAAGTAGTCCATCTGGGCTGCTGGAGCGTTGGCCTGCGGCTGCACGGGGGGTTGCAAAGGGTAGGACGGCTGGCCAGGGGTGAATGCGGCCTGGCTGTAAGGCATCGGGTTGGGAGGGTAGGCCGGGCCGGCTGGTCGAAGAGAAAGACAAAAACATCGATTTGTGGCAAATAACACAGAGCATGACACTTGGAGGTTGACTGTTAAGTGACGCAGGACTCCGCAAATGAGTTTGGAAATTGCTGTTGTGAGCTCAGTGCAGCATGTTGCTATTAACCGGCTAACAGTGAGCCAGTTCGCGTGTTTAATGCCTGGGCATCGGTTGTGGCCAAAGCAGCTTGTATATTAATACGTTTACGACGTGTTTATTTTGCTCCCATTTATTCAGTAAATGGATTGAAGTTGCCCTCGCGGCTGTGTCTATCCTTTAAAGCTTGTGGGTGCATTACCTTACACGAACTATCGTAGGCGATATCCACATCTGTATTAGAATTATTCAAATTGTTTGATGGCGTGAGTGCACAAAATTTCCACTCACTGGCTTCCTGATAGGTTGGCGGTGGTCCCGGTGTGTAAGGCTGCCCTGGATGGGGCATAGCGGGCATGGGCTGCGGTGGGTATCCCTGAGGTGGCATGGGCTGGCCTCCATATCCCACCTGCATTGGTACAGGCTGGTAGGCTGGATAAGGGGTCCCCTGGTAGGGCTGTGGTTGCCCGGGCGACATCGTTGGTTGCTGAGGGTAATGCTGAGGGGTGTTGGTCACAACGGTGGTGTGAGTGGTGGTCGCGATTACCGCTGTGGGGAAATGACAATAATAAAAGACTCATTTTCAAAACAATGGCAAAAACATGACGATAAAGCATTATTAACGTGCAACAATCTCACTATTTACTTAAACCTGAAGTTATTTTGTGTTTAAAAAAGCGCCCCAAAATAATGGATGAAAATCTACCTCTGCAGATAAGTGTAAAATGGGTGTGTGAATTTATCCCCTCCCCCACCAAACCCCTTCACACACACACACACAAGCACAAACCCATACCATTCTTTTTCCTTCCCAAAGCCACCATGACCATTTCCCGTAAATGATGTGGGATAGTCCGTAAGTTCCCCTGACGTGGTTGGCATGGAGACTATGAGTCACATACACATACGCACAGACACAGTAGGTGGAGCTCTGACATTCCCGTTGCACTTCAGCAATCACTCGCTTGCTCAGCAGCAAACTATGTGCAGCTGACAGGAAATGAAAGTGTGGGCAACAAGAGTGAGACACACACACATACACAGTAGCACCTAACGTGTATACATCCATCTTTAAAGCTCTCGCCCCCCCCACCCCCCATAAGTGTTTTGTGAAAGTATTGCTATATAAATAAAGATGGATTGTATAAATGCTTGTGGGAATTTTCATTATGTTGTAATCAATTAAATTTCTACCCAAGTTGATGTGAAACAAATTGTGAAAGTCAGGAAAGGCGTAAATTCCCATTTTTGGAAACACAAATATGAGTGTCATGTGGACGGTGAACCAACAGACCGCTCATGACTCTTCTGATTGCAGTTCTTCAAAAATTTGACAGACCAAGCATGACTCTGAGTCACAATCAGCTGCATGTTTTCACTTGTTCAAAACAACTCGAGAATCCAGCTGACAGAAATGATTTGCAAAAGTGCAGGACCTTTACATCCCGGCATATAACCACCGGTATACAAGGGTTTACTTCAAATGGGCACTGGAAATGAGGAACAAAGGTGAGATAAATGAAATGGCTCAAAATACAGTGTGTTTGACAAATTGTTTGGTAACCATCTATTAACTCATCCAGTACCAGCCAATTCTAGACCAAGTCTGAAAAGACGTTTAAAAACGTCTTTGGGAGTGAATGAGTTCAGTGCTGCAGCGCTGATGCAGGTATGTTAAAAAAAACGAGCCATCCCTTTACGGCCGATGCATACCATCCTCTGATAACACATTTTGACTTGGCATGTATTGCAAAAATCATCGTTTCAATCAAACATCATGGTTCATCTTTGGAAAGATTATCGAACAGTTCCAATTTCTGATTTCTATGAGTTACCGAGGCCACCCAAAAGATAATTTTATAAGCAATTAGCAGTGATGACGGGCAAACGATGGGACTTACGTCGCGGCTTGCGGCACACCTTGTACAGGCAACAGCAGGGACAAACGCAGCAGATGATGAGCACCACGACCACTAAGATGGCGCCGCCGATCACGGAACCCAACATGGAGGAGGATTCCATGAAGTCTGATCCTGTACGGTATTCACTAATGAAAGACAAACAGAATGAATAATTAATAGTGCATCTAACATGGAAAGTCTATGGAAAAAGGTGCACAATTAGGAACTTTTAATGACAAAACGGGTCAAAACTTGAATCGCATATCTCACAAGACTGCAGGTTAAGTGAGCATCGAAACGATTAACTGTCTCATTCACGCTACTACCAAAGAACGTCATTTCATAACGCGTCTGTTTCTGGCATCTGTGATTGGGTGAATGTTTTATACGTATGTTTTTTTTTCTTACTTAAAGACACTAGATTCCAATAAGTCATACAAACTGTAAAGAGTATGTTCTGATGACAATGAAATTATTTTCTGAGTACCGGTAATTTAGGGTCGATCATTTGTGATCATAATATCAATGAAGTTGTATTCAATTCAATTCAATGATATGGAGGCAGAATATCTACCTACATATGCAACTGTTTTCTGCATTACGTCACTGGGGGGGATACAACAACTTTTCAGTTTACAGTAATGAGTCATGCATGTTGCCAATGATGGTTGCACAGCAAAAGAACAGAGATCCACACGCTCGTCCACGCTAAGACCGTTCACATAAAAACAGCAGTGAGAATCTTCAATGCACCATTTCGATATCCATATCCATACTCCAAAGATGGTTTTGTCTCTTTATAAACACACTTGTTAAACCACCGGTGGAACGACAATACACCGTGGACAAGACAGTTATTATCGTAAAAAATATATAGATTTCAGAGCGTCTTTGATCTGTGACATCCGTTGCGTCTGCGATGTTTGGTTGAAGCTAAAAGACGAGCGTGCATGCATGTTCGCGCTGACGCACGCACAGCAGAGAGCAGCGGACTGTCAACTGCTGAGGCGCGCTTAGCTCGAGTGGCGTCTCTACACCTCAACATGGCTATGCGCAGGGAAGCAAATCAACAAACTCAAACGTGTGTTCGTTCAATGTTGTCAACAAATATTAGGATTCATGTTGGGCAATTTTTCCTCAATTTTCTAGAGGAATTTTCATGAAAATTTGAAGATCCAGAATTCCGTGAAAATCCGGAGCACTTTCATCTCTACATTTATGGAGTAGCTAAAATAATGTCTCCTTTACCAATTTATTTATGAAAAATGGGGGGCTTCCAGTGCATTGCAGTTACATTGCACAGTAACACTCGAACCAGGTTCCTGTTATATGTTTACAAGCCTCATGCGAGAACGGAAACAAACGGAAACCGCTGAAGGTTTTTCAGTCACACCGAAAGTCATACAATGTCATGAGGTTGAATTCGGGGTAGGTTGAAAGGGAGTGGGAAAATGTATTACCATGCTTCTTGGCTATCCTCCGTAAAGCGCCAAACACTATCACTACAGCACCGTTTGGAATCGCAGGTACCACAGCAGAATCCTCGGACACATCGCTCATATGGGTGATACTGGTTGAATGAGTCGGTGTAGGCCAGACAGTGTTTATCGTCCGCTGTAATGCATCACAAAAACACAAGCAACAGGTTACAGTGGATTGGGAGCCTGTACTTCACTTACTAGTACTTATTTATTTACTGCATGTAAATAAAGATGTGCTCGTTTAAGACACGGGTGGGCAACTTAAATGATGGCAGGGCACACATTTTTTTAACAGTGCTACTGGGAGGGGTCACACAGGAACACAGACTTCCGAACCAGCTCTATGACAAAAATGCCATTTTAAATACGGACATAATACGAGTAGATGCAGATGTGCATAGCCTTAATCCATCCATCCATTTTCTAATGCACTTATCCTCACGAGGGAGCAAAGTAAAACTGCTTGTTTCATCATGTGATCTGGTAGTAAAAAGGTAACCCACACAACCTAGCATAAATTTGTAAAAAAAAAAAAAACATGTCTGCTTTGCTTATGCAGATTGGAAAAATAAGGCAAATTTGTTACTAAATAGCATTCCTTCCAGGGTTGGTGCTGGGTCATGAAATCATTAGCCAATGTGGGGAAACACAAAAAAACTCCCATTAAGTGTAATTAGCCATGACATCAGGTTTATGTTTTGCTGCTGTCTTACGTGCACCACACATGCGTGCACATGGTAGAGACATTGTAGGCCAAATAACACAAAGCACATAAAAATATCAGGGAAGATGTTTTTTGGGGGGATTGTAGGCATAGCTTGATGACAAACTACATGTAGTATTAGTAGAAATGGGGCAAGTTATCATCAATTAAGAAGCTGCTCCTTGGTTGTCAGCCCCACTCCAAAAAATAGATAACTGGGAGGGTGAGTTTTACGCGCTATCTTGGCAATTCTGTAGTAAATTGTTCCCAGTCTTTCCACCTTTTAAACACTTGTGTTCTAAAATAATGCATTAAAGAAAAAATATAGATATTTATCTTTGGAGGGTCTTTAATATTTAAGAAGTATTTGATTTTAAAAATGTATTGGAGTCTAATTTTTCTTCAACATTTTTAAAAATAATTTCAACGTAATCATGACTACATTGTATTTATTGTACTCTAGCACAGTGATTGATCATGATTAAGGGTTGAACTATGTACAATGCTGTAAATGCTTGCAATAAAAAAATAAAGGTATATTTTAGTTTTTAAAAAACTGCCTCATTTTTATGAACATTTAGGCCCACAATGTTAGAATATTTTCATGATGGTCACTATGGGGTTGTAAAATGTTTTAGGTGGTACTTTCTGGAAAATGTTTTTAGAAACACTGTCATGAATGAGTGATATTTTTAAAATTTATGCTACCATTATTGTAGACATACTTTGGGATGGGGGCGGCACAATGGCGGCTGGTTAGCACGTCCGCCTCACAGCACAGAGGTCATGGGATCGATTCAGGGCCCTGGACTTCCTGTGTGGAGTTTGCATGCTCTCCCTGTGCCTGCAAGGGTTTTCTCCAAGTACTCTGGTTTCTTCCCACATTCCAAAAACATGTGAGGTAAGCTAATTAAACGCTCTACATTGTCCCGAGATGTGATTGTGAGGGTGTCCTGCGATTTGCTGGCAACCACTTCAGAGTGTACCCCACCCAGTGCCCGAGGACGGCTGGGAAAGGCTTCAGCATGCCGGCGACCCTCGTGAAGATAAGGTGCTAGGATAATGAATGGGTGGGATGGACTGCAATAGTGCAATATAATGTCTGAATATAGGTAATCATGAACTTGTACAGTTTCCACATGCAGTTTTATTATATAATAGACAGTTTATAATAATCCTGACATTGTGTCCTGATTACTGCATGATTCCATACAACTGCAGAATGCCATACAGCATCAACTATCACAAAGTCGTTAATCAATGGGCATTATGAGATAACGCCATGTACATCAGGGATTGGTTTAGATGGGGAAAACGTGTAAAGACAATAAAAATGTAGCCCGGTAGAAAACACACGTGACAGCCTTTGATTATCCTTCTTTTTCACTCACACTTTACAGGAAAACATTATATTCTCAGTTTCGAAGCCAGGGGAGTTTGCAGCCAGACTTGGTCGGACGACTCGTCTCCCGATTAAATGGCTGCTTCTGTTTCATTATTTTTTTCCGACGAGGCAGACTGGGATTCAAAAATGTTTTGCGCGATGTGGGTCAGTGACGTTGTTTTTGACAACAGAAACCAACAAAATCCACTTCTGCGTTATTCTGTTTAGGCTTCGGGCAAGCGGGGTAGCTTGCTAACTCTCCTTAGTAGCAAACACAGACAGATCTGTGGGTGAAACGACAATGGCATCCACGGAGAATTGCCGATTAGTTGACTTTAATTCCAAACTTACAAGACACGCAGATAGGCAGAGCGGCACATAGTAGGGTCAAGAAGACGACACCGGGTAGGCCTGGCGCCATGGTTGCTTCTAGTCAAGGATGGAGTAACACAGACGACAGGAAGCTAACGTCTCAACCCCAGAGCAAAGATCGTCTATGCACAAATTTGCGTGTGTCTTACTCCACAGTAGTTCCTCCCTCACTTCCGTTTGCTACTTGCACATTTCATAACCAACTACAGTATGACGGATCGCTAACCTTTTATAGTGGAAAAATCCCATAGCACACAACCAAATAAAAATGTCAGAAAATGTGTTATGCACAGAAATATTGGTGACCTCTTAATTTCTTTTAAGTTATTTATGTCCATCACACCGTATCCTTACTTGTCAACTTTTCGGAGCGCCAACCTGTATAAACTACCAAAAAAAATCCTTATAAAGAGCAAAAAATCCTTACAACATACCAAAGCATTTTATATGTCAAAATGACGGCAGAAAAAAAATCCCACGAAATGTTCAGTGATATTTATTGTAGATTTCCATAATACAATGTCTGTTTAATGTCTAATCATCGCTCTACTTAGTGGCATTACTGTGTTCAGAATTGTATTCCGGAAATGAAAGCATTCGAGTAGACGAGCACCATTCTGGGCAAAAGCAAACGGAACTACCTGTTTAGGGGGGGATTGTCAGAATCCGTGTATGATTTGTGGGATACGGCCATATAGTAAGATTCACCAAAAAATCCGTATGAACTATGGCTTAACCGTATGAGTTGACAGGTATGCGTATCTATCTAGAGAATTTGTACTGACATCGAAGAACAAAGTTGCTCCATCCATTCACAAGAACATGAGAACATATCCTACAAACTACATTATAGAAAAGCGGAGCACAGATTCAAACCACAAACCTCAGAACTGTGAGGCAGATGTGTTAACAAGTCCATAATAATTTACAGGATGTAAACAGCAGTCACCAAGTGTCATTCTTTAAAACATCTGTAGAGAGCAGCAAAACCTCACTGAGAGAAAATACAAGACCTCTTGAGACAACACTGGGGGAAGTTACCAAAACAAAACTCCATGGAAATAAAGGTGTGTTCACTTTAGACACGGATGGGCAACTAAAATGATGGCAGGGCACACAATGTTCCCGCAGTGCTACTTGACCACGCACTTGCTAACCAGCTTTAAGAAATCGTGTTATTTTTTTTCTACAAAAATCAATTTTTAACATTATTGAGGTAATGTTTGTACTGCATATCATTCCAAATCAGAAAAAATAGGCCGACTTAGAAAAATGCTGACAAGGCTCCAATATACATTTTCCACAAAACAAAACAGAACTTTGTTCCCAAAACCCCTACCCCAACAAAAACAAAGGGCCAGAAAAAAAAATTTAAAAAAGAAAATCAAAGGATAAGTTAATTCACAGATGGCGAGCTGCAAGTACAGTATTGGTCTTAATGTGATTGTGAGTTTCGTGGCCATTCCCTGTTTGAAGCGAAGCAATGGTCAGGTTCATCACTGGTTTCAGAATGTGAACAGAATGAACTGTTTCGCTAGCAATTCTAACTGAACCAGGAAATGTATTGGTCCATTCATTAATCAATCAAATGTGAATTTTGCCATTCAGCTCCTTGTCCAAAAACAAAAACAAGCTGTGCAAAAAGCAGCTGGGCATGTGCATTTAAAAGTTTAGAGAGCTTCAAATTTGTTCATTTGGTTAAGCGGCCAGGCGATTGCATGGATGGATGCAAAGGTTATACTGTAGTCAATTTTAAGTGCAACTCAAATTTCATCCAAAAGCTAAATATACTTTAATTTTTTATGAGCAGGCAGTAGCATATACATTTATCTTTATCAAACACTGAAGCCGATAATAAATTAACTTAGCAGGAAACACACATTTAAATGACCGTCCTGGAAATTCTTGACGGAGGAAAAAGGAATGACTCACACGCACACGTGCTGAGATCTCGCGAGACTTGTCACGTTAGTCTTGCCCTTAAAGCGCTCTCATAAGCGGCTGGGCATCCACGTCCTTCTC
Source organism: Hippocampus zosterae (assembly GCF_025434085.1). Classification (NCBI taxonomy): domain Eukaryota; kingdom Metazoa; phylum Chordata; class Actinopteri; order Syngnathiformes; family Syngnathidae; genus Hippocampus; species Hippocampus zosterae. The sequence continues at coordinate 14,984,163 of NC_067459.1, forward strand.
GTTCGTCCTCAGTGTAGGATAACGAAGCTGTCACTTTCTGGCTGTCTTCTCTCTCGTGAACTTGACACTTTCAACATTTCGAGTCGACTTAAAAGACGATCGTTGTCATTTTTCCTGCGAGACTTATCTTGGTGAGATTTGTAAATTCTTTTTTTCCACGCTTACTCCTTACGGCGCCGCCGCCATCATTCCCAGTCGCTTCTTGTAGCAAACCGTGATTAATGTAAGGGTTGCCTAAGACAAAGTCAGGTCAAAACTACGAAAAGCCCTTTTTCTTTTACTCGAGTTCTCGTTAATATGAACATCATTTGTCGATGAGTAGAACAATCAACGGGACGAAACTATGTTTTTTTTCCACCGTGCGTTATAATCATGTAGTACCAGGAAGTATTTGAAGGCGACGAAAAGCGAGCTGGCTGTTTTGCTTCCCATTCTCAGTTTCTCTTGACTGTCGATGTATATTCAGGATTCGATCGACAACATGCTTTTCAGTGAGACAGCTGCTGATATTCACGACTGATAAGAAAGCAACTATTTAACATCAAAGTTTGTCCTTCTGGCATGACAATATGAGAACAATTTCTTAATTGTTTCTTCTACTTCAGAACAATCACCATGGATGTCATAGTGCGCCGCTGTCCATTCCTGGCCCGCGTGCCCCAGGCCTTCATGCAACAGCCCAGGAATTCGCTGGTGGTTTACGCTCAGCGATGCCCCATCATGATGGAGCTGGCCTCCAAACCAATGGCGCCGTCTCTGGCGCGGGCTCTCTGCTCGTCCTCTTCCCATCACCAGAGGACAGGGAATAACATCACTGAAGGTATGATAATGATCAAATAAGTGACATAATTACTCTTTGGTACAATTGCATGATTGAAGTCGGGCCCTTCTTTGAACTTTCAGGCACCACATTGGAGGTGGAGGCCAAGCTGCCCGCTGGCCATTCGACTGTACCATCTTCTGGTCAGGCTGTGGCCTCCAAATGCCCCTTCTTGGCTGCAGAGATGGGCCAGAAGAACAGCAGTGTGGTCCGCCAGGTCGGTATGGAGTTCCAAGAGGATGTTCAGGAAGTCCGCACTGTCCAGAAAGGTGAGATTCACTTTTGAAATGACCTTGGTAGAAAGCTGTAGAAGAAACATGATGATCATCATCCGCCATTTTGTTTCTTGTTTTTACCAGAAATGTCTCCTGATCAACTGGCCAGCACCAGTGAAAGTCTCATGAAGACACTACTGAAGCAACGCCCTAAGATGGTCTCCCATTTGCTACAGGACAACTTGCCAACCAGCTGTAAGTGTATGCACTGTGGTTTTGTGAGGAAATGAACTAATCATTTTCGTCGCAACTTGTTACCAAATGAGTTCGCATCGTCGCGTTCAAGAGAGTCTTTCTTTTCCCAATAGTGTCCCGCTTCTACTACGATGGCTTTTTCGAAAAGAAGATCGAAGAGAAGAAGAGCGACCACACGTACCGCGTGTTCAAGACGGTGAACCGCCTGGCCAACGAATTCCCCATGGCCGACGACTTCTCGAGCTCCCTGGAGGAGAAGCGGGAAGTGTCGGTGTGGTGCAGCAATGACTACCTTGGCATGAGTCGACATCCTCGGGTCGTTCAGTCAATCATGTGAGTTTAGTCACATTATAGTCTCATATTTCTGACAAAGATGCAAAGAATATGCAGTAATTTGTAAGTTACCTGACACCATTCGCAATCCATCCATTGTTTATGTGACCATCTGGTCTTAGTTTACACCAAGTCAAACATAATATATTCCATGATGCTGGGTCAAGTGTTGCCGTCATTATGCATTTAACTGTAGTGGCAATTTTCAAACTAATACAATGTAAGAAGATGCCAGAACCATTCCTATATTACTATGTTGGAAACAAAACTGTTTCTACATGAATAAATCGGGACAACAAAACTGACTTAAATGTCACTTCTTTTTCTGGCTTTAACAAATTCACACAAGTTTTCAAATGAAATCAACCGTTAATATGATGAAAATGTTGAAAATAAACCCTTGATTGAGACAGGGCACCCATTTTACCTTTGGAAAAATGTCACGGCACAAACAAAAATGTCACAAATAGTCTCAAATAAATTATTCTTGAAAAAAAAACTAGCGAATGACACTCGTGACAATGTCGCGCAATCACCACAGCGGAGTCAACGAAGTAGTGATGTGGGTTTCGTGGGGACGTTTGTGCTGTTGCAACTTTGGACAACACGAAAGGATTGTTGCGAAATTTTTCTTGCAATTTAATGTGAATTGGAATTAAAAAGGATTGAATTTAACTTGCTTAAAGCTCGAGGGACCCCGTTTAAGACTGAAATAATGATCTTTTCATAAATGAATCACAAATGGGCTTATTCAGTGTGAGGTCTGCAGCTCTTGAACACAAAGCTCATATGAACGGTGACAGGTGGATACAGTTTTTTACTGCAATCTGCCATATTCTTCTGCCTGTCACTATTTGCCACAGGTAATTCATATATTTATGATGTAAGCTATCTTTTTTTTTCTCAATGGGAATTTGAATTGTTGCCTCCAGGGAAACACTACGAAAGCACGGCTCCGGGGCAGGAGGCACTCGAAACATCTCTGGGACCAGCAAGTTCCATGTTGAACTTGAACAGGAGCTGGCTGACCTCCACAAAAAGGATGCGGCACTGCTCTTCACTTCCTGCTTTGTGGCCAATGACTCCACCCTGTTTACCCTGGCCAAGATGCTGCCAGGTATTTTGGATTACCCGGTTATTTTGTCGGGTAATTCCTTTGTCGTTGGTAATGACTGTATCTCAAAAACTTGGGTTGTCGCAGGTTGTGAAATCTACTCTGACGCGGGCAACCACGCATCGATGATTCAGGGAATCCGGAACAGCGGTGCTAAGAAGTTCATTTTCCGCCACAATGACGTCGCTCACCTCCGAGAGTTGCTGCTCAAGGGAGATCCCAGCAAGCCAAAGATTGTTGCATTTGAAACTGTTCATTCTATGGATGGTCAGTTGCAGATCACCCCTTGTTTTTAAGTCATTCCAAATGTTCAAGAAAAATTGTGTAACATTTGCCTCTTTTTTCCCCCCTGGCAGGTGCTGTGTGTCCGCTGGAGGAGATGTGCGATGTGGCCCATGAATTTGGCGCAATCACATTTGTCGACGAGGTTCACGCTGTGGGTCTGTATGGTGCCAGGGGAGGCGGCATTGGAGACCGCGATGGCATCATGCACAAGATGGATATCATCTCTGGGACACTAGGTTAGTGTGACATTTTTACTGAGCACTGATTTTCTTCCCCTGAATGCAGGACTGAACAAGTATCTTAAAAAGGTTGGAATACCCTTTTGTTGTTCTATTTGAGAGCAAGCCTCGGCCATGTCATCCAATATGCTGGCGGGCTGAAAGGAGGTCCTCGCTGCCCTGCTGTTGCTAAGAGACAGGAGGCTTGAATTGCCCTCTTGTCATTGTCATTTCCATCTGTGCGCTACTCTAGACAAACAAACGCCTTTTCTGGCTGAGAGTCCTATCGAGAGATCGGGAGCAAAAACATGAAGAAGAAACCTGCCAAAGTAAAACCTGTACTACTCAGCTGTATGAAAATACTTCAGCCCGGGCAAAGTGCTTACCGCTTTAAAAAGAGTCTATTTATATGAAGTAATTTCCAGTGTAAACCGGTAGTTTCATCTCTTGTGTTCTTCCTCTTAGCACTATTGTAAAACACAAGTTTAATCATTTGCGTACTGAAATAAGGTTTTGTGACTGCAACTATTCATGCTCTCTATTATTTTTTTTTAATAGGCACGACACACTTCATTCCTAAATTACTTTAATCCCCTTGCATGTGACAAAGGAGAACAACACTTGCTGATGCACTTTACAGCCGTCTGTTCAACATCTGAAGAAGAGTAGAATATAAATACAATGAGCACCCTTGTGCAGAAGCTACTGTCAAACCTCAGCTCACTTAGAGCCTCACGCGCAGACTCAATCTAGCCTGAGCCAATCGGCTAACCTACCTCACTGCATCTTAACGTCAACCATGCTCCGCCTCTCAAAAGCACATATATAACACACAATATACTGGAGATGGAGCATATATATATTGTATATGGTCGGTCTTTTGCATCGTTTTACATATTGCAAGTGGGTCTGGAACGTATCCCCAGCAGTATTCGCTGTATTTGCTTGTCCTCTTCCAGGCAAGGCTTTCGGCACCGTTGGCGGCTACATCGCCAGCACCGCCGCCCTGGTGGACACGGTCCGCTCATACGCTGCCGGCTTCATCTTCACTACCTCTCTGCCGCCGATGTTGCTGTCTGGCGCCCGGCAGTCCATCCAGGTGCTCAAGGGCGAGGAAGGTCAGGCGCTGAGACGTAAGCACCAACGCAACGTCAAGCTGCTCCGGCAGATGTTGATGGACGTCGGGCTGCCCGTGGTGCACTGCCCGAGCCACATCATCCCAATCCGGGTAAATCTACGAGACATGCCTTACAATGGCCGAATTGACAAATTTCAACTGAAACTTAAGGCTCTTTCCCCACTTCCTAGGTTTCTGACGCCGAGAAGAACACTGAGGTCTGTGACCTCATGATGAGTCGCCACAATATTTATGTGCAGGCCATCAACTACCCCACTGTGGCCAGAGGGGATGAGCTCCTGCGCATTGCTCCAACACCCCACCATACTCCTGAGATGATGAAATTCTTTGTTGGTAAGGTTTAGCCCTGGTGTAATTTAAACCCAACGTGTGTTGAAATACAAAGTTTGGTAACCTCTGCCTGCCTATTTTTTTTCTCTATACAGAGAGGTTGGTGCACTCGTGGAAGGAGGTTGGCCTTGAGCTGAAGCCCTCCTCGTCAGCCGAGTGCACCTTCTGCCAGCAGCCTCTGCACTTTGAGGTGATGAGTGAGAGAGAGAAGTCTTACTTCAACGGCCTCAGTCACCTAATCTCGGCCCGCGCATAACCAATCGCCCCCAAAGCTCGCTCCAGACAACTCATACGTCGACGCCCTTTCTGTGTCGCTTGATTATCTTTGATATGTCCTCTGTAACACATTATTTAAAATACTCTATGGTCAAATATTATATCAACGTAAAAATAAAATATCATATACAAGATGCATGTGGTCTGTTAATTCCTTAAGTGTCCCAAAGCAATGAACGTCTACTGCAGATTTTTTTATTATTATTTTTTTTAATCTGGCTGATTACGAGAATGTTTCTCACATAAGGCTTTTATATCACTCATATTTACACTGTATGCATACAAGCAAAAGATCACATTACCACCAGTCCCACACAAAGGAAATTCGAATTTGTATTGTGATGATCATGCAATTCTACAAGAACACAAGCCCAATGTCACATGTGACTTAACAAGTCATTTTGGAATGATAAACCTCATTTGATTGTTTCCATTACACTATTGTGTCCTACAATGACAGCTGAAGACACTCCCAGATGAATATACTATTAAGATGCCTCCCTCTTGTTTGCTGTTTCTTTACAAAACAAAGGGTGAAATTTTACCTGGGAAAAACAACATGCAACAAGCCTCCAAAGGTGCACCGAAAAGGGTGCCGGAGCACAGCATGATATGACGGCAATTGATTGATTAAATGACATTTACATGCAGCGATTATGGTGCGATAACCAGCATGCATGTTTAAACGTCATGGAAAACTATTGAATATGACCATGTATTTTGAACAATTTACTTCCTTTTAAGAAGGGCATCTTAAATCCTGCTTCTCATAGGGACGTATTGTAATGTCATGAAACATTACAAAGACATCTGAATTTCTGGTAGTACACCAAGTCATACTACATTGTACCGGTACATCTGACCGAACCTACTAACCCACCGTTTTGTGTCAGGTGACATAATCCTTGCTATGTAACATGACACAACTCAGATCCAGAAATGAAAACACCGAAAGAGGTTGAACAAAAACAGATGCAAGATGTGCACTAGATCTAATCATCAGACTCACTTTCACATGCCTCTCAAAAGGTAACCTACTTATTGAGGGGTCTGTGCATATGGGTGTGTGCATTACAAATAGCATGGCACTATCGCAATAGTATTATCTCTTCTATGACAAATTACATTTCAGGTAAGGTTAAATGAATCATATCAAAGTGACACAAGGAAATCATGAAAAACAACTCAAGGCATTCCGAATGTAAATTGACATGTACATATTGCACTGGATAATAAGGAGTGCCAGTAAAGCTAGTTTGTGCTCTAATCGGGAATCTCGAGGTTTCTTCTGACAAATTATTCGCCTTTTTGAAGGCCTCACCATGCTTGATGACTTGTCAATTTTGCAAACCTTATGTCCTGGTGAAAATCTATGCTTTTCAGGCTCCTGAATAAGGTGTGACCAAATAATCGGCCAGTTGATTATAATAGCTCCGTTAAAGTCGCCAAACGTTGACTGCTTTTTTTCCTGATTTTTGCAGATTGATTTCTACCCCAGACATTAACATATCACAACAAAGATAATGGAATTCAAAATTTACAACAGAGAGAAAAATTGACTGTTTTTAATTTAAAGAAATACAGCATATAAAATGCTGAAGGACAACATTTTATCAAAGTCCAAATGTTGTGCCTCCAATTGGTATCTTTGATGTTGTAAGCACTTTGACACAAAAAAGACACTGCTGGTATTTTATTTCATTCTGTTGTTTTTTTTCCTGCCAAATACAGGAATCGTCATCAGCCTAAAACAACAACAAAAATCCACATTTTTTTCACACAGGCCCTAGTCCTGAACACAATTGGCAAGTTGGCTACTTTGGCCTGAAGCAGCTATTTTGGGGAAAAAACATCATTTGTACTTCAACAACTGTCACAAGGAATTTTGTTTATGGCTCATGCTAAATTTCTAAACTTTTTCCTCTTCACCATCTTATGTGGTCGGAGCATGGCATCAAAGTTTGACAATCATTTTGAACATTCACCATGTAGTCGCGGGGGGCCCGGCTCATTCATCGCTGCCCACACCTTTAATATCCAGTACAATCACAATATTTTTCACACACACACACACTGCAGCTGGGTTGGAAAAACAATGTGTGCTCTATTGGGACTTGAATTGAATTCCCTTTGAAATGACACTTGTTTTATCTGATGCACTGACTAAGAACCCAGGTGAACTCTTATGGCGGGATTTACACATATCAGAAGCTTCATTGTTTGGTATTCTACTTACTGTAGATTCCATAAAAGAGTGGTATAAAATTACCGGTAATCTACTTTTATAACAAAAGGAGTTTAGATTGAAACTGTCAGAGAGCAATTACCGTACATACACAAAGATGTTTTTTCCTTTTGGGCATCTATTCTCGGATGCATGTTAATAGAAGGTGCAATTCGGCGGCATGATGATAAAGTGCTGCGTTCGGTGTGCAAATACAATCTGTGTCTTTATGGGTGCTCACGTGCACTTCAAAGTTGGCAATCCCTTTTCTTTTTTTTTTTTTGGACGCAGGCTCAACAAGTAGCCACCTCTTAGCTCCACTCCTTGTCGTCATTGTAACAAAAGCCATACATGAGGCGGGAGAGCGTGAAGTCAGTGTGGTTCCTGTGTATGAGAAAGGACTGCCACTTCAAACCAAGCTAATTGTAGCATGGGTGAAAATTGTGCTATGACTCATGATACCTGAGGTATTTTGATGCATGGAGAGACTTGAGAACTACAGTATATTTAATAATTGTGGGAAATGCAAAATATGTATCTCTACTATCCTTCTATCCACTCAAACACAGCTTGACAGTAATCTCACATCGCGTGCAACCCTACTTCCTAGCCGCACCTCCGAGGCCTCCAGGAATGTGACCATGTGACTCTCACTTTGAAATGTGCATTGAATTGCACACAATCATCTTTTGCCTTTCTCCTAACCCTGATAACACTTGTGTCATAAAGTCAATCGCTGTTTATGATGCCATTTACAATTTACGCACTCGAGTAAAAAGTCAACCTTAGTTTTGGCCACACTCACGGTTTTCAAATGAGGAAATTGCACAGTGATTCCTGTTTGTAAAGCAGTGGTAGTGGCTCGAAGTAAAAGCAAGTTTGTATAACTGGCTGTGTTGCAATGGGAAGAGGGGGGGAAAACACTCATGACACGCCTGTTCTTGCTGTACACACGGAGAAGAAACTGGGAAAATAAAAAAGGCCTACTAGAGAGCAGTAATTAAGACTTCCTGTTAAAGTTGATGATAATTCCATTGTCTAACACTGTGTCAAACTCAAGGCCCGGGGGCCAAATCTGGCCCGCCACATAATTATGTGGCCCGCGAAAGCCAATCAAGCATGTCAACTTCCATGATGCTTCCTAAAATCTGTACCAAAATTTCAAATGATCATATGTAATAAACGAGAGCTGTTGTCAGCATTTTCTTGCTACCTGATGACAGTCACTTAAAGAGTTATTATTCTTGACTCCCTCACATGGTTTCACAGTCAAGATGGCCCTCCAAGGGAAATGGCAACTACAATGTGGCCCGCGACAAAATTGAGTTTGACACCTCTGGTCTAACAGGTCAGGCAAACATCTTCCTCATACCATCCTATTATGTTTTTTTTTTTTAACTACGGAAAGTATGCACTGACGTGCATATGGCAAAGCCAGTCACCTCACAAAATTACAGGATGGTACATCTAGTCAAATTTTTCGCTTAATGAAGACACAGGTAGAGGTAGTAGGAGACAGAGACAATCAGCAAGTTTAGACATATTAAAGGCAAACAAATGAAAATATTCCTTACTGGCCAAATCAATGAACTGATCTCAACACCACAGCGTATACATTTCACCAACTGAAGACACATGGGAGGGCAGTAAAAGCCACAAAAAAGTAGCCATGAAGCCTGGCAATGCACTTCCAGGGAGGCAACTCAGACTTTGGTGATGTTCAAGAGCTGTAGATATACATGCTGTACATGGTAGGAATGTAGAGGTATAGGAGGTAATTAAGAATTATAATCATCATTATGTATTTTGAGCCTTTACAAAATGGTAGTAGTCTACATCTAATATATTCTATTGTGGTTTATGCTATCAAAAGGAATCTGTATTTTAAATGATAAATTAGCACCAATGCACTTTATAGGTTGTATAATTGGATGGCTTGGGATTTTTTTTTTTTTTACCAAGACAAATATTATGTCTTTCTAGGGGAAATGTAGTCACAACTGCCGTTGAAAAGGTTCGTCAGACATTTACAATTACGCTCTAATATTGCATATTGAATGAACTTGCGTATGTGCAGGGTCCTTGAAATTTAGCCACACTGGCCACCCATCAACCTTCACCCCACTCCCATAGTAAGCCCTCCCCGGCACTAGGATCACAACGTCCTTGCTGGCACTGACATAAACTGGCCAGCTTCCAGACTTCCCAGCTGGACATTCCTCCCCATCTCGGGCCTTTTATGTCCTTGTTTCGAAACACCCACACCAACATGCAATGCTAAGATTTTATTTGATTTGATTTTAAAAAAATTAATGGTCCATTAGTTTTTTTGTAAACTTAGAAATTACACACACAAGAGTGGACAGGAAATACAGTATATTACACGCTGGTGTTGTTTTGTGACCTTTGTTATTTATTTTGTGTTGTCGCACGTAACCTTCACTCGAGTATCAAGGCTGTCAGACTTTGCTTGGACTTTTTGTCCATGCATGCTCAAATTCTTATCAGGTACAAGGATGTAGAGAAGGAAACATACCATCGGTAAATGGGGAACTACAGTATTCAAGTCAAAAAACATTTGTACGGGATGGATGTCATCATTTTGCGAAACGGAGTGCTGCACTTCTTTCACCAGTCTGTCTTGTTGACTCTAAATGAAGAGAAAATTGAACACATTTGTTTCAAAACACACACACACAAATACGATTCACTTAGATTTTTTATACAGCGGACTTCTCATGAAACAAAATGTGTTTTCATGACTACAGTCAGAGACTTCATACTTATTTTCTATTGTAATTGTATATTTTTCGAATCTATTTTTTTTAAACAGATCATGTTTTATCTTCTTTCTACACATTGTTAAAAGTTAAGAGGAACATGAATATGTGTTTGCTGTAAACGTTTTTTTTATTCCATCCAATTTGCAAACGGCTTATCCTCGTGAGGCTGTTCATTACAAAATCAAACAAAAAAACAGGAGGGACATTCAGGGTCATGTTTTGACTTTTGAGTTGACTGATGTTTAGTTTTGTAACAGAAACATTGTGTAGTGCATGGCTCCCAAAGCTGGTGAAAAGACAGGCTGAAGTTTGCTTTGAGTGACACATTCTTTTTACATCATTTCCTCATGAACAGCATACTACAGTTGGTTTGTTGTGTTGCTAAATATAAACAACTATGTTGCAAAGTGAGCCATTCACTCATTTTGAAAAGTGTGGAATGACAAAGATACTTCCTCTTGGCTCTGACAGCCAGCCAGACTGAGGGTGTGTCTAAAAATTAAACACCACACTAGAGTTCCGTGAAACAAAATTCCAGATTGTTGAGAACTAAAACTCACTCATGAAAACGTACATGAAACTTCATCAAACAGAAAAGGGTGTAAAATGATCACCCACTCAAGATAAGAGCCATAGGCAAAGGACTAAAACAATAACATGCTTTAGGTAACATTTCAAGTAACCTATTTTCTCCTCCCTTTGTCAAAAGGCTCAGGGCATAAACTGTGAACATGTTCAGACACACCCAAGCACATTTTTCACACGAGAGAAGGGTTCAGTTTTTCATTCTATTGCTCCAGTGCACCATTAATTTGTGTAAATAATTATTCAAGGAAGGCCTCTTGGCTCCTGTTCCTTAGGTCCTCCGGGAAACCGGTATTGCTGAAGAGTTTCACTTATTTATTGATCGCAAATATGTTTTTGCTCATCTATCTATGCCAGCTTGTCTTGAAAGACAAACATATCAAATGATCTTCCATTTGATGACAGATAAAATAAAACAATGTACTCTGGCCATTGTTACCACAGATTAAGTCATATTTCTTCTCAATTTAACAGGCCTAGATTCCCTATTGAATGAATACATTTTAAAGTAAATGAAGAAAAAAGTATTAATTTTGTTTTTCTACATTTTGTGTCATTTTGGTGCAATATGGATGGGAAGCAAACGCTTGTGTGGACAGTGAATGGATGCTGTACTGTATATGACGCCTTTTAAATTTGACAATCGTTTACCATGAAAGACATTTTGTAGCCACGCTTTATGTTTGCTCACCACTGCTTACATCTGGCGGTAAGAAGCCGGCACTGCATTTTGAAACATAGCATCAAAACATCGTTACAACCGCTTACCAACTGTTAATTGACTAGGATAATAGCAATAACTCGACTTTAAATTATTGTAGCATCTATTCCGTAACATTTTTTCCTTCCATGACATTTATGCAGCGTCCCCTTTAACAAATCTGACCGGTATCCGGGCGCCCAATAGCGGCGCGTAAACTGAAACTTGCTGTCACAGGCTAGCAGCTAAAGGCGAACAGCTGGCCTTGTTTTCTTTATCTCTCGCTCTAAAAGCAAACCCTGGCTTCTCAAGGAGTACCGTGTCAGTCGTGACAAACAATTTGGAAGTTGTCGCGACATACCGCGTTGTCCCTGAACCACGAAAGATGACTTCTGCACTGGTAAGGGAGTTTATAAAGCAATCTGGTAGCCACATTAGAGATGTTGTCTGCTCTAAATAGTAACTGACGTGCAACGGACGCGAAGAAATGTGCAAGCTTTATATCTGATGATGTTCTTGTATTTCTATTTCCACGTTTTAATTTGAGGGAGTAAAATGTAGGGTCTTTTTTTTCGAGTTGTGAGACACAAGCCAATCTACGCGTGGCGGAAATACGTCACGAGCCAGCTGCGCAGTCTACTCTCATCTTGTAAATGATTTATTTCGTCACCTGAGAGGAATTTAATATTCATAGTAACAATATTGTACGTCGGACGAATTTGATATTCAGAGCAACAATATTCATTTGTACAACCAACAAAGTACAAACAAAATTCAGGACGTAGGTAGTATTGAAGAGGTATTCAAATTTACATCTAATCTAAACAAACAAAAAACTAAAAGGTTTAGATGAGGAATGTTAGCATCTTTTAATACCCTAATACATGTGGGATTGTGGTACAGTAAAATTTGTACAATTAGTAGAAATTGGGACGTAATATTATTCAAAGTGTAACGTAATGATGAAGTTTCAAGTTAACAAATCATGTGTTTGTTGATCTAAAATTGAGGTATGTCTGAATCATTTACATTCCTTGTACATGTGAGCTTTTGGTCTAACTCTTGGTTGAATACTGTTATTTTTCTTTTAGTTTCCTGTGAATAAACGCTACTATGCCTGTGTTTGATGTATAATCGTATAAAGGGGTGTCAAGCTTGTTATCATCCCGGTAAATATTTAATCACAAGGGATGCAATGATGCACCAAAAATCTTGGTTCGATACGTACCTTGGTTTTAAGTTCACTTTGATTGTAGTAAAGAAACAAAATGCTTTACCAAACCAAGATAAGCATCTTGGAAAAAAAACAGGGACAGTTTAATGGCATTCAAAATTAAGCACCAACACATTTTAAATCATTTATTTGTAGTAAAGTTCAATATCAATCAATCATGTCTCTTTTTGGGATTTCAAAGATGCAGACAATTATGCACTGCACTGATCTGCACTGTTTATGGATTTGCCGCAGAGCTAGAACGTGAGGTACTACTTTTTGTCTTTTAACTGGGGTGTTCTGTGTGGAGGCCCCCAATATGTGCCCCATTATATTTCATAATTCCACCTGCATTTGGGCGTTTGCATTTTCATGGATTGTGTTAGGCCGAAGTCGATGACACATGTAAAGCTTTTAGGGGTCATATAAAATTGACATGGAGGCCCAGACCTGAGCCACATGCCTTGAGTTCAACAAGGGTTGCAAAATGCTGTAAAATGTCTGTGAAGTTTCCACTAATTTTGGATGTGAAATGAAAATATGGATTTTGGAACCATTTTTGGCAGTCTCATTGAAATGTATCATATCCAAGCCTCAATATAAATATTGTTTTGCCAAAAATAGACAGCCGCACAAAAAAATGCAGTTAAGTAAGCTAAGTCGTAAATACATTTTTTATTGATCTTTTTTTTCACTGAAGAACAAAACCATGACGTTGAGATCCCATCCTTTGTTCAACTCTACATTAGGTAGTTAATAGTTAAAAAGTAAAAAAACGTATTTAAAAAAATAAAAACTTGCAACTCATTTTCGTGTTAGCTCTCGACGCCGTATTTGTCAAAATTTCTCATGATGATGCCGAGCTCCAGCTCCACGGTGCCCATGGACGCGGTGTGCAGCCTGTATCTGTCCGCCCCGCTGTAGATGAGATCCGGGCTCCTGAGCTGCGGTCCACCGCCGACAAACATTCGCGATAGCTCCTGCTGCCAGGAGCCGAGGGGCCTCCACGTACAGCAGCTGACTCGATGATGTCCCGGACTAGAGGGGACGTGGCAGTAGCCGTAGCCGAACAACTCGCACCGACCGAACGAATCTTGGTGCCACACCTGGAGATGGATCTTGGGCCAACCTTGCAGTCCCTTAGTGGCGTAGTGCAGGTCAATGGGATGGCACCAGTACGCCATGTCGCCCGTCTGGGGGCTATCCACTTGAGTCTGACCCTGCTTCGAGCCGGAGAGAAGACGCCACCCTCCGCCAGTGTGAACCCCCCATTTGCAAAAGAGACTGTTCCGAGGAAATCCCGTGGCCCCAACCAGCTGACCTATGATGTGCAGCTCGGCCATACCACGAAAAAATACACTCTTGCGTGGCAAAACAAGTCTTTATATCTCCTTCGCACGCGAGCTATGTGGCTGAAAGCGTCAGTGTCTTACGTCTCCTAGACAACGGTGTTCGTTTTACGGATACGCGTTGTCCCGCGTTTTGCATGTCAGGCAGGCTAAAAAGCTCCCCTTGCTTTGGGATGCATGACCTGAGTCGTCAACTTTCCATCAAGAATCGGCACAACTGTGCGCAATGCTGCCATGGAGACATAAAGCTGGGCCGAAAAGACAAACGCCAGGGACAAACAAAAGTAAAGGACCTATTACTTCTTCGACGCTTGAAAGCAAATCCAATAGGAACAGCGCCATCATGCGGGTAAGAGGCTGCAAACGATTAGCTGCGGCGTTCGGTTTTGTTTTTTGTTTTTTTTATTGGGAAGAAATGTCAGATTCAGTGGATATATTTGTGACTTTGTGTGCATGGTTCTCAATGTTCTCAATGTACCTTTTCATCTGCATATTTGACAAAGTTGTATCCAATGTAGATCAGGGATGGACAATTTCAATGGTGGAGGGGCCATGATTTTTCATCAGTGCTCCTTGGGGGCACAGATTGATCTTGTGCACACGTGCACAATACGTGCTGTCATTGTATTTCATTTTAAAGGCATGTATTAAAGAGCCATTAACCTAAATCGACAACAAAAGGGTTGAAGCAAACACCATGATACTCACATCCTATAATTATTTTTTCCTATTGCAGAGGGCTTTTGCAGCAAAATCACCATACAAGAAGAACACAAAACTGTTGAACAAGAAAATAAAAGATTAAGTGCAAGGACTCACATTATACTTTTGTGTCCACATATCTGTATCTTGTGGTATGGGGCAGTAGGGTTAAGTGCCTTACTCAAGGACACCTAGTCATGAAGCAGACTCGCATATCATCTCTCAAGCAAGCAGTTGCCATTATTGTCTGCACGCAGCAGAACTCAAACTATGATGCTTTGTTTGCAAAGCCTGAGGCATTAGTGATGAGCTACATTCAAAACTGGATCGAAAATGGTATGACACTGCAAACATTATAATTCTTAGTTCATGTTTTTTTGTGTACTGCCCACTTTACATACATGTATGAAGTTTTAAACTTTTGTCTCCCTATCCATATAGCCTGATCCGACCCTTGAGCGTAATTTTAAGGGTCACAAAGATGCTGTGACAAGTGTGGACTTCAGCAGCAACTTGAAACAAATCGGTAAGTGCTCTATACATTTAAAAATCAGTGTTTTAATTTGACTTGTGTTTTCTGGCAACTGCTTACTTAACTTCATTCACGCCCTGGATCGTCATCCTCCAGCCACAAGCTCCGCGGACTGCAGTGTGATGATCTGGAATATGAAACCTCAGAGGCGTGCATATCGTTTTGACGGACATGAAGACTCCGTCACCTCCATACAGTTTTCTCCCTCTGGACATCTGGTGGCCTCC
Source organism: Hippocampus zosterae (assembly GCF_025434085.1). Lineage (NCBI taxonomy): Eukaryota > Metazoa > Chordata > Actinopteri > Syngnathiformes > Syngnathidae > Hippocampus > Hippocampus zosterae. Next base: position 14,999,462 of record NC_067459.1, read on the forward strand.
TGCTCTAAAGACAAGACTGTGCGCCTTTGGGTTCCCAACATGTAGGTTTTTCTTTTCTTTTTGCCAGGAGTATTTATTTCTTCCATGTATGTTAATGTATGGTTCTTTTTATTAGATAATTGTTGGTTTTAACAATTGTTGTTCAACAGAAAACATTAACGATTTGCACAGTGCAAAGAAGAAAACCAATACCATAATAAGTCTTTTTTAAATGAATCTTCCCATATTTTGCCATCATCAAATCTATTAGCATCTAATTTGAACATTCCTAATTGTCATAAAAGTATGAATGTGCTGAATAATGAAACAAAGTATCGTAAATTAAAACTCTTCACCCTTTGAAGACAAGCTTCGTAATGGAGACGGAAACATTAGCAGGCAGTACCCATCACCTGATAGCAGTTTATGGGTATGACTGTAATCAATAAAACCATTTGATGATGTGTAGGTGTATCGCTCATATTGTACTGAGCAGCCAGACCCTTGTGTGTGAAGTGTACATTTGTGGGTTTTACAGGAAGGCTCAGTCAACCGTTTTCAAGGCTCACACGGCCACCGTGCGTAGTGTGAATTTTTCGGCGGACGGCCAGAATCTGGTCACAGCGTCCGATGACAAAACGGTTAAGGTGTGGGGAGTCCACCGACAAAAGTTCCTCTTCTCCCTCAGCCAGCATATCAACTGGGTCCGCTGTGCAAGGTAGGAGCGAACCCAAATATACCTGCAACCTCATTAAATATCTGCATTTCTTGCAGGTTTTCTCCAGATAGCCGCTTGGTCATTTCTTCAAGTGATGACAAAACCATTAAGCTGTGGGACAAGAACAGCAGGGAATGTATTTATTCTTTCTGCGAACATGCTGGGTGATTACTTTTTTTTTTTATACAAGAATTTTATCAATGCAAAGATGTCTTTCTTCATTCGTCTAAGTTAATTTTTCATCCCTCCATCCTGAAGTTATGCAACCCACGTGGATTTCCACCCCAGTGGAACGTGCATCGCTGCAGCCTGCACTGACAAATCAGTTAAGATTTGGGACATTCGATCCCTTAAAATGCTCCAGCATTACCAAGGTAAAGAGTCAAGACATCTCACCATTATTTGACATAATTACAGTCAGTTAACTTTAAGGCTGCAATTAACAGTGTGTCTGTATTAGTTTGCATTCATGATTTCATGCTAAAATGGCAATAGTCAAATGTTGAGTAGTTTTACTTTATTTATTTCATTGTGTGTGTTATCATGCTGTGGTTAACTCTGTGCGTGTTTTACAGTTAGGCACGGTAAAACGGTATTTGAAATGTCGTGTGTCCATGGTGGCAACTATGTGAGCCTGGAACACATTCATTCATTTTACATTTTGTTTTGGAGAAACTCGAATTTTTAACTATTATTCGGAAATTAACCAGTATCGTGGAACGGATTGTGTTCCACTTTGGAAGTTTCGCGGTTATATATTTTAAGATAAGATAAGATATCCTTTATTTGTCCCACAATGGGGAAATTTACAGCCTCCAGCAGCAAGAATGTTTTATATATATATATCCCTTTTGCCCCTTATGCTCAACTGCCACAAGATTAGGTACACATTCAATAGCATTCGACACAAGCACTCTCTTTAAAAATATCTTTTTTTCAGTTTTAGAAAGGTAACATTTTAGCACGTGTTTTTTAGTATTCTTGTAATTTGCATCACACAGACAAGTGAGGAAGTTTTGATGCCGCTCTTGAGGACAGCAATGTCCTCTACACTCTTTCAGCCAAAAGAGGGCGCCTATGGTTTATGGAAAACCTGCTCCGCTCATTTTGTGTCTGTCAAGAATCGAGTTGTTACAGTGCATGTCGGCATGACTTCATCATTTGTGTGAATGTAAACATTATGTGCAGCCACCATGAAGACACAGTTAGCGGAGAAGTATAAAATACAGTAGGTGGTAAAATGGTGGAAATGGAGAAAACACGGACAATTCTGCTGCAATTGATCTTGTACCAAATTGCGGTGAATTATGCAGATAGCTATTTTGTGTGCAACAGGCCGCTGTGGTACATGTGGTGCCTGGCTGCCCAGTCAATACAACTATATTTAAGGATAAGCTCCATGTACAGCACTTTGTGTTCAGCGATGGCTGTTTGAAAGTGCTCTGTAAATACAGTTGTGTTGAGTCATAAAGGTTTCACAACACAGTATTTGTAAAGTTGGATAATTATTATGTGTGTGACTTTTGCATTAATTTGTGTTTGTGTGTGTTCTCTCTAGTCCACAATGGCACGGTGAACAGTTAGTTTGTCTTTCCATCCATCTGGTAATTTTCTACTCACTGCATCCAACGATTCCACAACCAAGATATTGGACCTCGTGGAGGGAAAACTGTTGTTCACACTGCACGGGCACCAGGTATGAACACGCACACATACACGCCTAAATTCATTATACTCTTAAGGGTAAGAGACAACCTATTAGTTTAGATCAATTGTCACTGACGTTTTTTGAAAGTGAGCAATACTTCCAGTACATGTTTGATCTACAGTATGTGATGAATCACTGATCATGTCAATGCTTCCTGACAATACCCAACAATTATTTAAGGTAGGAAATCTATATCTATCTATCTATCTATCTATCTATCTATCTATCTATCTATCTATCTATCTATCTATCTATCTATCTATCTATCTATCTATCTATCTATCTATCTATCTATCTATCTATCTATCTATCTATCTATCTATCTATCTATCTATCTATCTATCTATCTATCTATCTATCTATCTATCTATCTATCTATCTATCTATCTATCTATCTATCTATCTATCTATCTATCTATCTATCTATCTATCTATCTATCTATCTATCTATCTATCTATCTATCTATCTATCTATCTATCTATCTATCTATCTATCTATCTATCTATCTATCTATCTATCTATCTATCTATCTATCTATCTATCTATCTATCTATCTATCTATCTATCTATCTATCTATCTATCTATCTATCTATCTATCTATCTATCTATCTATCTATCTATCTATCTATCTATCTATCTATCTATCTATCTATCTATCTATCTATCTATCTATCTATCTATCTATCTATCTATCTATCTATCTATCTATCTATCTAGAGAGAGAGAAATATCATAATATATGCAACACTTTCTATGAATCTCTGGAGTGGTTTACATTTTGAAACAATGACTTCTACAACGTTTCTAGGAAGTCACAATTTCCCATCACTAGTGAGCTACAGCATTAGCAGAGGCCTGCGGTACACTACTCGGATGCTACTTGGTCCCCTCCGGCTTAGGTCGTCATTAACATTGCTCTCAACTCCGCATGTCAACTTTCTTGTTTCCTTCCTTGAAGTGTGTCTACAGAATGTTTATTTACTTTCCCCCCCATTTGTATATGTGTATACAGTTTATTTTTGTACTTGCCAGGCAAGCAGCCCACTCATAATGACTCATCTCTGAAATAGGACCGTGTTTCTTCCTCTGTTTATGTGTATCCTCTCCTCTTCCACCACCTCCTTTTCTTCTTCTTCTCTTTGATTCGCTCCTTTCTTTTGTCCAATCTCAGCTCTACTCTGTCTGTTCTCAACAGTTTTGATATTCTCTCTTTAGACCCTACTGGACTGGCAGGCCCAACATCGAAAGGAAGCCTATCGATGTAACACATTTATTTTTGTGTCCTGTGTATGATGTCTTTATACCTCACTTCCCACTAGTCCACTCTTAATACAGATTTTTAAAAAACACAACAACAAATCCCCCTTCTCACACCTCTGAAGTTGTCATCTCTTGCACACACTCTCCATTTGTCACATTGTTCTCTTTGGCTCAGCACTGACTAAATCTGCTTAAGCTAGGAGCTCTCACAGTACAATGTAACCTCTAAATTCGAATGGTACTGATGTATGAGGAAGAAAAATGGGATTCTAAAAATCACACAAAAAGCAGAAATCTATTTTGTTTCTCCTGTGTCTAACTTCTTTTTACACTTAAATGGCAGTTAAGAACAGACCCTCGCCACCCACACCGTATCCCTCGCAATTAACAAACACAGCAGCAAGTTGGCTTGGTCTCATGCAGATTAGCCACGTGGTCCTCCTTTTCAGTGCATCAATTTTCTGCCCAGGCTGCTCAGTACAATATGACTAAGTCAACAAGAATAAAAATAAAATTGGCAGAACGGAATGTACCGCGGCTTGCATTCTCCCTCCTCGTAGATTTGCCACCAAAATCATGATGGATTAGAATGAATGTTGAAAACATTGTCTTCAGAGTCAACAAATGTGTTATGGTGGAGACAGTGTGACCCTGGAATGGATTTATTCAATTTCTGTGATATCCTTTGGGAAAATTATTTCAAATCTGAGGTCGGCCAGCATTCTGAAAAAGATCGCGGCGGAGCTGCATGGAGGTTTCATTGTATTATTCACCTCTCCCATCAGTATTTGTGCTGAGGTTAATGAATGTGACTGCTCCCCTAGTACCCCTTTTTGATGGTGCTTTTACAGGTTGAGTACGAAACGCTATATAGTGCGAAGCTCTATTTTCATTTGTATGCTGCACTCATGTGTCAGAGCACACATACTATGTCATCTATTGTCCTGCCAGTGGTTTTATCACAACATGAAGCTAACGAAAAAGGTGGTGGGAAGCAACCCTCATGAATAATGTCAAGTGTTTTCTGAAATGAAGTAATTGTAAATAATTTTAGGGTGAAAGGCAAAGTTGTGTTCGGGCACTGTTTAAATCACGGGATCGAGGCATGTAAAAAGTATGAGTGCCGGTTGGAGTAAAGAGCTGAAGAATGCATAGCGTTGAACGTCTAGCACCCAAAAAAAGTACAGTAATGAGTGTTTGTCTAGCCGTGGCAAGTGTCAGCCTGGCAGCAGGCATTAGTCAGAGCAGAAACAGAACATACTGTCTGTCATGTCGTCGTGTTGCTATAGTGACACTGTCTGCTTCTCTCAGGTGCTTCTGGGAAAGCATTCCTCACACAAACTGGCCTGTCTGGGTGCCAGACACACATAGGACACAGCTCCCTTTTTTATAATTCCCACTTGCCGCATGTGTATCTTTTGTTTCCGTTCCTTTGTCCTGACACCCTCAGGTGATCATTGCTGGCTCTGACCAGAGTTTGACCCCTGTCCACCTGCAGTTCTGTTTTCTTGATTGGTTGCCCGTCCCACTCATACATCAATAGTTAGCACAGGAGTCATCAGGTGAGATAAAGATACAATGTGATCTCGACTCTGTATCTCCACAGGGTCCAGTGAATTGTGTGGCCTTTTCCAGAACAGGAGAGTACTTTTCTTCTGGAGGTTATGACGAACAGGTGATAAGTTAAACTCATTTCTAGCCTTTTCAGCTGCATTTTCTAGCGAGATAACATCCCTAAAACCATCCATGCACATGCTTTTTTTTGGGCAAAAGATGTTACAATGTTACACTGACCCGCAGGTGATGGTGTGGAAGAGCAATTTTGATGAGACCAGTGACACAGCCAGTGACACAGCCAGGGTGCAGCAGTCCACCAGCCCCATCTACCAGGTGCCATATTCCATATTTAATATTCTAAGTCTGACGACATCTTATTTGTTCCCTTTTAAACTTCCACAAGCATAGGAAGGCATATATCCATAATTGTCTACATGGAAAATGAGCAAGTTTGGGAGAATGCCTGTCGGAATGTTCTGAACTCCTATTTCCACACAAGGTCTGAAATAATTTAGATCTGATGTCACATTGTCCTTTTAGCTGCAAAGTTGTTGAAACTAAATCAACAGCACTTTTTCTGGTTGCAAGCAAGTAGTGGACTGCGCATAGAGGCTCCGTTGTTCTCATTTCGAATGTTTACGTGGCCGATGTTTTTGTTTTGTTTTTTCGCTTCTTGTTTTATAACTGCCCATTCAGAATGAACTTAAATCAATATATCAGTCAAAAAACAATAACGGTACTCTTGTGAAGTTGCTCTTATCTGTTCGCTGCCATGTTCAGTGTAAGCACTGCGTGTCAGTGAGTATGCGCTTTGAACTGTGGAATCCGCTTTTTTTCTTTTCCTGCGCCTTTTCCCACTCCGCTGCAGGCTCGGCCTGTGCCCGCTATCAATTAAAAACAAAATTGGCCTCATGAATAAACTTCAAATAATTGATTAAATTGATTAGTCTTTGTGTGTGTGTATAATAATCAGTGTCAACAATAAGTTTTAACTACCGTATTTTCTGCACTATAAGGCGCTTTGGAGTGTAAGGGGCACCTTCAATGAATGACTATATTAAAACTGTTTTCACATATTTGGCACATAGCATTATAAGGTGCATAGAATAGAAGCTAAAATTGTGGCTGAGGTTACCTTAAGCATCCACTAGATGGAGCTGCGCTAAAGGAATACAGTACAATACGTTACAGCTTTATTCATATCCGCTTTCATAACTGCTGCAGCTGCACCAACGCGCTTTGGAGAGCATTTACAATACTACATTCAAGAAATCAGAATATTGATCCATATATAAGGCACATCTGATTATAAGGTGCACAGTCGGTTTTTGAGAAAATTGAATGCTTTTAGGTGCGCCTTATAGTGCGGAAAATACGTCACTTTATGCGCACAAACAACTACTTCGTGCACATTTTGTACACACATTGTGGTAGTCCATGCGCACAAAGTAATAGGTCATACCCACGAAAGAGTTCCTCGTGCATACATCGTAGTTACAGCAGGTGCACAAATATATACATATTTTTTTTCAAATCTCATGTCTGGAGCTCAGTAGTTTTATTCCTCAGTTATAATTCTGAAATGTGATCAAAGCGGAATTGCTGCAATGTTTTGCAAAACAATTTAAAGTTAATAATTTAGAACAAGGGGTAGGACTCTCGCATATCTACTAACTAAAATGTTTTTCTTTTGATTTTTGTTTTGTCTTTGTTATGTTCTGTGTTTATATGTTCAACTAATCAATTGATCAGTATGCAGCAAAATATTCACAGACAACATAAATAGTATGCTTGCTTATTAACATAATCTCACAGGTTCAGCTCCAGGTTTATGCAAATATTTACAGCTAGTATAAAAACAAACACATGGCACCCACATGGTACAGATGCCCTAGTGTTTAGTGTTTTCAAACGCCTTACCCCTCCAAGCATATTGCAGCCTTTGAAGTCTGGCGTATTTCTCGTCTCCTTACCACTTATGTAGGACGACCAATATCTATCTGGTCCTGCACCTTCACTTTGATGTGAAATACTTTCATCCCCATTTCCTGACTTCTTCAAGTAATTTGCATATTAATATAATCTATGTTTATATTATTTATAACTGCATTCTTTAATGTGGTATTCATTTAGACAGTCGGTTGTTCAAAGCCTCAAGTCATGACAATGCGGCTCCTGAAACACCGTTTTGAGACCTTGACCCAAGGCATTGTATAACAAAATAGTCACTGTTTGCCTAAAATGAAATTTGTGTTTAAGTTGGTTTGCTTTCATCCACGTAAGATAGATGAAATATTTCCCTTTTAGTGTTTGTTTAATGCTGCACTTGTAATAACACCAAAAGACAATAACCTTACAAAATCTTGTCCAATGGGTTAATTTGACATGTCTGTTGTGTAGATACCACCTAAAACAGCAATAAATGCCATAGTCAATTATGCTTAAAATAACCAGATGTAAAAATACTTTTAAGCTGTGTATGTGTGTGCATGCGTGTGTAGTTTATGTAAGCGAGGCAGTACAACATTAATTTTCATTCATTCATTCATTCATTCATTCATTCATCTTCCGAACCGCTTGATCCTCACAAGGGTCGCGGGGGGTGCTGGAGCCTATCCCAGCTGTCTCCGGGCAGTAGGCGGGGGACATCCTGAATCGGTTGCCAGCCAATCGCAGGGCACACGGAGACGAACAACCATTCGCACTCACACTCACACCTAGGGACAATTTAGAGTGTTCAATCAGCCTGCCATGCATATTTTTGGAATGTGGGAGGAAACCGGAGCACCCGGAGAAAACCCACGCAGGCCCGGGGAGAACATGCAAACTCCACACAGTGAGGCCGGAGCTGGAATCGAACCCGGTACCTCTGCACTGTGAAGCCGACGTGCTAACCACTGGACTACCGGGCCGCCAACATTAATTTTATTTAAAAAAAATAATTTTGTAATTCCACAAATGTGTTTTTGCCTGCGGCATTGATTTCAAACATTTTCTGTGGCAGATGTGTGTAATTATTGCAGGAAAGTGACTGGCTGTGCAAAGACTGCCGGGGAAATTAGCTCAAGAGCACTGCAAACCTTTTGTAGAATATTCTTAATCTTAATTTTCTCGAGCGCTTGTCTTCATTATCGTCAGGGGTGAGCGGGAACCTATCGCAGCTGACATTGGGCAAGACGCAGGGTAGACCCGAGCCAAGATTCAAACCTAGAAGCCCTCAAAGGTGAGGCAGATATGTTAGCCACTACCTCACTGTGCTGGGTTAAAAGAGACATGCAATTTTTTGTTCAAAATTGAAAACGGTTTCATCTTTCTTAACGGCCCCTTTTTTAGTCTTACTCAAATATGCTGGTTTGAAGGGGGTTGTCCTGTTTCATGCAAATGAGCTGCTTCTTATGACTTTGGGGGATATGGGGGTGGCTTCTTTTTGAGTCTGACAAAAAAAAACAACGCAAACCACATGTACAAACAACCACAAAAAAAAAAAAGTGACCTCATCACCATGTTGTGAAAACAGATCTGTGTATGCGGTACAGACAGCTGACTGATCGCCAAAATTAAAAAAATTCTACAAAATTCGGAACAGCTTGCTCATAGACACATGCATCCATTTTGGGAATAGGCGGCTCGCAAAAATTGTACCTGGTTTGTAACTTTACACATGGGTGGGCAGGCACTTCAGAGATTTTTTAGACAACCAATTAAAAAGCCAATTTTCCATAATATGTCCCTGGACAATTGCAGATTCATAATCCCCTTTTAGTTTTCCACTATCTTTTTTTGTGTTGCTGTTCTTTGTAAACCACAACACCAAATGGGGAGATGAGGCTTTTTCCAACTTGGAGGGGTAGTAGAAGATTGATAACAACAAAATGAACGATGAACTATAATGTTCATGGGTATCTATCAAATAAATCTAAATCTCGTCTGAATCTAAATGTTTGAAACTCATTTTTTAACATGGCAGTTGTATTGACAAGTTACTCACTGCATTGTCAAGTTACATGTGGCTCAACCACCCACAGCAAGTGTCACGTTGCTCTTAGTCAGCAAACTAGTCTTGTGATAGCAGCCAAGTAGTGCACTCCAGCTTGCCTCAATGATTTAATAATCATTTCGACGCATTTTACAAGATTCTTAGCAAGCAAATTAATTGATTACTATGGTCATTTACAATTACAAATAACTGCAACCAATGAAGGCATTCAGTCGTTGCATTTAGATGCACAGTTGTTATGGAAATGAATATATGTATGGCATCTAATCACATTACTTTACTTAAGGCACTTCTCCTGAGTTCCCCTCCAAGTTGACATTTAAAGTTGATCCTCGATTGGAAGATGTGTTTTTAACAGATTTTGCACACTCTCAGAACAAATAATGGAGAGATTGTTTTCTGAAAAGGGTAAACAAGGCTACTATGACTATATAACTATGACTATTAGTTCTCTTTAAATATTAAAATGCTTCGTCAAATATCACTTTCAAACTGAAAAGGGGAAAGTGGTTGCAGGGAGGGGAGGAAACCTCAAAGACCGGTTTAGATTTCAATTTTTTAACCTGCTGCAGTATTACTTGCATCACCAAGGGCAAAGCCAAGGTCCTCCTTTCAGCATCCTCCTTTCTTCTTGCTCGTATTGATCACTGCCCTGCCAACGGACCAGAGCCACACACAGTGATCAGTTTTTGTACTTTCTCATACCCGATTGAGTAGGGTTGGCTGATATGGCTGAAAAATATATCAGGATAAATGTATTTCCTATTGGTCAGTATCGATGATTGTTGATTAAAAAAAAACAAAAAAACCCACACTATTAATAAAGACCCAGAGAAAAAAGGGGAATTTACGTTATTTCATTTTAACGTATTATTATTTAACCGTGAAAAAGTGATGTAATGCAACTTTAGTGCTAAAGTTAATCAGATCTGTTGGAAGAGCTCAATAGAATCACCCAGCAATTGCATTCAGTAATATTTAGCGTCAGGAATGCCATAAGATGAGACTAATCAAAACGGCGACAAAACAAATTGAAACATTTCGCAAAGCTTCAACTTAGGACTTTAAAACAGAGTGTTTCTTTGAGAGAAATACATACATGTAGGCAACATAGTTATTTACCCTGCACACATTTTAATTAGGGTTCTTTTTTGGACTTTCATTCATTTCTGTTTTTCTGAATTGTCATCTGCGAGTTGCAACGTTGGAATCGATGCCAGGTGACGCACCAGGAAAGTGCCACTTTCCTAGGTTTTGCTTTTCATGTATTATTTATCCATTCAGAATTCATTATTTATAGCGCCTCTTTCATCTGCCACGTGTGTGTCGCCTGAGAGGGAAGGGAAGAAGTGGGAAAAAAAATGTCACCCTCTTGTACAGTAGCCTGTTAGAAATGGGTTTCAGATGCTTTATGGATTTGGGCGTAAAAAAACAAGACAATAAGCAGAGTTGTTCTAATAACGGGATGTAAATATTCCTCGCTTAGCAGTGCTTTGAAGTCAAGTGGGATAATGCAGTGAATAGAATCCGTGAAAGTCTTCTATCACCAGAATGAACACAGACAGCTCATCAAAATAATATCCTATTTTTCTCAGCAACGTGTGTACATCAAATGATTGAACTGTCATGAGGCAACTACGCATGTTCAGAAATTCACCAAAATATCACATGGAATGATCCTGAAACATACATTGTATATTCAAATACAATTATTTGTCAGGAATAAGAAAACCTGTTTGGAGACGTTCCAAAGATATTTGTCATATGGGTTTGCACCACACATTCACAATGTGATGGAAAAGGTCCACTTCAGCCACCCTGGTTCTGTGCCCTACAGAGGAGTAAAGTATGACAAACCCCGAAACCAGGACTTTTTTAAAGACCCTCACTCACCAGCAAAATAATAACAGTTCCCGTTTCAAATGCCATATTAAACCTGACTCACCACTTTTTGTGGGACAGAAAGCCCCTCTGCCCCACAGAATTTTCAGATTGCATTAGCAGCATTTAAAGGGAATCTAAACCAAAAGATTCTCTCAGAAAGAATATGTTGGACATGCCCGTAGGATTCTAAATACAGCATTGGGATTCATTTTATTTGCTGTCATGGGTCTGCCATTTTGGCCAATTCTGTCCTCTGCTGTTGACAGAAATTGACATCACCTAACGGCTCGCCTGTTTTCTGGGTTTGTTCACGCAACATTGGCAGTGCGAGGCCAAGAGCAGTTGTGATGTCAAATTCACGAAAAGGGGAAATCAGCCCCCAAAATGTCATTACAATAAATTTCTTTGCAGCCCTACTTCTGATTAATATTGTGTTTGTGGACTATGAGTTAAGAAGTAAAATCCACCTGTTTTTGTCCATCTCGGTAGGCGGCCATTTTGCCACTTGCTGTCGACAGGTAACAGCCAATCATGGCTCAGCTTCAGAAAACAGGTGAGCTGTGATTGGCCCTGAGTTACTGTGACATCATTTCCATTTGACAGAAAATGGCTGGATTTTGGTACTGAGCTCTTGTTGCGCAAACGCAACATTAATCGGATTGCTGTCTTTAGTTGATTGGAGGCGCAAAGAACGCATTATTGTAAAAAATATATTTGCTCGACTTCCCTTTAAGATGCTTAATTCTTATTCCACAAAAGCAGTATTATTCAGAGTACCTGATTTTGACTGGCATGGACACATTTAATGTATTCTTTCAAAGAACAGTTTTGCATGTAAGGCCTCCCGTCTGTGTTTTTAAGCCTAACCAAGTTTTGGGAGATCCTTGCCCGCTATGCTTAGCATCCACTCACAGCCCACTACAGCCTAAGGTTACAATTAATATAATCAGGAAGAGATTGACTAATGAGAGCAATGCATGGAGGGAAAGGCCGCTCACTGTTGCAGCTACCCCCCTTGGACTCAAATCCACAGGGAATTCTAATGTAGCTCATTAGATATGCTGATCTGTTTATGTGGTTGAATGCGAGGCTGCACGATGCTTTCCCAGTCATGGACACGCCACCAGAACCACGCAGACCTGTTTGTTCAGCACAGTAAGTCAGCTTTTGCCCAGCTCTTGCCCTAAACGAGCTCTTGCCAAGCTGAAGTCTGAGAAATTGTGTGTTTTCAGCGTTTCTGATTTCCTCAGTTCTCAACACAGCTGATCAAGTCTTTGCTGCTGTGGGAAAATTGTGTGTGTGGATGTGCGTGCGTGCGCCATCCATAGCTGACAGGCAGATCAGCTCTCTTATCACATCGGCCCTAATCTCCCCCGCCTCCCCTCCTCATCTCGAGCTTCACATCTGGGTCTCTCTCCCACTCACGTGTACAGGCAGACGAGCTGCATGCTCACAACAGGCTTCCCTTCACAGCTCAACAGACACACGCACCCTCCACTGCACTGCACGGCTTAGGATGCGGAGGGACAGAGAAGACTTCCAAAGCATCACGAACTTCTGTTCTCCCTTCGCCATTGTTTTCATTGTGTTGCTGCACAGTACATGCATATGACAACGATTTGCAGTTACTGGAACTAAGTCCCTCAGTTGCTGGTCATTATAAGAGGTCCAAAATCTTCAAACTTTAAAGATGATGGAAATGTAGAGTAGACTCAAGCAATTCTCTGCAGATGGTGCTATAGAATCCTACGCATGTGAGACCTCAGTAAACATCTTACTGAGTGGAAGGAGGTATGCAACAGTAATTGTATGTATAGGCCACAACCTTGATTTTCATAAGACATCACTGAACGAAGAAGCTAAACAAACAAAACTACCAGAGAAAGGAAAATGCGTCTTCCCTGGCACAGTAGAGTGGTTGAATTCAAGACTCAATGAGAAATTTTATATAGAGGAAAGAGATGCCAAAAACTAGAGAAAAGCAATTTCACATTGCACCAAAAATATAGAAAAAGACCGACAAATGCATAATCGCAACCAAGCTCGACTAAGAAACTGCTTTCAAAGGATCTTTCATCAATCCAAATGCTGCATCACTTGTGTTAACAGTCAGTCAAAAGCAATTTAAATTAGAAAATGCATCAAACTCATTTCTGTCGCGGGCCACTGTGGAGTTGTCTTCCCTTGGTGGGCCGTTATGGCAGCAAAACAAAAAAAAATGTTTAATCGTTTCATTGCATTATTACATGTACAGAACATATTAGTGGATTACTAGTTTTGAAATCAATCCAGTCAACTATAATAGTTCAATTATTGTTCAAGTGAGTATAAACAGGGTAACAAAATGATTGCAAAATCTCAACATTTTTTTATTGCACACAACAATTTGACATTTCGGCACACATTTCAGCAAGGATGATGCAAGTTGACAAACAAGATTTGCTTTTGCCGGCCACATAAAACGATGCAGCAGGCCAGATCTGGTCCACAGGCCTTGAGGTTGACACCAGTTGTCTATGCCAACTAAGATTAGTCACATAATGTCGCTGTCGACATGACTATGACAGCTGCTTGTCCCGCCTCCCTGACAGACCTGCTGCGATGGACTGAATCTCGCTTCCGTAAGCACGCGACTAGTGGATGGGGTCCGATCACTGACGGATTTGTAGTGTGACATCTCGCGAAAACATCGCAGCTCTGGTAGCTGCGAATCATTGGTTGGCTCCATCGGTGGTGTAGTGTTTCACTAAACTAGTTTGGTATTAAATGCTACTGAGTGTCCCATTTCCAAGTAACCTGAGATTGACTGGTAATCGGTTATATGTACGAATGGATGTTTGATAATCATTGATGAAATTGAACTGGTTGCTGGTTTGTTTATTTCTCATCGTAGAAATAATTCCCTGTCTTCAGGTAGCGATGCCCCTTCTGGCCTTCCAGTCTCATTAAATTATTTGAAAAAGAATGTAGCTGATTAGGCCTTTAGTAACACATTCTAGCATTTCTGATGTTTGACATGTCTTGGAACATGTGTAATTTATCATGCTAGTGCTAGCTGGGTGAAAGCATGCCGGTGAGACTGGCTGCATGACTTCAGAGCTTTGGCACCTCAATAAAAAGCCCCTGTGAATGTTATGAGTAACACCTGGGTTGGAAAGAGCCTCATAGCGTTCAAGAATTTTTCACGTTTCAGCATCCTTTTGTGTCAAGTTGTAAAACCCAGCCATGCGCTTGTGTCCCAGCTTGTGTCCGTCTCCTCTCATAAAAAAACACTCTTCTCTTGTGTGTCAGTATTTGCCTGCGCTTGTGTAGTTTGTACTGCAGCATGCAAGGTCCAGTGATGGATGGCTGCTTTCAAACCAAAGTTTCATTTGGGCCTCAGGAAATTTTCCGCTGTTGGTTTTCCACTCCAGGTGATTCATTAGTAGGGGTGGTTACTATGTGTGCTGAGTTGGTGCGCGCATACAGTTTGTGTTTACATTTGAGCACATCAGGGTTTTGCTTGACTGCATGTGTAAGGCGACTGTGGTATAAAACATCGACAAATTTCAGTGCTGGCCGTGTAAAATGTTTGGAAGTGCCCTCCTTAAAAAAAAAAATCTCTGGATTGCCAAATACAAACTATTAAACAAGATTGTTTTTTTTTGTTTTTGGTCTATTTTGAGTTCAAAATGAAAGAGCAGTTGATTGTTTAAAGTCCTGCGAAAGGAAATCAGTGCTGAAAAATGTAGCAGAAAATGTCTGATTCTAATTTCAGAGGAAGGCGATATAAATGGAATACAGATGTGAAATATGAGGAGGGGGAATGGAAAACAACTGAATGGTAATAAATTAGAATGTCGCATGCTCTACTGTTAATGCATATGATAATGTGAATCATATGCCAAGGCCTTTGTGTTCACCAGATAATAACAGATTGTACACAAGTGAGGCATAATGGCCCAAGATGTTGAGCTGCACTTTTCACGATCAGCATGTAAACACCACCGGAGGGAACCTGAGGACTTGTTCATCCCTTCAGTGGCGTTAGAAGGAAATGTAGATTTCATCCTGATTTGTTTTACATAAGCTGTTTTGGTTGGCCTGCCGTGACCCCTTGTAAGCACTGAAGCAGCTGTTGAGATGCAGAACGAACTCGGGATGCGCCGATACCACTTTTTGTTCTGATTTTTCAAGCATTAGTACTTAAATTTGAGTACTCTTTAGAGAGTCTTGGTGCTTTATAACGACATTGTGTCATCTAATTGGGATGAAAATGATTGTCACAAAAGACGAACTTGAACATAACATAAGTTTCACTCAAATCTAACTTTTGAATAACAACTTCTCATAACTGCCCGTTTCATTTCAAATGTGCATGTTTATGTTGTCAGTCTTGTCACATGTTTGTATCCAATGTAGCCTTTTAACAAAATTAAATTCAAAAAAGCTTGTTCTTTTGTGTGAAAAGCAAAAACCAACCACAATGTTTCCAGACTGTGTGACTTTTTGTTTAATCATTTCGGCCCAGTACAAATTTCTGCTCCTTTTGGATCGCTCCCAATTCTAGGGAAACTAAGCCTGTCACTACCAATGTATAGTGCATGTTCGAGCAGGCTCTCTGTGTTTAAGGTAATTATTTTGTTTGCTGTGCAAAGTAGTCATTTTGCCACCCACTCAGGGCAGCATACCTCTGCTCTTAGTTTTAGACATTTTGAAATGGCTTACCTCCATGAGTTATCCCTGTACATGTATTTTCCGCACTGTAAGGCACAACTAAAAGCATTCAATTTTCTCAAAAGCCAACAGTGCGCCTTATAATCCAATGCGCCTTCTACATATGGATCAATATTCCGAATTCTTGCACATAATATTTTAAATGTTCTGTAAAGTGATTTGTTCCACCGGCAGCGGTTGTGAAAGCTCTAGATAAATGAAGTTGTATTTTATTGTATTCCCTTTATAGGTCATTCATTGAAGGTCTGCTTCCGCTTAGTGCGGAAAATACGGTATTAGGTTGAAACGTCATTTCCTGTTTGGCTTAAACATCAGATTTAGAATTTGGAGTCAGTGTTAAGCCTCTTTTGTGGTTTGAACTTAAGTTTAGCGCTTCATTTCAAGATTTGACATTTAACTCATTCACTCCCACAGACGTTTTTAAACGTCTTTTCGGACTTGGTCTAGAATTGGCTGGTACTGAATGAGTTAAATGAGGATTTGAGTTTGAAGTTGAGGTTCAAGCTTAAAGTTAGGCTTTCAAGTTAGAGTCTGGATTTCAAAGTAGGATGAAGCTTTTAAAGAGAGTGACTGTGTTTCTGTTGCCCCGATTTTAGGCCTCAGAACCAGCCCAAACAGCTGCCAAAATAGGCCGTCGTCCCAGTGCAGCCATGCATCCCAACACCCGCAGAAGTTTGAGCACCAGTTCCACCTCCACCCAGCCAAAGGGCCACGCCGTGGAGCCGAAGGGCCACGCCGTGGAGCCGAAGGGCAACGGCGTGGAGCCGAAGGGCAACGGCGTGGAGCCGAAGGGCAACGGGGTGGAGTCGAAGCGCAACGGCGTGGAGCCGAAGCGCAACGGCGTGGAGCCGAAGCGCAACGGCGTGGAGCCGAAGGGCAACGGCGTGGAGCCGAAGGGCAACGGCGTGGAGACGAAGCGCAACGGCGTGGAGACGAATGGCAACGGCGTGGAGCCGAGGGGCCACGGCGTGGAGCCGAGGGGCCACGGCCCGGCTCAGCCCTCGCCTCAAGTGTCCCTAGTCTTGGAAGAAAGCGCGCCCCTTGGCCTAACCACCACGCTTGAACACATTATGGGTCAACTGGATATTCTCACGCAGGTAAGTGGACGTCGGGCTCATCTTTCGTGGCATGCACCACGCCGCCCACTCATGTAGTCGAGAACAAAAGCTTCCTTTTACTTCTCAACTTGTTGGCCAGAAATGGTTTCAGCAGCACGGACATGAAAACGATTACATAACTCCTTCTATGGTGCTTGACACTGAATCAAACTGGTTGATGAATCACATTTCGTTCAGTTCAAGCACACATTAGCGCCCCAAAACATGTGTTTACTTTGGATTTGGTTCGAATTCTCTTTTTTTTATCTTCATCAGCAGTGCCTCTGTGTTGTTTTACCCATGTTTGATTCATGAATTATGGATCCTCAGATGATGTGAGGAGGTATTCCGAGAGCCCCATATTTGATATCAGTACTTTAGAAAGCGTTCTTCTTCTCACTGGGGCATTCCAATTAGGGTGAAAATGTTACCACGTTGCTCTGTCAAGATATCGCAAGACGCACTTCTAAAGAGACGGAATTCAATAAAATGTGGTGTGAAAGTAAAGATAAAACAAATAGGTTGGAAGTGTGGCTATATGGCATATCATGTTTGGTGGAGCTTGGGTCGAAAGGGGAAGCGCCACAAATAGACCATCAAATATATAGGCTGTCTACGAGTTCCGAGTTGGGTATTGTTGGATGAGGATATGTTGCAGAGGAATATTTGCAGTTAAACACATGGATGGTCATGTGTAGAAACCTGCACGGGATTCTGTTTTAAAAAAAAATGCAGCAGCGAGCTCAGCAAGGCAGGCTGCAGCACGCTTTGTCACCCCTTTCACATTTCACCACTAATACGTGATGTTTCCTTCAAGTCTGAAAACTGAACACCTAGAATGACAATGGGAATATATGACATGATGAGCAGTCTCGGAATGCACTCTGACCTTTTATGTCAACACGTCAACTCGAGAGGAGGGGTTTGGGCCTCACTGGATGGCCTTCATCATGCCAATTTCTCTTTACCATTTTACAATACAACAGCCAAGCCAGCAAATAAAGCAAACATGAGCATATTGTAACACCCATGCTATTAGGAAAGTCAAGTCAAGTCAAGTCAACAGTATTTATAGAGCACTTTCAAACAGCCATCGCTGCATACAAAGTGCTGTACATGGAGCGATTTAACATATACAATAAACAGTAAGACGAATCAGTAATAAGTAATAAGTAATAAGGCGGTAGAAAGCACCAAGCAGTAAAAACAATAGCAAATCTAAGTCATGCTGAGTCAAACGCCAAAGAATACAAGTGAGTTTTGAGGAGGGATTTAAAGATGGGCAGCGAGGAGGCTTGCCGAATGTTCAGTGGGAGGTCATTCCAGAGAGATGGACCAGCAACAGAAAAGGCTCGATCCCCTCTGAGCCTCAGTTTAGTTCTTGGTACGTCTAGCAAAGACTGGTCCACAGACCTGAGGCGCCGGGCAGGGGTGTAGGGGCGTATGAGCTCAGAGAGGTAAGGTGGCGCGAGATTATTCAGAGATTTGAAAACAAAGAGGAGGATCTTAAAAATAATTCTAAAATGAATGGGGAGCCAGTGAAGGGATGCCAAAGTAGGAGTTATATGCTCCCTCTTACGAGTACCAGTCAAGAGGCGAGCAGCGGCATTCTGTACCAGCTGAAGGCGCTTGATGGAGGACTGGCTGACTCCAAAGTACAGGGCGTTGCAGTAATCGAGCCGGGATGTGACAAAGGCATGAATTACTGTCTCAAAGTGTTCATGTGAGAGGAAAGGTTTTATTTTGGCCAGCTGTCTAAGGTGAAAGAAGCTGGATTTAACAACGGCACCAATTTGCCGATCGAGTTTGAAATCACTGTCCAGTTTAAGTCCCAAGTTTGAGACCGTTGATTTCAGATAAGGAGATAGGGGGCCCAAGTCTACAGGATGGAATGTACAAGGTCCACTGGGGCCAAACAATATCACCTCTGTCTTCTTTTCGTTGAACTTCAAGAAATTTTGTGCCATCCAGGTTTTGATTTCTTCCAGACAGGATAGGAGTGGCCTTAATGAGAAGGTGTCTTTCTTGCTCAGTGGGACATAGATCTGGCAGTCATCTGCATAGCAGTGGAAAGGAATACCATGTTTCCTTAAGATGGAACCCAATGGGAGCAGATACAGCGAGAACAGCAGAGGCCCCAGAATTGAGCCCTGTGGAACACCACATGACAGGGGAGCAGTGCGTGATTCAGAGCAGCCAAGGCTGACACAAAAGGTCCTGTCAGCTAGATAGGACCTAAACCACAAATAACTGCCAATATATACTGTACTTTCTTGCTTCACCATTCAGCTCTTTGTACCTCTCACAGTCGAGGAATCTGAGGGACGCGAATGAATTATTCAGTATACGACAGAAGCTTCCAAAGACGTACTTTGCTGTCGTAGCTGTTTTTCACTTGCCCATCCACCACTCCACCCAGTTGTTGTCCCCCGCCCCCCCCTTTCCCCTCAGTACTGTATCTACAGCACTTTACCCTATGTATTTAACTGCTATGTATCACCCTATACATAGACTTTTTCATTCACGCCCGAACACTTTTTGAATGTCGTCCATCATTTGTTTTAATGAGCAATACAGGGAAGTTGGGCTTTGATTTCTCGAAACATGTTCCAATACATTCCAGAGATGTAACAGGGCAATAAACCTATTTCTCAGATTAAAGTGTGGAATTTCCTGTTGTAGAAGGAGCCAGTCAAGCGATTAGTTCAAAGATCGACATCAGCCGCCCTCGATTTGTGCATCTTTAGTAATTTCGTCATACGTTATGTCATCGTTCTGAATTCTTCGTTCAACCTTGATGACTTTAAATAGTGTTAGCGCTCACTCTCTCATACTAAATCGTCATTTTGAATTTGAAGTTATTATTAGTAAATACAAAAACCATCCCCGATGTAAATTTATTTTACATTGTTTTGTAAATACACTTTAGAAGCTGACCTACATCGTCTCCATGAGGCTTTCAAGCTTAATGTCCTTGAGCTACGCTAACATAAATTGTCAGCAGGGATGTCCAACTCTGTTCCTCGAATGTCTCTATCCAGCATGTTTTAGCTGTCTCCCTCCTCCAACGTTGTTTTGAATCTTTATTTTTTTACATTCCTACTGAAGCAGTTCGGCATCAACACCAGTCTGTCTTTTGGGTCAGACATAGTGTGGGCCGTACCAAAGCGATGAGACTGTAACACAGGCCGGTAACGCTGAAGGCGATGGGACGCATAATGCATTCTAGAATGAAAAGAGAAACTGTGCTCGCTCCATATTAGGGGATGAAAGATTTGGTTCCTACCCTAAATGAAAACCATGGAGCGGTATCATGTTGCTGCAGCCTGGGGGACACGTGCACAATCGCACGCATACTCACACAAACAACGTCAGTAAGGCTGAGGACTGACGGGCCATATCAGGTTGGTAAGATAAACAGGGTATTATTGATCTAGAGAACAGAGACCAGAAGAAAGATATACATGCATTTACGCCGCTTGCATGGATTGAATAACCAAAGATGCCTGGTCTGATGACCAAGAAAACGACCCTCACCTACGCCTACCCCACATCTGAAGACCACGACTGCCGACAGCAGTTTCCTCATCATCGTTTTTGGCGCGTTTGTTGTTTCTAAGCATGACATCCCATGACTTTTTACAGGCCTGCTATCCATTGTCGACACATTTTCTCATGGAGTTCAAGGTAACACTGTTTTATTGATCATCAGAAGACAGACTTTATCACAAGGTTTTTCAGCTCTTCACACTGTTGGGTAGAGACTTTATTTTTCTGAAAGGATTGAACGGGATTCTCCCTAAGGTGTAGTGGTGGTCATATACTCTATAGCCATACCTTAAAGTTTGACCACAATCCATTCTGCTCCATGAAGATAATTTATACGGTTGTTCCCTGAAGTACGACGATGTTCAAAGTTTGATTTGGTCATCTTTCAAAACGGCATTTCATGTTCAGAACAATTATAATTGCATGAATTGGTTCCATTACGGCTGCCCGGTAGTCCAGTGGTTAGCACGTCGGCTTCACAGTGCAGAGGTACCGGGTTCGATTCCAGCACAGGGAGGCCTCCCTGTGTGGAGTTTGCATGTTCTCCCCAGGCCTGCGTGGGTTTTCTCCGGGTGCTCCGGTTTCCTCCCACATTACAAAAACATGCGTGGCAAGCTGATTGAACACTCTAAAATTCTCCCTAGGTGTGAGTGTGAGTGCGAATGGTTGTTCGTTTCTGTGTGCCCTGCGATTGGCTGGCAACCGATTCAGGGTGTCCCCCGCCTACTGCCCGAAGACAGCTGGGATAGGCTCCAGCACCCCCCCGTGACCCTAGTGAGGATCAAGCGGCTCGGAAGATGAATGAATGAATGAATGAATGGTTCCATTACGGCGGCCCGGTGGTCCAGTGGTTAGCGCGTCGACCACACAGTGCAGAGGTACCGGGTTCAATCCCAGCTCCGGCCTCCCTGTGTGGAGTTTGCATGTTCTCCCCGGGCCTGCGTAGGCCTTTTCTCCCCGGGCCTTTCCTCCCACATTCCAAAAACATGCAGGCTGAGTGTTCACTCAGCCTGTCCACTAGGTGTGAGTGTGAGCGCAAATGGTTGTCCGTCTCTGTATGCCCTGCGATTGGCTGGCAACCGATTCAGGGTGTCCCCCGCCTACTGCCCGAAGACAGCTGGCATAGGCTCCAGCACCCCCCGTGACCCTTGTGAGGATAAAGTGGATCGGAAAATGAATGAATGAATGAATGAATGAATGAATGGTTCCATTACGTGTCGCTGATGGTGTAGTGGGTACACTCGTCTGACTTGCGCGCAGGCAGTGTGGGATCGGTTCCCACTCAATGACGGCGTGAATGGGGCTGTGTATAGTTGTTGTCTCTGTATGACTGACTCGCGACCAGTTCAGTGCCGGAAGTCAGCTGGGATAGGCAGCAGCCACCCCTTTGACCCTGTTCGGGATAAACGGTGTTGAAAATGGATGGATGATCCCATTACTAATACTCTATCTACAATGATACCTGTATTTTCTATATTTTCACATACAATGTTTGAAATAACACTCTTAACCCTTTCATTACCAATAATGATAATCAGTAACCTGATAACATAATAAGCTGTCCACTGTAGTAACCCTTACTAGTGTCACCACAAGTTACCTTACGTACATTCTTCCACAACAAAACACACTGGGACCTGGCGTCCACATGTGTGGACATGACGTCTTTGGTTTTCAAGACTATAATGTTCAATTTTGGACTATAAGGGCCTGGCGTCCACTTACGAAGACATTACATAGAGTAAAAAGAAAATTCTTTGTTTTTACACTCATCAGGTCTCAATTAGCCTAAATATCAAAGAGAAAATAAAAACAAAATAAAAATGCATGCTTTGCAAGAGTTCGGGTCTTAGGAGGATTTATTAAACACTGTCTTAACCATAATGTTTAATAATGAAGACAAATAAACCTCACTAATCTATTATAGAATATTACAGAAACACAAAATCGACTCCGATTAGAATGCCAAAACATAGCAGGACTCTTCAGCCATCTACTCTTTGGAATTCATTTATACTTTGATCAGCGTTCTGCGCTTATCTGTGCAAGAGAACGCAGCAGTCCAGTGCCCTTTGGACTCGTCAAGAATTCTGATGTTCTGCCAACTGTGTCAAAATTTTAGATTTGTGCAGTTGGACTGAAGAACAAATAGGGTTAGTCCGTGAAGAGTCCAAGTTCATGTTTCTAGTTAAACCTGACGCTCTCGAAAACTCAGTTCAGCCTTGCTTTTGGATTTTTTTTTTTTTCATCATTGAAGCATTACTCGGATCTAATTGCAAAATGCAGGCTGCGTTGTCATTCTATTCCACAGAATGAGCAGTAAAAGAGATCTGAGGCCCCCACAAGTCTGACAATAGCCTCGTGGAAAAGCTCTGGTGAATATCAAACCCCTCCAAAAAAAAAAAATCACTGAACAAGAAACTGATTATTATCAGGGCCCACGATATTCATTCAGTGTAGGACAGTTTCATAACACATAATTCCTTTTGCTAACATGTTCCCTTTGCCTCGTGTGGCATTAAAAAAAAACCTTAAGGGGCTCCCTTTACTTTATTTGTTCAGTGATGAGGGCAAGTCATTTTTTATCTAACATGTTACCTTAAGTCATTTCATAACCGTTTTCTAATAATTAAATCAACAATGGAGATTTCATGCAAGTATTTTAAGACTTGACCAAGAAAATAATTGACAGTAGCACCAATTAACTGCTTTTAACAGATTCACCGCAGTTTCACCATCTTGCCATTTTAGAGCCTTTTTCCCAGTAATTTCCTCAGTGTGGGACAAATAAAGGATATCTTATCTTAACTGATCACTCAGCACCCACCGAATATTGCGTTGCGTGACAATGTGAAAACTGCAAAGGAAAGAGTCGACTCCCCTCCTTTCACAACAAAAAGTTGGTTTACCACTTTTTTTCCTGTCCTTGCCCATTCTTTAGTCGAACACAAGCTGGTTTCACGTAAAACAAGTGATCAGCAATGTGGCACATTTGATGCTAGTATTTATCTATTTATTTATTTATTGCACTTTTTTTTAAACTATAAAGCAACAAAAACAACTCTAGGAAAGGGCTTTTGATGGCAAAATATGCATTTTATTTACATATATACAGATGGAAAAGGGCCGCGGGTGACACTCACTCATTGCATGGTCCCAAGTGGAATTCCAGTGGCTTTTTACATGCCGTTGGTCATTCACTCCGTAAACTTTGCTTTTTTACTCCAGTCCGAACTATGACAGGACGCTATCCAACCCCACACACACACACACACACACTTTGGCCGTGGAATGGGGCAGGAGTGAAAATACACTCCGATGCCATCCTCTACTCCAAAGAGACAATGTCTCCAAAAACCAGAGGAGTTTCCACTTTGTGAAGATTTTATGAAATACTTTTTCACAGCTAATCCTGCAAACAAGGTCTTTTGTTTGAAGCATTGAACAAGGGAGTTTTGTCGACGTGTTCCTCACTCACTGTATCCAAAGTCATGAGCTTCCTTGCCGCACTGTGTTTGTCACCAGGCAACACAAAGGAGACATTCACAATCATGTTACTGTTTTCAGCCTCCTTGAGATGATCTTTTTCTTTTTTTCACAACTGTTGTCGTAAAAGTGCTGCCTGAATGATTTGTGATCATGATTACATCGCCTGGCTTTGCAATGTAATCATTGTTTTCTTGTCTTGAATGTCTTCAGGCACTACTCAGAATTCAAATAACAAATCAATCAGTCAGGGGCAAAAACAAAGAAAATCAAATGAAACCAAAGCAAAATAACAGACATACACCCTTTTTGTTGCAGTCACAAATAATTGAATTACGCACCGGCCGAGCCTTGAACTTGCCAGACCATTGGCAGCAGCACCATGTGCTTGGTTGATTAGAGAACGCCTGGACACTTTCCAGTCTGTTTACTGTAGACCGTTACTTGCCGGAGTGAAAGCATTTGACAGGTGTAACAGAGATGTGCACAATCCTTATACACAAACATGGTGGAACTCATCCCTTATTTCGATGCTCAGGCGTCCAGACAATTCTCAAAATACAGTGGAACCAGAAATGTCTCCCTGCCTATTTGTGGTTCAGTGCACCCTTTCACCTATTCGAGACCTATTTTCAGGTATTTGGTGAAAAAGACACAGCGTTGCGATATTTGGCTCTTTCTATCACCATCCACAAGATGGCAGTAAAGCCTGAGCTAATCGGAAAGTAGTAATAGGTGTCAAGGAAGTATATTGAAGTCATATATCTCAACTGAGAGACAAACATCATTTTATGTCGGTATAACCGGGGTTATGGAGAGTCTTTGCTGCTTCTACATGTTACATGCACACTACTGGTGCAGCATTTATTTTATTTTTATTTTATTAAATAATGTACAGTGAAGGCCATTTTTTATTTAGTAAGTCTTTGTAAGATGGGTTTGAAAATGATAGTTTTATGATTTTTTTCTGAACAGGTCTGTCTCTGGGTGAATTTTACATTCATTACCTGATTGAACTTTATTTTGTGTAATTTTCTAGTTGTTAGCATCTGTTTTGCACCGTTGACCATTATTAATGTCTAAATGTCACTGGAACAAATAAGGATAAGTAAATGCCGATAGTTATTCAAGGATTATGTGATACAATGGCAACTGACCTTCTTTCTAATGGGAAGAATTATATTTAGATGAGAACAAGTTGGATTGTGTTTGTCTTTGGAGTTTCCAATGCCATCTGCTGATGCTGCTGATTGCACTGATACATTTTGCATCTATTTTCGAGTGTCTTGTGGCGGGCAGAAGCAGGCCTTTTCCAAGCAATATTGTTTCGCGCTCACGCGCCTCAAAAGTACACAAACTGCCTCATTCCCACTCAGACAATTGCGGCCATTATTTGTCCATCACTGTCATGCTGGCGCTGCGCGTCCTAACGTGCCTCCTCTGTCCTCTGTCTCTCCATCTTCTTCCTTCCCTCTTTGTCTCGCTTCTAATCATCATCATCCTCCTCCTCCTCTTTGTCCTTCCAGACGGTGTCCATCTTGGAACAGCGGCTGACGCTGACAGAAGACAAGCTGAAGGAGTGTTTACAGAACCAGGTGGCGCCTCACGCGCAAACCTTTCCAGGCGAGGCCAGCTGGACGTCAGCCGCCCCGTACTGAGCCTCGGCGTTTGCCGATCCAACTCGTCCTCGCGGAGGCGCTTGAGACGCGGCAGAGACAAATCTTGCAGAGGGGGTTGCTTGCAACAGTGCTGAGAGAGCGTCTCTTTTCTGCTGATGAAGCGTGTTTGCTGTCGGCGACATTTTCCCACTTCCCTGTGCGCAGCACGTCTGTCTTTTAGCTGTGTGTTTTGGGCAAACCTGCACAGAATGGCAAGTGCAAGTTGCACTTAATCATCGAAACGCAAACATCAAAGTTGCTGTTTCATTCACTTAAAAAAATAGTGGTGGTCTCATCTCATCTTTCAAAAGTAACCTATTATAGGAAGACCGATTCTGTATCACTCCATATCGTTGGACGATTATGTCCCAGGGCGCTACACCATTAGTCCCGTATGGCATTTCGCCATAAGTCATAGTTGCATTAATTTCAGAATTTGAAAGTTTTCAGTTTTTTTTTAATATGATGTCTGTGACCTGCTTTTGTCACTCCCAACCCAAAAGATCGAGACTTGTCACCTTAACACTTGATTTCTTGACTTGCGCCTTAAAAATGGGCTGGCCCTGTCTGACTTTAGGCCTACACCCAGTCCTATATCCTGAAGGCTCATGGCGAGTCCAGATTTTGTTTCTGTGACAACTTGCGAGAGCAGACGCCTATAAAGACAACTCATTATTTTTTGTTCGGAGAGGCCTTTCATACATGCAACTAATGGTACTGCATATGAGCCATTGACCCCAAAGATATATTATTGGCTCATATGAAATAGTTTTGTACGTCCTCTTTAAGTGGAAGTTAATCTTGAGGTGCTTTTTGTATACGTGTATTTGCTTTCTATACTTTGAAGACAAGTGGATTTTAGTGTTGTAGCCCAAACATCTTGTCATTGTTTTTTTTTTCTTCTTTTTTTTTTTTAGATTCCCTCTCCTTAGTTGAAATTAAAGAGACCCCAGATGCTCTTTCCTAACTCCTTGAATTTTATTTGTTGTCATTGTTTTAGCCAGAGCAATGATATCATCAGCAGTTACGCTTTGAAGGGGACCGTTTCCTCCAGTGACCGGTCCCCCAGTGCCAAAGCGGTTATCCGACACATCGTGACTTTCCTTTGTTTTGCTGTCTTTAGCAGAGATGTGGACAGCGTGAGTCGTGAGTTTTGTCATCCCAAGCGCCTGGTGAGTCACTTTCACCTCCTCCTTTGCCAGATTTTTGGAGCGTACTTTAGGCCAGTCTTCCGCCAAGTGGTACGATACAGCCCGCCGTGTTCGATTTCCCTTGGGGCGCGGTGTGTAGACAATGTAATATATCATTCAGGGACATTATGCGCATCAATTGTTATCAAACTTAACAGCGAAGTCAACCTAAAATGTTTCTTCACTACTATGTTCTATCTGTCCCCACTCGTCTACGCACAGTATTCTGATTAACGTTTTGTTTCTGGAATATGAATTAAGCAGCAAAAGCAGGCCATTTTAAGTCCTAATTTGCTACTTGCCGTCAATTGAAAATGACATCACAGTTGCTCAGAGCTCAGGCAACAACCAATCACAGCTCAACTTGCAAAGGTCACATGACCAAACTCCGAAAACAAGTGAGCTCAGATTTATCACGACAGGAAGACCCGTTTTTCTCGGATATTGATTTTTAACCACCAAAAAAATATAAGCGGGCACGGTGAGATTCAGGTCAGTTCCTCTTTGGCTGTTTGT
This sequence comes from Hippocampus zosterae, assembly GCF_025434085.1. Classification (NCBI taxonomy): domain Eukaryota; kingdom Metazoa; phylum Chordata; class Actinopteri; order Syngnathiformes; family Syngnathidae; genus Hippocampus; species Hippocampus zosterae. The sequence continues at coordinate 15,026,779 of NC_067459.1, forward strand.
GCATGTCACGTCGCAACGTCAAAAAAGTGTTAACATTTACAATTGGGCGCTCGAAGTTTTCCAAGCAGATTGGGATGAAAACTCACTCCAGACACACGCAACACCACAGGATAGTCAGTTCGGTTAATCTTTTAGAGACATTCGATCAGGCCTTTGTTGACTTTGAACAGAAAAGGGAAAGTTTTCAAATTTGGCCCGATTATGGGCATGCGTATACAGCAGGGGTCACCAAACTTTTTGAGAGTGAGAGCTGCTTCATGTGTCCTGATTGTGTGAAGGGCTACCAAATTGATACGCGTCTGAAATAACATTTGTACAAATTAAATTTAATAATATTAGAACATTAGCTAGCTAGACGTATACTGTAGCTAGCTAGTTAGATAGCTAAATAGGTAGCTATAGAATCTATAATACTGCCCATGTTTGCATTTTTAAATCATAATTTCTACGAGCAAATCACAATCCTAGCACTGGCGGGCTACTGGTGTGGTCCTCACGGGCTACCTGGTGCTCGCGGGCACCACATTGGAGACCCCTGGTATACAGCAACCCTCTTTAGAAACCGCACTATGATTGGTAGCCTAAGATAAGGTCGTCAAAAAGTAATTTTATAATGTTAATAGAAACACCACAAAATTTGTAGAGGGGAAACCAAAAAACTAAAAGCATTTGTTTCATTCCGCAATTATAAGCACAACCGGACTGGTTTTGTTCAAATCAGCACTTTTATTTTTAGTAGCCTCACTGGAAATGAGTTTGAGGTTACACTCACAGACACGAACAGTAATTTTATTTTTCTTTTTAAACTCGCGGAACAAATGACTTTATGCAGAACACGGTGGTCCGGGTCCCAGGTCAGTCCTGAGAGCGATGTGTGGCGTCACGAGAGGAAGCGGAGGAATATATTAATGACTGACTTCTTTCAAAAGAAGCCAGCGCGGCCTCTGTCGCACCCGTGGAAAAAGAAGTAAAACACAACCTGAGTTCCCGAGTTGTGCTGCAGGGCCCACTCTCTTCCTTCCTGTCTGGGGCATTCTCAGACGCACACAGAAAAACACGTCTCCCTTCAGTAACTATGGGCCTCAAGCAGATGGCCTGCCAGGAGCTCTTGTAGAGGAGGCGGTTCAGCTGTTTCTAGGTGCATGGCCTGTATTCACGGACTGTGAGAGCAACAATTCTCAGCAAATTTACTGTATTGTATGTTCTGCTAATCCAATACTGTATTTCTTTTTAATAGGACCTTCTGTACAGTTGAGTTGAGTTCTGTCTATTACAGATCACTCATTTTGTTTCGGCACTGCTAGGCTTCCTGGAGTTCTCTTATGAAAACAGTACATAAATTTACAAACATTCATTTCGAAAGAAAGTCCCAAAACAATACACATTTAAAAAAAAAACATTTGGAGGAAAAAAGCAACATGTATTAAACCTTATAATCCATTGTAACATCATTTTATGAACGACATTAAGAGTTGAAGATACTAGAGTTACTTTCCCTCATGTTTTTTTTAAACTTTTGAATCGTGATTTCTGTGTCAGTTTGGACATTGACAGTGGTAAAGTATTCCATGCTCCCTACCACATTTTCCTCGCTACAACCTATTGAGACTGACAGAGCTCATCTCCACTCAAGTACATATGATCTATACAAGATGATGTATTGGAACCCTTGTTGTTGGTTTTTAACCCTTTCATGCACCCTGTAACCTGATAACATGATAAGCTCCCATATACATTCCTGTTTTTTTCTGTATAGATTATACCCTTGGATGCACGATGCTTCTTCAAATGTCTCATCCACATGATTTTCAGATAATTTTTATTAATTGTGGGGTTTTATTCCACAGACTACCGGTACATATATTTTGGCGAGTAATGTTTTCAGCTTTTCTTTGGAGGTTGCTAGAGTCACGGAATGTCCAAAAATCTACAAAACACAAAGCTCTTCTAAAAGAGCCAAGGGGTCACCTCCGAGTCTCTGTAGAGTCGTCCATTTATGTCCAGTCTGTCGACTGTCAATGGCACTTTGTTTTAGTCTCCAGTTTTCTCTCATTATTGGTCTCAGCGTTTTCCTCCTGCCATTGATCTCTGCTGGAAAGTGGTCATTTAGCCAAAACGAGGACCCTTTCAACTCCTTACTTTGGCTCTTCACCAACTCTTTCTGCTTGTAATGCTAAAAAAGAGCTATTATTGGCCTTGTTTTCCCATCCACAGATCTGCCCAGAGTGTGAACCTTGGAGAAGGTTGTCTCGCACCACCTTTGGGGGCATTTTTAGGTTTTGGGTCATAAAGTGTCTGACAGTCTCTTCAGAGTTGCCATTATCCTCTCAAATATCAGATTGTTTCTCATCACTCTGCATTGTATATCCAATAAGGTCCTTTCATTTGCTTGTTGTCCATGATGATAGAAGCAACAGATTTTTTGCACAACCTTCCACCAGACCCTTCAGGAAGGCATTTTCCTTTGACAGGTCTTCAATCTGCTCTGGGCTAAACTCTAGGCTGTGTTTTTTTAAACTCACGGATATATTCTCTGTGTGAGTCAAGCATGTCCAACTTGCTTCGCTCTGTATTGATTGATTCCAGCACAGATGCATCCACCTCCATGACACCACCCGGCTCGCTCAAACTCTCTGACCAAGGTTGTTGGGATCTGGGATTTTTCTTGGCACAGGTTTATCAGCAGCCTTTTCAGCTCACACTTTGTCAGTACCCTTGGGCATCCTTCAGTAGGTTAGAGAGCTTGGGCAGTTTTAACCTCAGACAGGCCCGGCTTGAACAGGAGTGACCTAAGATAGGCCCCAAACTGAATCCTCCAAATATCACCTCCATCAGTTGTGAATCCATAGCCTCTTATCGCCGAAGTTCACTCATCCACTAATATCAATATATTGAAGTATATATTGACCAGGAGTATATGAAAATAGCGGGTATATTGTTAAAACTTTCCAGTAATGACAAGAGAGCACTTCCTGATCTGTTGGGGGCATGGCCTTGCACTACTTTAATGATGATAATGATGGCGATGGGGATGTCGGTGATTTCCTGAGATGTATAGGTGGACCAAACGTCTGCAGAAGTAAAACGAGTCTTGAGAGTGGGCCTCTGGAATATGTGGGCCATATGTGGCCGGCCAGCAAGTTGTGTGTGTGTGTGTGTGTGTGTGTGTGTGTGTGTGTGTGAGTGTGTGTGTGTCCGTGTGTGTTTGTGTGTGCGCGCGTGTGTGTGTGGGAGGGGGGTTTAGTGAGTCTATGAGGAGAACATCTGGATATGTTTTTCCTTGTAAGCTGTGGTTGCCGCCAATGCTCGTGTGTGTGTGCGTGTGCGTGTGCGTGTGCGTGCGCGTGTGTGTGTGTGTGTGTGTGTGTGCGAATGAGAATGTGAGTGTTTTCCTGGTTCAGTGTGTCAGGGCTTTGTATTCCATATTGTTGTTCAATAAACTGCCATCGCATAGAACATTAGAGACAATTCGCCGGTACCTCTCAGTTCCCTCTGTGCTGCAGGTACAATTTGATAGAATGCGGAGGAAAAACAAAACGATTTTTCCCAAGCACATCAATAGCTGAAGTGTATTTTTAGACACTCAAGTTCTCGTAGCCACTTAGAATTTGTCGCTTCGGCCAAAACACAGAATTTGCAGCTGTATTTTCTTTTTTCTCCTTTTTTTTTGGTTGGTTGGATGGGAAAAAGAGAGTGAAGCAAGTTCATGGTTTCAAAGGACTGTGCTGCAAGTTAATTGCAATGAGTGCCAGTGCTAAATTGTTGTCAAAATGCCTTTTGATATAATTTTTCAAAACATTTGCTACATATAGGTAGTGCAAAAACAAAAGTGAAACTAAACACATCGGTATTGGGCCACTAATAAGGGTTCATCAAAAACTGAACAACAAAAACGCATGCATAAATATATTTTTACAAAAAGTGTTTTGTAAGAGTGTTCTAAAAAAATGACCTTCCTTCTCGTTTATAGTATAAATCAAATCTGGTGGAAAACAAAACGGAATTTTTCAAGCAAATGGGAACTGTTAACAATGGAAGCCAATTCCCAGCATTAATAATAGTCATACCAAGTGAAATTTTTCACTTGTGTTGCTTTTGTGTAGACGCAGGTTTTTGGTCATGAAATAGAAAAAAAATCTAGAGTGGTTGAAAAAAAATACTCATAATTACATATGCGGGAATGAGCTTTCAAAATTAACTGACTTAAAAAAAAGCTCACATTGGCTAACCATTACTAGTTTTTTTTTTTTTTTTTTTATGATTCCTGGACTCGCCCTGTCCAACACTCGCACTTACAGAGCAACGTGTACCGTTGAGAATAAAATGTGCAACGTACTTACCATTGAGGAATGATAGCTGAAGAAATCCAAACGTCAAAAGTGTCTACCTCAGCACGGTAATGTGTGCAGCCGAATGAACAGCATGGCCACCAGTCATACTTGATTGGATGAATTTTGACCCAACAAAACGATTATAGGCATTTAACCCAATAAATGTTTCATTTGATTCTACAGTTTGGCTACTTTCATAAGAAATAACCCAGAATTTTGACCAAACACACACAAAATCTAAAAATTGAGTGAATGAAATAACCCAACTTTTTTTGTTTTTTTTTAAGAGTCTTGTGCAACTTTATATTCAAATTGTAACTGTGTCGGAGGCTTTCCACAGATTGATGTGACATGTCTTGACAAAGTGCTGTGTATCTATTCCCTCCCGTGTGTGCTCACTCTAAGCAATAGGGAGAAAAATCCCACCTGGGATGAAAGAAGTGTGCGCTGGTGGCCACATCAAAATATCTTTCAAAGTGGTTGCATGTGCTCGGAAATATGCAGAAAGGAAACACATGCACACACACACACACACACACACACGCATAGAGCGACAGATTTAATGCAGCAACTGCACTCAGAATAATTTAAAACAGGAAGTTTTTTTTTTTACTTGATGATAGGCCTGGGATTGCAATCATGTCCTTTTTCTTTATCTCCCCCACCCTCCCAAGCTAACAGCTAGCACCAAATCTTTAATTCCACTGATGGAGCACCACTGAGTGAGTGTGCGGCGTTTCCCAGTTAGAAGTGACCACATGCTGGGTCTGAAGGTGAGAAAAACGCTGCATGTGTTAAATCTTGAATTGGAACGATGCAGACACTCTCACATCACACGTTACAGCTGTTTTTGTTTTGGTGTCCCTTCAGTGAGCGGGGACCCAAATTTGGCTCCAGCCTATTGGTAAAGAAGTGTGACTAAAGTCATTAAAATTGTAATGAAAGCGGCTCTGTGAGCTTGGTCATGGAACAAATTAAATGCAAAAAGTAGCCTAAATATGCCTACCAAAAATATATTGAAAGACAGCATCTAAAACATTAGTGTACCGGTAGGTTTACTTTTTTTTTTTCTTCATAACACTGATGCAGAAAGGTACCAGTGGTTGCAAAGAGCAAGTGTGGTAATCATAGACCAACAAGTGCTCTAGCTAATTGAATTTCAATGAGATAATGCCAATTTCAAGTGAAAGTCGAAACAACTCTTCTGCTGCCGATCAATTTTATATTTTGTAGCGATGCAACAATGAATCGAGTAATCGATGATAAAATTCAACTACTTTGATAAGAGTTATACACAAGTCTGAGTGTTATTTGAAAGTGTTGAGCGTTGCGCCGTGCGGCGCACACCATATTGTGACATCACTGGCTGCTTTTCAAGCAGGAGAAGCCTTTTTCTCGTCATCTCCTGAGCACAGCTGGATTTGGCCAAATTCCCTCGTGCCTCATTTCCTGAAACTACCCCCATCCCTTCGCCCTCCCCCAACCCTCCACACCACTTCAGTCCACTCACCGCACCCTCCTCCGCTCTGTAGACTGAGCCACACTTGTCGACAGTTGCTGAGGTTTTTGGCGCTGTGCTGCTCTCAACCCACGCCTGGGTTTGTGCTCCAAAACCATCTTTTCCATTCGCTCTCTTGGAGTGAATGGCTGGAAGCAGTACAAATACAAAGCCATTCACGTGGACCTCGTTCCCTGAACTTCAAAGAACAAAAAAAAATTTTTTCACCCAAATTTGGATTCAACAACAAAGTGTGCCCCGCGAATGGCCGGCGACCGCTTCATGGTATATCTTACCCATCGCAAAAGAAAAAGAATACAAGCAGAATAATCAGTTCTTTATGTTTTGGCCATAAAAACAATTAACTACATGTTCCTCTTCAGGCAAACGCAAAAATATAGATGAAGATAATTGCTACCCAGTGTTGTGGCGATTACTTTGGGAATTTAATTGTTACAAGTTACCCTGTTGAAAATGTAATACATAGTAATGTAATTATTTCAGTTTTTCAAAGTAATATAACTAATTCCATTTGAATATTGTATTTTCAGATGACGAATCACACTTTTCCTCGTAGTTTGGCTCAGGTGTGACTGGATTATATTAGGATTAGAGGTTGGACTTAGTACTAGCATCCTTTATGTAGGATTCTAGTTAAGGTAAGCCATTTTAAACTAAAAAGAAAAGGTTTTCCATAATTCAACGTGAAAGTTTCAAATCCAACCGGAACTCATTCGCTGCTGTCAATTCAATTAGGGAATAGAGATTTAGGTTATGAGGTCTCCTGTTCTTAGTCTTTTATTTATTTATTTACTTTTAAAATAAATTCCCTGAAAAAATGTTGCTTATACCCCAGAACGACTCTGGGTTTTTTTCTTGTTGTGACTTATACGCCAGAGCAATTTATAGTCTTAAAATGTTTTATTTACTTTTTAAAATTTGTTAACCAATTTCACATTTTAAGATTGAACCTCAATATCTTTTTTAAAACTGTTAAACCAGCTGAAGATGATACACATACTGTAAAAATTTTCCCTAACCCTGCATTGTAAAATTTGACTTGGCCCATTCTCTCTTTCAGAGACTTTAGAGATTTGTCTATCAGCGTCAGTTGATTGGCATGTGAGCGCTTGAAATCATGGCCAGTCACACAGTCACACCATGAAGCAAGGCGGGACCATGAGTGAAAAAAAACCCTTGGTAAGAACTTATCGCTCTCAAAAGGGGGACGTCTAGTCACTCTTAAATCAGTGCAGTTGTGTCAACCATATTCCTGATTTAACGCACTTAGGTCCACTCATTTGTCCTGCCATGCGGCTTGAAAGCACTTCAGGCGGCAGGCTGTGCAAATGTGCTGGCAGACTGAAAATTGATGACCCCACTTGACAACAGACCCAACCCATAAAACAAACTCTCGGCCAACACCTGCTTCCCTCCCTCCACCTACGCCTCACCTCATCTCATTGCCTCATTAAAGGTCAGCCACTCGCTCACATAATATAGGGCAAGGCAGCCTCACAACCCCCCCCCCACCCCCCAAAAAAAAGCTGCCTTGCATTTATTAAAGGAATATTTCTACATGTTCTAAATCACCCCTCCACTGCTTGAAGATAAGGAGTCAATAGAATCATGTCACCAACCTCGTTGCGAAAAGCACTCCGCTCCCAATTGATGTTTGCCGTCAAACGACACATTAAAATGAAGATAATTACACTTTGTGTATTTAAAATAACCACACAACTTTACCTTTTGCTAGAGTAATTTGAGCTCGCATTACACAATGCCATAGAAGGGTTAAGGATTAGCATCAGTAGTCGTTTTGTTACCCTGTAAACAATGGAATTTTGAACACAATTAATGGAGCAACATTTAGAGAGACAATATCACAATACCCACAAGCATTTTTTTTATCCTTTTAAAAATGACTAGCATTACAGCAGCTTACTGAGTCATTTACAATCGTAAACTATTCCATAGCTGCATGCCTACATAATACTGCCACGATGAATTATCCTTGCAAACTGTTTAATTTGTCACATTCTATTTAGGATATTCTCATATGTAGTTATAATGTACAATTCTATAGACTTATTATAAAACACATTTCAATTTTGGGGGTAGTGGGGGGCTGGAACGGATTACTGTAATGCTATTTCAATTCATTTCATTGGGGAAAGATGACTTGACACTTGGAGTGCAACGAGTTAAGACAATGGACGCGGAATAAGCTCGTATAACAAGGTACCACAGTAATAATTTATTATTCCTGTGACGTAATAGTGACGTAATGACGTTTTATTCTAAAATATTAATATAATGATAATTATAACAAGAGGCGGCCCGGTAGCCCAGTGGTTAGCACGTCGGCTTCACAGTGCAGAGGTACCGGGTTCGATTCCAGCTCCGGCCTCCCTGTGTGGAGTTTGCATGTTCTCCCCGGGCCTGCGTGGGTTTTCTCCGGGTGCTCCGGTTTCCTCCCACATTCCAAAGACATGTGTGGCAGGCTGATTGGACACTCTAAACTCTTGGCTGGCAACCGATTTGGGGTGTCCCCCGCCTCCTGCCCGAAGACAGCTGGGATAGGCTCCAGCACCCCCCGCGACCCTAGTGAGGAACAAGCGGCTCGGAAGATGAATGAATGAATGAATGAATGAATAATTATAACAAGAGTCATAGTATTTTTTTAACTGGTAATTTATTGTTACAAAAAATACCTCTGTATAGATGATGATTATAGTAATTGTTAAAGGTAGAAAAGTTAGTGAATATTTTTCAACTAAATCTTTTGGCTTTTTCTTTTTTTCCGTGTCTATTTAGGAGTGTCCTATAAAGGACCAAACATCTCTTCTGGTAAACATGAATGTTCATTTTGACTTTGAAATAATGTATTGTCATACATCTGGTAGATAATTGCGCATGATGAATTGTCTTATCAAGACCCAATTGTAGGATATTTTAAAGATGATGAATGAAAACACATTTTAAAGTTCTGGAACCAGGTATTGCCGCTGCGCTGAAATGAGCAACTGAGCATTGTTGTGTATTGCGAAAGTGAGGCCCTAATTAAAAGTGCTGCTTGAATGCTGAGACTGAAGTGATCATTAAAGGTGGCCCTGGGGGCCATGAATCGTTGACCAGGCCGTACCTTCGTCTTCAGTTGTCATGGTAACATAAGAAGGCGAGGCGGCGCTTGTTGTTTTTCCTCTCTGACTTGATTTGAAAACATGTTGAAGTAAAAGCCAGAGTCAGTCAAAACAGCCACACATTCAATGTTGATCTTAATGTCTGTAGGTGAGATGAGTCACTCACTCTTCATTAACACTGACGCCTTGACGGACACCTCGTGTTTTTAAGGCCATTCCGGGGTTTCAGTCCTCACTCTCGGCTCTGTGGTGTCGCTCAAGTAAAAACACTCGCACCAAAAAGTGAAAATACACATAAAATTTTTAAAAAACCGACTAATTTAAACGGAAAAAATACTTTGATAGTATGAGACCCCGTGCCCCCTAACGATGATTATTTTGGCAAGTCTGACAACATCAGTGAAACTATTTCTTCAGCTACTATTGTTAGCCTCGTAGTAAGTGCTTCATGAATTTTTACTCACTGTTCTCTTAATAATTTAAAATGCCAATGTGCTTGCTAGAAATTGTACCTTTTCAGTAAGACGGTTCATGTTTATCTGCAAAGGCTAAATCGACGCAACTGCACTCATCAAAACAAGAAGTTTCAAGTTATAATTTCTTCCATGTTTGGGGATGTTACAAAAAGAAAAAGCAAAACACACAGAGTGAGCACACAACATGGACATCAGAGTGCTGTTTTCTGTTTGTCATTTTTTTTACTGGCGTTTTAGTTCATCGTGAAGTTGTTTGATGGGGTTGAGGTGACGGATCTCAAGTTGGCCCGTGCCATACTAATTAATCCGAGCATGCTTTTTGTGCTTTAGCAACTTCCTTCCACTGCTTCTACCACCACGGAGCACCATGCAATTGACCAAAATGTCTCCAGGCTTAGAGTGACAATTGAAGATTGAAGGGGTTCCGCCCGCTTCCTGAATGATAGTTTAAGACAGCGTGTTTGTGTACGTGTGGAAGGGCCCTGAATGGACCATGAAGTTTTGCAAAATTTCATGCAAACATTTAAAAGTACACTGAGACCATAAAGATGTCATAATTTCCTCACCGGACCAGTCCAACATCTTTATAAAACAGATAAAAGACCTTTAACATTCTTCCGTCAAAATATACATCGGAGAAAAGAAATTACAACACACTTGAAATCATCATGTCACAACCAGTTTTTGAGGTTGTCTCGTGTAAATGTCCACTGCGTGACTAATGTTAAGAGCCCGTACGTTACCATGACACCCAACCGTGTTGTTCAGGGGCTGGGACCAGCAGAGTTCCCAAGCAGCCTGGAAAAACCTGGAAAATAATTTGACCAATTTTCCAGTCATAGAAAATGAGAAGGAAAAAAATGGATGTCCTGGAAAAGCTTAGGTTGTCCTGGAAAATAGTTTTTCCTTCCCTTGATTCTCTCTCTAATCCCTGCATGTGGCGCATGCAGCGGACACATCATCAAATGGAATAGTGCTTCTGTATAGTGTTGCGATCTCTTGAAAGTGGCGGATTTTCACCCGGCATAGCTCCCAAATCATGGGAGCGAAACTTAGATGTGCAGAGACAGTATTATCTAAATTTGTTACGGTTATATCATAATTCAAAGTATTCAGAACAGCTCGCTCCAGATGCATTTTAGGAAATGGGCAGCAGATAAAATATTAATGTTGCATTTCTGCAGTTAAAATGTCAATTTTCCACATATGTCCTCTTTAAAACCAGGAAAAGTCCTCGAAATGTATTCCCGTGATTTTCATTCAATCAGCTCCATCGTGCTTATATCATCATTTCTGTGCGTGTGCGGTTTCCAAAAGCCCTCATTTCTCCAGCATCGGGAGTTTGTCTCTTCTGTCTTTTTAGTTTGATCTCTCGTAATGAATTCAGCCGAGAGACTTTATTCCCATCGAGAGATGGATCACATTGCAAGCACGTGTTCACATCATCTTCAATAAACACACGCATACCCGAGGAGGATCTGTGATGTTGCTGAAAAATTCATATCTTTGAATCTTCTCCTTTATAATTCCCGATGACTGAAAGCTTCATCGACATTTTGCCCAATAGCTGCACTCCAGAAATCATTTCAGCTGCCATCCCGTGCGACCGGTTTTGCGCATGAGTCACTGTTCACTGAGTAAAGTTATAGACTGATATGTTAGTTTCAGGCACTTGCCAGCCATATTGTATACTTGTCACTTGGAATTTAATCCATCCATTTTCCAAACCACAAACTCCAAATTCCAGCTAAAGCAATTAAAGTATAGAATGAACTTGTTATCAACTACCTTATCAGTAGGTTAACTCGTCCACCGCCCGCCCATGTTAAAACAATGCACCCTTTCACTTCTACACCCGTCGATGGCAGTAAATGAGACAATCCCAAACAACATGGTTTTCAGTGCAGAAAGCAATTGTTCCAACTTGCATGCTTTTTAGCATATTGAAAATGAACCGGCTCTCTTCTTCTGCATCTGTAAAATGGAAGAGGTCCATTGAGTTTACAAGGTGTCATTGCCAACCTACAATTAGGTGTGTGATTAGCCTGCAGTGAGAATCACTGATCTCATAAATGCTTTTCCCCGTAAATAGATTGCTGGTCCTCAACATCCCCTGTCTGTAGAAACACAAACTCAATCATTTGGTTTGTTTTTAACATATACACAACAGTCTCTCGCACAAGCATCAGTCTCGTCCAATATAACATGATGCATTTCCGACAAACAATTTGCACGTGTGTGACATCAAAGGAAGTGGCAGCGGAAATGGCAGCTTTAGTGTGGGCGAGCGCGGCGTCCACCTACCCAATCACTCAAACCGCTGCTTTAACGAGACCTCGGATAAAGACAGAGGTGCCGTTGCCATCGTACTGCACATTTGGATCATAAAATAAGGCAATTACTGACCTGGCGACAACCCCGATGCACAAATCCGACTTAATCCCAATAAAGTGACACGGCAAACGTCGCACAAAGTCAAATCCAATGGGGAAAATGTGAGAAAGAATCTTAACCTGCGAAGAAAAGGCTTTGGATCTCGCAATGAATTTGTTTTCAAATCTCTGAATGACCTCGCGCCACCTTACCTCTCTGAGCTCATCCACCCCTACACACCTCTCCGGCGCCTCAGGTCTTGCGGACAAGACATTATTAGAAGTACCAAGAACTAAACTGAGGCTCAGAGGGGATCCAGCCTTTTCTGTTGCTGGTCCCGCTCTCTGGAATGACCTACCACTGAACATTTGGCAAGCCTCCTCGCTGCCCATCTTTAAAACCCGCCTCAAAACTCACTTGTAATCTTTGGCATTTGACTCGGCATGACTTAGATTTGTTCTTGTTTTTGTTGTTCGGTGCTTTCTACCGTCTTTGTTACCGATTTGCTTTACTGTTTGTTGTATATGTTAATTGCTCCATGTACAGCGCTTTGTATGCAGCGATGGCTGTTTGAAAGTGCTCTCTTAATACAGTTGAGTTGAGTTGAGAATGTCACATCAGAGCTTTTAACAGAGCCTCACGTGTCTCATGAACAAAAAGTGCTTGCAAAAGGCAAGATGAGATTAACTAATAAACGAAATGGCAAGAGGTCCAATAAATGTTTTAAAAAAATCAGTAGGTTAACACTTGGCAAAGAATAATTTACGAAACGCGAATCTAAGCAGACAAGAGCAACTATGAACATGAACAAAAGGTCTCAAAAATATCACTTGAGGCACACCAGCGAACAAGGTCATTAATCTGACAGAGACTAAGACGCTTGGCAGTCCTTATATACTTGACAATGCTTGAATGGGTGCTGCTGAAGAAGAACTCCCTCCATTCCTTCTGGTGATAAAACAAAAAACGGAGAGGTAAACCATGATAAGGGCAGTTCTGCTTTTGTGTTTTATTGTTGGTCATGACGGTGATATTTGCGGAGCAAAGTTTTTATTATTTTTCTTTTTTTTTTTTAGGTAGCCACACAAACACACTGCACGGACAATGAACGACAGGTTTCCAAACAACAAATAAGTTCAGCCAACTCAGCATAACTGCACACCATTATGACCACGGCGCAGAACTGAACAGGTAAATACAACAATATTTTTTTTTCAACGTGAATTATGTTTCTTTGACAATTATGCTTTTTTCTTTCTTTCTTTCTTTCTTCACAAAATCCTCGATGCTCATGTAAACGAGCTCCACCAGGTGATCACTATCACACGGCCTATACGTGCAGCCGGAACAAAACCTACAGAACTTACGCATGCTGAGGCAAGCGTGGTCATGCTTTAAGTTCAAAATGTTCCCATTGGTTTGTACGCAAACGCTAAACGCCTCTGTCTTGATTGTGTACTTGCTCGTGCATGCGAGTTTGTGTGTGCGTGTGTGCGTGTGTGTGTGTGTGTGTGTGTGTACGCGCATGCGTGCGTGTGTTCACTGGCAAGTCAAGAGAAGCATTGTCTGCAGCTGCTGTATCCCCGCAACCCCACCGCTGCTCTGTGCAGCTGTGAGGAAATCAAACGCCCCCCCCCCCCCCACCCTTTCTGTCACAACCTGCTGATGCCCAATGAGGTCACCGGTGGAGCCAAGTGACGACCCACTAACACTGACCCCCATTTAGAAACATGAGATCTTCTAAAATCACTTCTTTGCTGTGACTCGGTTAGCACTTCAGCTGGTCAGCCAAAGAAAAATAAACAGCGGGCAGAAACACCAGCCTCAAAATGAAGGACTTTGTTGCTCCGTAACTGCATCAACAAAAATAACGCCATGTCCATCACATCAATCGTGGACATGTCACGTCACCGGTGGTGGACTGGTGTGCCACAAAACCACCAAGTAAAAAGATGGAAAGTGTGATAAATATAGAAAATGGGAGCCGCTTAAAGAAAACAAAAACGATCCGCAATGGCTCAAATAGTTGTCATTCGAATAGAAACTCACTCACTGAGACAACTAAACTCACCACCTAATTTCACTCACTTAGTCCGAAATGTTTATTTGTTGTTGACAAATAATACATCTTAGTTCATCTATCTTTGCAATCGACACATAGTGAGAGACAGATTAATTCAAATGCTTTTCCACTAGATGGCAAAAGTACAATCAACCTAACCTAATTCATGATTGTCGTTTGTCGTAAGAAATAAATGCCTGGCTCAAATAAATACCTCCTCCTCACCCCACCCCATCCCGCATTAAACAGTAACTTTAATTCTTTTACATTATACGCATGCTGTTCTATCCATTCTGACATTAAAGAGTTTTAAAGCCAGTTGCTACCCAACCCAGCAGCACTTAAACATTCCCTCAGATACCGAAACAGTAACAGAAAATCTTCAATGGCATAAAGGACCTCTTGATTCAGAATACTCCAAAGGTTTGCAGTCACTCATCGAGCTGGTTCGCCCCGAACCAACCTCACAAGAAGAAAAGAAATGCATCAAATTGTATTCATTGATGAATGCTGTATTACTTTGGATAGTCCAGATGGATGGAGTTCCGGATGCTTGATGGATGTGCCAAAAAGGCTGCAAAGTCATCAAGGAGGTGGCCGAGTGATGTTGTAGGCTGACAAAGTGGAGTGAGATGGTTGGTATTTATGGGGTCTGGCAGTGTCAAAATGACCTGCAAAATTTATGGACTTCCTAACTGACCATTTCCTGAAGCGGTATAAAAAGAAGACCCGTGACTTCTGCACTAAAGTAAATCCTGAGCTCTTCCACGCTGCAAAATATACCATTGAAGTTTAGGCTGCTTTGGGTATGAGGCTATTCGCGGAAGATAAGGAGTAGGCCGGCCCACAAATTGTGAAAATTCGCACAAAATTGACGGCCATTGAAATGTATTGGGGAAAAAATACAAAATCTCTGAGCGGGAGAGATTAAAAAAAATACTAATATATTAAAAATGTGGGGAGCCATCACGGCTCACCTATTTTCTTGGTTTGGTTAAGAAACATGCGCAAACCGAGTGGCACTGTAATGTTATTATTCACTTGACGACAGGTGGCATTACAAGGCAAAATGGTGGCCCCCTGAGACAAATAAAAATGGGTGAATTTTTCTGCAAAATTCCCCAAACACAATGTTAACCATCTTGACTTTCCCTTCTATCAAATACTATGTCAACGTATGCTCGCCAATCCAGCCGCTTCACAGGCTTTGATTTTTACTTTACTATATAAACGAGACAAGCCACCACGGTTTGTTTTTAAACAGCTGCTGAGTTGGACACATCACCAATCGTACGTATGATGTATTCTAACCTCACTCCCGCCTTTGATGACGCGCGCGGGGCTAAAGTTAAAGTTGCCGAGCGGCGGCGGTGCAGCCGCAGCAGTTGTTGTGCAGCGACGCGGTTGCGCTAACTGCCGCCCGTAGACCGGCAATAACCACGTCCAAAGTTTTGACCGCAGTCCCCAGCCACAAACATGCAGAGCAGCTGCCACGGCCCCCAACGGTGCATGATACGAGTGTGCACTGTTTGACCCTTTAAATGACTTGCAAAGTGTATAATTACAGATCGTCTCTGGCCTCTACCTTCAGTGGACCGTGACTGTACTCGAAGAGTGAGCCACTTTTAAAAAGCAAAACAGCATCCAGCAATCAGATCAGCGATTCCCACCCAGTGACATCATCAGTTGTGCTGTGGGAAATCATCGGACTTCACTTAACTCTCATTCATATCACAGAATAAATCATGGCTTCCAGCTTTGTGTTCACCTAACTGCGCCTAGATCTTGTAGGCCCACTGTGTACGTAGATTTGTGAGTAACCTGAGATATTCATTCATTCATCTTCCGAACCGCTTGATCTTCACTAGGGTCGCGGGTGGTGCTGGAGCCTATCCCAGCTGTCTCCGGGCAGTAGGCGGGGGACACCCTGAATCGGTTGCCAGCCAATCACAGGGCACACAGAGACGAATAACCATCCATGCTCACACTCACACCTAGGGACAACTTAGTGTTCAATCAGCCTGCCACGCATGTTTTTTGGAATGTGGGAGGAAACCGGAGCACCTGGGGAAAACCCACGCAGGCCCGGGGAGAACATGCAAACTCCACACAGGGAGGCCGGAGCTGGAATCGAACCCGGTACCTCTGCACTGTGAAGCCGACGTGCTAACCACTGGACTACTGGGCCGCCCACCTGAGAAATTCATTATTTAAATCGAGTGGAAACTCAATTGAACAGTGGGAGGTGTCGTCCGTTAATACCGACTCTCCATTACATTGAAGTACCGGTACTCCTCGATTAAAACCACTCAATAAAGTAAAAAATTATTGTTTTTGTATGCTTTTGATAGTCAAAGGATGCTCACTGCAGCACAAAATTATTGCAAATATAAAGAAGGTGTTTGAAAATGTTTAGTTTATCCAAATTGAACTCATTGATTCTTCCTTCCATTTTTGTGTGTGTTCCTCAGCAAAGTCTGAACTTTCCTTGAAGGGCAGGTTGATGATCGTCGGGGGGGGGGGGGGGGGGGCAAACTTGTCGTGAATGGCCTTATGCATCGGCCCCTTTAAATCTCCACGTCCCGCCCCCTCTCCCGGAGCTCTCCCAGCCTCTTTTACTGCTCGTGCTCAGGCTGGGAACCAGAGCCGCTCTTCGGTTCATTCTTAATCTTTGTCGAACACCCGTTATGGACCCGGACGGCTTGCCCTGAAACGACTCCATTAATTTCTTTTTGCGGGGGTTGGGTGTTATTTCTTTATCTGACGGAGCTCGAATGGACGTCGCGGTACTGGAGGAGTGGGAGGAAGAAGCCTCCGTGTCTTTGAGTAGCCTGCCCGGAGCGGAGTGGCATGTTGGATCCGACCGTGTCGGCTGAGTGGAAGTGGAGGTGGCGGCCAGAGGATAAAAGTGAAGTTTAGCTTCGCGTTTTCTTCTCATTCCCCCCTCCACCACACTAAAGTCCCACCGGCGGGTTCCCACACACCGTTTCCCGATGAGAAGCCCTCGCCCGTGGGGAGGCTGCGCGATGGTGACCGTGACGATGAGTAAGAGCGCCGAGTGGCTGCAGGAGGAGCTGGAGTCCGGAGCCGCCGCGCTTCTGCTGCTCGACTGCCGGCCGCACGAACTCTACGAGTCGTCGCACATCGAGGCGGCCATCAACGTGGCCATTCCAGGCCTTATGCTGCGCAGGCTGAAGAAGGGCAACCTGCCCATACGCTCCATCATTCCCAACAACGAGGACAAGGAGAAGTTCGTCAAGCGCTGCAAAAGCGACGTGGTGCTGCTGTACGACGAGGCCGGCCCCGAGCGACTGGAGTCCGGGCTCGGGACCTCCGTGCTGGGGCTGCTCCTGCAGAAGCTCCGGGACGACGGGTGCAAGGCTTTCTATCTGGAAGGTGAGTCTGGAAGTGCAATCACTGCTTGTTTCTTGTCAACCATGGCAAATACATTAGAAATATATTTTTGTAGTATTAAAATTCCACTTACTTGATTTTTAATGCGATTTTTCCCTTGAATTATGTCCGTAATTATTGCTTGGTCTACTTATTTATCACTAAATAACATTCAAGAGACTTTGTTTTTTTTTGTGGCGTTTCATTATACTTACTGCACCTCACCTGTCAATATGTCTGTGCATTTATTTTTATTAACTGACATGTTTCAACATGTAGCACAGTAAACAAGTGCTTAGGCCATCCACCTAGTTCTGAGGTTGGGGGTTCGAAACCGGGCTCAAGCTCTCCTGTGTGGAGTTTGCATGTGAATACTCAATCTGCTTTCCACATTCCAAAAGCATGCTTCTAAGGTTAATTGAGGACTCCCAATTGTGAATCGGTGCGAATGTGAGTTTGACTGGTTGTTTGTACATGATATCCTCTTTGATTGGTTGGCAACTGGTCCAGTGTTTTCCACCCCTCTCTCCTCTCTCTGCTGGGATAGGCTCCAGCTCACCTGCTACCTTTCTGAAATAAGGATAGGATTCTATGTACCTCCTGTATTGATGTTTGTTTAAAAAAAGAATATCACGCCGCAGTGAATTGCTGACCACCCTGTATAAGTGTTTTTTTCAATGGCTGTTTATTAATGAATAATCCACTCTCCAAATGTGTAGTCATTCCATATTAGTCGCTTCATTGGAATGCTTAACCAAGAATGCACCACACATAACTGCCTTATAACTTTAAGATCTATTGCAGATTGTGCATTTTAACAGCCTAACCAAATATCAATGTGGGCCTAAATATGGTTCCACTTAAATGCAGCACAGCCTTGTTCTTCTTTAGTAAAGGCAGGCTTCTTTTTTTCATGAATGAACAGTGTCAACAAGTTTGCTCAATGCTCTTGTGAAATATCCTCCAACAAAGAAAGGCAGCTTATTTGAAGATAAGTGCATTGTGTAATTAATAATACCACACGAACCGACTAGCAGATGTCTGAATGTGTGTGCGTGCCCGTGTGTATGCGCCACTGGTGCCACAAGCTGCATGTGCCATTCACAAAAAGTCCGCTGAGCCGAGCGAGCATCCACTCTGCTTCTCTCAATGGAGTACATGTGTCCAGCTGTTTTCTTGTCTCACAGCTCTGATAGGTAGTTACGTAACCGCTAAGGCTTCTTTGCTCCCTTTTTTTTTTTTAAGCAAGACATGAAATTCTGACTTTGAAACCATACCTGCATCATGCACCTCTATACAATACTGAAAGAATTCAAATATTTAAAGTCATTGCAGTACACGGATGTAGGGGGGAGGGGTGTGGAAATGACTACATACGCCCCCGCTCACATGAAGTGCAAGGTGACTTCACATCACTGGAAGGGCTTTGTGAATCAATTAATAATCACGTGTATTCATCATGATTACAATATCCATCAAAATAATCATGACTCATGTTTTTCTGTAACCTTCCAGCCCAAGTCACTAGTACGTTTCAGTGGTAACATAAAAAAAAAAAAGATACAGGAAGCAGCAAAACACTCGCGAAATAATGCGGTAGAAATCATTCTATGCTTACAATCAAACGTCACCATTTCTTTCTAAACATTAATCTTGCCCCCCCCTCTACCACAGGAGGTTTCAGTAAGTTCCAGTCGGAGTTCCCAGAACAGTGCGAGACCAATTTGGACTGTTCGTGCCCCAGCAGCTCCCCGCCATCCTCTGTCCTCGGCCTGGGAGGCCTCCGCATCAGTTCCGACTGCTCGGACGGAGAGTCGGACCGCGAACCGGGCAGCGCCACCGAGTCTGAGGGCAGCCCGCTGCCCAGCAACCAGCCGGCATTCCCCGTCCAGATCCTGCCGTATTTGTACCTGGGCTGCGCCAAGGACTCGGCCAACCTGGACGTACTCAGCAAGTACAACATCAAATACATCCTCAACGTGACTCCCAACCTGCCCAACATGTTTGAACACGAAGGCGACTTCAAGTACAAACAGATCCCCATCTCTGATCACTGGAGCCAGAATCTCTCGCAGTTTTTCCCAGAGGCCATTTCGTTCATCGGTGAGTGTGGCTCACCTTTTGATGCAGCCATGAGCTTTGTCATTCTAATCTGCTCAGTCAATGAATGATGAACATGACAACGATGAAAAATGGCATGCCTTTTTACACCGAGACCAGACAAAGCAGACGATTACAGCAATTGTGTGCACTTTCACACACGTTAATCAGCACCCGGTGTCTGGGTCAAAGTAGGAGACGCGAGTGTCAAACTGTCAAATAAACATACGGTGCAATTAGAATAAACGTTTATATAATATAATGCTTCGCATAAACAATGCACCTTATGACCCCGTGCATCTTATGTATGAATTTAAAAAAACTAATTGACATTGCGCCTAATAACACGGTAACAATAACACACCTAATAGTTTTTCAAATATGGCAGCCTCTTTTGTCAGATCGTCTGTGTTTCCACACCAACTTCTGTCAGCGGCGTTACACATGAGAAAATGATTGACGCATCCCTTGGTCACGTCTTCGGTCTCTGTCGGTAATTTGTCTGTTCTTTTCACGCCTTTGCAAAGATGAGAAACAAAAATTCCATTTGAAGGCCTAAGATGGGATCAAAAAGAGATGCTTTTCCACCCAAAACATATGAATGGTATTCGACTGGCTGGTCCTACAGTTTGAACTTGTATGACAAAACGTGTTTTTCTTGTTTGTTTGTTTTGAATCGCTCTGGGCTTTAATCAGCAGTCAATACCGCACAACCAACCAATCAATCAATTCATAGGAATTCTTTCCATGTGTGACCACAATGTTTAAATCACAGTTATTCCGTATTGGCCGGCCCCAGTCATTCCACTTGACTTCAATCCCAAACGGATGAGAGAATTCCCTCTCGGGTGAGTCACTGAGAGTGACCGAAACACATTTTCTGTTTGGCGTGAATTTGCTCTCGTTTGTTTTTCGCTGTATTTGTGCTTTGTGAGAAGAGGGAATGCTGCTGCGTGAGGACGTGCGGCTTCTGCCAAAGCCTAGTGCTAATGATCACTGTTGGCACTCGCAGCGCATTCTTGTCAAAGCTTTCAGCTGCAAAAGGAGGCCAAGAAGTGATGTTGAAGTCAATGATGACATCGTCTTATTGGACTTGCGAGTCTGCTGTGGATGCTTTTAGCTAGCCGCATGACCAATTCCAGTTCCCTCCCTCCTCTTTTTTTTTTTTTTTTTTTAAAGTGAGCAGACATCACACACAAATTGAATTTGGTGTCCACGGGAGGCGTCTGGAGGCAGCAATAAGAGAAGCTCGTCTAATGGCCTGAGCGACTCAAAGCCTCGGAGGGCCAGACGGATGCAGCTTGTTAATAATGTAACGGCAACGTACAGTTCATGTTTCGTCTTGAAGCACCATATCCCTGAAAGTAGTGGTGTGTTGTTGTTGTTTACCTTCCTGCAGTTTGGAGAGGCCTTTAAAATCATCTATTCATCTATTTTCTGTATTGCTTGTCCTCATTTGGAACATGGTTGAGCTGAAGCCAAGCCCAGTTGACTTTTGTACAAAAAAACAAAGCAATATAGATCGTATTAATCTGATTCATCATCTGATTTCATTCATCAAATTTTGTAGAACAGTTTTAGTTTTACATCCGGAAGCCAGCGTGGAATAAATATAATTGACTCATGGATAAATGAACATTTAACATCACATTTACCCTGCCTGAAGTCATACTTTGCAACAAATTCTTTCTTGAGTCGTCTTTATCACCTTCTTTCGAAACGGCTGGCACTCTAAACTTTGTTGTATTGTGAAAAAGGGGTTCAGCAGACATAGCTTATTTCACAATTCAAGCTTTTAACGCAACAACATTCCCGGTTTGCTCGGCAACAGTCGGTCAAGTCGGAGCAACGTTGGCCTAACACATCCTGTCAAAATTCAGGCCTTCAAAATAAAAGCATGACAGTATAGCAGCACAGTGGCGCAAGTTTTTTTTGTTTTCTTTTGCTTTGTGTCAATGGTTTTGGCGCTGATTAAAAAAAGCACTCCCCCCCACACACACACACACATATTAGGTTTTTCAGATGTTTTAGTTTTTAAGTTTAACCTATAAAAGGTTGGACAATACGAATGTAACTAGGTATTGCATTTTCAAGCTGACGTTTCAGAGAAAAAAATTACATGTTAAAAGATTGTTACGATGATAACCTGATGTGCTCGAGGAAAAAAAAAACTAGGGTAGATTCGTAATCGACACAGAAATTTAATCTTTTTTTTTTAAACGACAATCCCCCCACCCCCGTGGAGCCTCCTCGACCATTCCATTCTGCAATTGCCTTCATCTTGTTTTTCCCCCCTTCAGACGAGGCGCGCTCCAAAAAATGCGGCATTCTGGTGCATTGCCTGGCCGGCATCAGCCGCTCGGTGACCGTGACGGTGGCCTACCTGATGCAGAAGCTCAACCTGTCACTCAACGACGCCTACGACTTCGTCAAGCGGAAGAAGTCCAACATTTCGCCCAACTTCAACTTCATGGGTCAGCTGCTGGACTTTGAGCGGACGCTGGGGCTGAACAGCCCGTGCGACAACCACGCCGCCTCGCCCACCAACGAGCAGCTCTTCTTCACCACGCCCACCAACCACAACGTGTTCCAACTCGACACGCTGGAGTCCACGTGAGGTCCGCACGGGAGTGCCACCCCTGTATCTTTTGGGTTGAGGTGATCCGGTTACCACGGTAACCACGTGGTTGCGCAGGAGGCGCTAGTAGCCGCTTTGATGAATGTTTTAGCTCCGGGAAGCTCGGAGCACGGGAAAGTCGAGGTCGCAGACGGCACCTCGTAAGCGGCAAGTTTTTTAGAAAGCGAAGGACCGCTTTCATTAAGCCAAGGAGACTTCTTCATACAAAGATTTTTTTGGGAGTGGTAGGTGGACACGGGGACACAAAATGCGCCCCATTTGCCAGGTGACTCCCTCATAACCGCAGCATGTGGAGTCTTTGGAAAATGTCTCTACTGAATGTAGAGTTTTTAAAAACCAAGGAATTTACACACACATTTGTACTTATGTGCTGTTATAGCAGGAAGAAATGTCTATATGCATTTTTATTATTTTTTTAATGATTATTTTTGTGTGCTTTTATGCATCTAGTCCATGTTCGCTCTCTCCCACTCTCTCTCTGTGTATGCATATATATATATATATATATATATATATATATATATATATATATATATATACATACACACACACACACACACACATATATAAAATAGTAACTTTGTCCAAAAACAGTGAGATTGTAAAATCAATGAAAGGGAAAAGTGGGGACGTTGTCTTTGGTGGTCCGATGCAGTTTGCACAGTTGTGTAGCCAATGGCAATGGTTTGGCACTGACATGCAGCTACGAAAGAAACAATGGTGGCGAGGAGAGGCCAGTCCTGAGGTGATCTGCTAAAAGGACCAAAGCTTAGGCCTCCGTTTGACTTTTGACCAGCTGTAGTTCACATTTTGCTACATCCTTCCCAACGCCGTATAACCAGAAGTACCGGTTGTTTTGTTTTTTTCGCAACTTCCTGCTTTGTATCATCGTGCCATAAGCGAGGCTTTGCCAAACCAGTTTTTCCAACATCGCCGACTTTTTTGGGTGGAAGGCAGCAGTTGGCTTATCTTGGCAACCTTTGGCAAAGAAGTGCCTCCTTTCTTGAATATGTACAACCCCCTTTTTACACACCATGTTAAAGCCAAGTCTTACGTCTGGTTTGACATAGAAATGGGGTGGGGGGGGGGGGGGGCTTTGGAGGTTGTATTAGAGCCGTAACATGAGTCCACTTAGAAGTAGTATCGCAGTCATAACAGAGGTGGGTCAGTGCCTTTATGTTGGGGAAGACCATTACACCGTGTTACGGGAGTGACGTTTTAACATCCGACAATCACTCCCCTCTGCCCTGTTGTGTGAAAAGCGATTTGTCCAACACATTTTATACATCGGGCGGCACTCTGACATCATCTTTTTTGCTGGATGCTATTTGAAAGAGGCAACCGTGGCATTATGGGTACTGTGAGAGAAGCTTAAGTTACAGCTCCAATGCGGCCATTTTGAGGCTCTTCTCATGTCAATCTGAACTTGGGCATGGAAGAGGCCCACTGGTTTTCAATGAACATTTTCTCATTCACCCTTAAGCCTTGAGTGTATATTGGATATAAATACATACATATACAGTATATCTCTATATTACAGCGTGAATAGTAACCAGATCTATATTGTTTTTTTTATACCTGAGCATGCTGCGGTACTGTATGACTCAGCCACTAGTTGGATGTTGCTTTAAAAAAAAAAAAAGAAACAACAAGGACTGTTGTTGTTAGTTTACTAAATGAAGGATTTTGACTGAGGTCAACTCCCACTGCCGATTCAAGATGGACACACCACACCCCGTTTTTTGTTTTTGTTTTTTTTTTAACCAGTAGCGGGAGCGAAGTGTGTAGCTTTTGCCTGAACGTGTGCTGAATCTCATGCAAGAACTTTCATTTTGTTTTGGTTTTAACATTTTTACTCGATTTGGTTCATTTAGATTTGGCATATGATACATGACTGGCTACATCTTAGCATATTGAGCGATGTTAGCTAAATTGGGCGATGTTAGCTTAATTGGTGGCTGTCAAAATAGGGAAAAAATATTAAATTGGTTAAATTCTAGATGTTATTATGTCTTATGTTACTGAAGCACATAAGTGGATTTTGAATGTAAAGGCTGAAAAAGAACAGCTTTCCATTTGTTCCAGTATTTCATTTTTGACATTACCACAGACTTTGGCACAATATGTTCTGTAGTGACGTTAGCTATTTTATCCACATAATGCTAGCTAAGAAAAAAAAGGCACTTTTTTGGGGATTGTAACAAATGCGCCCAAAATTCCAAACATTCTGATTCCACTGCAATTTGTTAATGAAAATTACAACAGCAACTTTGTTGTCAATTTCTTGCATGAGGTTCAGTGTCTGTAAACTGAACGAGTTGTGTTTAGCGGTCGGTTGTGAGCAGGGTTGGTCTCAACTGGCCTTACGAACTCTTTCTAACACTGACTGTTGAAAATCTTTTTATCTCAATTTTAACAAGAATGCTGTGTAAGCAGAATGCAGTATTTTCTTTCCACTGCCACGGGTCACACATGGTTGTCTTTTTACTGTGCAGTACACCAGGACTCTTTCTGTGTAGAAAAAAAAGACATGAAATGTGTCCTTTTGTACTGTATTGATGAAATCATAGTGCGTTTTATTGACGCATTTGCTTCATGGCCGCCGCTTGCCCCAATCAGATTTTTTTTAAACATGTTTTATTTTATTTTTTTGTAGTCTTGTCAAGAGCATAATTACCAAATGGCGCTTGAGATTGGGCATAATTCTTTCTCATTTGCATTGGCTCATTTATTAAAAGTAAGGATTTAGTCATTGACTAATCTTCACTATAAGATAAGAAAACCTTTATTTGTCTCACAATGTAGAAATTCCCACTGGCAACATTATTGCTGTGGAAACAGGAGTTCAAGAACTATTAAATCATATTGATAAACAAATTAATTGTTCAACCTTTACCCAATCAAGGAAATGTAATCTAATGGCCATTAAGGTCCAATTCTGTCTTGTTCAGTTTTAATGTGCTCTATGCTATTCCTGTGGCCTTTTAATGTTAATATATATACAATATAAATATATATTGAATATGTTATGACTTGATATGCAAATGTTGTTGTTCTACTACAGCACTAGAGTGGAAAATGAAACCCACACCCCCAAAAAAACACTTAACAATGTTGGACTCCATTTCAGTACGCAGCTTTCATTTTGTAAAACTGTTGTTTCCGAGCTGCTCTTCCTATGTGTTCTTTTCATTTCTTCTTTAAAAAAAATATATATAACAATGGAGGAGAAAAAAAACGTGTGTGTGTGGGGGGGGGGGGGGTGGCAGGGACACGTGCACGCTGCCACATCACGGGAACGGGCGTTTCTGTGTCCTTAACAACTTGTAGCCACATCTAGGTGTCAATGTGCTCAGGACGGGAAGGTACTATTCAATTGTATAAAGTAAAAAGGAAAGTCAATGATTTAAAAAAAATGGTGACCTCAATGAGGGAATTTTCAGGGATTTTTATTTGGGGACATACATCGTGTTGCATTGAATGGCCATTTTTTTTTGAATGGTCAATTTGTATTGTGCTGTTTTTAACACAACAAGCAAGCGTGTGGGCGAGGGAAGGAGGCAGGGCACGTTGGAGAAAAAAAAACACCATTGGCCCAATGTATTGTACTGTACAGTGTACTGAAAACCACAAGACACTTGTTATACTGTAATAAATATTGACATATTTTTTCTTTAGCATGTTGTTGCCCTCCATTCTTTACACCTATCTGCTTCTTGACGAGTTATTTACACTATTTCTTTCCCCGGTCTAAAATATCACCAGTTTATGTCATCACCCCATGAGCCTAGCATGCATGTCCTGCTACCTTTATGAGACATCCGGTTTGTTTTCCCAGTTTGAATTTTTATTTTTCATTTGATTCATGATAGAACAATTTCCCCCCTACTCCAATATCAATAATATTACAGTCTTGTTGTCTCATCTGTCATGAGCTGGGAAGTAGCCTGCTGCTTGGTAAACTAACAACGGGATAAAGAAGCCAAAAAGGGAAGTCTTGTCGCCCACCCATACGATGAAAGCTTTCTCTCATGCCAGGTTCAATAACGGTACAGTCCTGTCTTCTTACATCATCTAGTAACCCAATAACTCAAAAAAAATCCAAGGGACCACTATTTTATTTCCAATTTTCTTTGATTTTTTTTTAATGTCATTTTGTTTTGCTTCGTTTTCATTTGAGTCTTGGTAGTCCCATTGCAGTATCAACAATGGTACGGTTCATTTGTCTTAAACAACAAGTAGCCTTGTAGCTAATACACTGATGAACTCAAATATGATACACCAACATTACTCCACTTCAGAATTTTTTTTTCTTTAACGTTTGAGTTGAGTTGGAGGCCTTACTCCAGAATCAACAGAGGCACAGTTCTGTTGCCCAGTTCATTCTGACCAAACAGGAAGGAGTCTCTTAGCGACAAATACAAACAAAAAATAAACGACAAAAAAACAACCCTAAGTCGCCTATGCTGCACCACCATTTTTCCTACCTTTTCACGTCTCGCATAACAGTATTCTCCATGTACCAGTAAATACTCTGCTAGCTAACAAATGAACAAACAAAAAAAACAAGTCTCCACCATTTGGCACGACATGGAACTGTCCCATGTCTACTACAGGAAATTGTAGCATCCTGTCTGTCCTAAAGCAGGGTTCCAGATTGGTGGCATTTTGCCTCTAAAATTTGAGGCAATGCAAGTACATTTTTTCATCTATTTGTGCTTATACAACCAGTCAAAAAACATTTCATTTAATATTTTTTGTTGTTGACCAACTTTTATGCCATATTAAGCATATTAATCAGTGAACTCAGAGCATTGTTCAAATGTGCCGTTCGTTAATTCAGCGTGCCCAAAAAAAAAAAAACAGTGCCAGAACGTGCTCGAGCCGCTTCTACTGGGGACACGGAGCATCCAGAGTGTCACGCAGTACTGATGGAAACAGTTCAAGCATAAGCTGCTGCTTGGTTTATAAGAGACTAGACTAGCGCATAAAGGCCTTGACAAACAGAAATAAAAAATACGCTCTATATTTTCAGTGTGGTGACATATATTCACAACAGGAAATGAGGAAGAAGCTGCCAAGTAGTTGAGTCAGCAGTCCAACCATAGACTCCTTTATCTAGTCATTGTTTGTCAACTGATTTCCTCTTTTTCCGCTCATACGAACATGTTTCACAACTCACGTAAAACGTTCTGGCCTCCACAAAGAAAAATATACTTTCTTGTTAAAAAAAAAGTGAATAATTGTGGTGGTAATTTGCAGTAGTGTGATATTAATTGTGGCTTCAAACTCTCTTTTAGATAATCAGGGAGCCGAACAGGAAATGACTCTGATCCCCACCATCCTGTTTGCAGAGCGAAAAGGAGGATGAGATGATAATGACGGCTGGTTCACTGGTTACCTGGCAACGCGACGAAAGGGTCTCCCCCCCACTTGCCATCATGCCTCATGTGACACAGGTAATGTCTCTGCTGCTTAATGCGAGATAATGAAAACCGGGAATTAATTACGCCACGGGAACAAGCGAGGCGCGATATCTCTAGGAGCTAATGTTGCCATAGAAGAAAAAGATGGGTGATGTCAACGCGGAAATATGTGAGAAAAACCATAGAACCGGAAATTTATCTTAACGCAGTCAAGGAAATGTTTGCTGGATTGACCTTAGAATCAATGCTGGTGCTAGCGCGTTAGCATGTCATCTTCAAATGTTGAGTAGTTTCACTTTTAATTTCAAAGTATTTACTTTACTAGTATTTTCTTGTTGAACTAGTAGGGAATATAATAATCCTAAATATGACTTAAAATATGGCTGATACAGTAAATAAATAGTTTTAATTCACCTCACGTCTAATCTAAGGGGAAGCAAGATTGTAAGTCAACCAGTGTCATCATATTTCTTTGACTATGCGTGCGTGTGGGAGCACGCGTCTGTGTGTGTTGAAACAGGCATTGCAACATATATTCAGAATACCCTGAAAGAAAATCTGTGTTTTGTCAGTCAGAAAAAAAGGAAACGCAAAGAGGAACGGGTGTGAGTGTGTGTGTGTGTGGGGGGGGGGGGGGGGGGGGGGGGACCTTTACACACAGTCAAGTTGTAACACCTAAGTGACATTTTAAACGGCGACCATCATAAAACCTGTAATAACTATACAGGCTGTGCTTTTAAAATAATAACATTTGAGATTATTAACTGCCATGTAAGTGTAAAAATAAGTTTTTCAATATTAATGGTGCAACAAAAATTATACAGTGAGTCAATAAAAAAAGAACTAAATGACACATTTAGTTATTTTTTTATTGAAAATTATGAATGTAGACATATTTTACTTAGAAGCCAGCACAGAGTCACAAGTGTCGCATTCGTACAAAGCAATCAGTTTCAATGGTTATCGTCACACACTCACAAAAAAAGTCACAGTAAAAGTGCAACAAACACGCTTCTTTCATGGTCCTTGAACTGGTCTCTTTGAGGAAGACGGGGTCTCAAGAGATGTAATCATCTTTGCCTTCCGTAATTTAAGTGTCACAACAAAGTGTCACAAGAAAGCCAAAGAAAAAGCAAAAAGCACACCCACAACTAACCTTTTGATGTAAACCTAACTGAGGTCTTGCAAGTGGTTCAAAAGCTTTGCGTAACTTCAAAAGTATGAAAATGAAAGTTAAGTAAAAAACAATTCAAATGAAGTTCGGATGTTGTGTTACATGGAAACAGAGTGCAGTTGTTTAAATGATTTCAATTTGAGTAAATTAAAATAAACCTGAAAATAAAAGTGGATGTCAAATTAAAGTTAATCAAAAGAAAGAAAATAAATGCAATTAAAATAAAATACATGAAATAAAAGTAAATAAATTAATAGATTGAAAGTAAACTGAAGTAAAATGTTTTGAATTTAAGTAAAGTAAAATTTGATTATTCAATAAAAATAAAAATAAATCAAGATCAAACACATTTAAACTGAAGTAAATAAAAACAAATAAAAATAGATCAGAAGAAAATACAAAAGAGATTCAAATAAAAAAAATAAATCAAAATGAAACAAAACAATTGTAAATAAAACACATTAAAATAAATGAAAATTAAGTTTGTAAATATTTTTTTTAAATGAAAGTAAGTTCAAGTAAAATACATTAATTATAATAATACGTTGAGAAAAAAACAAAAATTACATTAAACTAGAATAAAGTAAATACAAACTGATGGTGAATTTGATTTGCTCTGGATATTGCTGGTTGTAAAAAATAATTTTGAGTAATTTTAAATTTATATCATAAAGAAATGTACATGAATTTACATTTTAAAAACACAAATTACATTATATTAAATTGAATTAAAAACAAAATGTTTTTTGAAGTAAATTAAAATAACATTTATCTTAAGTTAAAGTCATTAGCAATGAAATAAATGACAATTACGAGTTATCTCAAAGCACATTTAAATGATGGTGAAATACAATAAAATCACAAAAAAATGAACGTAAACACAGTCTGAACGCTGTACAAGTTCTTGTACTGCATCAAGTTATATTGTGGCAGTGTACTTGCACACAGTCCAGCTGAGCGAGTGCAATCTTCATTCGGTATATAGTTACTTCCTGAGGTAAGTGTGTACACTCTCCAAATGTACACTCCGGTGAACTTTGCCTCATTGACATCACGTCTGACAAAACGAGCTCGTAAAAGGTGTGAACATAATGACACTATGGCCGGTCACAATACGCCCACGCCTGCGAGCGTCACTCGTACGACTTTTTTATGGCGTTACACAGGAAGCGTATGGGCGTTAAAGGCGTCATGTGACTGTTTGACTTTAACTTTGAGCCCCGGTGAGCAAACATACACTCACAGGGGCCTCTTATCTTGCTTGACCCTCTTGCCAGTCGCTATCTTGCCGGCCAAAGTTGGACTTGCTTGATTGGCCATGTGAACAGAAACTTTGATTAAGCTTACAACAGGATTTGCTGTACTTCCTTGTGCTTGACAAATAAACCCTCTGACAAAATGATTGGGACATCAGAAGATGTGAAAATGAAAGAAAATCTGTTGTTCCTCCATTTTGGCCTCTTGTCACATGAGCGCTCCACAATTGTCCTTTTAATTGATCTTGAACTTCATTTTCGCTTCAAATACAGTGGATAGAAAAAGTTGATCCACATCTGTTCAAATGCCATTTATTATTATTATTTTTTTTTTGGTGACAAAAATAAAAGGCGCTAAAGATAAGTCTTAAAATGTGCAACCCCCTGGGTGCCTGTGTTCAGAATAAAATGAATACGGTCTCTGTGATGGACTTGAGACTCTGGCCTTTCAAGGCATACCTGCTATGGACCTTGCTTTGTGTCATGCCGGAACCACACTGTCTCTTTCCTTCCTTCCTTCCTGACCTCCTTGTTCCCCTCATCTTTCTCCTCCTCCTCCCCTTATTGTTCTTTGGCGTACCGTTGCGGTAACATGACAGCAGAAAGAGGGTCCGATGCAGAAGCGGGTAATAAAATGTGCCGCTCAACCTCTGAAAGGTTAAAAATTAGCATTGACAGTTTGTGGGTATAGCTAGCTAGCTAGCCATCTAGCTAGCTATACCCACAAAATGTTATCTCGCTACCTGGATAGCTAGCGAGCTGGATGGATGGATGGATAGATAGATAGATAGATAGATAGATAGATAGATAGATAGATAGATAGATAGATAGATAGACAGACAGACAGACAGACAGACAGACAGACAGACAGACAGACAGACAGACAGACAGACAGACAGACAGACAGACAGACAGACAGACAGACAGACAGATAGATAGATAGATAGATAGAGCGTAAAAACATGTGCATCTTTTTTTGTGTAGCGGGTCATGTTTAGTTTATCATGTAAGGGAATTTGGAAACCCCTGCTGTGCCATGCAGGGGCTTCTGGCGCACCCAGTGTGGTTTCTTTTACACTCTCTTGACCCACCTGACAATTTGGAGACTGAAAGCAGACGAGACTTTAGACCAGGTGAAACCAGGTATAAGACAATAAAAGAATTGGGGTGGAATGATCTGTGATCGCAGCAATGATCTGCGATCGCCCTGGTCAAGTTGACATCATCCAACCGTGGAGGTCTGTGTACTTTACTTCTGATTGGACTCCATCAAGTCTATTTCTGCTCCCACAATGTCAAAGACTATGTGCGCCTGTCCTGCGCTGAACGGAAAGGGAATTAACGGAACCATTTTCATTGGCGCGAAAAAAGATTGGCTGCTTTCACTCCCACAACATACAAAAATACCAAAAGATAGAAAAATCCACCCATGCGCAGTGAGACTGCACTTTGTGCTGGACTTGGTATGGGAACGAAAATAACGCCCTGAAACTTGAAGAAATAATGTGAACAACCCTAATCAGTTTTATCGTATTTATTCATATTTTATATGAAAAGATAAGTGGACGAAGGCAACACAGTGGACAAATGGAGAGCATGTCTGCCACACAGTTCAGCGTTTGGACCTGTGCTTGCGCGTTCCCACCCTCTGGGTACGCTGGCTTTCTCCCACCTCCAAATGCATGAATGTGAGGTTCACTGCAAACTCTAAATTTGGCCATCGGTAAGGTTGCTTGTCTATATCTGCCCTGCGACGGGTCCTATGAGTAACCCACCTCTTACTCAAAGTCGGCTGGGATAGGCTCCAACTTGCCTGCGAATGAAGACAAGCATTGCAGAAAATTTTTGGATGGATGAATGAAAAAAAAAGTAGTTTTACCAATGTAATATATAAAGACAATATAGACTGTATAATTCGATAAATACAGATGGAATCCTTGTCTGACATGAACTTACCTAGCAGCACAACCTTTCTGACTTCCTCGTTTTTTTTTTTTTTTCTGGAATGCAAATTAATCAAATTGCTCCCTGGCACCTTGAGTATTTCCTCTTGCAAAGCAAGAAAGTTGAACCATATGTCGCGCAAAATGATTACATGCGTAACGTCTGGGATGAAAGCACCGCCGTGGCGGTTGCGCCGCATTGTTTCTTCGCTTGAGCGAGCTTCCCTGCTGACCACTGAGTGGAATCAACATACCGTCCGCTCGATGTGGGTTCGGTTCATCTAGGGTCAGCGGAGAATTGACACAAGGCTGATTATGCAAGTTGATGGGTCATCCAAGAGGGTCAGATAAAACCGGAGGAACTTGCCCGAATGAATCGCACACAAGTGTGAAAAAAAGAATGAAAAAGATATCATTTTGTAGGATTAAAAAAAAGGTTTATTGTTGATTTGGACATCAAACTGGTTTCAACATTTCTTAAATAGGAGGTATGACAAATTAACGTGTTCTTGTTTGTACAGTATAGAAATGGTTGGGTCTCTGTGTGAAATGACACCACCAAGTATATATGTTGCTATCTGTGTATTAGAAGGATTTATACTTGGGGCTGACTTCACTTCCAATGGCAAATTATTATTTTTGCGTGCAGCATAACAGCTCAATGCCACTTCACCATGTTTGCTTTGATGGCTGGGCTCCACTAATTGACCTGAGTCTGCAGACTTCAGAGCATCACATGGTTTACATTCCATTCGTATTTCCTTCATGTATTCAGGACCCAAACCGCTGATTTGTGATTTATAGACCACTGGCGGAGTGTTCAAATCAATTCTACGGATGACTGGAAGCCAGTGTAACATCTTTGTAGTTGCCATTTGCATAGCTGCAACCCCTGATTGGCGAAAACCAATCTCTGAGTTAGCCACAAAGTGGAGGAGACGCCTTATTTGATTGTAACAGGACTGCCGCCTCAAAACTGGAGTACACTAAAACTTACACAGTATCTAAATAGTTTTGTTGCTCTCGATTCTTGGATTATTTTTTTTCTCCACAAAAGAATCTCTCAAAAATATAAAGACGGCTGCAAACTGTGAACAAAATACACAGTATGTCTAAAATGATGTGAAATAAAGCTCTTGAACAAGCTATGCAAGAGTGCCTGAAAGCATAAAACCAACTCAAATTAATGAACAACAGGCACATTTAACCGCAACGTACTTTAAACTCGCCGTTTGCACGCCTCACTTGCAAAACTGCTCTAAATAAACCATTTGATTGGCTGGGCCCTGTAGGAGAAGATCCTACACAGATTTCCTGTGTGCTCTGGTAATTATCGCAAAAGTGTCGGGGTCAAAGTAAGAAATCCGTGCAGCCTCCCAAATAACATATTTCATATCCAACATAAAGAAAATAAACACATTTTCAATCGAGCATCTGTTCTTCAGGCTTTAATCGCTCACACTCTTTATTTTGCCACAGTTCAGCCCGTCCCGCTAAGCGTCACCACTATTCTACTTCTACTTCCTTCCTGTTGCCTTGGCAACGGTCGGGGATATCATCAGACAGATTGGGCTGCGAAAAGTATTTTTATCCCCATCTCGGTCCATCGCTCTGTCTCATGTAGCGACGAAGGGCCGCTGGTGTCTTTGGCAAGTTTTCACACCGCATCTGGCGTAGCAAGAAAGTCGCCCACCCCTTAAAAATAGTCAACAAAACAATGAAGAGACTTGCGAAAACATGATTTTTGTCGATAAACTTGCAAATTGATGACTTTTTTTAGCCCTGGACTGACTTTACTTCAGTGAGCTTCCAAAGAATGAACTCTAAATGCACGTTTTGCCTTTTCTTTGGCCTTGATTGTTTTTTTTTTCTTGTGATGTCATCACACTTCACATGTTATGGTCAAGAGTAGAACTGTAAATGTTTTAAAATGCTCTCACATTTGTCCCAAAGCGGGCCATTCAACACAATATCTGAGGATATAAAAATGTGCGAATAGAGCACGGGAGCATCAAATAAATGTAAAGTAAGTACTGTCGAGGGTTTTAATAATATGCAGTGGCGCATGCATCTCTGTCTTGGCTGCTAAGTGAAACATCTTCCCCACACTTGACGAGTTAAACGTAATTTATTGCGATGTATCGCATAGCCGGAATGAAACTCACGCCTCCGTCGTGGCTGCTCAGTAAAATTGAGAACTCTACTTATGTATTATGTATGTAAGAATAATCTTCCTTGTACTTCAGGAGTCCATCCATCCATCCACCCATCCATTTTCTGATCTGCTTTTATCCTCACAAGGTTCGCGGGGCGTGCTGGAGCCTATCCCAGCCGTCTTTGGGCAGTAGGCGGGGTACAGCCTGTTATTGGTTGCCGGCCAATCGGAGGGCAATTTAAGGAGTCAAAAGTTAATTTGGGAACTCATGACAGATTTCCGCTCAATGAGCATATCAGCTATTATGCCTCTAAATATGTTTTCCTTTTTCCTATGTTCAACAGAGGGATAAAACCAGTGATGGCAAAGAGGAAAACTGAGAGAAACTAAGGGAATGTGAGACATTGCGACACATTTGTGATTTCCCTGGCTCCTCAGTACAATATGGCTCAGAGTGTCCATCTACAAGTTGTAGAATGATCAAGGTCAGTTCCAGTTGTCTTGTTCCAAAATGATTTTGTGGATGATTTTAGAAACACCTCTGTAATGCTCTTCTTCCTTGCCCAAAGCCGTGGAAAGCCTTCTTCCACCTCCGGCCTAAATGTGAGCCAGCATGCCAACTCTTTGTGCAAAGGCATGCGCTGGGATGCAATCGTGTTACGTAACTCGCCGAGATTCTCCTCAGAGGCGACTTGACACGTACGAATATGAGAATGCATATTAATGCAGATGCTTCCGCTGATTCCAATCTACATTTCATCTGCGTCCCGCTATGTCTCCGCTGAATTGTCACGCAGGACGATCGTCCGGTTTCCTAATGTTACATCTTTCCCGCAGCCTCTCGAGATGTGTGTTATAACCCTTTTCAAATGAGTCACCTTGTTGAGGTTTAATGTACAGTAAGGACGACCCTGAGCCGAGTTCTTCACACGAGGCTGTTTATTCATAGAGCTTTTTTTTTTTCTTTTTTAAAATAGCTGCTCGGCTGAAGAGAAAGAAGTGTATCGTTGCATAACTGCCACCCACACTCAGCTCAAATGACCCCCCCCCCAAAAAAAAAAGTCATGCAAAATGTAGATGGCTGAAATGCAACCAGGCATCACCATCCAAGTCCGTGCAGGAGAAGGGATCAGGATCCAGGCTCTTAACTATCCTTGATACTTTTGAAGAGCTCAAAAGAAAAGACGTCTGCGGCTTTTCGATCTGTTTTGTGTGGAGGACACGTCCGTGGTGGGCTTACGGTTAACCCTTGTGTTCGACCTCGAAGAGACTTAACCCGAACTAACTTTTCCTTCTTTCACTAATGCTAGAAAAATGTTGAACAACCGCGACCCTTTGGTGGTCTTTTGACTATTACTGCGACGGCCAGGAATGTGGATCACGTGACAATTCTTTGGAGATGGCTTGAGGAACATCTTGTTTTAATCTATGAGAAACTAAAGAGTATCTGAGGTCTGGTGAGATTTCAAAATAAGGGCTTGACTGTTGGAGGCCTTCTTGAAGCCTTAGGCCTTGATCAGATTTGGTTTCTTTTGGGAGGTTTGGAGTTTCGACTTCACTCTCAATGAATGTTGTCGATGACCATCTCCTCAAAATCCACCCGGCGATATTTTTGAGACATTCCCCCACCCCCGAGCGTGTCCTTAGTCTGTCAAGAGGTCTCCTCCTGGTTGACTCAAAGATGTCGAATGCCTTGGAAATGTTCGCTGCAATCTGCAAACTTTGTTGTTTTTGTGACAGTCACGTGACACCAAAGCCTCAAGTTCAGCTACTCACCAGACAGTCGCCAGGAGAATAAAAGTCACTGACCCTCCAAGGTAAACAAATCCCTCTGCATCACCCGCATTCATAAAAGCGACAGATACTGGACTGGGAGCAGAGTCTAAAAAAAAGGGTTTCAATCCCTCCATCTTGGTCTCTAACCAAGCACTCTGATTGCCTTCTCAGATTCGTGAGGACATCCATTGACATTACAAATATCACAGCATCACAAGGTTGGTAAATCTCTCAGTCCCACTTCCGTCCGGAAATACCACAGACATCATGTTATGTTTGGAATGTTAACGTAGATGTAGTCTGATTATTTATTTCATCTTCCTAACCGCTTGATCCTCACTAGGGTCGCGGGGGGTGCTGGAGCCTATCCCAGCTGTCTCCGGGCAGTAGGCGGGGGACACCCTGAATCGGTTGCCAGCCAATCGCAGGGCACACAGAGACGAACAACCATTCGCACTCACACTCACACCTAGGGACAATTTAGAGTGTTCAATCAGCCTGCCATGCATATTTTTGGAATGTGGGAGGAAACCGGAGCACCCGGAGAAAACCCACGCAGGCCCGGGGAGAACATGCAAACTCCACACAGGGAGGCCGAAGCTAGAAGCGAACCCGGTACCTCTGCACTGTGAAGCCGACGTGCTAACCACTGGACTACCGGGTCGCCCTGATTATTTATTTATTTTTATTATTTTTAATAAAACCATTCCCCATGAGAAAATACAATCAAAATATAAAAAATAATGCAACACTTTACACTCGTCTTTTTTTTTGCAGCCTCAATGAAATTAGCCTGTGTTGGGGACGTGATACTGTTGTCATGCAAATGAGGCACTGTTCACACCGCCACCCACGACTGCAGGGCCGTTGCTGCGTATGGCTTTTATGATAATGATGTCTCAGGGCACCGCCATATTCTATTGAACCAAGTATGAGCCTGAAGCTTTACCCAAGCCCCAACCATAACCACAAAGTTCGACTTCAACCCAAACTGAACCCTAATCCCAAACCCAAACGTAGCCCAATCCCATACACCTTACCCTCCACTTTATCCGCAATTTTAAGACCAACTGTAACAGGAACTCTAACCCCTAACCTTAACCCCAATCAATATCCCAAAACCCCATAAAGAAAATAAAATGCTGACTTTTATTTTCACGAAGCAAGGCAGTCCTCTCCCACCAAGCAGCCAAATTTTACGTGTCAAATAGGATCCATGTACGTGGTGTATGCAGTGGACACACTGCCAAACACAACTACAACAATGACCACATTCACAGAAAAAAAAAAAATCTCGCGTTGTAATCATTTCCACTTGTGTGCAGTCAAACATAGTGTCGACTGCATGTCAAGGACTTAATTACATGCAACCGAATCAGCAGAGATCATAGCTTGCCATAATCACCAATGTTCTAAGCACATTGACATCTCATTAGCGTGTCACCGAGTGTTCTCATTGAATTCATGCACTAATACTGTGCCTGATTTTGTTTCGTGCTCCTCACTTACCCCTAAATAGCCCCCCCTCCCAACCCCTGCAACCTCTGCAACCCTCACCACCGGATGCTTCGCCACTGTCCGTCTCACCTCATTACAGTCCATTATCAACAGGGAGAGCACAGATGCAGAATCTGGAATGTCAACAAGCTGGAGATACATGACAGTGCGTGTGAATGTGTTTGTGCATGCATGTGTTCGTGTGTGTGTGCACGCGTGTGTGTGTGTTTGTGTGCACACTGGCAAACTTAATGAGCAGCAACACATCGACAAATCCCATGGCCAGTCTGTCTGTGCTGCTTAATGACAAAATGTATTCCCAGCTCGGCCTGGTGGCTAATCTAATACTATAATAATCCTCGTCTCACCCCTTGGGTGGTGTCCGTCCCTCATTCAGCTCGGGTCCTCTACCAGAGGCCAGGAAGCTTGAGGGTTCTGCGCAGTATCCTTGCTGTTCCCAGCACTGCACATTTCTGGACTGAGATGTCCGACGTTGTTCCCGGGATCTGTTGCAACCACTCATCTAGTTTGGGGGTCACTGTCCCGAGTGCTCCGACCACCACAGGCACGACTGTCACCTTTACCTTCCAGGCTCTCTCCAGCTCCTCTCTGAGCCCTTGGTATTTCTGACCCCCAAACTGGATGAGTGGTTGCAACAGATCCCGGGAACAACATCGGACATCTCAGTCCTGAAATGTACATCGCTGGGAACAGCAAGGATACTGCGCAGAACCCTCAAGCTTCCTGGCCTCTGGTAGAGGACCCGAGCTGAATGAGGGACGGACACCACCCGAGCGGGGGTGAGACGAGGAAAAAAAATATAGATAGATAGATAGATAGATAGATAGATAGATAGATAGATAGATAGATAGATAGATAGATAGATAGATAGATAGATAGATAGATAGATAGATAGATAGATAGATAGATAGATAGATAGATAGATAGATAGATAGATAGATAGATAGATAGATAGATAGATAGATGGGGGTGTGGGATTACGATTTCTTTTGCAAAGGCTCAGTTAGAGATGGTATGATGTAAGGACTTTTTTTTTGGTCATTTTACATCCATTTGAATGAACTTGTCAGTAAATGTGCCAATAAAAGACGAGGTTCAAAACTGAAAAAAAATATTTGGTGTCAGAATCGGCGGTGTTTACCAGTCGTAATGCTGCTACTTGTCATGTCAAACAAACAGATAATACCCTGGGAATGATGTCTTTCTTTCTCCAAACTCTCACCAAATGCTCCATCAGCTCGACTTAAACAGAAGCCAAACAATACGAGTTCTTCATTATCTGTCACTCACTTCTGCTTTCCCCCCAATTTAACAATTTCTGTGTCATCACATCCCAGCCGTGTTCTTTCTCATGTCCTTATGCAAGCCTATGAGTCCCTGGATACCGTTTTTTTTCTCCAAATTGCGATATGCTTCTTGTCTACTATTACAACATTTGCCACTTCCTCATCTCTCCCCCGCCGCCAGGATGTTGAGAGAGGCTCAGCTCAGTTTCGACACTATCAGTGTCCAATTGGATAGAAAATATGTGAAAGAAAAAGAGAAAAGGCAAACGGTTTTCAACATGAAACCTGACACATAATCTGAGACAGAGTGGACTTCTGTGGGAAAGTCTCGGCCCGTCCTTGGCCCCCCCCGAGTGACAGATCCCGTCATTTGATCTCGGGCCGACACATTCCCCTTGTATCAGATGACTCGGATGTCCATGTCCGCTTCCTGAACCTCTCAAACACACGCATGAAGAAACTATACACTTAAGGTATTCCTAACAATGTTTACCTGTAAATGCCTCCTATAGAGTTAGTAAATGGTAACCACAATAATCTTAGAAATTACAGATAAAGGGATCCCCTTTTCAGGATGACCAGGCTGTCATGAATGCAGAGTGAGCAACATTTGTTATCTGATTAAATGCTGTTCGTTAAAACAACATGAACGTTCATTCAATGAAATGAAGCGCGGGGAAGTTTTTCTCTCTGTCAATCAAGGCAGAATCCTCGACAGCAATGCATCCTGAGAAATGGTCTTCCTCAGATCTTGCCTCGATTGATCGCAGCAGAATACTTACAGCAGCAGGCGCACTTCGATCATTGCCACAGAGCCCCACTTCCGAGCAGGAGAGGACAGGGCAGTAGACAGGAGAAGCGGCAGTAAAACAGGCCAAAATCCAAACATCAGAAGCTGAGGCAGGGCTGAGAATGTACCAATCCTAACCCTCATTTTTGTCCAAACCCCATCGTGTCAGGTCTTGAAATGAATGGGGCAAACACCCCCAAATTAACGGGATGCGGAGGACATGAAACTCGGACCGTTTAAAACCTGTGGGGAGTGGATTGGGAAATGCCTGCCTCGAACTGAACTCAACCCCTGCCCCCCAAACCAAATACCTATCCTATCTGCCACTGGGGAAAAGATTGAAAGTACACCCAGAGAGCGTTCAATCAAAAACAATGCTTGTGCAATCTGTTGATAGATGCAGACAATTTCTTTTAAAAACCCTGTACATGGCGGACACCCGATACACAAACCATACTCTCTCCTTCCGTCCATGTTCTCTGGCAGCTGCCTGCCATATCAAGTTGCGGCACCCAACCTGAAAATAGATGCCACAGCCATTAGCGTCCAACCTACTCACCACCGAGCTTCCTGTCAAGCTAACGATAGCTGTCTCGTGTTTCACAGCAACCAGACGAGAATGAGTTTGTGGTCCTCGAGTGTGAGCCTCATTGATAGCAAACAAACAAATATTCTTGTGTAGTTTTCACACTGTTATTGGGCCACTGATTCCTCAGAGCAGCGCCAAATTTTCAGCTACGTGGACATTTGTCGTGTCCATTGAGTCACATATTCTTTCATGGTGATCTAGCATGCAGAGATTACAAAACTGTTTATCATTTTGCCTTTGAGAAATGAGATTTGGGAGTATGGAATACAAGGCGTGTCACTGACTCATCAAGGGAAAGGGGTGATCCACCCATTGATATGTTAACAATTGATTACATTATGTATGAACAAGCAACTCAACCGCGGGAGAAGAATAAAGTGCTTTTTTTCCCCATTTTCTGACATGTGTAAGGACATTAGTTATATAGGCCACTAAAGTAGGTGAGCCAGGGTCGCTATAACAATGACCGTTGCTATTCTTGGAATGACAAGCTAGTGTACAGGTACAGTATACCATCGCATCACTGTGTACTCATTGCATTAAGGTCAGATAATCATCTCTTGCTTGCAATGAAATGGTGAACTCGGTCATTGATATGAACGTAAATAAAATGGGACTATGTACTGTTTTTTAATTTTTTTGAACCATGCTTTCAGGGACAGCTGTTCCTACAGACATCTTATCAGGTTTTCAGGTTACAGGTTATCATTACAGGTGCATGAAAGGGTTACTGTAACTGTGAGGAGAGAGTGAATTAATGTGGATATTCATGAGAAGCTTTTACTTATCAACTGCCATTAATGGCTGAAATATTCATTTTTAACAGGGAGGGCTCACAGTGGATAAGGTTAACAGTGCTGAAATCGTTCGGTTTCATGGGGTTTGTCTCAGGCAAATCCAGAGTATGGGGCATTGCCACGACAACCAGGGTGGCGCCTAGGCGGCTACTTCCTGGATCTTTTGCAATTCGTAGTGACTTTTCGGACCCCTTTGGTGACTGTTTTTTTGTTTTAAGTGATGAACAACAACTCGAGCAATTATTTGTTTTGGGAGTCTTCTGATCCCCTTTAAATTGTCAAGTTTACTACAGTGTTGACATTGTGTCATGGTTTAGGACAAAATTAACCACCGTCAGCGAGTTCTCTACAGGACTGATTTGGAAGAAAAACATGAAAAACGGTGGAGTCTGACTTGTCCGAGTGACTCAAACTCTGCTGTCCATGAAAATGGGGCTCTCAACCCAGTGAGTAGGTGTTCATTGGGCCTATTTCGGGATGGAGTGCCGACAGACAAGCTTGAGTATTTCCTGCCCCCCCCCCCCCACGCCTCATGCCCCACCACACACACACACACACACACACGCACACACACACACATGTGTGTACATTTACACACAACATCACGATAAGGTTCTACCCCAGCTGTAACTATGGCAACTGGGGCACGATGATAACCACTGAGGTTTGCATGCGTCTGTGTTTGTGTGTGTGTGACAGCAATGTTGGGATTACCGGTAACCTCTTTAGATAAGCAGTGGCATCTCCTCGCCGGGAGTCTGAGTGAAAGATAGTGGAGGGGTTTTCACCGCTGGATGCTTTTGATCCCCTGCGTAAAAGATGAGGAGTGGCGGCATCTGCCAGCCTCGCAATTCAGAGTTGACCCCGCGAGGTGAACAAGGCTCCACCAAGTGTTTGTTCCACATCACACTTTC
The DNA here is from genome assembly GCF_025434085.1 of Hippocampus zosterae. Lineage (NCBI taxonomy): Eukaryota > Metazoa > Chordata > Actinopteri > Syngnathiformes > Syngnathidae > Hippocampus > Hippocampus zosterae. Next base: position 15,068,417 of record NC_067459.1, read on the forward strand.
CCCTATGTGAAATAAAGTGGAGCCGTGATTGGCTGGTGACCAGTCCAGGTTGTTCACGGCCTCTCGCCCATACTCAGCTGACATAGTCTTGAGCTCACTCATCCTTTTTGAGCATAAGTGTTTTCGGAAAGCGATGGAGAGAATAAACTAAAGTAGTGGAATTTGATGTTGCTCCATTAATTCAGACCAATTTTCCTTATATTAAATGTACAGACAACAATATAAGAAACACTTGTATTATGAATTATCTCAATGAAAGTGGAATACACAGTAAAACTATATACGCTTGGAACAAGAGAGTGTCTATCTATCTATCTATCTATCTATCTATCTATCTATCTATCTATCTATCTATCTATCTATCTATCTATCTATCTATCTATCTATCTATCTATCTATCTATCTATCTATCTATCTATCTATCTATCTATCTATCTATCTATCTATCTATCTATCTATCTATCTATCTATCTATCTATCTATCTATCTATCTATCTATCTATCTAGCTAGCTAGCTAGCTACATACAGACAGACCGACATACATACAGGTACATACATACATAAGCGTGTGTCCGCGTGTGTACATATTTTCTCATATCTTCTTATCTCTTTGCAACCACTGTTGATTTATTTATTTAGCTTATTTTCAACCTGTTAAGGCCATAACTTACTGAGCGGCCGGAATAAAGATATGCTAAGTACGATTAGCTTTTTGGTTTTGCCAATGTTAACATAGAGCGTGACATAAATCGGTCTAATGATCCAATCACTCTTCATTAGTTTAGACCCGGACCATCATCCCGGAATGAACGAGCGGATATCGTTAATGATTCATGGTCGAGGTTCGCTTGTGGTTCTTGGCAGAAGCCCTCAATGATGATGTCATTTTTTAACGTATCGATTGAACTCATTACCCTCTCTCGCTCTCTCTTTAGTTTCCATCTTTTCGCCAACTCTTCCTTCTCCCCCCGTACCTCATCAGAAACCAGATGCCGCTGCTAAAACAATAAAACTGCCATCCAGAGAATGCATTGTAATCGCACGAATCAATAATTTCCAGTCAGGAGCAACGGAGGTAGTGTTGTTGGATGGCGCAGTGGGAAGACGAGGGCACGGAGTTGGATTACATTTAAAGTGCACAAGTGAATCGATCGTTTGTAGAAGCTTTTGGCAGCCTTCAGCTTTTCTCGCGGGATGTGCAGGCTCGCTCTCGCTTCGGCACAAAAAACAGCAGATTGAGTTTCACGTTCGAAGAGCATTACACAGCTCATCAGTTTAAAAAAAAACAGGCAGGGTCTATGTTTTTATATAATGGAACACGTTTTTTTGTGTGTGTGCTTGTTTGTAATATGCCTCATTTTCAAACTTTTTTCGATTACATATTAGTTGACGTCTTTTAAATACAATACAATACATGTTGATTTATATAGCGCTTTCACAACAGTGGCAGCTGTAACAAAGCGCTTAACAAAACAGTTAACAAAGTAAAATAATACCTATATATATTCTATATATAGATAGATAGATGTAAATGCTAATATTACTGATACATGTTAAATTAGGGGCTAGGCGGTAGTCGACTGATTGGCACGTCCGCCTCAGAGTGCAGATGTGAAGGGTTCGATTCCAGCTACGGCCTCCCTGTGGGGAGTTTGCATGTTCTCCCCATGCCCGCGTGGGTTTTCTCCGGGTGCTCCGGTTTCCTCCCCGATTCCAAAACATGCATGACAGGTTAATGGAACACTCTAAATTATCCCGACATGAGAGTGTGAATGGTTTTTCGTCTCTGTGTGCCTTGGGATTGGCTGGCAACCAATTCAGGGTGTGCCCCATCGACACACAGCTGTTCAAATGTTTGTGTTTTTTAAAGAGACCAAAATAAATAATTGCACAACTTCTGTGGATAATGTGACCTACAACTTCAATTACTCAATAGATGTTATTTTATTTTATTTATTTATTTGTTTGTTTATTTATTTATTATGTTGTTGAGAGGGGAAGTAGCATCATACTTTGGGGCTGTTTTGTTCACCTGGAGCTGGGACCTTAGTCAAGGAATTATGAACAGTTCAGAATAGCAGTCAGTGTTCACAGAAAATAGATTCAAATTTCATGAAAATTCGACTTGAACAGCTGAAATGTATTTGGGGTTCATCAGAGGCATATTAAACGGTGACAGGTGTGTTGCCGACTCCCATTTGATATGAGTGGTTAATTCTAAGCGCCGCCTCATCCCAGTTATGAGGATGTGCATACTTGTGCAACCACATTATTGCAGTTTATTTTTACATTCATTCATTCATTCATTCATTCATCTTCCGAGCCGCTTGATCCTCACTAGGGTCGCGGGGGTGCTGGAGCCTATCCCAGCTGTCTTCGGGCAGTAGGCGGGGGACACCCTGAATTGGTTGCCAGCTAATTGCAGGGCACACAGAAACGAACAACCATTCGCACTCACACTCACACCTAGGAACAATTTAGAGTGTTCAATCAGCCTGCCATGCATGTTTTTGGAATGTGGGAGGAAACCGGAGCACCCGGAGAAAACCCACGTAGGCCCGGGGAGAACATGCAAACTCCACACAGGGAGGCCACAGCTGGAATCGAACCCGGTACCTCTGCACTGTGAAGCCGACGTGCTAACCACTGGGCTACCGGGCTGCCCTTTATTTTTACATCCTCTCTCGAAAAGATTTAAAAATGAATATTGAGTTGTACGGATTTAGGTGATATTCATGATATTAAAACGTTTTAACGTTTAAACGTTTGCTCTTGCCAGAAAAAAAAAGAAATAGAGATTCATGATAACCACCATCTTGTGCAATAGAACTAACATTAACAACATATTCACAGTCAAATAGGTCAGTCACTCCTGCGCAACGAACAGGATGTGTCATGATTATGTCATCACTCCACTCGACACTTATTCTCAATAACCACCGCTGTTAGAGAAATCACCAGAATATTGTGCCCGTTCACATCTCATAGAGCCCTCCATCTTTTTGCTCAGAAGTTGGTGTTATTCATTCATAAGAGAAATGTAGGACTTTAATGGTCCTTGGCTTTGGCTCCCTCTATACACTATTTTCTCACTCGCTTCCAGGCCCCTCCCAGCCCTGTGTGGCTTTTACTTGAATGGTATATGAAGCAGAAGAGACTGAATGAGAGGAGATTAGCCAACACTGACTGCTTCCCTTCTGAAAACACACACGCACGCACACACACACACACACACACACACACACACACACACACACACACACACGCATGCACATCCCTATCTCTAGTACAGAGTTCTGCGTGAGAAGGGGTCTGAGGGAGTATTAATTCCACTATAACGCACACACGCGCGCACACACGCAAACACATACACGCATGGAGCCGTCTGCGATTCATTCATTAATGGAGCCACATGCTGCACATCTCACATCACTCTGGCCTTCACTCACGATAGCGTGCGGAGTGTGTTCCCCACCTTGTGTCATGTGACACAATCCACTATATACAGCGGCGTGCACGTTGACGTGTGCGTGTTTTTATGTGCATGTGTGTGTGTGTGTGCGTGCGTGCGTGTCACCATCAAGCATGTTGGCGCTCACTCTCACACAAACAGGAGATGCCTTAGCCAGCACATGAATGCGTGCGTAATTGTGTTCCGTGCATCACTTTGTGTTCCCGGCCCGCCATCGCTTCCGAGCCCCGCCCCTCCTCTCGCGTGGATCACATGGCCTCTGCAGAGGAGAACACGAGGCAGCAGCAGCCACGCAGGGAAAGAAGGAAAAAAAACGGGAGGGAAAAAAAAACATCAAAATCTTCAGGAGTTTGCTACGAGTTCACAGCCACGCACAAAAAAAATATGCGCCTGTAAGCTTCCTGTTTACAAGTTAAAATGTTGCATTTTTGATCGAGCTTGACCTCATTGAGGTCAGAGGTGAGCTAGAGCTTATCCTAGCAGACTTTGGGCAAGAGGAGGTGTCCATCCTAGACTGGTTAGCAGCACATCATGAGACACATATACACAACCAAGTATTCCTACCATGGATGTAAATTTGGTGCAAAAAATAAACAAATTTCTATTTGTAGCCAAACTAGCTGGCAATTGTAAAGGTCACAATGTTGCAGAAGTACAAATGTTGCCGTTGTAGAATGCAGACTTGTCGAAAATAAATGTGTAGCACTCTACACACTTCTATCTGCACAGCATCAGCACTCCTTGTGACTCCTGGCGGCTATTTCCACGACTTCTGTTTCTCTTAAACGACAAGTTATTTTTGCAACAACTACAAATTGAATTGATACGCATTACTTTTGGACCAAATTTACCTCTCCAACAAGTTCATTTTTGCTACAACTAAACATGTGTCTTTGACAGGTACAAGTTACTTTGGCACAAGATTTAGCGCCATATGGCACTCACATTCACATATGTGGACACTTGTGTCAAATTCAGACTTTTTAATCAACCAAACAAGCATTTCTTTTGAATGTAGGAGAACAAGCAAGGATGTCGCTGAGATTCAAACCCTCAACTTCGGAATTGCTAATCTTCAAGCGAATTGTCAAACTTGTTTTGTTGATGGCCATCAAAATGGATGCAATATCACAAACAGTAATTCCTAACCAAATAATTCATATTCTAAAATTGTCCCAACTTAAATGGCTGGCCCCCGCCCTCCCAAAATACAATACAAGTGTTTTTTTAACAGTGTAGTGGTTAACATTGGTGTCTCACAGTCAGAAGATCTGGGTTTGAATCTCCATTGTATCCCTCTCTGAGTATGTTTTGGCTTTGCCACTTCCTTTCTATTTTTCCGATTTCATTTCATCCTTCGGTTTGAATGTGAGTGTGAATGGGCTGGCGCTGGCGACCAGTCTAGGGTGTAGCTCTTTCTCTTGCCCACCTAAACGCAGCTGGTCTCCACCACACCCGCAACTGTACAAAAAAGCGCCAGAGAAAACGAGCGAATATGAAGTCTGAGAAGGTGTGACTGCTCAAGTAAAAACTAACCCCCCCCCCCCCCCCATGGATGCGTCGAGATAATTTACTCCTTTTACAGTTTCACATGCCTATTCGGTTCATCAAAGTACCAAATTTAGGATTATTGTTGGTTTCTGCGCTGCACCGCATTCAATTTTCCTACATGTTTCTTCCTCACCCGTATTGCTTCTCAAACCGAGACGTGACACGATTCATGGTATTCTCTGCATGGCAGGCCGGGGATGAAAGCGTGATACTGAGCCATCGGCTCGTCTTTTCCACCCGGTGTTTCATCAATACCTTCTTCAAGCAGCATTTAGTGCAATATGTCTGATTAATAACATGTATGTAGACAGAGAAAGAGAGAGATAGGGAAAGGGGGACTCTACTTTTTTTTTTTTAAATTCACCACAGAGCAGGCAACAGACGGTTCCTGGCTGTAAATAGCACTCTCGACTGTACGTCCATGCAAGATAATTACATGCGCGCCGACAGCACACACTCAAGGGGATACAGTGAAAGGAAAGGCCACACTAACACTATACCGCTGTACGATGTTTCGAACAAGCTACCTGTACTTTATTATTCTTGCTTCACGTCGCTGATGGTGTAGTGGTACACATGCCGGACTTGTGTGCGGGCAGTGTGCTATTGGTTGCCACTCACTGACGGTGTGAGTATGGGTATGAAGTACTGTACTGTAGTACAGTTTTTGTTGTCATTTTTTTTCTTGTAAGATTACAGCTAGTATAAAATTACACTTTATTTTTGTAAATTTATGACATTTACTGAGAGGAATTCTACTTGATTGCTTTATAAAATGTTGACTTTGTTGTAAAATGACCATTTTATTTTGGTAAAACTATAACATTTTCTTAAAACTTGAACTGCACGTTTGCCATATTAATTTTTTTATTGTAAAATTACAACTATGTAAAAATGCAATTTTTAATATCTGCTGAAAAGAAGACATTTTTTCTGCAAAAAATATACTTTTATTATAGTGTTTTTTGTAAAATTAAATTTTTTTTCCTCATTAAAAGGATTGATGATTTAGTTATTCTAGGATTGAATGTCTCATTGTGGTTGTAAAATCATGACCTTTTCTTCTAAAAATATGACTTGTTTTTGTAAATTCACATATTTTTCTCATCATAACCTTCCTTTTAGGTTATGACATCTCTGGCAAAATTTCAACGGTATCTTTTTCTTTGTAATATGTACATGGGCCTGTTACGTTTTGTTTTCGACAGTTCCTCTGACTTAAAACTGTTTTCTCTAAATGTTCTGAGAATATATTCTGGGCCTGTAAAATGATGACTTTCTCACTATCTCATTCTGACACAAATTGTACTGTCAACCATTCCTCAAAAAGGTCAGATTGGTTTCTTGGGAAATTAGGAATTTATTCGAATTTTTTTTCTCTTAATATTACAAACAATATCCTCTGAAAGTACAGTACTGCGTTATTCTTCATATCAACATTGTTTGTATTTTTTCTGGAAAAAAATATAGTCAAACAGCTTGTGTAACGGGGGTTTAAAAATACGTAGCAAAGTGGCAAGTTGAAGCCAAAGTGTGCTTGTGCGTGGGTGTACTGTGAAAACTTATTACTGTGTATCTCGTGTCATAAATGTTTCGGCACAGCAGGGAATTGTTGTAGTACAATTCGGGATACCTTGGTAGTGTTGACATGCTATTGTTTTCTCTGTTGCTATACATTATTATGATCCATCCATTATCCGAGCTGCTTATCCTCACGAGAGTCACGCCCATGCTGGAGCTTATCCCAGCCATCTTCAGCTAGTAAAATGATTTCACCATCACAACAGTTATTAATTGAGTTACAACTCGAATTAACAGAAATTTGTCATCCTCACCACTTTATGTTGCAAAACCACTTTCTTCAAAATACATCACAAAAATATTCCAAAGTTTGTCATAAAAAAGATCACAAAAGCAAATTTTGTTGCCTCCACAATGCTATATTTGTCACTCCCTAAAAACACTATTTTGTGCCACAAAAAAAAAAAGCTATTCAATATTTTGTCACAAAAAGCACTACGTTGTGCCTCAAATTTCGAAGCTGTGCTAGCGTTATGGTATACACTTTCTATATAAGTTCTATGAAATGGCACATCTAAAATAATTGATTTTTCCCCCTCAAAGTTGAAACATAGCTGAAATAACTGCAAATCTGAGAACCTTTGCAAAATGAAAAGTATTGCAGCAATATGCTTTTTTAATGAATGTTTAGCACCTCAGCAGGAAAAAAATATTAGTGTGTGTGTGAGATTCAATGATTTAAAATCATGTCCATACATAATACTTATATAATTGCTCTCCACATTCCCTCCAGTTCACTTACTGTATATAACATCATTGATATATTTTCTTTTCATTTTTGCATCTTCCCGCCTGTGTGCTTTGCCGCTCTGTTTCCATTCATCCTGAAGCATAAAAGAAAGAGAAGAAAAAAAAGACCCATCAAGATAAATAGAGGACCACAAAGAGCAGTAGGCGGCCCATGTGCAGGGACGCAGCTCTCTGATTGGTCGGCACAAGGGAATGAATGAGAGGATTTGAATGAAGGCCACATTCCACAGTGTGTGGAGCTATGGAAGGCACCATAAGCACGGGAGGGAGAGAGGAGGAATTATTCATTTCTCCTCGCATCAGCGACAATCGGGCTAACCCTTGAACCCATCAACGTTTCTGAAGGATTCACCGGTTGAACTGCATTGCAGGTCAACCAATCAGCTGGTTGATTCCACCCGTGACCTCGTTAATGGGAAACTTTGTCAATTGTTGATTCATTGATGACAGTTTTCATCGTTGCATCATGGAATTTCAGTTAAATTCCATGACACGCCATAAAACATTTACCTCCTATTTACTCAACTTCAATATTGCATGTCACTTCTCTACTGGTCACAATTTTCAAATATTTTGTTACAATAGTTTTTTTCGGGGACAGGGGTGTTGCCAGACTTTTGCAAAATTTTTACTATTTGCCACAAAAACGCAAAATTTCACCACAAGAAAAACTATTTTTCCCACATGAACAATTGTGTGACAGAACTTATATTTTGTGGCAAAACACTGTATATTGTAACAAAAACATTAATATGTCAGCAAAAAAGCCATATTTCCTTTCGCCAAATCAGCATGCTTTGTCACATAAAGCCAAATGGTCTCATACTATATTTTGTCCCAAAACGTTTTATTATGCCATAACACTATTTTCGAAAATAAATCTCAATTTAGACATATCTACGCTATATTTCATTACAAAATGCTATATTTTGTCACAAAAACATGTGACAAAAATGCTACTTTTTCACCACATCAACATGTTTTGTCACATTATATTTTGTTATATTTTGTGACAAAGCACAATAGTTTGCCGAAATAACACAAATTGTAGTTTTGACTAAATTTAGCCGTAAAAATTCTAAATTGCATCACAAAAGGCTATACTGTATTTTGTCAAAACAAATTTCTCACAAAATACTATAAAAAACATCATAACACAAATTGTAGTTTTGACTAAATTTAGCCGTAAAAATTCTAAATTGCATCACAAAAGGCTATACTGTATTTTGTCAAAACAAATTTCTCACAAAATACTATAAAAAACATCATATATTTTGTTACAAGACACTATTTTGTCAGAAAAAGTTGATATATGTACTATATACTGTATATGTAAACTATGTGACAAAAATCAACTTCAATCTTTTGTCACAAAAACACTTCCCCCCCCAAAATATTCTGTCACATCATATTTTCTCACCAAAAAAAGAAGAAGAAGAATGCAATGTTAGAAAATAACAAATGTATCACTACTTAAGTGTTTCTGGGAGGCCCACAACAATCACTAGGTTGTACTTTATGTTGGTGTGAAAGCATAAAGCTGCCTCTTTCACAGCTGTGGTTGCAGCTATATTTGAAATAGAGAGCTTGTCACAGTGTCAGTGCAGAGAGCACGCTCTCATTATTGGAGAGAAACATGGAGGACTCAACCAATTTATTCCCTGTTGGCTTCGGGGTACCTGGCCTCTTCTCTCCTCACTAATAATACCTTCTCCCGTTTCCTACTCCTCAAACTGTCTGTGTTGAAAGCATTTTCTTCTCTTGAATTCGTGCCAATAATTGAGCAATTGAGTCTGTTTGGATTTCTGTGTCACAGTATTTTAAAAGAAACACCACATGAATTAGACACTGTGTTGCAAGAATAATGAGCACAGGAGGAAGGTGATTGCCGTCATGCCCGTGTGCCAAACAGTTACACAAAACATAATCATTATTTTTTATGCCGAACGCAATACGATTGTGTGCAACAGGTGGATTTGCAAATGAAAAGTCAACACAGTGTCGGACTGCAATTAAAATGTGTGTTTTGTGTTGCATTTTACACATTTAAGGACTTCTCATATATTTAATATTTTGGGAAAAAAATTAAAATGCATGGAAACAGCTCTGAGAATTCCAAGAAAAAAAAAGGTTGTTTTACGACGAAATTGTCATTTTATCCCGAAAATATTGCAGTATAAACTTGGAAAAAGAGTTGTATCCAGAAAAAAATATATTTTTAAAAAGTCTGATTTTTACAAGGTTAAATTTCACTAGAAGAATTTGACATATTACAGGTAAAAACTGTACTGGAAAAAACAAAACAAGTTGCAGCATTTCAAGGAAACCCCTTATAGCAGGGGTGTCCAAACTTTTTGCCAAGGGGGCCAGATTTTATGTGGTAAAATGTCGGGGGGCCGACCTTGGCTGACATTCTTTACATTGAACAACAATATTGTTCAACAAATTTTAGTAAGCCAGTCTGTTTCACATTTCCATTTTTATTTTAATTTCAACAATCTTAAGAATTTCTTTTGGTTCATTTGAAACGGGTATATCACATGCAACTGCTTATTCACTTGACTTTTTCTTAAACAGAAGTCTCCTGAGTGCAAATTGATTGATTTGAAACATAAAATGTATCACCATGACTTTTCAATAGTCACAAAACCTTTGACTCGAACAACAAGGAAATGAACAAGCAATACACATATCCACAACTGCAAGGATCATTTGAAATATGACATATCAGTCAATATAAACACGGAGTGATGTCTTGTTAACTCGTGAGTGATGCCCTCTAGTGTCTAAATGCTATTACTCATTTAGTGAATGCTATTACTCATTTAGCCACTAGAGGGAAGCAGTACTCTATGAAACATCACTCACCAGTCTACGAGACCTCAGTCAATGCAACACGTGTTCCATTGCGCCCAACCTGTGGGCCAGACGGCACTGATTTTATGACAGGGGCCGAGGGCCGGATGAAATTCGACCGCGGGCCGAATTTGGCCCGCTGGCCGGACTTTGGACATGGCTGCCTTATAGTTTATGATTTCTTCTTCTATTCCTTCTCTGTCGCACCAAACCCAAACATACGCCCCCTGGAGGCACTTAATGGTGACGACGCCCACAAAATAAATATGTTCTTCGTTTTGAAATGGAGACAGTGGAGGCAATAATGGCCGAGCGTAATAAACACAAACTGGAGATGTCCACGGCGGCAACTCGTGTGAATCTAAATGTTGAATAATAGAGCGAGCGGTGTCTAGACGGCATACGACGAGGCCTTCATATTCGGTAATTGAATTAGTCGTCGCTTTGGGATTACGCTGCATGTGTGTATGTGTTCTGAGATCATTTAATGGGAACAGCATGTTCAATTGCAGGGAATAAATCTGAATTTAGCAGAGATATGCAACCGCCGCACATTGGAAATCACAAGTTGTCATTTTTCTCTGGCCTGTTCTTCACTCACGGGGTCATGGGGACAGTTTCAAGAGGACAACATTGTCAGGAGTGATACATGCAAGCCAAATGGATGGATGGGTGGATGGATGGAGCGAGCATGTATAGTGCAGTGCAGTGCGGTGCTGCAGAATATGAGCGTGAGCGGCAAGCTCAGATGATCAAAGCAGCGGGGGCTCTAAATATAGGATGCGGCTGCACAATTTCTTCTGCTTGAGCTGGGATTCACCCATCCTCAGCCAAGGATGCGGAGAAGAAAAGACAAGGATTCTTGTGTGTATGCTACTTTAGTACTCAAAAATTTCCCTAGTGTGGAACAAATAAAGGATATCTTAATAATCAGCACATTTGCACTTGCTTCTATATATATATATATTCTCCGGATACTCCGGTTTCCTCCCACGTTCCAAAAACATGCCTGGCAGGCTGATTGAACTCTCTGAAATTGTCCCTAGGTGTGATTGTGAGTGTGCATGGTTGTTCGTCTCTGTGTGCCCTGCGATTGGCTGGCAACCGATTCAGGGTGTCCCCCGCCTACTGCCCGAAGACAGCTGGGATAGGCTCCAGCACCCCCCGCGACCCTAGTGAGGATCAAGCGGTTCGGAAAATGGATGGATGGATGTATATATAAAAAAATAAATAAAAATGGGGAACAGTAGATGAGGCGCAATGGGGAAATAATACAGACCTATGGACATACTACACGACTCATTAATTCATATGAACCGACATTACAAAATTATGAAATTATGTTAGCTAATTTCTTTTAAAATTGGGGTCTCATCTTAATTTTAACCTAAGTACATTTTTATTTGTTTAAATACCTTACATCATTTTTTGGAGGGGGGGGCAGTTTACTTTTGGATTAATTAATTTTTTTCTCCATTATTTTCTTAATTTTGGGGTTTCCATTTCGTTTTAATATTAGAATAAAATATCGATTTTTTGTTGGAATATTTCTTGCAAATGAGATGTTCATTTTTGATTATTGGGGGTTGTGATGGTGAAAACAAGACAATGGAATCCTACTAAGAGCTAATGTTCTAATGTTCTGAATGTGTACTTTTTTGTAGTAACCAGTATGCTGGGAATGGCTCTCAGTATGATGCCTTGCAGTTCTATACCACCACATTGTACTACACATGTACCAGATAAGAAAAGATTGTTACAAATTAAAATGAATTTATGAAACCCGGGAAAAATAAACAATAGCAATAACTTTTTATTTCAAATCAATTTAAATGTATGCTTACGTGTTTTTTAAAATCATACCTATGACGTACTCCAAAGCATTATGTCTTTTAATATTATACATTTGCTTCAAAAAGCATAAATGGAGGCGCGCATGAGCCCTGACATGTTTACCATGAGCATAGGAGGACATCTAGTGGTTTGCCATGGACATTTACTTCGCTGACCCAACAACAGGGGGCAGTATTATAATTTAGAGCCAAATCGCCGCAATTTATTTACTTCCGAAGTCGACTTCTTTCTCTTCCGGTTGTCGTCTGTTCTTGAAGTAGGTACCCAGCTTCTCTCCCGAAAATGTACAATTTAAATCTCCATCAATCGTCGTGTGCTTGCAGTGTCTGTACACTAACAGTGACTGTGTTTGAAAAAACACGTTACAAAGCACACGTGCGATGCACTATTTCATTCATACGATTCCCTTTTAAAAGGATAAATTCCTGTGAAGTTGTATTCCTGCGCTGAGCATTAGCTTGCTTCAAAATGAGCTGGTGGCAATATGCCGTCCGTAATCTATGAGGTTTTTAAATGAACGCCGTGCGTTTTTCTGCTAACCTGCTGTTGATATCAAATACCAACTTTAAAGTTGTCCTTGGTCAGGCCGTGTAGCTCAACATAGTAACGCATATGTGGCCAGTAAATGGAGCCTCACTGGCATTGTTCAACTCTTACCTTTTCATTTATTTTAGGTAAACTACAGTCACAATGGCAAAGTCGAAGAACCACACGACACATAACCAGTGTAAGTATTTACTCATTCACCTGTAGACTTCGCAGATAACATGCATTTTTGTACATAGAGGTTATACGAGAGTCCCTGTATTTTCCCACAAACTATAACTGCAGTTGTTACATTTGTAATTTACTTTTCATGCCATATTCTTGCCCCGCAGCTCGTAAGGCCCATAGGAATGGCATCAAGAAGCCCAGATCCCATCGCTTTGAGTCCCTGAAGGGGGTATGTACTCTGCCACAATGTCAAAAAGATGCACACGAGATAACATAAGAGAGAAACGGTGCTTGCTGTGGCAATCTTTCAAGGGCTTGGTTGACGGTATTCTCACGACCATACGGCGCACAGTATTAAAAGGCTTAGTGTCAGTTACTGGTGCTTTTTCTATATTCAACACAGTCTCGTAGCCCTGCCGGCTTTTGCCAATCCATTCACAAATTGTGGTGTAACTCGCCCGGCGCGGCCTCACTGTCTTAGTAAAGCTGTGTTCGCCATATTGTTGTATTTCAAAATGCAATGTATGTTTGTCCTTCAACACTTGCTGTAGCCCAAGCGTGTACGTAGGAATGTGGGTATTGGTTGAGAGAACAGTCGGTAATTGAAGCCAAATGAAGTCAACAGAGCGGCAGAATAAAGGATTAAAATCCCCAAGAAATCCTCTTTATTTAACCTAACGTAGAACATTAGACCTTTTGCTGCAGTTACGGCTATCTTTTCCTTGTAATCCACGGGAAGTTGGTGCGCCACGGTTGTTCATCCTTGCCTGGATGCATAGATGGTGCCGTTTCATAAAATGAAAGCACCATTGATTAGTTTATCTTGAATTCTCTCGGTGCATACCCAAAATGACACGCTTCACTAGGTGCCACGTCCATTTTGGAGAAAATTTAAGACTTTTAGTGTGCCGTTTGGTTGTGAAAATACGGTGCATGCAACATATTTGCTGTTACAAAGTGGCATGATGAGGACATGTGCCACCATGGAAATGGGTATTTCCAGATTACAGTTAGGCCTCTTCCAAATCTGGATACCATATGCTTATCGGTGGTTTTCCTGTGATATCACACACCACAATTTTGGAGGACCACACATTTTGTTTGGTGCCAAGAGTGTTTAAATCGGGAAGCTTTTCCGATCTCAGCTGCCAATTTGAAAGACAAACGCTGATCATGTGAACAATAACCTTTTGGATATAAATCCAGTGTGAATGCACAGATTTGAAATGCAGAGGTATTTAGACGGGGCACAAGTTCATTCATTCATCTTCCGAACCGCTTGATCCTCACTAGGGTCGCGGGGGGGGGTGCTGGAGCCTATCCCAGCTGTCTTTGGGCAGTAGGTGGGGGACACCCTGAATCGGTTGCCAGCCAATCACAGGGCACACGGAGACGAACAACCATCCACGCTCACACTCACACCTAGGGACAATTTAGAGTGTTCAATCAGCCTGCCACGCATGTTTTTGGAATGTGGGAGGAAACCGGAGCACCCGGAGAAAACCCACGCAGGCCCGGGGAGAACATGCAAACTCCACACAGGGAGGCCGGAGCTGGAATTGAACCCGGTACCTCTGCACTGTGAAGCCGACGTGCTAACCACTGGTTTACCGGGCCGCACGGGGCACAAGTTATCATTTGTAATACACTCACCTTTTCTGGTTCATACAAATATCAAGTCAACAGTATTTATAGAGCACTTTCAAACAGCCATCGCTGCATACAAAGTGCTGTACATGGAGCAATTTAACATGCACAATAAACAGTAAGACAAATCGGTAATAAATATGACCATAAGAGAACCATTACAATAAACAGACATGTCACATTTGTCATGACACGGGGTGCATTCAACTACAGGCAGACATTTAAAATTCAAATAGAAAAAAGTCCATCAGTGCATTAAAACTTAATAGCTACAAATATGTAAATAATATGAGCCTTCTATCAATCAATGAAAGCTGACATATATCAAGAAGAATGATGTGGATGAAATGGCTTTTTTTTTGTACTTAACTGCAATCAATGGTCAATCTAGTCGCTTATGTTACCCTACCTGATCATATCACAAGGCTTTCATCTTTCGAACTACGGTTGAGATGGCAAACGCAAACTATTCTATTATACTCCCCAAAGGCTTAAATAATAAACATATTTTAGTGGCCATAAGACTTTAAGTCATGGATATGAATACAAATCTGGTAGCATGTAAAAAAATGTTGAATGCTTTTCTTGAATTGTTCTAATGTATCGAAAAAATATAGAAAGCATTCTAATTAGTATATTATCATTTATTGAACTAATACAAATAAAACTTAATTTTAAGTTGTTTACCTCTCAGCTATTATTTCACTACTTTTGGTGTATTTTTAAGTTTTTGCTGCGGTATAGTTGACTTTTTTTGACTTCTTTTAATCGAAATAGTTTTTCTGACGAGTTTTGTTTTCATGTTTGCAGATAGACCCCAAGTTCCTGAGGAACATGCGCTTTGCCAAGAAGCACAACAAGAAGGGCTTGAAGGCAGCGAGGAAGGCCGCAGCCGCCACTCAGAACGCAGCCGCCACTCAGAACGCAGCCACCGCTCCGAAATGATCTGTTTGCTCGTCATCCTTGTGTTACCATCGCAATAAAGCAATGCTTTAAACAAACACTCTTCCGTTGTGTGATTTTTTTTTCACTCGATGTCCAAAGCTCAGGGTGTCAATGCAAGGTTTAAATGAAGGGGTGGAAAAATACATTGCTATGAAGGGCCATTAACAAGCTGCAGTAAATCTGTTGCATGTTAAAGACTGACTTGAATTGCATTCTGAGAAAAAACGACAGGCATGAAAGAGGGCTGTTGTCGTTGTTTGACTGAAACTCGTTTAACATGTCTAGCAAGACTGATTACTTTAAAGAACACCGAAGAAAAAATGTACTGAAATGCTTCTTTTCACATGAACAACCTTAACATGGTGAATAGTTCAATGGACTAAGTAATATCGATGGATTTTCCTAGTTTCATGTTCCTCGAAATTTACAATACAATGCATCCTGATTTATTTAGCGTTTTCAAAACAGCCGCAGCTGTAACAAAGCGCTTTACAAAACAGTTAACATAAAATAATAAACACAACATAGAAACACGGACAGTCGTGCATTCTTAACCACTTTCCCCCCCTACGCTTTGTTTGAAGCAGTTCTAGATGAAAGGAGAGAATCAAAGTGTCCTTTCACCGGTGAATTTATGCATCAAAACAGCCACAACGCTGCAAAGGGATATAGGCCACTGAATAATCGCGCTGATTTGTGAGCGTCCTAATGTGAATATTGAGATTTCTATACTGTCTGAGGCGTGACGGTTACTATCCGAGTAAATTCCTACTTCCCTAGAGTACCTTGAACATCACATCGGTTCCGCCGGTTTCGTCACTTCCGCTGACACCGACTTGCATCATTTCTCGTGTGTCTTGTCAACCAGAAGTGGACAGCATGTGAGTTAACCATTCAGATTCACCCAGCGTCAAATAAATGATCGGATAGTTCCACGATTGTGGCAAAATTCTGCACCTTTGTGTGTTACTAGAACTCCTTCCTTTCATCAACGCAGGACGCTTTTTGTTTCGAGCAAATTTACTTAAACATTGACCGGCTAACTTACCAAGCTAGTTAACTTAAAAAAGGCGTACTTTGACGTGAACTTGAACCATCTTTTCTGAGCGTATATGTCGGGCTTCAAACTTAAAATGAAAAACCTTAATGATGGGTGATAAGGTATGTTGACAAATTGTGGGGAACTAGTTGACTTGTTAGCACTCCTAAAACACAACAAATAAGATGCATTGATTTATGTATGTTGCACTGACATGAATCAGTTTGCACGGTTCCTGTTCAAAAGAACACGTTTTTGTAACTTATTGGCCATAATTACGGAGATTGATACTGACATTCTCTCATGTCGAGTGGGGGAAAAATAATTCATGGGAAAAAAAAGCTGAACCCCCTATATAATCATTTTCATTTGATTTAATTAGTATTTTCTGGAATGATGAATATATGAATCTGTTTTATGTATGAATGAATGACTGTATTTTGACTGTGAAGCACTTATGAAAAGTGCTGCATACATTTGCTATCGAGGGCATGACGCTTTGTCTTGTGTTGATGGACAGACACCATCATGGTGGAGCCGGTGCCCGAGTCCATCAACTTTCCCTCGCAAGAGGAAAAGATTCTGCAGCTGTGGAAAGACAAGGACTGTTTTTACGAGTGCCTCAAACAATCTAAGAACAGGCCCAGGTGAGCAAATGGAGGCATCTCAGCCTCTACTAAAGCCATTGCACACTCTAACTAGTTGTTCTGGACTGACTTTTAACTTTTATATTTTATCTTTCCTTTTATCGAGAGGAATGGAATTAGCTTTAGGCTTGGTGTCCTGACCTAAACCTGCTTCCCATAGCAGATTATGATTACCGGTATTTTTGCATATTTAGATCCATGCTAATGTTTTAGTTTTAATGGGTTAAAAAAATTTTAGATTCTAGAGTGATAGCTGCACCCGGATACTATTATAGACTGAATAGGTGGCAAGTATTAGCAAATGTCTGCCACAGGGTACCAAGTCAGAGCATTAATGTGGTCAAACTCCGCTTTTAAATGTTAAATGTTTGCTTGCTCATTACTGTATTACTGACTGTCATGATGTTGAATACTTGCCTACACTGGGTATCAGTGTGTGGACACACACACACACACACACACACACACACACACACACACACACACACAGATTTAATGCTCTGATGCTTGCTAAAAACGAGGTGTACTGTCGACAATCTCCTTGACTTTTCCGCTTCACTGTACGCAGCTGAACCACTAGTCCAGGAGTAAAATATTTAAATTTAAAAAGCAAAAAGGTTAAACGCAGCAATGCTCTGCCATGCCCTCCAAATCACTGCTCTTAAATGTCCACTCATCAAGCCGTGATCAAAATGTGAACATTTTGGCCTAACCTCACCATTAATTGCAATCACATAATAGTGATATCAATTTCCCCCACCAGGTACACCTTTTATGACGGCCCACCCTTTGCCACCGGTCTACCCCACTACGGTCACATCCTAGCGGGTACCATCAAAGACATTGTCACCCGCTTTGCCCACCAGAGTGGCTTCCATGTGGACAGACGCTTCGGCTGGGATTGCCACGGCCTGCCTGTGGTAAATAATACTGCATCTTATTGTTGCTGCTTTTCACTTATCCTCTGGGAACTTTGCGATCAGCTATGTGTGTTGTAGGAGTATGAGATTGATAAGACTTTGGGAATCACGGGCCCTGACGACGTCGCCAAGATGGGCATCGCCGAGTACAATAAGCAGTGTCGAAATATCGTCATGAGATACTCTAATGAGTGGGAGGTGAGAGCGTGTTAAGATGTAACAGTGTTTGTTGTGATTTGGGAACTGCTAAATGTGAAACTTGGCAATGCTGTGTCATTGGTCATTGCCAGATCTCAGTCAATCGAATGGGCAGATGGATCGACTTCAAAAACGACTACAAAACTCTCTACCCATGGTTCATGGAGACCGTCTGGTATGTTTGCCCCGGAAAAAAACAACCATTTTCCACACAATATTCAGGACGTGTGTGCTTATGACTCAAAGCGGACACGGACAGAGTATACATAATAACACAATAAGATTATCAGTCATTGATTACATACAAATAACTTTGCGTTTCAATTCCTAGAATGCAATGCGCGCCGCGATGCATTTAATTCATGTCGTTATAGGTCCATTAATCTTTGTATTTTTGTGTT
This sequence comes from Hippocampus zosterae, assembly GCF_025434085.1. Classification (NCBI taxonomy): domain Eukaryota; kingdom Metazoa; phylum Chordata; class Actinopteri; order Syngnathiformes; family Syngnathidae; genus Hippocampus; species Hippocampus zosterae. Next base: position 15,086,993 of record NC_067459.1, read on the forward strand.
ACCAATAGTTGAATGTTTCACATTTGATGATTTATGTTACACAATGTTATTTTAACTTATTTATTTGATTTTGACAAAAACGAAACTTGGTTATACAGAGTGCCCCAAAAATGCCCGCACAAGGTGCTGCGACCGGAATGGGGAACGGTTCTGGCTGCATTCGAAATGCTGTTCTGTCATGTTGACACAATCCAACAAGCGAAAAATGAATGCAATGTAGCAATAATGAACCCACTACCCACTACTGTATTTGCATGGTATCCAGAACCTTCTATGATATGCTGTGATGAGCATATTAATGTTCCTACACTCACTTTCGTTTCTCTTGTGTCTCCCGCATTTCTAATGCTTTTTCCAAAAAAAAATTTTGCTTTCAGGTGGGTGTTCAAGCAGCTGTACGACAAAGGTCTGGTGTATCGTGGTGTCAAGGTCATGCCTTTTTCCACTGCGTGCAACACACCACTCTCCAACTTTGAATCGCACCAGAACTACAAGGTCTGCACAACCATCACATCTTTGACAGGACAGTAGTTCACAACAGAGTTAACAAAAAAAACAAAAACACATACTTTTCCATCATGGCTGGTTCCAGGATGTTCAAGATCCATCAGTCATCGTCAATTTCCCGCTGCTCGATGATGAAAATGTCTCTCTTATTGCGTGGACCACCACCCCGTGGACACTGCCCAGCAACCTGGCCCTGTGTGTCAACCCTGAAATGACTTATGTCAAGGTCCAAGGTAAGAGTCTTGGCACAAAATATCGACTTATAATTCAAATTGTTGTTTCACCCATGGCTTGATTATTATGAGCAAGAGTTTTCATTTTTACAATAAAATCACAATCTTATCATGAACGTTGTTTTTCCAAGGCAGTATGTTTCACAGACTTACATTGGATCCTGCTAGATTGTGCGTTTGTAGCTCATGTTGTGGCCGGTAAAATAGGTCGAACTTGATGAGTCCCATCATAGCCAGTGGCAAACAGCAGGGGGCACTGTTGAATCACTGAGCAAATTACTCAGTAACTGCACCGCCTGTGCTGCATGGGAGACCGCCTTGGAATACCAATGATTTTTTTTTCTTCTTTGCATCAATTCAGTCTCTTTTTATCCCTCATCCTCCTCGCTTCATCTCCGTCCAACATTTTCTGCCCGTTTGCCTTCACCCACCACCTGTTTTTAACATGATGTCACTCGTGTTTGACGTCTCGCTACTCTCTCGGGCTTCTGTCAGCCCCTGCAAGTCCAATCCTCGCAATCATCTGTCACACCGACGACACAATCAAACGTGTTCTTTTACCACGCTGTTACTATCTCTTCTCCATGCACCTTTTAACTGCAAATTTGGTGTTTTGGGACTGTTCTGATTCCCTGAATTGCAATGCCTCCAACAGCTCTGTAGCCAGTTGAGCAGTCGCACAGCACGGCCATTATGTCCTTACCTGACCTTGACTTTTTGCGGCTGTGGCCCCGTTGTTACCAAGCTGGATACAACACCCCAGTCAGAGTCCCCCGTCGAGTTAGCAGTTATGCGGAGATGAGCATCACACGGTTGCTTTTTATCACACATGAAACACGGATCAATAAACATGAATCACTCTTGTCAGGGCCATTTGTTCCAGCTTTCAAAAATTAAGCAGAGCATGAGAAAAATCATCAGTCACGTATCGCAAATGTAAACAGCTTAGAAGACACTAATGAGGAAGAATTGATTTGGAATGGCCGCTAAGCGTCCTGTGTCACGCTATTTGCCGAATGATCAATTATTATTTGTCTTGCTTCTCCCTTCTGTTTTTTGTATGTTTTTTGTGACATACAACTTTGTCATGATATACAGATAGTAAAAACCTCCAATTTGAACGCAATCCATGATCTGTAACAGTGGTCGATTCCCAAGTTGTTATAATTTCAAAATGCATTTCTCCATATCAAGTGAGCCAAATGAAAAAGGTTTATTTAGCATTTTGTTAACTATGGAATGTTTTAAGTAGTGGTGTTCCATGCAGGATTGTATAAAAAACGTTTATTTAGCATTTTGTTAACTATGGAATGTTTTAAGTAGTGGTGTTCCATGCAGGATTGTATGCTGCCGATTCTGATCCTCCACGAGTGAGATTGTCTAATACCGTTTCTGATACTGGTCAAATGCATTAGCTGTACAGTTAAAAATTTTGCCGCTGCTCAAAATTTCAGCGCTTTGCGAATTCGTCACCATGTGACCTCACCACTCATCTTCGAGGCTACGACCTGCTAAAACAGCAAAAAACTTCACCCCAAATCGTTTCAATCGTGTGCCTCTGATCGATAGCCTCGCACAACAAGTGCAACAAGAGGCAATCAAACTCTCCTCTATCGTAAATGCCATTGTAAAAGGGCGCTTGTAAATTTGAATTAGAAAAGATCATTTTATTAAGTTATTTGTGGTTGTATTTTAATTATTCACGTTTATGTTTTATGTTGCAGCTGTGCTTGTTGTAAGTGCTGTATGAATAACGTCAAGCTGAATGTTGTCCACGATTCCCAATGTCCAATGCTCATTTCCATCACACATTTCATCTTTGCCATCAAGTCATGGTGGCATAAAAAAAACAAACAAACTAAAGAAAAAGCAACAACCTCTGGTGACATTGTTTGTTTTTTGGACTTGAGGCATATTTTTCCAGAGCATTTTGGTTAAATTCTTACTTGGGAGAACACTTTTTCATTTTCTTGAGTCACACCAAGAGGCTTGCATGTGAATACTGTAGTCCAAATTCACCTGCAACACAGTTACAGTTTTGTCTAAGTTTGCCTTTACATTTTTTCCCCCCTTAGATAACACCACTAACAAGACGTTCATCATGATGGAAGCCCGTCTGGGTGCGCTGTTTAAGTTGGAGAGCGAGTACACTCTCCTGGACAAGTGAGTGCTCAAAGAGCCACATTTCAAACATGCAAAAGAGTGAGTCATGTGACCTCCTTAGATGTACCGGTTGATAATTAAGCACAAGTCCCACTGAGCTACCTCACACAACAGCACAACATCCATCCACCCATTTTCAAACCCGCTTGTCATCACAAGGGTCGCGGGCGTGCTGGAGCCTATCTCAGCTGTCTTTGATGCGTGTGTGCGTGTGTCTGTGTGTGTGTGTGTGTGTGTGTGTATATATATATATATATATATATATATATATACATACACACACACAGTATACAGTATACAGTATGTGTGTGCATAAAATATACAGTATATGTATATATAAAACATACACACACACACACACACACACATACATGAACAATTGTCAACACCATGTGCTCTGCTATGTGGCTGGCGAGCTGTCCAAGGTGTGCCCTGCCCCGTCGGGATGATGCTCCGGCTCACCTGACACCCTATAATGAGAACAAGCGCTATAGAAGATGGATAACGGATGCGTTTCTTGGATGGGAGTTCTCCAGCTTCACCTAAATTGTTTTCTGAAAACTTTTGTTTCCCCTGTGCTCTCGCTGACACGTGACTTTGAAGTGTGTTCCTTCCCTTTCCAGATTTCCTGGCAAAATGCTGAGTGGAAAAAAGTACAAGCCTCTTTTCAATTACTTTGCCAAGGTCAGTAAACTCGGTTAGTAAACTCCTACTTTTATGTGTTCGCTACAAAATGAAAACTTTTTTTTAATGTTTACATTTTTTAATGGTCAACCACATATTGCCATTTATTATTTCTATGTTTATGTCCTTTCTGTGTCCATTTCTGCACCATTTCATCTCAGTGCGGCGAGAAAGGAGCATTCCAGGTGGTGACGGATAACTATGTCAAGGAGGAAGAGGGCACAGGAGTGGTCCATCAGGCACCTTACTTTGGAGCTGTAAGTACAGATGTGGAGTTGTCCATCTTTGTCTATAGAGAAGAACACAATCCATTATTCTGATCTGTTTTGAATTCACCATCATCTCGAAAATATGATTGAAATAATTTGTTCTGTTGTTCATAAAAGTCACGCTTCAAGTGACATTTGAAAAATTGTACGGTCTTAAAAATGAATGGAAGTCTCTGCATTTCATTTACTTTTGTAATTAGCCATTCTTGTACTGAGCAACCAGGACAGGGGCATCCTGGATGTAACACTTTATTAATATTTCCCCACATTGATTCCCATGTAAGGTGGAATCACTTGTTTTCTTAATCCTCCAAATTGTTGACCTTTAAGGTGTCCCATTTCCACTGCAAATCCATCTTGGAATGTCTTTATTGATCCAAAATAGGCTTTGGGCAACTACCTGTTCATTATGTTTGCATCAATAGTGACAAATCACAAGAAATATGCATATTTGTGCATCTCATTTGTGTAGAATATTTAGGATTTCTATCGGGGAAAATAAAGTCAATGTTGCTCTGCGATCAGAGGTATTGGGTGATAGCTAAGCGAGTAATACGATCTTGTCAAGAGGGCTAAGGATTCCGAGGCTTGACGGGAACCATTTTTTGTTGCCTTGAGTTGCCGCCACACCCAGTCGTTCATCTTTCAGACCTTGAGTGTGAAGTATTGTAATCATGCTTCACTGCACATATTTTAGAGATGGCAGATCAATGCATTTCTTTTACCTTAGAAAGCGCATTTCCATTTTTTTCTACGCTAATGTCCTGGTGCTGAGATGCCAAACGGCCCCATTGGCCATCCATCTTGTGCCACTTGACAGGCTGTTTGAATACAGAATGCATTAACAGTTGGAGAGCAATCAGCTCCTTGGCGCTGAGCTGTCACAGAGCAGCAGCAGCAGCAGCGGCAATGTTTTGTTTCTGGCTTTGGAAACACACTATTTAGTATGGAGTTATTAGGTGCCTTTATGCTTGTGAGACAGCCTGCCAAAGTGGTTGGGTAATTACTTATTTTTAATCTATGTCATGGAGATAGTTGGGGGGAATCACATCATGAAAATGATGACTCTTAAGGTAATGCTGTGACCAGGGAGAACATCTTACATTTATGACAACACAGTTTTGTGCTACACTCCATAGGGGTGTTCACACGGCAAGATTTGGTCCGGTGATACGCCGGGGCTGCCCCAGTAGAGCGTTCACATGTGCAAATTAGCTCCGGCGTAGCCCCGGAAAACGGCTTACACCGGACCAAATTTGAACCACCTCAGGGAGGTGGTTTAAAAATTTGCTCCGGAGTAAATGCTCGTTTGCGAAGCAGCACTGATGTAAATTTGCACGTGTGAACGCAACTGGGTTAAATTTGCTCCAGAGCAAATGCTTGTGAAGAGTACGTACGGCGAGAATGCGTTGCTTTCGTGTTCTGTCGGACTTCTGTCATGTGTTTGTTTAATAACGACACAAGACTTGGCTGGTAACATCTTTCCTTTTGTAGGAGACTGGACTATCTTGGAGTTGTTTGTGTAGTTTGTTCCTTTGTTGTGTGTTCACAACCCCCCGGCGCCCATATAATTTATTTTGTGATTTCCTCTCTTGATTTTCTGTTTGGCGCATTACGTGTTTGCTTTTCTGAGTGTCATTGAAGTCATCGTTGATTTACGTTTTCGGGGGCGGTCACTCTCGAGCAGAAGGCACGGAGACCGAGAAGGAGAAGGACGTGCCTGTACAGTAGTCGCTCGAGTTGAGTATACGTTTTAAAAAGAACCAACACGACAGCTCATTTGTTTTTGTCGTTTTGCTCCGCTGCAGAAACTGCCGTGTGAACGCAAGTGGGGCTGCACCAACGCTGTGCCGGTGCTGACATGCTCAGCGGCTTTGTATGTGTGAACGCTCCACACAATTTGCTGTGGTGCAAAATATATCGCAGCAAAATACATTGGTGCAGCGCCGGAGCAAATGTGTGCCGTGTGAACACCATGACTTTTCGGATATTTTATAGCGGCTAACGGTATAAAAGAGATGAATTAGCATTAATCAATGCTTGAATGTGGGTCCAATTTCCCCATGTAGGACGATTACCGGGTGTGCACTGAATACAGCATCATTCAGAGGGACCAGGCTCCGATCTGCCCCGTGGATGCCTCCGGCTGCTTCACTTCAGAGGTCACCGATTTTGCGGGACAGTACGTCAAAGTGAGTGACCCGTTAGCCCTTCTAGATTAGCTCTTTGACAATAAACCCCTTAACAGTATTGACAGCTGGTTTAATTCCATTTATTTTTTCCATGTTTTGATCTGAGCCGTTGACTATTTCTTCTCCCCGCTGTTGCTTTGTTTATGACTTGAAAATGCATTCCCATTTAGGACTAATGATGCCTTTCCACTGTGAAAATGCGCCTTCAAGTATATTGTTCATTTTTCATTTGTTGTCTATTTGAGCTATTCTGAAAAGATGATGTGGGGATACTCAATTAACTAAGATGAACTGAACATACATGTGCATTCACCAGCAATCGAAAAACAACCAGAAAACAATTACTTAAAAAACTACCCGATTTGTGTTTTCATGATGGGTTTTTTTTCTTGCCATTTTCAAAACTGGTCTTTTATTGATGTAGTGCTCACACTTAGTGAACTTAAGCACACCAGACTTGCTGCCTGAGAAACCGCCTAATCGGATGCTTATTTTGTGCCCATTGAGGTTCAGATGATAGCGTGCACACTTGACAACACCACACTTGACCTCTCTTTCTCTCTCTCTAATCTTTCACTTGGTATAGGAAATGCCTTGACCAATACCCCACAATCTTGATGTTGATTGCCAAAAAAAAAAAAAACCCAAAAAACATTATAGATGCCTATTTGCTGCATATGGCATTTTTGTTCATTTCAGAATTACCCATTATTGTACCCTGTCGGGAGAATGATGGCTCGTGGAATACATTGCATTTCTGGTTATCTTTGTACAAATAAATAAATAAAAATGGACGCTGTAAATGCTGGATCGGCAACCAACACTTGTTCGAAACAAACATTTAGATTGGAATTGCATTGCTCCTGTTTCATGTATTTCGTCCATGTTTGTCACTTTTTTTTTATTACTGCGTGTATTTTTTAACTATGTCGTATTTTGCCTGGTGTAGGATGCCGACAAGAACATCATCAAGTTGCTGAAGGAGAAGGGTCGCCTTGTCAACTCCAGTTCTTTCAAACATAGCTACCCGTTCTGCTGGAGGTGAGCCATGGCCAGATTGCATACTGTGATGATAGCCTCTTGTGATTACTGACTGCCGATAATGGGAATTACAGGTCACACATTAAATACTACCTTTTTTTAATTATTATTATTATTATTTTGTGGCAGCAAACCGCTAGACCTCCTGTGAAGTCGCAGCAGAGTTTGTCAATTAACGGTTTTCAAATGGACCACAGGGTCAATAATTGTTTGCGGTCTCTGTTCAGAATCAATTCAAAGTCAGTGTGCAAGAACGGTAATAACCTTTCAGGGTCCCACATTAGCAGAACTTCAATTCATTAACTACTCTCAGAGCAGCAATTGGGTTAATTAAGCTCATCATATTCACGGATGTCAAGCCACTAGTAGATGCAAACTCAGAGATGAAAGTCTTTATTTATTAATCCCTCACCATCTGAATTGTGGAATATATTTAAGTAACGGTACTGTATTTCGTTTGATTAGAAGAAATGAATGTGTAAAAATATAACCAATGTTCTCTTTTATATCATGACATGATATGATTCGACCTATATATCTGTCGCTAATGTGAGTCATTTCTTTGATTGTAACGGGTAAATTTGCCTGCAGATCAGACACCCCCTTGATCTACAAAGCTGTGCCCAGTTGGTTTGTCCGTGTGGAGCACATGGTGCAGAAGCTTCTGGACAACAATGGACAATGTTACTGGTAAGACTTGATTTGAATGGCGTACTCATCACCCAATGTTTGCTGAATACGCATGCCCAGATGATGGACATCAAAATTCTTGCGTATAAATCTATTTTCATACAGTACATACAGTAAAATAAATGAAATGATAATTGTACATGATGATAATTGCGATAGCGGAATGTGGAGTCGAACTAAATGTCGATATGAAGGCTCACCAGCCAAGTGGTAATACCCCAGGTGCTCCCAGTGCTCTTTTCTGAGCGGCTGGTAATGGGACTGTCAAACTGAGATGAATGACTAGCCACTAGGAAGGTGAAGACACACACACACCGAAAGGGCGAGATTGACGCACACTACTGTAAAGGATAAATTCATTTCCTGTGGCGTAATCCTGGTACACTTAATTTCACAGCAAATAACCGTCTCCACTTGCATTTTATATGATGTGACTTTTAATATGCTCTAAAAAACAGCAGATCATTATTGATATTTTTATGTAGTACATAAAAAATGTGTTTTTGGTAGTGATGCACGAAATGAAACATTTCAACCGAGACCCCATCATTTTCTGCTTTGCATGGCCAATGTGGCCAGCTATTGAAAAAAAAGGTTGTATATTACCAATATATCAGTTGTTGCCTATTTTGCTACTTTCTGAACTCTTGTCACTTGAGATGCTGAGGCAGTGAGCATTTTTAGAAGTTCTGATACAAGTCGTACTTAAGTTGGTTGCATTTTTTTAATCACCCCCACTTGTGGTTTATACAATCTATATATTTCATATGTAAAAATAAAAGCAATGAAATCATACAAAAAGAGCACTGTGGACGTGTGAGTGTGCATTTGTGAGTCTTGACTCCCACGGAAGCGAAGAAGTTGACAGACAGGAAAGGAAAGCAGTGCGAGCGAAACAAATGCTCATGCAAATGACTATTTGATTGTGTCCATTATTTCCTCATCGAACTCTAAGTTGATATAGAGCTGCAATTCGAAAAGGTGTGAAATACAATACGTATTACCTCAACCATATACAGTAGAACGGTATGTTGATAATACAATTTCCATAATGCCGGATTTAGCTGACACGCTTTCGGCCTTCAAACATGCGCTATTATGCAACTTTCTAATTAAAACTTTCCTCCAGTGCCTGTTAAATAATTGAAAGGGCGCTTTTTGATTAGACGCACCACTTCTGCTCCCGTGAAGATTTTTAATTCCGCCAAGATTGTCTGTCAGGGAGCGTTGCCGGCTCATCAGCATCGTCATAAAAAGGAAAATCCTCTCTGGGTTCCGTGTGCTTTCATATCACGTTCGTGTTCGTTGATCAGAGGCTAAAAAATAAAAAGCCCTTCAGCAAGCAAAGTGCTTGTTATCATATCCCCACAGTCATTTGTTCGGCTTGTCTCGCTTTCGCGTATTGGCGCAGCGGTCTGGCGAAGGCTAAGTATCTATTAGGACCTTCTTCTGGGTAAATCAGCGAGCAACTTAACGAGTACTCGGAGAAGAGTTCATCTCTTCAGTGGACGGTTGCTTGGCTATCTTGCCTACCACAACTGGACATAATGACAAATAGATGAAGCAGATCAATCTGTTTGTCCTATTTAGTCCACTCTCCCCCATTCCTTCCTGTTAAGCCAAAGCGGTGCCCCCCCAAAACAATAAAATCACGATGGGTCTGCACTCTACAGCCATCCGGCGTCATGTAATGACATGCGTACTTATTGTTTGGAGTGAAATGCCTTGACTCCAGTGAGATAGTCGAGGCACCTGGAGTTGTTGGGGCAAATTGGAGAGCATCATTTGGCAAATAACCAGCAGAGATGCAGTTGACTGAATCTCAAACATTCGAGCACACAAAGAATTTGAGGCATGAGGATTGGATGTGTTGTCAAAATGAACACATTTTGCTAACGCAAATCTTAACATGTTCAGATTTTTGGAGCCATAAACTAAGTATCATTTTAAACCTGAATCATATAATAACTGATAACTCAAACCTCCACATTCCCTTCTCATTCGCTGCCGTGTTCCGTGGTGGATGTGTTTTAGTAAATGCCGGAGAAATCTGCATTTAAATTGTAAATACTCTTCTCTGTTTTGGTAACCTCTTGAGTCCCCTGTCTCACGAGAGCTTCTGAGCCTTCAAAGACAAGACTGCACACTTAACATCCTACACGTAGCAAGAGAAAAGGGAAGAGGGGGGAGGGGGGGAGTACGGGGACTTGGTCAGCAGCAGCAGCCAAAAGAAAAATCATTAAATGATATATTAGGGGCCTAAATAGAAATGCCTGATACAAATGGGAATTGATGAACTCATTGCTTAGTAGGTGGACGCGGAAGACGATTTATCTGCCCTCCTCCTCCTCCTCCTAACCCTCCACCACCACCTCAATCACAGTTTGCACTCCCGAGCAACACCGCCGCGGCACAGAGAAGAGCATAAGACAAGTAACCAATGAGGAGAAAGTATGCAAAAGAGACCCATTTTGCTTTTCTGCGCTACATTATATACCAGGGGTACTTAAAAATCCCAAGGGGCCACAAAAAGTGAAACCAGCGAGAACACACGTGACAGCATTGTATGACCGTAATATCCTAAACAACAAAATTATGAACAAAACTTAAATGCTGTCTCTATTTTACAATCATTTGGAGTGTCAGTGAAAAGAGGAATTGCTGCACTTTAGCTGTCATTTCCTCTTTTTGTCTGCCTTGAAAAATCGTTTCCATCACTTCATTGATGCATGCTTTTAGTTCTACATCCGAAAATGGCTTGCAAGGAACAACCGGTTATAAATTGTACCTACTACAGTGATCATAATCCCGTTTTGTATTAAAAACAAAAACAAAAACAAAAAAAACCCCAACAGCAACACTCACAATATCATACCTCTTTTGTAGGGTTCCCGATTTTGTGCGCGAGAAGCGCTTCGGCAACTGGCTGAGAGATGCGCGCGACTGGGCCATTTCCAGGAACCGATACTGGGGCACGCCGATCCCCATGTGGGTCAGCGACGACTATGAGGAGGTGAGGAGAACACCACAGATGCCGACATATCTCACAAAAATCAGCAGTTGCTCAGCATGACAAGTCTCGATTGAAAAGCTTTCCACAGTTGAAACCAGTAACTTGCATTATTGTTCTACAATTAGTCATTTTGATTAATTTATTGGTCAGCCTTGGTATGAGTGTTTATCATGGATGATATGCATTATGATGGTTACCGTAGCTATTGTAATGACCACTGTTTCCCATGTGTAGCGTGAATACTTATTACATGGTGTCCACTTCCCCTCCGGGCACCATTACAAAGTACCTCCATAAATTAAAATCATGCATAATTAATTTATATAAACAAGAAACTTAATGCATTCAGGTTTCACATCGTATTGGTGAGGGCAACTTCGAAGGAATACAATGCAAACAGCAATGGAATGGAAAGCAAGAGAGCAAAGATGATGATGGAAGATGGAGAAAATAATAAATTGCACTATACAGAAAATGGATGCAAAGAAGCCTCCACAGTTGAACGCAGTCCATTGTGTGATGCTGGCTGACCAATTTCAAAACGATTTATCCCATAGGAAATCATTTCAAGGAAATTGGTGTGTGCCCGGTTTGTGCTGAAGTTAACCACTGATTAAAGTAAAAATAGAATTACTCACTTTTTTGCAGGTGCCTCAACGTATTCTGTTGGAACACTCGTATTTTGTTTGACTTTTCTGGAATATATTTTTTCCGGAACATTTCTGATTGAACTTCAAATGTTACCACCTTTGGGGCTTTCAACTTTGGACTGTATTGAGCAGCCAGATCTATTCAGTTCATGACGTGGTTCTCTTGCGTCGGGTGCCATTCAAGCTAGGACTGCCACTGATCACAGTCAAAATCAAGCTGATGGTGAAGTCAAGTGAACTTAATAAAGCTTTTTTTTTTTAAGTTGGAAGAAGTGCTGGTCCCTGGGCTGAAAGAGAGACAGCTCGCGACCTCCTTGCTGGAAATAGCGATGTGACTGTTTCCAGAGCACTCTGTGGTGCCTGTCACAGTCTTAACCATCCCCGGCAACAGCAAACTCGCACACGCAAAAATTGTCTCTTTGTGGTTGCCAGTATGATTTCATCCCCCAGTAGCCATTCTTTTAGTTTTTGTCAGTTCTCGGCCCGGTGTGAATATTGTGTTTTCAGTCTTATGATACCTTCTTTGTGTCGGATCAGGATTAGCATCTATCTGGGCCATGTTACCTACCTTGTGCTGCTAAAACTAGAGCAGAGCCCCGAGGCTGGCTCTCTGCGGACAGTATTTTATGAAGTTGCTCTGAAGGTGTGTTAACCGAGGCTGACTCTTAAAGTGAATTTACCCGTTTTCAACTCAAGGCTGGTCAAATTCTACATCCACTGCATGACCTACCCTGTCTCACCAAACTCAACATTAAGTACGCCAACACGGGCTCCATCAAAAATTTGGTCTTGACAAATTAGATCTGAATTGACTAATAGAGGTATTGATTTCAGAATGTGTTTGTTGTTGTGTATGTTAACTGGGTCGTGTGACATATACCTGCTCATAGTAGCACTGCAGGTCTGAACCACTGCTAACAACAGTTATTGCATTGTTCAACTAATAATGCTCTCGCAGACTCAATCAAATGTGAGCTTTTATGCTGCCTTACTCAAATTTCACTGTGTGTGTTGATCAGGTGGTGTGTGTCGGCTCCATTGCCGAACTGGAGGAACTTACCGGAACCAAAGTAACCGACCTGCATCGGGAGAGGTGAGTGGTCAAGCCTAAAACCTCACATTGGCACAGGACTGACTATGTGCTGCAATCAAAACTAACTCTTTCTTTGAACCGCCTAAAAAGTGAGCTCTGTTGTAATTTCACGCCTTTTGCTCTCACGCCCACCCCAGCATTGACCATCTGACCATCCCCTCGCGCTGTGGCAAAGGTGCCCTGCGCAGGATCACTGAGGTGTTCGACTGCTGGTTTGAGAGTGGCAGCATGCCCTACGCCCAGGTCCACTACCCCTTCGAAAACAGGAAGGAATTTGAGGACACGTTCCCAGCGGACTTCATTGCTGAGGGCATCGACCAGACCAGAGGGTGGTAAGTGGACGGGAGGGAAATGCAAATGGAATCTTGGAGACTGATGAGCAAACACATTCATTGGAGGCAGGAGAGTAGAGCATTAATAGATGGATAATCCCAGCAAATATTTGGATCTCTCTGCTTATTCATCAACTGTGAAATTACATCATCAAATGTGTGTGTGTGTGTTTTTTTTTTTAATGGATTGCTAATGTCAAGAAATTGCATCATTAAGAAAGCCATTCAGAATTTGGCACTAGTTTGACGTCCGTGTCGTTTTGATTTAAATAATCCCCACTCACAGCAGAATTTTTCTTTTCTTCTCTAAACTTGGAGCATATCAAATCCAAAACCAAAGTACAGCTGCACAACTTTGATTCACTTCTGATAAGACCACAAATACCATAAAATGCTCCTCGGGAGCAGTCAATTGCACAGTCACCATAGGCCGTAAAAAACTTTGTCATATCCCAGAAAAGTGGACATGGTCAGCGGTGGCTCATTTGCATTAAACGGGACCCTCCCTCCCCTAACTCTGTCTGTTTACAGAGTGTTAACTATTTAATTTGTGGAGAAATAGTATATAATGTTCCTTTTAAAGCTTCTTTTCTGTGTCCCTCTTTAGGTTCTACACCCTACTGGTGCTCTCGACAGCCTTGTTTGGTAAACCACCCTTCAAGAATGTCATTGTGAATGGCTTGGTACTTGCTAGGTTAGTATTCAATCTTGTGAAAGATTCCCCCTCGCCTCTTTTCATTTTCTTGCCAGCATTCTTATATACTTGTACGTCCCCCGTCCTTTCACCTGCCTGTTCACCTGCTGCTGCTTCAGATCATGACGCTTTGTGCGCTACGACATTTAGTCCCTTAGTGGTGCTCATCAATTAGGTCTCTTCTCTTCCAACCCTTCCTCCTTCCTCAGCGCCGAGCGCTTAACGCAGCAACGTGCTCACAGGCCTGCTGACCTGGAAGTACTCCGCTATTTTGAAAACCCAAGTGCGCGGTTACTTAGATGTATTTTTACTCATGTGTGCTTGTGTACGTTGTACGTGTGTGCATATTAACGCCTTTACCCCTCTTCCACGCCCGCAGCGATGGACAGAAGATGAGCAAGCGCAAGAAGAACTACCCGGATCCGAACCTCATAGTGCAGAGCTATGGCGCCGATGCCCTCAGGTCAGCTCTTGCGCTTGAATGTGAGCAAGTGTGATTGTGCTTTTCTGAAGCATGAATAGCTGCGTGCCGGTGGCTGTGCGTGCGTGTGCTTATATGCGTATGTGTATGCGTATGTGTATATGTATGCTAACCTACCTTATGTTATGACCTGGCGTGGTTTTGAAAGAATCACGAGCTACACCGAACTGTCACAGTCCTACATAATGTACACACGCACGCACGCTCACGCAGAACGGCACATGCATACTCACATGCACATTCCTCTTTTGCCCTGAGCAGTAGAAGCACCGTGGCATATGGCCTAATGAATAAAGCACCACACAGTTGCACCATATGTTCACATACACAGGGCGAAAAGTGAGTTGCAGAGAGAAATATAACTGTTTGTTTCTCTCTAGAATACAGTAAAATAGACTCGGGCTGCGTGGGTCTCCCAATGGGATAATTCCAGTTTTATATTGCAGCAGCTATGTGGACCATTGCGGCGCACAGGAACATATTTTTACAACATCGGGCAAGAAGTTGTGTGTGTGGCATCTGTGCATGATTACTAATGATGATACTTATATACATTATGGAAATGTAGCCACATAGGAACTGAGAACTGTACATGCTTAATCCTAAGGGCACGCATGCGTTGAGCTGTCAAACATCAAGAGTTGAATTTGACGTATAAAGTCTTGAGACTTGAAGCCAAATGCCTTCCTGCATCCGCACAAATATTTACTGTGCAAATGCTCGCGGGGCGTATGTATCATCTTGCCATTCGGAAAAACAAGAAACAAAAACATACGTTACATGTAATTCACTGAAACATGACATGATGGGGAGTTCAGTTAGGCACTTGTTGTATCAGGACTATTTATTGATGCATGCATAGATTTTTTTGTGACATGCAAAGCGTATGACTCTTGCTCTTCTGTTCATATCGTCTTTTTAGTGTAGTCTATCGTTAGTCTATTTACATTTGGAATGTTAAAATTGAAACAGTTGGGCCGAAAAGTCATGGAATCATGAAGAAAATAATTTGTAACTGCAACACTTAAAGTGTATGCTCTAATTGAATAAATATCACCGTAGGATGCCTTGACATGTCCTCATTTGCAGATTTTCCATATTCATTGTATTAAGCAGATGCCATGTTAGATAATGGGCATGCGAATTGGAAAATATTTCAACTCGCTGACGGCGCGGTTGTTTTCTAATGCAAACATTTCATTGGCACACTGTATGTAACATGATTCAGTTAGCAAGCTCACGGTGCACTGTTCGACAAATATATTTCCAATTTGTGAAATGTTTTCATATCAAATGATATTTCACTGTGACAGGGTGGACTTATTGAGCTCGACAACTTCCACTGATGAAAAAGCACAGTCGTTAATATTTATTCTGCAATTATCCACTGCCACAGTCGCCATTGAAGAGAAACAGCAGGTTTTGTAAAGGGGCAGTACAGGGTGGAGAGCAATTTCAGCGATAGCTGCAAGGATACTCATTAAGTGTATGAAAATTCAAGATGTATCACCAAAGTAACTTGTTTCATCAAATAACTTTTGTTTTTCCCGGTCTGCTTCGGTTTTTGCCCTTTCTCAACTTATCTCCGTAATAGTGTGTATTTCCTTTGAAACTCCAAAATGTCAGTACTTGTATTGCACCATTGTGTGCTGTCTCCAATCATGCGCATTTAATGAGTGAGATTTGGTGAAACTTTTGCACACTTCACAAGTTTATAGTACCAAAATAACTCGTCATGAATGCTTCTGACAGGCAGACAGCCAAACACCTTCGCAGTTTTAAGTCATCACGGATATCTGTAGCAGCCCGTTTAGGCAGCTGACGCAAAACTGTCATTACACGCCAATGGCTCGTTTCACAAATGTCATTATATTTGTAGCAAAACTAGAGTTGTAAGAATTACCGTTTTATCACTTCTTTCACTCTTTTGGGCACAATACAACGTGATTAGCATTTTCAATTTTATGGTACTAGAAAGCAAGTCGATATTAAGTGTATGGTGGTCCGCTCAAATCGATGTTGATTGAAGAAGCCATAAAATAGCCCGTTTCATTCATTACTTTTTTTTTTTATGCAAGCGCAATACAAACTGCCTCAATGCATGCCCACCGAGATTTTTATTGTCTCTGTCTAACTGCAGACTGTATCTCATCAACTCCCCTGTGGTGAGAGCGGAAAACCTGCGTTTCAAAGAAGAGGGCGTTCGAGATGTGTTGAAGGATGTCTTCCTGCCGTGGTACAATGCCTATCGCTTCTTGGTGCAGAATGTGCAAAGGTTACAGAAGGTACCTGCTCTTAATGAACATCACAAAATGCCACGTCTCTCCAAACACTCACGCAAGTCATTCTTGACAGCCTCCAATCGCTGGTTTTAAAAACACAAGACCTGTTTGATGGCGTTACAATCTCAGCCTAATAAATTCACTGCTCATTGGTACAGAACAGTAATTAGCTTTGATTAATAGAATGAAATAATCTTGTAGAAAGGTAAAGTAATTAGTATCTGTGGTGTTGTTTATCTGGAAATGATGATTTGGGTGCGTATTTAACATTGTGGTTTAAAAAATAAGCCACCCTCTGCCAGGGGAACAAAAATGCATTAATATTCTGCAAGCTCTTTATCGTGAAGATCCAATTAGGTATTGGCCCATAAGCTGTTCTTTTCACACACAAAGTAATTGCATCACATTGCATTTTGATTTTTGTGACCCGTGAGTGCTGCATAGTTCCTGTTGTGTTTAAATGTGCCATTGCTTCTGCGCGTGTTCGCACCCAGGAGGACGGCATTGAGTTCCTGTATAACGAGAACACCGTGAAGCAGAGTGACAACATCATGGACAAATGGATCCAGTCGTTCACGCAGTCCCTCATCCAGTTCTTTAAGGCCGAAATGGATGGTGAGTTGACAGACGCAGACACTTTGATTACTGTTTATCTTACTACGTACTGTGTGTACTCGTCTGTCCTCTTTGAGTGTGAGAGTGCTAACTGTTATCTGCCATGCAGGGTACCGCCTGTACACCGTGGTGCCTCGCCTGGTCAAGTTTGTGGACATGCTCACCAACTGGTACGTCCGTACCAACAGACGCCGTCTGAAGGTGAGGTGACCAGTGAAGTCAAAGGGCCGACTGATTCCAAATGTTTCGGATGCTCAGTTTGCCATTTTGATATCTTGAGGAATTTTGACGGTTTTGACAATTTCCAGAGTGAAAAGACACAAGCCAGTTCTGTGCAGCAGATTCTTGCAAGAAATCAAGAACAAACTCCTCCTTTTGCCTATTCATTTTGGGCAAATGTCATGTATTTCTTTGGAATTCCACTCAACAATATAAGGTTTCAGCCGTGAAAGGCATAGAGAGCACTTAATGATCAAAAACAATCACACCCGGCGGGGAAAAAGCAGATAAAAAGCAACAAAATAACAACAACATAATGACAACCCCTGTTGGAATGCCTGCGGATATTCTCAAGTCATCCAGGTCATGGTGTCATCATATTTACTCGATCACCAGTGGGCCAGTTGGGTTAAAGCAACTGTATGGATCAAGTCCGCCCCCCCCCAAAAAAAATATCAAGCCGTTCGTCCTCACACATCCTGAATGTATAAACGGACTCTAATGAAGAGACTACATCCAGTGTTTATCGGTAACTGGTTCCATTCATTGATTACTGAACTGGTGCTTTTCCATGACAGACTCTCCACGCTTTGCTGTTTCAATCAATGGTGCATATGAAATTATGAATAAAGTGGTGCCTTGTTATACAAGTTGAATTTGTTCTGCGGCCGCGCTTGTACCTCAAAACACTCGTAACCCAAAGCAACGTTATTTCATTGCAGCGAATGTAAATGCATTGAATCCATGATGTCATACACACGTCGGGGATGCTTAGTGTAATAGATGAGTTTTTTTCTTCATAATCATCAAAGAAAGACAAAATGCCATGTAATTAGTAGTATTTTTTTGTTTGTTATGTGGTGTGTGTGTATGAGTGAGCAATTTTGTCAGCATTGGTGGAGTTGGAGGGTGTTTGTGCACTTCTCTCCTATTCACCGCTCCATGGGGTGAGGCAATGTATTGATGTGTATGAACTTTGTAGGGCGAGAGTGGTACAGAGGACTGTCTGTGGGCGCTGGAAACCCTCTTCAGTGTTCTCTTCTCCATGTGCAGGCTGATGGTGAGTCATAACAGCTTGTGTTAAAGCGTGACTGGATAAGAGTAAGCGAAAATTTTATGGGGGGGGGGGGGTTGACAGACTAATTGTACGAGTATGGAAGGGGCTTTGGTGCAATGTGTTTTCAAGGCGATGAATCATAACACTTGAGCAATCAGAGGCAGATCGCCTTGCCTAGATCAATACAGATCATTTGTGAGCTTTATGAATTCATTTGCATAACTGAAATTCACTACTGGCACAACTCTGTTTGAACTTTTGCTCATAAAATCTCTGGAATGAAATGTATTGGATTTGCTTCTTTTTTTCGCGCTCTCTCCCAAAAAAGAAATGCTTAAAGCTCCTTTTGACTTCTGGCCCTCTGCATTGGGAAATGCAAATGAACCCGCAGTTCCACTGAATTAAATGGCTTTCCTCTCATTTTCACTACAGTTGCTCTTCTTTTTCTCCTTTCCAGGCTCCATTCACACCCTTCATCACCGAGATGATGTACCAAAACCTGCGTAACCTCGTCGACCTCGCCGCTCTGGAGGAGAAGGACACCGGCAGCATCCATTATCTCATGCTTCCCCAACTCAGGTGTGGGAAATCCCTTCATTACACAAAATGAAAATCTCTTGAGAACTGCAATGGCGAACTTTGACGGTCCTCTCAAGATCACTCCACCACATACTAAAGTATCAGGCAAAAATCAAACTTGTTTTACACTGCCAGTCAAAGCCAGCATCTCCCCACCACTAAATATTCATTAGAATGGTTTGCAATGCTCTTAGTAATGACATAAAACTCTTTGTTGCAATGTGTTTCATTTTCTGACAAATGGGTTAGATAATATTAAGCGCTATGTAAATCAGCATGTATTGTATTGTAAGTGCACCGGTCAAATTGACCCGAGAACATGATCACTTGCTCTGAGAAACAAATTATTATTCTACTCAATGGGATGTTTTTAATTCAAATAAGCTATTTAATTGCAAAAAGAAGACAACTACAATTGCAGAGAAAAATGTGTTTTTCACCAGTCCACTATAAACAGATTAGTGTTTTTAATCGTAGCAATACAAGTTCATTATGCATTTTGAGCTGACGACATTCACAAGGGTCTAACTCAGATCTTCAAGTTGGTTATATTCAAACCTTTCAAAGACTCTTTGGCAAGTCAAAATTTTATTCTGGGCATAAATCACGCTTGCAATTCAAACCATAGTGATGGGATTTTACAGTGCATGTATCGAACCCGCAGTCGTGTTTTGTGAATTGTTGTAAGAGTTTTATAAGGTCCTACTGTTTCACATCATGAAGGTGTCAGTGTGAGATCGGTGATTAATGTTGAGAGAGACTCTTAGTCAGCTAGTCAGATGGGCGTTCATAGCACTTGTGCTCTTGATAAATTTGAGAAGAGACTTTTGTGCAAGTCTTACTGGTCTAATTTTTGGCAAAGTATTTCCACGATTGAGATTCCGCCGCTCTTTTGCAGTTAATTTCAGTGAGGTGGCCGTGTTAGTGCCAAAACATGGCACGGCTGGCGATTAATCAACTGGAAGCTATAAGCATCATTGTGCAGTGGTAAAGTCGATGCGTCGACTCGTCGGTTCAACTCCTCCGTGGTTCTGTGTAAAGGGCAGATAAAAGAAATTGTTACAACTTTGATGCAGTCATTTTATACTTTTAGGACCTTTGGAACTTCACAACACTGTTATGACCCAACTGAATAGTGTCACAAAGCGACCTCTGCAAACATCTACCCAGTCTGTTAAATTTTCGTTACTCTCAATTTTATAGCTATTTTTATTGGCTACAGTTTACTTAAAAATTAGTTTGTGTTGAAAAATATGCAAATAGTCTTAGGTTAGGCCTGTGCTGTTTGGATCGACTTTTTCCTCTTCTTTTTGAATCCCTTGTGCAAAATGTTGGGAAGATATGCTGTAACCATCAAACGAAATTTGCTTTGTGTCGCTTTTGCTCTTGATTACATTGAGAATACGTCACCCTTTATAAGGAAAAGCCTCTTTCTGTCAAACATACTCGAATGAAACGCACGCGTTCGCGACGTAGTCCTAAAACAAACCGATCTCGCGATCGTCCGAGTCAAGTGGCCATTTGTCGACAAAAGCTGTGAAGGGTGCATCGCTCAGATGGTGGAGGTGCTGAAGTCATCCACGTTGCCTTTTCACAGGGAAAATTTGATTGACAAGCGCATCGAGAACGCCGTCTCTCAGATGCAGTCGGTGATCGAGCTGGGGCGGGTCATCCGTGACAGAAAGACCCTGCCAGTGAAGGTAAATCCTCCATTTTGTCCCATGCAGCGCCAACGCTCCGTGTAACGCTGTATGACTACTGTGCTACGAACATTTGATTGACTGCAGTGACTGTCGTGTGTCTCAGTATCCTCTGAAGGAGGTGGTCGTCATTCATCAGGATCCGGAGGCTCTGAAAGACATCCAGTCTCTCCAGAAATATATCCTGGAAGTAAGTCGATCCTTTCATTGTGTAAAAGGCACAAATACATGTAAGCCATATTTCAGTATTCAGTGAGTAATGGCACATGAACATCTCCCACAGTTCCCCAAATACTAGGAAAATATTAGGAGCTCTTATGGGAAAAATATAAGGAACACCCAATTTAATCAGAATCTGAATCAAATTTATCGACCATGTATGGGAAAAAAAACCACAAGGAAATTACTTTGCCAGTTACAACCTGTTAAGAGGAACATAAAGCGGAGGGAGAACAGCATGATGTTTTGCTGGGTCCATATTCTCTTGTCCTGTTGACGAGAGGAAAGGGACAGGGTCAGGTTTGCTTGCTCCTGTCGACCTCTTTGCTGCTGAGAACAGCATCGCGTTTCTCACCCCTGAGCGCTTAGGCAGCCGCGAACATGTCTTCAATAAATCGTCTTTTCTGTAGAATGAGAATAAGCTCAGCATGTCGTAGCGGTGCATGACCTCCCATCTTTTTAGCTCTCTATTGGCCACGGTATTCAATGAAATCCACAGATAAAGAGCCCGCTCAAACCGTAGCTCTATTATTCAGTTAAAAATGGCATATCAGCACGTCATCTGTATGGGATGTCTGTCTCAGCCTCTTTCCAGCACAATTGAGAGGAGCACCGCGTGACCCGCCAGGGAGTGTGACCAATATTTGCCTAATCACATATGAATATGTCACGTATTTCCCTCTTTAGGCGAGGTAGAATAGAACGTATAGAATTGAGAAAGGCTGCCAGACTCACTGGGGACGTAAAGATGGGCCAGCTCAGTGACTGCCTGATTTCACGGTGCGCTCACTCTGTGACAGGATGACTCTCCAGCGTGAACTTCTTGATTTCTTTCTCAGACTGGCTTCCCAGAGCACTTAAGTTCGAAATTGCTGTGTTGCATAATGCTTATTTCTTCAGTCTAGAGTTCAGCTTCTTTGGCCTGCTGTTCACAGAGTGACACGACCGAAAGCCATTGAACTATCACACAGGTTGCAGAGTTCGGCAAATAGTTTTCAAGAATGGCCAGCTCTCATCCGCCAGTTCTATTGCGGTTCAGTATTTGAATCACAGGTGAACGCTATCCCCACATCAGTAATGTAACGACCAATCAAAATTTCAGTGTTGTATTAGCGAGATCCAGGCGATCACGGACAAAATGTACCAGTGCAGTATTTGTATATTGTATTTTACGATAATACTTCGCTATTTTTATCCAAGGGTTGCCGTTTGTCTATTGCAGTGTGTTCATTACTGAGGTGTGCGCCTTGGAGTTGCCGACTGTATTTATTTATTTTTTCACGGCTGTCCAATTCACTTGTGTTTATCTTATGCTTTGCATTAATTCCAGCTAATCATCTACTTTGATTTGCCCTTGTGGCAGTCGAAAACTCTGTTGCTCACCAAAACAGCAGCAGAGTCCGAGATTAGGAATTGCTCATGTTTTATCTTTTTTTTTCTTCCAGGAGCTCAATGTACGCCAGCTGACAATCTCGACGGACAAAGACAAGTATGGCATCCGACTGCGGGCCGAGCCGGACCACATGGTGCTGGGCAAGAGGCTGAAGGGGGCGTTCAAAGCCATCACCGCCGCCATCAAGGAGCTCAGCAGCGAACAGCTCGAGACATTCCAGCAGAAAGGTACGGCCATTAAATCCACTTAAGCTGGTGAAGTAAAATAGACGGTGATGATCATGTCAGCCGTTTTCTTGTCACTTTGCATTGATGCCTTTTTTTAAGCAGTCACATGAGACCACTTGAAGCCGTCATCGTGCTTCTTATTTCTACCTAATTTAAACTATTGTCTCCCTTGCAATTGTGAAGGGTAATTCACTTTGAAGTCACTGCCATCAATGGAAATTAGTTGCAGCCAACGTGCATCAAACTATGAGAAACTAACAGAGCAGCATGCATCATCAAAATTAGACAGCCCATTAATATCCAAAAAGTTATTTCACACCATACAAGCATGATCAAAAGTGGACAAAACAATTCAAAAATGCTTTAATTAATTTCAATGAAAGCCGCGCAGATTTAGATCACAGAGGAAGACAGACTGACGAGCAGTATATGTGAAGTGCATTTTGCGGAATAAAATGTGAGATAAAGCTCGATATTTCAGGTCAGTGTGACCATAACAAAGATGAAGTCACCTTTATAACGAACCAGTGTTCATCCTGAAATGACCAAATCAGCATTAAAGCATGTTACTGATCTCACCACGCCAAATAAAGCCGCTGCTCTCTCCATCAAAGCAACATTTGTCTCTCCCAATTAGGCGAGGGGGAAGGCACGGAGAGCCCCAAGGTCTCATGGGAAATGTGCTGCCCAGGTCATCCGGACTGTGGGAACTTAGCATTGCCAATCACTTGGACGTTTGAAGTCTAGTCTGGTTGCAGTGAGGGAGGAGGCTGGCTGACAGAGCGAGGGGAGACAGATGAAGAAAAGTGTGACTCAGAGTGACAGTTAATTGATACCGATGCGTTTGGGTGAGGAAAAGCCCATTTTAAGGCACTGAATATTTGAAGGAGGCTTACAGGAATATTGTGCGGGTCAATAAATGGCCCCTTAGTTTTGGCATTGTATATCACTTGCGTCTTAATTGCAGTGAAACGGTCCCAAGGAAGATACCACGCCCTTATATTTGAACACACAACATTTTGTATAAAGTATCAAATTTGCAGAAAATACTCAATGTATTATAGTATGTGCGTTAGATATGTACCTTTGCCTTGAAAAGATTTGACTGACTCCGCTGAGGGTCGTCTGGCTTAATGCAAAGCCTGAAAAAAGGGATTACTTGGTCGCTTCTGCTTTTGTTCTTGCTCTCTAACTTTTTGATCCAGCCATTTTGACGGGGTAACCTAGGAGGTGAATTGTGAGCAAAAGCAGGAAATCGAAGCGGTGAGATGAAGGATTAGACAAGAAGCGGAAGTGATTTCCTGCGCTCTTCTTGCCTTGAGGCATCCAGGAGTGAAGAGGAGCCACGTGGTCAGGGCTTTTTGCGAGAACAGAGATGGTTAATTGGTGCCCCGGGCCAACTTCAAACCTGACGCTAGCTGATTTGGCCACATTGTTTGGCAGCTCGTGTGGATGCAGCCAGGAAGCTTGTCCTTTTCAGGAATTTGTCCATACAAGTGAAAGCGAGTATAAACCAAAGGTAGAAGAGGTCTTTATACTGAATGATTGAAAATTCTCTATCGGGAACTATTTTTACATTATGAGAGCTCCTACGACCAAATAGAAACAACCAAGAGCTGTCTGTCTTTTAGGCAGGTGCCCTCCAAAGCCTTTGCCAAGACTTTTCGAAAATCCTTTGGTGAGCTACTCAGAAACTGATGGCTAGTTTCTAAAAAAAAAAAAAAAAAAAAAAGTCCCAAGATTAATCTCATTGATTTCCACTGTCACGGTGGAGGGACAGTAAATTGTGTAGCACGCCCCCCTCACCACCCAAGTCAGCAAAAATAGAAGTTTTGACTCTCTCCTCACACTGTTTTATTGTATGTCAAGTATTAAATGCCTCCCATTTTATTTACTAGTGTAAATCCTGAAGAAAAACATTTTTATAGTCCTCCATTTCACACATGAATACACTTAACCGTGTTGTAAAGCAAAAACTATTATCTTGCAATACAATGGAGCCTCCTAAGTCAAACAATGTTCTGGAAAAAAATACGCCTCGAAAGTCAAACATAAGTTGCATGTTCAAACAGTCATTTGTGATGCGGTTTGGTGGGCATCGAAAGGCGGAACTGGACAAGTTGAGTTTTTTCACATGAGTAACAGTGACGTACTCTCGAACAGGAAAATAAAACTGCGATAAGAGAAAGCTTCTGTCCGCTCAGTGCAAGATGACCAATTAAATATTATTTGCCTACACGTATTTTTGCAGATGCTTCCAAAAAAGGAATTGCTCTGAAAGCGGGAACGGTTCAGGAACAGAGAAGCTTACAAACGTTTTGCTTCCTTTAACATTTAATGTAACGATATAACACTAGTTCATTTTCTAAGTATTTTCTCGTCATTTTAAGTTTTCTTAATTTCAAAAATGTTTTTTTACACACGTATGACAACTCGTAATTGTACCGCCTGCAGTGTTAGTCAAGGTTTTACATTGGCAGTTCATTTAATTCACGTGACTTCACGTGCTATGGATTTAATTAGAACAATGTGGATCTAAACCAGTGTCACGGAATGGCTTGAATTCTATTGGACTTGTGTATACAATATGTATGAAGCAAAAACACTTTATATTGATATTTCTTGCTGTGATTTGTTCCTTAGGCGGCGGATATTTTGGCAAGTGAAAAGAATGTAATCCCTTGCAAAACAGCTCTCAAAATCAAATTGCAGGCTTCATAATTGGCTCTGGAGCACATAACATGCTTTTGAATGACACTATCCCAAGCCCATAAAGGGAAATAATTTTCTTTTGTTGACTGCTTTAGTGAACGGAGATCAACTATGCTTTGATTCACTTCTTCTGCAACAATTTACAGACAATACAAATCCTGTTGGCTAATGATGAGGGTGATGCGTACGTCCTGTGAGTCAGCTGACATACTGTATGCTGCATGCTGCGGTGGCATTTCAGGTTCCATCATGGTGGACGGGCACGAGCTCCACGAGGAGGATCTGAGGCTGATGTACACATTCAATCAGAGCTCTGACTCAGCTGCACAGTATGAAGCGCATTCGGACTCACAGGTGAGCGGTTGGCATGTAATACTTATATATAATAAAGAAATGATGCATAAATACAAAAGAAACAGGTGGCCAAATGTAAAACATTTTCGGGGCTTTTTTTTGTTTGTTTTTCATTTGGATACATTTCCTTAGTTGACCGTGAAAAAAAAATCCCCGAAATGAGTTTGAAATAATAATAATCACTAAATATTCTTTCACCAAATTCCGGTGTAAACTGAAAGAATGGATAAAAGAAATGAATTACACATTGCAAGTGATTCACAAACAAGGTGGGAAGGGGGCATAGGGACAGAAGTGAATTTTACGTGGCTTCTGAGGCAGCTCAGCTGATCAATTGGCCGGACGATTTAATTGGCCGATAATGGCTCTTGTAAAATCGGCCAAAATAAGCCAGTTTTATTGCTGACTTATACCAATTGTTTTTTTTTCACATTAGCACATTACAACGAAAGATAATATTAGTCAAATATTATGTCATGTAACACATATTTTTATTCTTTAAAGCTTTAAGGGACCAAAAAAAACCTTTTGTTCATATTGTATATTTTAAATGCATGTGCCGGTTATTGGTTTATCAGATTTTTTTTCTATGAGGGATCCAAAAAGAATCTGCAGGCCATGTTACAAATTTTTCTTCGATGCCCAAGAGAAAAATAACGGAATTGTCACGGAATTTGTTTTTGTTGACATACCTTCAAAGGAATGGGCACTCACCTTAATGAAGATAAGCAGTATGGAAAATGGATGGAACAGGAGAATCTTTCTGTGAATGTTCTGAACTCCTCTTTCCATTCTAGTGTTGCATTGAGAAATAATGCCATGCGTGCTTAAAAATCAATTGATTTGTATGCTCGGCACCAATGCTAGGGTGTAAAACTCACTTTGTGATCCTCTGCTATATTGCCCTTAATGAGCCAATGCGAGACAGACGGCGAACATTTTGACACGTTACTGACACACTCGTTGTGCTGCACGTCCACTGTACACACTCGAGCTGGTGTGGAACAAATGATAATGTGCCGCATTGACCGCTTTCTCCATGAGTGCAACGCAGGGGAATCATCTCTCAGCTAAGTGGAGACCAGCTCGTCTGGCTTTCCCACAGGCCATCACTAATCATTGCTCCGCCGAGCGTATACACAGCGCACGGCCGGACCTTAGTACCAGTTAACCGAGCCGGCTTTTTAATTTGCCGCCATCCTCGCTCTCTCGCGTGCCTCTCGGTCTCCCATCTGTCTGTCACGCTCTGGGCTGTGTGTCGTGTCCATGCGCCTTACACCCCACACTCCCGCAGCCCCACTTTTGGCACCCTGCACCTCTGCACATATAGTGTTTCTCAATATAGTTCAGTACTGCTGTTATTGACGTGTAAGATAGCAAGCCTGCTTTCATATATGTTGGTTGACCCAATTTTTGTGGTTGACTTGGCCGAATTAACCGATTCCGTTACCGAATCTGTACAGCTCCATTGGAGCCAAAGGCCTTTGAGTAATGTGCTTAATACGTCACATACACGCCAGGTAAAAAGTGGACCAAAAATGTAGGACAAGCTCATCATTGCGGTCTTGGGGCACATTCCAGCCAGCTTCCAACATGAGCTAAAAAGGAGCAGGCAATGGGCTACTTGGCCTAGCAAGACTTGTATAAAAGCTTAGGACACCTGCATGACTGGCGAAGTTTGTGCATTTTGTCTTTGTAAGAGAAGGAGAGGTTAAAACATGCTTACAATTACATGTCATAGCTCATGCTTAGCAGTGTTCAATTGTTTTTTCAATGCATTTTTGCAATGGTGGGGGTCAACTGTAAAATAAATATACAAGTTGGTTAAATCAATACTATATTGCGTCTGATTGTATCATTGATTTTTGGGGATTTTTTTAACTTGCTGAGCTCTCATTGACCCCTAAAGTCCTGATCGCGGAAAGCCTAAGCCTACTTTATTCTTAAATCTTAAGCTATTCAGTAATTTGGTTACGTTCTGCTCTAAAAGTGAGCTCAATTGCCCATTCATATTGGTCAGATTTTGTAAATGATATATCTTGTGCTTGACTCAAGAGGTCTTAAAAATGTCTCTTCAATTCTTAATTTTGACTTCCTGAAATCTGAAGCCATCCTGTTTAACTTCCTGAACTGTCATCCAAGCGTATCAATAAAAATTAACCACCAGTCAAGTTAAAGCATTGAAACAAACACTCATTCATCACCGACAAAAGTGTATTTAAGGTCAATCACGTTGCACGATGCCTCACTAGTCTCCCTTTCTTCCATTTTTAACTGTCATACAAGTGTAAAAAGAAGTTAGTTATCCATTTTTATTTGTAAAATACAAAACAACACATTTAAATGGTGCTGGTCCTTCTTTTGGAATAAGTGTCGCTTTAAAAAAAGCCACAGAAAGTAAAACGAAATGCAAACATGAATCCGTGGACCCGGGATCTTGTGTGTTTTTGTGACTTTAGAGACTTTGTTTTGACTTACTGTGGGGTTGAGTTGTTTATTGCACATAAGACAGTAAAAATACATTGTTTTCCAAAGTGTACCTTTGAATTGAAACTACTATTGGATTAGCTCAATTGGGAGTCTGCAGTACATAAGGCCATGCACGCAGTCTGCTTGCTGTTGGCTGATCAATAACAATCTGTGCTTTTGGCTGTGTCATAGGTGCTGGTGCTGTTGGATGTCTCTCCGGACCAGTCCATGGTGGATGAAGGTGTGGCCAGAGAGGTCATCAACCGCATTCAGAAACTACGCAAGAAGGTGGGGCCACACGTCTTATTTGGGCCAGGCTGACGACCACACATAATAACTCAGGGCACGTAGCTATTTCCCAATGTTGCCATTTGGTGCATACTGAAACGTAATAAACATCCGCAATTTATGAAACCTTGCAAAATATAATCGTTTCCACTGGTCCAAATCTCACAACGGTAACATTTTCAAGATTTTCATGAATACTGTCATGATGTGCCTGATTTTGTGTAAATTTGAGACACTGTTGGTGAGTGCTATTATTTTCAAACATTCTGAAGACAGCTATCGAGAAATAATTTGTCGGGGGCAGCTAAAATATTGAATTCTTAATACTAAAATAGCCACGTTCCTCTGTGTTTTGGGATGTAGTTTCTTGAGACTTTTTTTGTGGGTCTACTCAGGATAGACATGCCTATTAAATTTCAGGATACTACATTTACATTTGGCTGCATTAAAAAAAAATCCACAAGGGGCACAATTTAGTCCATTTTTCTGGGTCACACCAGCAAACATTCTCAACCCATTAGTAGCATGCCGAATGAAATGACTTCATATTGTGTAGGCGGGGGCGAATTGTGGATCGGAAGGCATCGTTTTTATATTTCTTTAATTGTAAATAAACTCCAAATTGTTTGGATAATGAAGCCAATTTTTCAGTTTCTGCCCACCAATTTCCATTCAGCTTTCACCGTTTTATTTTTCGGGATTCGACCCTTGTGATGGCCTTCCTTTGCCTTCTTACCTTATTTTTTTTGGTTTTTTTATGCTTTCATGCAAATTTTGCAAAATCTTTCCATTGCAGTGTCCCAGTCAGACATTTCTCCATCATAAGGCGGGATTAATGGCGGCTTAATTATGCGCTGGCCCCTTTCAGATTCGAGCGTTGGACCTTTGAAGTGCAACCGGGGAGTAAAGACGGATTAGCCTCTTGTTTTCTCAAGAAACAAACAAGTTTTTTCCATCCGAGGCACACGGTAGTAGTTGCAGTGCTGCTGGCTGGATCCCAGCCAGGCCGAATTCCACTTCTTATTTCAAAAAAGCACCCCCCCACGCCCCAAGATCTGTGAGGAATGTTCCACACTGGGGATGGGAATTAATTTACCCAACGTTCGCTTGTACTTCTGCTCTGTTTGTGTGCTTGTGGGTGTTTTTATTTGTCTGCTCGCAGTATTGGGTCAACACATTCTTCATCAGGATTCACACTTAAGTGGAGTTCTCTCTGTTTTTTTTTATCAATCCGCACACGCAATCAGAGTGGTAGCCCCATCAGCAGAGGGTCATTACCTTGACTCGGCGGCAAGAGCCTATAAACCTTCCACCATTGATTGAGCGCCCCACTGCAACTCGCTAACTTTATTTTTCTGCCCTTGAGCTGTGTGTGCGTGTGTTTGTGATACAGTCGTGAAATTGCATCTGTCCACACATGCAATACGCAGCGTTCCCGATTAGGATGAAATCAATGCTTTTGAAGCTGCCAAGGTTAGCCGAGGCTGCAAACGCGTTCATCCATTTTTTTTTGTCTTTATCTGTTCTCACACTCTTTTTCCGACGTTCCCTTCTAATCCCACCCTCTTTCATGTCATCCTCCTGTGATGTTAAACCCATCCTCGCTACCTTCTTTTTAGGTGATCATTCCCTACAGATTTAACGTTCTTATTAGAATATTACATCACCCTTCATAAAATTTTTTCTTTCCCTTATCAAAAATATGAAGCAGGCGGATATCCTTTGAGGAGCTTATTTGTGTTCAAATTCATGTTGTATGTTCTCACTCAGGGCCATTTGGTGCCATCGGATGAGATCACAGTGTACTACCGCTGTCAGCCAGATGGGGAGTACTTGGGTTCGGTGATCCAGGCTCACACGGATTTCATCCTGGCGACAACGAAGGCGCCACTCCTGCCTTACCCGGTTCCAAAGGGTGCCGGTGTTATCATCCAGGAGATGACGCAGGTACGAGTTTGTAATTCACCAGTGGAACCCCTGAAAGTAAACACTCAAATTTATTGTTGTTGTTGTTTTTTAATAATTCATCACCACTTGATTATTATTGATATTATACTGTGGGACAACCCTTTGTAGATTAACTGTGGAGGTTCCCCTCTTTTACCAAATACAATTAAGTGTTACGGGGTGTCGTATTGGAAGTGTTTTTATTCCCTCTTCACTTATATTGCCTTTTCCCCCATGTTTGCAGCTGAAGGGCTCCGACTTGGAGCTAACGATTGTAAAGGGATCGTCAACCCCACGGGCCGCTTTAAGCGGTCCAGCATGTGCTTACGTCAACCTCCGAGTGAAACTCAATGGCAAAGAACAAGGTAGAACGGAAAAAAGAAAGAAACTACAACAATAGAAAAAGGTCTAGCAGTAGCATGTGGCGCATTGCCCGAGGTTGCTTTTACACAAAGTAACTGTATATAGTTGTTGTAAAAATGTTGTTGGTCATGAGGTGGTTAATGTTTAGAAGTGACAGCAGCTGCTGCATTAAATCCGTGGGTGTGTGCTGTACAACTTCTTCAGAAAACGCCAAAGCGACAGCTCTTGGAGTTTGGTGTCAAGCGTTTATTAAGATTTACAAGTTGGAATATGAAATATTCATTGGCCGTTACCCCTTTATGACCATCTTTGGCAGACGGGGTGGTGCTTCTGGAGAATCCGAAAGGCGATAATGGGCTGGACGTGGACAAGTTGAAAATAGTGTGCGGCAGCATCTTCGAGACCAATAACGTCACGCTCAAACTCTTTCACGAAGGCAAAGGTGAGCACGAGTCCAAACATTCAAAACTGCTCCCATGTGCACGCGTTATGTTTAACGGCAATGCTCCTCTCTACTGCAGAATTGTCGAGTAAAGCAGACTTGCGAGCACTGAGTGGTAAAACCTTGTCGGTGGCAACAGACGCGGCTTCCCTCGGGCCCGCCTCCTCCGGCAGCGCCCTCGTGTGTCCTTACGTGAACCTGATACTCTGTGACGCACAACCCGCCGGTGAGAACACACACACAGCAGAAAAGTGGTACCCTAACTTACAAAAACACTATAAAAAGTGTACACGTAATGAGATGACTCAGCAAAATTATCTGCCAATATAACAGGAACATTAAACTATTAGAACAATAGCTGTCGTCAAAAAGTTTAATCCGTTCTGTGACCACAATCAACATACTTCTGAATCAAATAATCTGTATTCATCTTTCCATGTTTCCATGTTGAAATGAATAATAATAATAATACATGAGAAATGCATTAAGCTATTCCCGTTCCCAATAAAACACCAACAGTTTTTTCTAATGGCTTTTTCAATAAGAGTGCATAATCGCAAGAATTTTACAAAATAAAAAGTTACTATCATCATATTAGTGGAATGTAAAACAGAATGTCATGCAGCCATTGTGTGGCTCAGAGAGAGAGAGAGAGAGAGCGAGAGAGCGCTTAGAACAAAAGCAGGTCTGTCCATCCTTAATTGATGAATCATAAACACGTCTGCGGGGGATCTTGGCACGTGTGCGTGTGTCATAGTTTTTTTTTTTTTTGGTTTTTACTGAGAAACTTCCTTAGTCTCAAAAACGCACATTATTTGGAACTGTGCGTCCCGCGGGATAATCTATTATTTTATTTTTTAAATATTTTTTTTTTGTGAAAATGAGACTGATTAGTGTGCAGTGTATATTAACACAAAAAATATATTGCTAACATGTACAAAGACACACAAATGTTTGTTTGTTTTTTTTCTTCTCGACACTCCTCGGATCTACTTGGGACCTGTCTTAGATCAACCGGTAGATCAGGATCTACCTAATGGGTACCCCTGGCCTACACCAACATCATTTGTGTTTAAATATCCAGCACTTAAAGGGTTATAACTTTAGAACATCTACGCTAGTTTCATTAGCCCCTATGTCGTTTGCATTGTTTTAACATTAATGGTAATGGTAGTTCGTCTTTTTGGGCCCCCTTTTTGGTTTTGTTTATATTTATTTTCCCCCGCCATCTGCTAAAACCGCTGCTTGTTTTGAATCTCGCTACCTCTATTTAATGCCCATAAATTTTAAGTCAAGGTAGCGGTGTATGAAATGGCGGTTGATCAGAGTCCTGGAGCGTTCAACCTTGAAATTGTAATTGGATATGACCTAACAGCCTCAATAGTTACTCATGCATTATTCTGTTTGGGTTTTTTTCCACACTCACGTCACACTCATTTTTAGAATACTTAGTCAAATATGTGTACCTGTCTCCCTACATGGTCATCTCCTGCAGAGTGTACAACGGGACAAGTGGGAACCCTGCTGCTGGTCAACCCAGTGGCCCGGAACGGACTTGACTACTCCAGCCTGATGTCGGAGGCCGCCAAGGTGTTCGGCCTCCGTGGCAGGCGGCTCAGACTCTACCTGGACCAGGACCTCAGCCAGGGTAAGATCAAGAATGATGCCGGCAATCGATTAGATTGGTCATTGTCGCTTCATTTGTAACATTTGATGAGAAACCGAGTCCAGTTTCTTGTGATTGTAACATTTGGGGATAAGCTGCTTGAAATGGCCAAATTAAATACACGTGCAAACTTAACTTGTCATTTGGCTGCTCTAGTAGTCCACGCCACAGTCTCCATTTTGCCACAGTGGCCCTCAAATCTCCTTTTCATATCTAATATCTTTTGACAATGGCTAAAATGCTGAGAAGTAAATGCGCTAGACCTGGGGTGGAAAATATGCAGCCCACTCTGAGCATTTAAATTGTCAAGAGTCCTGCAATATTAGATGCATAAATTCAGTCTTTTTAACCTAAAATGCTTTGATATTTTTTTCCATTTTCTGTTTTTTATTCATTCATTCAAGAATAGTTCCAATAAGTTTCAGAATGTCCTTGACAAATTTCTCATGAAATAATTATTTCTATGAATTATTGGTGTTGATCATTTACCAATATTTGTATTAAAGGTTTTAATAATTGATTATTTATAAATAATTACACATTAATAAGCAATATTCAACTGTTTTGTTCAACGCTGGTCTTTTTTATTTTTTATTTTGTGGAACTTTTTTCAAACGGGAAAGCCAACTGCATGTGCAAAGCCAAACCGGTACTGTGCAGTGGAAAAGAGACCACGGATACAATCAATACAATGAATCTTGCCATTTTTTTTCTTTCAGAACTACCGGCTGATTCTGCAGTCAAATCTCTGGACACCAAAACTCTGTTTGTGCGAGTTCTTCCCACCACAGCGGAATCATAGAACTCTGAGAGAAAAAACACACCTCAAGACTTGTCATCACTGTTACAGCACAACTTCCAACAATTATATTATTATTTTTTTTAAACCTCCTTTACGATCACTACTTGGAATCATGCAACTTTGGATGCCCCAGAAGCACACCAAATTAGTTAATCATGCGCTTCATTCCCATTCAGTGTATCAAAACTTGCAAGGTGTTTCTCTTTGAAACTCATTTGAGGTAAGCAAAAAGGGGTCCAGAGTCATTACGGCTATGGCAGTTAATTGGGCAAACCAATTTGCCTTATTGTGGCCACACGCCATTTAAGACTTGAACAGATAAAACTTTCAGTGCTTTGTGAGCCTTCATTTCGAAAGTTGAAATGAAATTTTCGGGCGGCTGAGCTTTCGGGTCGACCTATGGAAAAATGCTGTCAAATGGAATAAATCAATGGTGATGGAAAATGAGCTTTTTCTTTTGGTCTGCTCTTTCAGGCTTGTCAAGGGAAGTACGTCTGGTCCCGCTGTGGTAACCTCATTTGCTCTTTTTTTATCTGCTTGACTCACACACTTTGTCCCATTTGTTTGTCTTACCTTTTTTAATTGCAAGGTCGGCCATTAAAGGCAACAAAGGGAATTAAAGATGCTTTCGGTGGCAGTAATGAGGTAGGACAATAAAAAATAAAACGCCCACCCACAGTAATAATAACGTAACAAAGGGAAAATTTGCCATTCATACCTCATGTTAGGATTGTTTGGAGAAAATATTAATATTGTGATGTTCATCGCATTGTAATGTTTAATTGAAATCTTTCATTGTGCATTCATCCCCTTTACAATGAAAATCCAGTGGAAGTCAGTTAGCCGTCATTGCGTTCATATACAGTTCTTTCCAGCCACAATTGTCAAACATAAAAAGTTACTCTTAATTCCACAATTTCTGTGAGTTATTTCAAAATTGAAAAAAAAGTTGTTTCATTTTACAGAAGTAAAAAATGGTGGGCTTGATAAAAGCAGAAACACTTGCATTGTGGAAAAGGTCACATTCGACTCTTTGGTGTATGTCTGATAAAGCGCAAAAAAACCAAGTCCTACTCCGAGGACGAAAACTGCGTGCGTTTGTGTGTGATGAGAGCAACTTTGGTTGGTTACGTTCTGAGTTGGACACAATATGCCTCCAACTTTATTACAACCTCAGACAAATTTGC
The DNA here is from genome assembly GCF_025434085.1 of Hippocampus zosterae. Taxonomy (NCBI): domain Eukaryota; kingdom Metazoa; phylum Chordata; class Actinopteri; order Syngnathiformes; family Syngnathidae; genus Hippocampus; species Hippocampus zosterae. The sequence continues at coordinate 15,121,556 of NC_067459.1, forward strand.
ATGCAATGTAAGTGCATAGCGGCAATCATTACACTGGTCTGTGTCAAAATATTTTTGAAAGAATGACATACTCTAGATCAGTTCTTCACACTGAACAAACACAGTGGTGCCATTTAGTTTGCCCCATGTGTTCCAGTGTATTTATTTATTTATTTGTTTGTTTGTTTTAAATACAGACCGGTGTTGGTCGTAGTCGAGATTTCCAAGTCGGGATCCTCTTTTGGTGCATTTTCCATTTCATTCAAATATAGCTCTTGACCACCATGGCAATTTGGGCTGCAGCGAGGGTATTGCAACAAAGGAGGCGACTACCAACCACACTATTGACAGGTGGTCTATTTGAATTGGAGACATTTGTGTTACATTAGCTTTTTGAGCTTTTGTGCAATTATTTTAATCAGTCTGAAATTAATCCAAATTATCTTAATAGTGTGGTATTTCGGCCATTTTAAGTGGAGGGTTTCTTATGTTACTGTAAATTAGTATGAATTGTCGAACGTTATTCTCGCCTCTAAAGGCTTAAAAATTCCTGGCATGTATGAGGCAGAGCACGAACCTTCTGAGGGATCGCCCAAGTTTCTTCTGTTCTACTGTTAGCCCACTGGCATTAACATGCTAATCATCTTTTTTTTTTAACTTGCATTAATAGGAGCGCCTAATTCTTCTGACAAACTGACCTATGAGAAGTGGGTTTTGATGATTTTTCATATTGGCCATATGCGTATGTGTGTGTGTGTGTGTATACAAGTGTGTGTGAAGGGTTTTGGGGGTGCAGTCTATTTCAAGCTTGGGCTGTGGGAGACGTCTCAGTCCAACCAGAAGGGCGCAAGGGCATGGGAAGATCTCCACGCTCCTCACTGTTTGCGGTGCGTGTGCTTACGCGCGGCATCCTACGAGGAAAAGGACTAAAACTGGAATACCGGCTCATACTTTGTTAAACATCACAAAGAATAAGAATTTGTGTTTGTGTTTGGTCAATTTAACAGTGTTCATATATATATCTATATCTATATATAGATATATATATACAGCGGCCCGGTAGTCCAGTGGTTAGCACGTCGCCTTCACAGTGCAGAGGTACCGGGTTCGATTCCAGCTCCGGCCTCCCTGTGTGGAGTTTGCATGTTCTCCCCGGGCCTGCATGGGTTTTCTCCGGGTGCTCCGGTTTCCTCCCACATTCCAAAAACATGCGTGGCAGGCTGATTGACCACTCTAAATTGTCCCTAGGTGTGAGTGTGAGCGTGGATGGTTGTTCGTCTCTGTGTGCCCTGTGATTGGCTGGCAACCGATTCAGGGTGTCCCCCGCCTGCTGCCCGGAGACAGCTGGGATAGGCTCCAGCATCCCCCGCGACCCTAGTGAGGATCAAGCGATTCGGAAGATATATATATACACACACAATTAGATTTAATATCTGACATATTTTGGAAGTGTCCTTCCGTCCAATTAGTTGGCTAAAAAGTCATGCTCTGAAATGTTTTTACACGAGCCGCGAGTGAACGGACCCAGTGTCGTTCGCCATAGTGACTGATGTTTTTTTGATGACGGGTATCCAGAGAGGGACTGTCGTACGACATGACGAAGTCTGAAGAAGCAGAGAATTATGTTGTTGGAATAGTTCATTTCATGCATTGGGGAAGCTGAACAGTGGTGAGGTGTGACGGATTGAAATTGGAGGTGGGCCTGCAGCAGGGATCTGGTCTAAGCCCCTTCATCTTTGCAGTAGTGATGGATATTGGCTGACAAATGAGGTTAGACTGGAATCCACATGGATATGATGTTCGCAGATGACATTTGATCTGCATTGAAAGCAGGGAGTTGGTGGAGGAATTTATAAAGGCGGACTCATGCATTGGAAAGGAGAGTGCTAAAGATTAGTTGGAGTAAGACTGAATAAGGGGGGAACACTGAGGCTACAGGGAGAACAGATAATGCGGAGGACTTTAATACTCCGTGCCAACAGTTTTAAACAATGTAGAATGTAGTAAGGAGGTGAAAACCATCCATCACCATCTCCATCCTGAAAAGGGGCCGGCAGCGGATGTACTTCCTGAGGCTGCTGAGGAAGCATGGCCTGCCACAGGAGGTGCTACGACAGTTCTACACGGCAGTCATCGAATCAATCCTGTGTTCTTCCATCACGGTTTGGTTTGGGGCCGCCACAAAAAAGGACAAAATCCGACTTCAACGGACAGTTAGGACGGAGAAAATCGTTGGCACCGCCCTACCCACTCTTGAGGACTTGCACACTGCAAGAATCAAGACAAGGACACGGAAAATCCTCCTGGATCCCCCGCACCCTGCCCACCACCCTTTTCAGCCACTCCCCTCAGGCAGACGCTACAGATCCATGCGCACCAAATCCAGTAGACACTTAAACAGCTTCTTCCCTCAAGCCATTAACTCCTTAAACAGTCACTGACGTAGTCACTCTTCTTGTACTACAAAATGGTACTACAAAACTACTGGTTACTCTAAAATGGTTCAATGATTTTGTTGTTTACGATGATACTAGTGCAGCGTGTTATACCGGAGACAAATTCCTTGTGTGTTCTACATACTTGGCCAATAAATATGATTATGATTCTGAAAAGAACAGATCCACGCAGGTTGGATCTGTTGGATGAAGAAAAGTGTCAGGTGTGCTATGTGACAGAGGAGTCTGTGCATAATGCATGGCTCAGAGACTTGTGTCACTGAAGAGACAACTGGAAGCAGTTGTTGGAGATGGCGAAAATGAAGATGTTGAGGTCCTCTTTATGTGTGACCGGGTTTGATTGGATTAAAAAGTCGCTCATCGGAGGGACAGCCAAACTTAGATCTTTTGGGGACAGAATTAGTGGGAGTAGACTTTGATCGTTTGGACACGGCCAGGGGAAAGATGTCGAGTATATCGAAAGAAGAGAGATGACTGAAGAGGATGGAGTTGCCAGACAGGGGAGCAAGAGGAAGAACTCAGCAAAGATTAAAAGATGTAAAATGAGGGCAGTTGGTGTGATGATAAATCTACAACTAGAAATCAAAGTGTTCCTCATCTGAACAAGCTGAGCAATGGAATTATATATAAATTCCTTACATCGATTTTTCTGATTCCGCATTGTGATCTCGTGTGAAGAGCCTTTTTTTGAACCAAGGCATTGATGTTAAGCTTGGAAAATGTCATGGCATAGTATCAAATGAAATCGGCACCAATTCGCGATTCTCATGTCATGTCAATTGTATACTTACCTCTCCCAACATTTATTTATTCGTCTATCACTCTAAATTGCTGATATAGATGTGTGTGTCAATCTCATCAACATTCATTTGCGGTGCTTCTTTCCCTCCCTTAAGTCAACTTGCTTGCCGCTGTGGGAGGTGACACATACATATAAGTGGCATGAACAGGGCTGTAGCAGAGAGAGTACTCAAAAGGTAGGTTTTACAACAGCTGTAGTTGTGCAATCACAGAAAGTTGAGCAGCATAATTGGAATTAGTTCGAAAGTCTAACACCATGGGGGTGTGGGAACATTTTGGATTCAAGTCAGATGAACATGCAGAACGCGCTATCAATGAGTCTGTGAAGAAGGTCAAAACACAACAAACCTCAACGTCCATTTGAAAAAAAGCTTCCAACCCAATTTCTTCAGCTGGGAACAATAAACACGGCAGAACATGGAGGGCCGTCCATTTCTTGACGGCTTGCAATTGAAACAGCTCACAGATAGGGTTATTGGCATTATGGAAAGAGTTGCAGTCACGCAACACTGTTGAGAAACCAGTGTTTAAGGAAATGCTGCACTACGAATTGCCTCAGACAAAAATAGTGCATTCCCGAATAACACAATTACGCGAATAGCATTTAAATAAAGAGCTTAACGGCAGAAATATATCACGAGAAACTCTTCCATCTCCATTACTGTCTGTCACAGGCTGAGTATTTATACTTTATTTTAGTTTTTTTTACACAACTGTAACTCGTTTTTCAACTGTTAGGAACAATAAATAACATGTCACTTCAGCCATCTTATTGAATATAATTGAATGGAAACCTCTGTTATGTAAATGTCCACAATAGTTGTTTCCCTCCCTCCCTCCTCCATCTCGTCCTCCTACTTCAAGTGTTGTTTCTCTTTCAGCGTGTCATAATGCCTCCGCTGAGGTGCGTACAAGCGGGAAAAGCCCAAGCTTGAACTTCCACATTTCCTTTGGAGTCACGCAGGTGAGGCGACTGGCGCTAGCACCCGAAGGATACTGTTGGGCATCTGGAGCAAGGCGCACCGCTTCCCCTTGTGAGTACCGCGTAATTGCGCAGTGATGGCATGAAGCAGGCGTTTTTGGCACGTAAAAAGCCTTTTTTAAGGGGTTGCTTCTTTTTAGGGTGTTTTTACAATTGAAACGACTGAAGTTTTACCCTATTAACTTTCTGAAATTGTGATTAGTGTATAAACTGTAACCTTCCGTGGAATTTTAAAACATCAGCACTGCGGTATTTAATACAGCTGAATTGTAACATAACTGTTTGGAGAGGCAAATGCCCACTTTACTTGAGTACATACTGTATTTGCCTCTTCTATTCATCCCACTCTACAAAGTTTCTCAAATGGAAAATTTCAAAGAAGCCAGATGTTTTAAGGGGTTGCTTCTCTTTAGGGTGTTTTTTTCCAATTGAAACGGCTGCAGTTTTACCCTATTAACTTTCTGAAATTGTGATTAGTGTATAAACTGTAACCTTCCGTGTAATTTTAAAATATCAGCACTGCGGTATTTAATACTACTGAATTGTAACATAACTGTTTGGAGAGGCAAATGCCCACTTTACTTGAGTACATATTTGCCTCTTCTAATCATCCCAGTCTACAAAGTTTCTCAAATGGAAAATTTCAAAGAAGCCAGATGTTTTGTTTTTATCTGTTTGTTTTCACTGCGACTGGCTGGTGACTAGTTCAGAGTGTACTCTGCCTATAGCCTCAAAGTCAGCTTGGTAGGCTCTACACAAGCATAAAGAGGATAAGCACTATAGAAAATGGATAGACATTTATTTTTGGAAAGACAAGACCCTGTGACAAATGCGAAAGTCTCCCTGGAGAGAAGTGAAAACACACAAAAGTCACTGATGCATGCCATTCAAATGTCTCTCCAGAGATGGTATTAGCTCATAACAATAATAGTGTCTTCTCTTCTGTGTATTTTGGCTGATTTAGCCAGAAAAAAAGGCTTTGGAAATGTATTTAAAAAATCTCTGGATGTTGTTCCACCTGCAGGCTAATGCTAAAATGGCTATTGCCAGGTCATCGCATTGAGGTGTTATTTAGATTCTGCTTTGTCTTCTGGCTAATTTAGCAAACAAAAAGCTCATGGTGGTGGCTACATAGCTTTAGCTTATTTATTTCATCTTTGAGCTAATTTAAAGAACAAAAGGGCCTTTGGAAAAGTGTCACACATGGCTGACGATCTGTTGCAATTTTGCCAATTTTAGGCTAATGCTAACGTGCTGCCTTATCATTAAGTTAGCTCATGGGTGTGACTGTTTACATTAATATTTTTTGTCTCTTGTCTAATTTACAGTCGCTAATAAAAACAACTTTTAGAAAATTGTTTAAAGTGGCTGACAAACTTTAATTGGCTGCTTTGCGAGTCACATGCTAATGCTAATATATCATCTAAAAGACTGCCGAGTATCGACATCTGTGGAGCAATTACATAATGTCATAAATCTCCCTGATTTTTAGCTTTAGCGTCTTTTATTAATCATTTGGCAATTTGAGCTCTTTTAAAAAAGGCTCAAACGTGGCCGACAAACAATCTCTTGCCACTGTGCTTGCCGCGGGCTAACGGTAACTGATGTGCTGGTTAATATAGCATCTAATCGACTTGTAGGTGTCTACATCTGTGGAGGAAATATATTAACTCAAAGTGGTGGCTTATACTTTTATTTTAGGTTCTTCTTCATCTTTTGGCTAATTTACTGTCTTATAAACGTGCTAAACATGACCGGCAAACAATCCCTCACCACTGTGTTAATAGGTTTGTTTCTTTGCGATCGATACAGCACTTTAGTGCCAACTTTTGTTGTCTATTAAATTTGCAATGTAGATAAAGTGGTATGGTATGTTACTGTGCTAGGTGCATGCTGATGCTAACATGCTTCATATGACATTTAACTGACCCTCTAGGTAGTGTTGAACACAACGAAATTAATATTTTATGTCATGGGGGTGGCTGCTTAGCTTTAACTTATTCATCTTTTGGCTAATTTTGGCTCTTGGAAAAGTGTCAAGTATGGTGTCTAATAACTTTTCATAGTAGTGACTGCACCTGCAGAGTTTCATTCAACAGACTCCATGTGGTCCCACTCTATTTCGAAAGATTTGTAATCTCATCACATTCCATAGTTTTGAACCAGAAATTCAATCTGGATTCCTCACAAGTAATTAACCGTCAGTAAAGAGTGAGACTTTATGATCGTTTGTCAGTGAATAAGATATGCAAAATTCAAACATCTGGAGTAGGTTGGTTTCACTGGAGGGGTTCAGTTTGGTTTTGAACACATTTAGTGTTGTTTCGCTTTGGTGCAGGCCTGTGTTCAATTCAACGCCACTTGAATTCCCCATCTATCTATCAATCGATCGTTCGATCTATCCATCTATATACAAGATATATATAGCTTCATGGCACAGACTGGGATAGTTCATGGTGGTTGCAAAGAAATGTGTTTGTGTGTGTGGGGGGGGCGGGTAGTCATGTGCAGTAAATCATCATCCTTTGGCATCTAACTCTTACTCAGTATAGCCCACACCCACATTCCATCTTCGACTGGTGGACTTCATTTTGCATCATGCTGTAGGTGGTGTATCCATCTTCGCAGTCAGATAATGATGCAAAATCTACATAGTGTTCTCTTTGACTCGCTTGATAGTCAGAAAGCAATTTGGGTACTTGGTAACAATTTGTAGTTTTCTGAAGTGCATGACAGAAATTTAAGCGTCACTGTACGAATGGAAAGTAGAAATTATCAGGTTCGCAGTGTTCTCCAAATCAAAATGTTCACGTCAATATATTGCTAAAAGACCATTGGGTTTGTCATGTGTACATATTATTGTGCAACAAGAATGTTGGCGAATTATCAAACTTGCAACTCTTCACCCCGCACCTCGAGATGGATTAAAAATGAGTTCGTTTTTTTCTTAATTCATATTTCACAAAGAAGGATTAATATAACTACTGTGTTGAGATTAGTGCGGGTGCATATAACGTGAAGAAACATTTTTGACTTGCCACTTCAAATGTTGGCTCTCTTTTTGAGTCAGCTTTGTTTGCGGTTATTGTCATGCTGCATATATGTACCATATTTTATAGTATAGCGCTAAGGGATACTGGCTTTGGGAGCTTTATTTTGATTACAGTACCGTGATCTTGTGGCGATGGATTATTATGACTTTGTATTTCTTAGTGAATGATCAAACGTTGGCATCAAGTTCCATCCGCATCCATCCATCAAAATTACCATGAAAACAGTTCTTACGTATATAAGGGTTAAATTTGGTAGCAGTTGTACAAAGAATTTTCTTTGAAGAACCACCGGAAATGTGTCAAAATGTCTTCCTATGTCTTTTCCGGACTAGTTTCTTGAGACTTTTTTTGGGTCTCCTAATGATAGACAAGTTAAACCGACTTTGGGGTCTAAATATTGATTAGCCCGAGTTTGCAAGCGGAGTAAACGGAGATTATTTTTTCATGTTGATTCATATAAGTTGGGCACACTTTTCCACTTACAAACCATGGAGAAAACTCAAACATCTTACCATTTAGTGTCGCCTGTCTTGCTAGTGTAATTGGTTAAAATTTGATAGCAATTAGACAAGATTATTTATTTATTTTTCTTAATTGTTTGCCTGGTTCATACTGAAAATTGCCATGGATCTTAAATGACCATGTGAAACCAAAATGACAGGCTACCTGTGTCTTTTAGAGCACGGATTCTTGAGACTCTTTTGTTGTACACTGTACTTTTGCTAGACACGCCCACCCAATTTCAAATACAGCAGCTGCCGTAAATTAAAACAGCTCCGGAGGCTGGATTTTCAACATTTTTTGGAAAGCACTTCCTAGGAAGGATTTCAAAAAGTACAGTACATCAACCAAAAAGGTTGACTTAGTTTGCTTTCCAACACGGGCGCCATGTTTTTGTTTGTTTGTTTTTGTTTTTTGTGTGTGTGTCCTGACATGACGTTTCATACTCATAAAATAATTGGATTTAAAATTTAGAAAATTAAAAAAAAAAAATTTAGAGCTGTATATGCTCGAAGGGCGATGTTAAGTAATAAGTACGCTTAAGTGAAATCAGCACTCGCTCCTTTTATTAGTAACGAATAAGAGACTTGCCATTTTCTTAACGTGCGTTTGAAGGAGTGAACGGAAAAATGCTGTTCACTGAGTGGAAATTGCCCCTGAGAGCAAATAACTTGACCATGCTAATGCTGCGTCCACACAGCGGCCATTAAAGATACAATCAACGACCCCCATGCACTCGCTGCACTGCGCCATGGGCCCGTTAGCACGAGCAACAGTGAGGAGCCAACACGAATGCTACTCCTGACAGGCGTCCGCTCCAGGTAGACTTTCTCTCTGCTGCCTGGCTTGCAAAATGACCCCCCAATATTATGCATGCAAGTTGACAAGGTTCATTTCTTGTTCATTAGCTGCTGCTAATAACAACAGATGTGTAACAATAGCACGGTTTGAATAGGCTGGTGGATATTGGGCACATCATTAGGTACACTGCACAGATAGTTTGACAAAGTAAGGAAGAGCTATCAGTGGAACACAGTGCAATCTATTGCACCATTATGTTTGTAATGTTATATTTTGTGTTTGTTACAAAAATACACTCAAATATGATATAACCAATTCAGAGTGTAACCCGCCTATTGCCGGACGACAGCTGGGATAGGTTCCAGCACGCCCGCGACCCTCGGCAGGATAAGCGGATTTGAAAATGGATGGATATGGTAATTGTAGTGCTGGTAAAACTTGAAGTAATTGACCACAACTCAAAGGTAGCTCAGATTGTAGTACTAGTAACGCTTTAATCATGAAATGATTTTTAAAGCTTGCATTAGAAAGCATGGCATTAAATTATGTGGATTGAATTGAATTTCCACCACTGTGTGCCTACTTTCAAACTTTGTGTTTGTTTCCAAGCCACAACTGCATGTTCTTCAATTAGATATCCTCGCGCTTAGCCTGGGGTGTGTAGTAACACATACATTCAAAACATCACTTAATTCTTTACTTGGACAAAAATTCTGAGGGGTCAAACTGTCACGAAAGTGTTTAAACTCTTTCAGTGTCTCAAGAGGACAAACAGACCAGAGTGTAGACGTTCTCTTTCGTGACTTTCGTTTCTCACTTAGCCTGTAGCTAACGCGCTTTGTGCTATGCACTCCAGCACGGCTAAGATGCTAACAACTCAGTGCCGTTGCCATTCAAAGGCATAGCTAGCACATTTGTATGGACCTTTAATTTAGCTACATGAAAGTTGCCACGTTTAGTGGAAAAAGAAGTTGTCCATTAAAAAAAATAAAAAAAGTAATTAACATGGAGAAAAAGTAATGGTAGCATGAAGGCGTGTCTGTTTGTTTTTTACCGACAGCTTCCAGTCAACTCTCTTTTCAATTCTTGGGCCTTTGGGTGAAACCTTCAAGTTCATCCAAGGCAAATATTAGTTGTGTTTTAAAGTGGTTTTAAGCCTTTCAGGGACAGCGGTTACTACAGTGGACAGCCTATCACGTTGTCAGGTTACAAGTTATCATGATTCGTGCATGAACGAGTTCATTGGCCTCTTATCAGTCCTGATTTTGTGGAAATATACCGGAGCATGCAGTTTATCTTTGTAGACGTGCTGTTTGATCACCTGGCCCACATTGGAGGAGAAGTTTGAAATGGGTCTTTTGCAATACCAATCTTTGAAGTTTTCTGACACACCTCGAATGTACCGGTAATTATGGACCACCCAGGACAACCTCTCATGCTTTATTCACGTCATTGTTGAAGAGCAACCCCAAGTCACCAAGAGTATTTTGCTTTTTTAAATATGATATATCCAGCCAGGTTTGGTTGCCGTTTGGTGTTCTTCCAAGACCTGACAGCATTTATAATATTTAGCTACTTCTACATAAAAAACACTGATGACTACTGTATTCATGCTGCCGTCCACATCCCCATGTCTACATACAGTATTCAATGTTTCTGTTCCTGTTCCCTGCCACACCGCATATTTTTGTTGTGGAGCGTATCTACCATGTACCAAGTCCCATGTACTGTATAACACGCACCCGTGTGTAATATGCACCCCATACTTATTCTTAAAAGACATTTTTTGCTTGATACTTGTGAATAATACGGTCCCCTGGTTTGCTGGTATACTTAATTGCGCTGGCCAATGATTTAGATTTTATTTCAATTATTTCTGAGTCATTCTTGGCTGGCGAGTCCAAAAATGACCCAAAACCATTTCTTAGAATTGGCTCTAATTTTAGAGAAATTTATATTTTTGACAATTGATTTATATTTGGGCATATCAAAAATGCGTTTTGTATTCTCTAATAAAAGTGAAACCAGAGAGAGAAAAGAAAGATGGATAAGATTGGTATTGGTACTATTCTCTTCTTGCTACAATATGAACTGCCACATTTGCTGCTGTCTGTAGGTTGAAGCTGTAAAGCAAATAAATGTATGACTACTTTATAGGAGTACATCTATATATATATATATATATATTGCGCGTCGTCCCGCACGCGGTCTGTCCTTCCGTCTGTCCCTTTTCAAAACGTACCTACTTCACCGCGCCGCTGCGCGCCGCCACTGCGCCGCTCAGGCAGTGGCTCACTACGATCGCGCAGGCATCTTAGCGAAAAAGTGTTGTCTACCCACAAGCATTGCAATGAAATTGTTAGTTATTTAGTAACATAGCTAAACATCTCTTTATTTTCGCGATAAGCAATGAAGATGAACAAAAAGTTGAACCAAGCAACAACACTTTTGTGGGCCTAAGGCCCACCTTACCAGTCTTCCGCAGGAACTAGCTGATGAGCCGCCCAGCGGGCGGCGAACCAGCTAGTACAGTATATGAGTGAACTGTTGAGCTATTCTGCGCACCAAGATGTGTCAATATTTGTGCAGATCTGTTGCTGCAAGCTATTAACTCATTCAGTACCAGCCAAATCTGGACCAAGTCTGAAAAGACGTTTAAAAACGTCTTTGGGAGTGAATGAGTTAAGGGTCTCTGAGAGAAATGCGACGGAAACAGCAGGCCGAAGAATACATATTTAGATCGCATCCATATCGTTGAGCCAGTGTGAGACAAAGGAAGCAAGTAAGCGGAATTCTGTAAGTGTTGCACTTTTAACACCGCAATGTGAATTCGGGACGTTTTCGCGGGTCCTCCGTAGTGCCATTTGTTTGTTGGTTGGCTAAGCATGTAACTGTTCGCCAGGGGATGGAGTAAAGCTAATTTATTATCATTTGTAATTTTAAACTAGCAAAAAGGTGTGTGCTAATGATTTATGAGATAACACCATGCATTGCTTCATAGGTATACATCGTAGAGAAAAAAAGCACACTAAAATACACACCGAAAATGTTACTACACCAGTGGTGTGAGCCATTTTTTTTAACCATCATGTCCATGATTACATCGTACTTTGTCATGACTTTGTCTGCATTTGAACTCCCCTTGAACTAAAGCATTCATGAGTCCAGACCTTAGCTGTTGCTTATGTTTTGTTGCTGTTGTTGTATTTTTATGCATCAGTGTGGACTTATTGGCACGTTAGCACATGAGGAGATCCTAATGAGTGCTTGGAATCTTGCCAAGCCCACTGAAACATGTTAAGGACTCTTGCTGGGGTCAACATGAGCTTTCTCCAATTCTAGATAATAAGTTGCTTTGCGCTTACTCTCCCCGCGTCTTGCCTTCATCTGCATCCTCTCGCAATCTTCACTCCGCTCACATATATTCAACCCACCTTGTCACCTCCCTCACTTTGCTGCAGTGCATCCTCCCCCTCTTCATCGTCATCATCATCACTCTACTATAATCATCATTATATATACCAGCGGGCACATTAACATCTCTGTACCTCCTCTTTCAAACAACTCCCGTATCGCAGGGTCCTTCCTTTTCTTAATTCCCATTCGTGTGTGTGCTGTTTGTTCCTACTGAGGCTTTTTTTTTTTTACCCGAGCCTCCTGTCTGCCTTTCATGTGTGATCATCATCATGAGAAATCGTTATTTTATCCTCTTGCCCATCCTTCTTCTTTTCTTCCTCCTCCTCTTCTTCTAAGAGAGAGATGCATGTGCTAAAGCTCTGCAGTAGCAAGCAAGTTGTTTTTCCCCTCAGCTGCTTGTTGGTATCTGTAAATGTTCACATCAGAAAGGATGGAGCAAATGGGGCAGTAATAGTTGTTTCTTTTGCGCTGTTTTCTTTTTTTTTAATCCAACTTTCATTCACTGCTTTGAAGCAGCTTGGGGCCATTTGAATTTTATTTGATTCAACGTTTTTTATTCATCTTTGTTTTTGTTTTTTTGCATGATATTGCTAATGTGTCAAATGATTAATTTCAAGGAAAAAAGTCAGTGATCGGGGATGACCAATATGGTTTTATTGAGACCGATATTAATCAGAGCAGATTAATAATAAAAATATCTATACTGTATAATGAAGAAATTAAGATGGTTTTTTTGGTCCCTTAATGCTTACTATATGCTAACTATAAACTTATACATTACAGTTATAATATTTGACTGTTTTACAATGCTCTATCATTTTGCTTTTTTTTCAACAGAACAACAGAGAAGTGGTGTTTAAATATCTTTAGCTTTAGTTTATGTTGCAATGTGTTCATGCACCCCTCTGTGAGTCGTCACCTTACCGTGGTGGAGGGGTTTGTGTGTCCCAATGATCCTAGAAGCTAAGTTGTCTGGGGCTTTATGCCCCTGGCAGGGTCACCCATGGCAAACAGGTTCTAGGTGAGGGGCCAGACAAATCACGGCTCAAAGACCCCAATGATGATTACAATAAATGGATCTAGGTTTCCCTTGCCCGGACGCGGGTCACCGGGGCCCCCCTCTGGAGCCAGGCCTGGAGGTGGGGCTCGTTGGCAAGCGCCTGGTGGCCGGGCCTACACCCATGGGGCCCGGCCGGGCACAGCCCGAAGAGGCAACGTGGGTCCCCCTTCCCATGGGCTCACCACCCATGAGAGGGACCAAAGGGGTCGGGTGCAATGTGAGCTGGGTGGCAGCCAAAGGCGGGGACCCTGGCGGTCCGATCCTCGGCTGCAGAAGCTAGCTCTTGGGACATGGAATGTCACCTCTCTGGCAGGGAAGGAGCCCGAGCTGGTGTGTGAGGCAGAGAATTTCCGACTGGATATAGTCGGACTTGCCTCCACACACAGCCTGGGTTCTGGTACCAGTTCTCTCGAGAGGGGTTGGACTCTCTTCCACTCTGGAGTTGCTCACGGTGAGAGGCGCAGAGCAGGTGTCGGCATACTCATTGCCCCCCGGCTCAGTGCCTGTACATTGGGGTTCACACCGGTAGATGAGAGGGTTGCCTCCCTCCGCCTTCGGGTGGGTGGACGGGTCCTGACTGTTGTTTGTACATATGCACCAAACAGCAGCTCAGCATACCCACCCTTTTTGGAGTGATTGGAGGGTGTGCTGGAGAGTACTCCTGCTGGGGACTCCCTTGTTCTGCTGGGGGACTTCAATGCTCACGTGGGCAACGACAGTGAGACCTGGAGGGGCGTGATTGGGAGGAACGGCCCCCCCGATCAGAACCCGAGTGGTGTTTTGTTATTGGACTTCTGTGCTCGTCACGGATTGTCCATAACGAACACCTTGTTCAAACATAAGGGTGTCCATATGTGCACTTGGCACCAGGACACCCTAGGCCGCAGTTCGATGATCGACTTTGTAGTTGTATCATTGGATTTGCGGCAGCATGTTCTGGACACTCGTGTGAAGAGAGGGGCGGAGCTGTCAACTGATCACCACCTGGTGGTGAGTAGGCTCCGATGGTGGGGGAAGATGCCGGTCCGTCCTGGCAGACCCAAACGTATTGTGAGGGTTTGTTGGGAGCGTATGGCGGAATCCCCTGTCAGAAGGAGTTTCAACTCCCACCTCCGACAGAGCTTTTCCCATGTTCCGGGGGAGGCGGGGGACATTGAGCCCGAGTGGACCGTGTTCCGTGCCTCTATTGTTGAGGCGGCCAATCTGAGTTGTGGCCATAAGGTGGTTGGTGCCTGTCGTGGCGGCAACCCCCGTACTCGCTGGTGGACACCAGCAGTAAGGGATGCCGTCAAGCTGAAGAAGGAGTCCTATCGAGCCTTTATGGCCTGTGGGACCCCAGAGGCAGCTGACGGGTATCGACTGGCCAAGCGGACCGCGGCTTCGGTGGTCGTCGAGGCCAAAACCCGAGCGTGGGAAGAGTTCGGTGAGGCCATGGAAGCCGACTTCCGGACGGCTTCGAGGAAATTCTGGTCCACCTTCCGACGTCTCAGGAGGGGGGAGCAGTGCACCACTAACACTGTATACAGTGGGGATGGGGCGCTGCTGACTTCGACTCGGGACGTTGTGAACCGGTGGGCAGAGTACTTCGAAGACCTCCTCAACCCCACCAACACGCCTTCCTTGGAGGAAGAAGAGCCAGGGGACTCTGAGGTGGGCCCTCCTATCTCTGTGGTTGAAGTCACCGATGTGGTTAAAAAGCTCCTCGGTGGCAGGGCCCCAGTGGTGGATGAGATCCAACCGGAGTTCCTCAAGGCTCTGGATGTTGTGGGGCTGTCCTGGTTGACACGCCTCTGCAACATCGCGTGGTCAACAGGGAGAGTACCTCTGGATTGGCAGACCGGGGTGGTAGTCCCTCTTTTTAAAAAGGGGGACCGGAGGGTATGTTCCAACTACAGAGGGATCACACTCCTCAGCCTCCCTGGCAAGGTCTATTCAGGGGTGCTGGAGAGGAGGGTCCGTCAGGAAGTCGAGCCTCAGATTGAGGAGGAGCAGTGTGGTTTTCGTCCCGGCCGTGGAACAGTGGACCAGCTCTACACCCTTAGCAGGGTCCTTGAGGGTATGTGGGAATTCGCCCAACCAGTCTACATGTGTTTTGTGGACTTGGAGAAGGCGTTTGACCGTGTGCCTCGGGGAGTTCTGTGGGGGGTGCTTCGTGGGTATGGGGTACCGAACCCCCTGATACGGGCTGTTCGGTCACTATACCACCGATGTCAGAGTTTGGTTCGCATTGCCGGCAGTAAGTCGGAATCGTTTCCAGTGGGGGTAGGACTCCGCCAAGGCTGCCCTTTGTCGCTGATTCTGTTCATAACCTTTATGGACAGAATTTCTAGGCGCAGCCGAAGCGTTGAGGGGGTCCGTTTTGGGGGCCTCAATATTGCATCCCTGCTTTTTGCAGATGATGTGGTGCTGTTGGCTCCTTCGAACGGGGCTCTCCAACTCTCACTGGAGCGTTTCGCAGCCGAGTGTGAAGCGGTTGGGATGAAAATCAGCACCTCCAAATCTGAAACCATGGTCCTCAGTCGGAAAAGGGTGGAGTGCCCCCTCCGGGTCGGGGAGGAGATCTTGCCCCAAGTGGAAGAGTTCAAGTATCTTGGGGTCTTGTTCACGAGTGGGGGTAGGAGGGAGCGGGAGATCGATAGGCGGATCGGTGCAGCGTCTGCTGTGATGCGGACGTTGTATCGGTCTGTCGTGGTGAAGAAGGAGCTGAGCCAAAGGGCGAAGCTCTCAATTTACCGGTCGATCTACGTCCCAACCCTCACCTATGGTCACGAGCTATGGGTCGTGACCGAAAGAACGAGATCCCGGATACAAGCGGCTGAAATGAGTTTTCTCCGCAGGGTGTCCGGGCTCTCCCTTAGAGATAAGGTGAGAAGCTCAGTCATCTGGGAGGGGCTCAGAGTCGAGCCGCTTCTCCTCCACATCGAGAGGAGCCAGATGAGGTGGCTTGGGAATCTGATTCGGATGCCTCCTGAACGCCTCCCCGGTGAGGTGTTCCGGTCATGTCCCACCGGGAGGAGACCCCGAGGAAGACCCAGGACACGCTGGAGAGACTATGTCACCCAGCTTGCCTGGGAACGCCTCGGGATCCCCGGGGGAGAGTTGGAAGAAGTAGCTAGGGAGAGGGAAGTCTGGGCTTCCCTGCTAAAGCTGTTGCCCCCGCGACCCGGCCCCGGATAAGCGGTAGATGATGGATGGATGGATGGATGTGTTCATGCATAAAAAATGGCAAAACAAATCTCTAGACTTTAAATCTGTTGATTAAATCGAGGAGCTGATTAATCCTTTGTTCCCTAATTAGTGCACTCGACTAGTATTTAAAAAAATGTCCCGCTAATAGAAGCCAAATTTATTAGCTTAAGTGTCTCAGCTTGTGTTTGGAGGTATACCGTGGCTCTTAGAAAAATAAAAATGATAAAGACCTAATGCCCAAGGGTTATAATAGTTTAGGATATTTCATGACATTTTTTATTTCGTTTTGACATTTGTTTATAATTTCAATTACTTTTAATGGGGTTGTAGAGAAAGTTTGTTAGATTTTTTTTTTGAGAATGCTTCATTTTAGATTCGTTATTAGTTTGAGTATTTGTTTTAGTTTTTTAATATTTGCCATGCAAGATTTAAAAAAAAATCACTAAAATAAATCAATGTCTGTCTATACACACACACACACACACACACACACATACTGTGTTAGTTTGCTTTTGTGGGATTTTCTTTCAAAATATTTTTTTTTAAAGTGCACAAAGGGATATGCTGAAAGGTAAAGTTTTTACTTCAGTATTTATTTAACCAGCCCTCTGTCGTTGCCTGCTTTCATGAACTTTATTTTATTGTCTGTTATTTAGTCTTCCCGCCCAAATTTTTTTTCAAACAAAACAAAACATAACGGTATATTTAAATAGCTTTAAAAAACAAACAAAAAAAAAGATACTGAGTGATGTTCCTTCATCTACGTCCATTGTGCTTGACTGCTTTCCTAAATGCCTCCCTTTTCGGTTTGGTTAATGGGCAAAGCCTAATGCCATTGGCTGGTCTACAGCTCCCATTAAGTGCACCAGTTTGTACAGTATTCAAGGTCGCACTTTGTGCCTGGAGAGTTAACTGTGGCAACGCACAAGAAGGACTAAAGTGAACGTAATGTCAGGTTGGAAATGATTGTAAGATTTTCCAATTGGACCATTAAATGCTGCCGCTTCTGTCTTTAATCCGGCCGTGTCCCCTTCTGAATGGGTCTTATTTGAATAAAAATGGATGATGACAATGCGATAAATGTTCTTGCTTAAGTCGACCTCTCTTATTATTTCCCCAAAAGTGTCACTCAGGATTAGGACCCCGTGTTTCTCTTCGTCTTGTGCTTAGTTTTAAAGCCACAGCTTTTGACATTGAACAGAATGGATGCAAATCGGATGGATTTAAGTCTGGTCTTGATGGAGCAGGAACACATTGAACTGTTGAGGCACTTTTATGCAACATTGTGAAAAGTGCTGCAAAGATATGAGCTCAGGTTAGGCACAGTTTGTTGTTGAACTTTTAATAGTCCAATCTCTTTGAACAAGTACAGAATTAGCCTACATTCTTTACTGCTTACTGCGTGTGTGTGTGCGTTGTTCGATGTAGCCTGTGTGAGCTAACATTTCTCAGTGCCAGGCGGATCAGTTGCATAGCAACAGGAACGTTTTCAAGAGCAAGAAAATGAACAGTTGCGCACAAGAGATGACCCCTCTCAAAATTGAGCCTTGCTGTTTTAATTTTCATTTGAATTTCACGTCACTCTTTCATGATATTCAATACATATATCATTAAATAACACATCCTTTCCTCATGGTTTCTGAGAAATCACTGAATGTGAGGTATCCGTTTCTATAACTTGTATGAATCAACGTGTTCATTTTTCAGTCAAATCTTCCTAAATTCACATGAGAAAGTCAGATTTGTTATTCAGCGGTTTGGTGACCTTTTTTATGATGTACCTTGACATGACTTCGTAGTGTGATTGTGACCGCGTTGCGAATCGAACCGACTTGATACCTCGAGGCCCCGCGGTGGTTGTGCCACAAAGACGGCAGCGACTTGGTGTATAAATGTCACGTTGTTTGCGCCACAAGTAATGGAGATGACATTTCAGGGGTGAACGTGTGGCTGCTTTTTCGGGGGGCAATTGTTGCCGTCTAATGGCGTGCTACTTGGACTGCCGCTCACTCCAAAACGCGGAACTCTTTACGGTGAAGCCGCAGTGGAGACACAAGTGTGGGAACCAAATCAATGTTGACACAAAGTCAGAAAATTGCTCATTCAAATTGGTAAAAATGTCAGTCGGCCGTGAGCTGGAAGGTAAATCCAGCTGTTCGGGTGCGGTGCAAAATGTTATTGGCTTTGCTGTCGTATGCACCTGGCTTATAATAGTTGGAGATTTTTCATTACAGTTACTTTTGATTTTGTTTTGACTTTCTTTTTTTTTATTCAATTGGTATTAATTAGGATTGAGTGCAAATATGTTACTTTGTATTTTTTTTGAAAAAGTTTGATTTGATTTGAAGTTTCGTTTTTATTAGTTTTTTTTAATATGTGGATTATTCATCCAATGCAAGATGAAAAAAAAATCCAAGCATTGTATAGTAAAATAAGCTATAATTCTCAAACAACGGTGTGACCTTTCTTCTGTTCAGATGTAGAGCAATACCAATAGAAAAACAGTTCAAATGAACTCCAAAATCTCATGCGTGATATTGACAAAAGACGTTTTTGTTATAATTAGCAAACTCTGCCAATGAGACCGTTTTTTTCCCTCCCTGCATTTTAGTTTGTGGTGTAACTTTACTTCCCTTTGAGGCAAACCTATAGAAAGAGGCTATTGCTGATCGTTGCGAACCTTTAAGATGTCCCACAGCTGCTGACATGGCGCTAATCAAATTTTAAGATGCCTCTGGGAATAATCTACATCATTGTTCATTCCTGACATTTAGTCATTTACACTGATTGGCCTGTGCAGGGTTATGAGAGTGGTACTGCAGTGAGCCAGGCGCTGTTTATCGAATCGCTCAATATATTTCACCGTTTCTGTTCAACCAGTCCAAAAGATAATTTGTCTCGGCTTGAAAGTCGAGTTTTGTGCGCTATAGATGCTGCGGCGTTCTGACTTGCGTTTGAGCACACGCTGCTTGCTTTGCATGTCTCATTAAATAACCCCACCCAGTCTCACCCCGTGAATGTATTCTCTTTCCATTTGCTTAACAGATCCTCTCCTCAGGAAAAACAGACAATCCCCTCACCCAATGTTGCCTTTAAAGTAACTGTTCAAGTTTTCCTTTCCTTGGTGTCATTTACAAATGATAAGTCATTGAGGATTCTGAGCAAACAAATATATTTCTTGGGGGACAGGGTTTCTCTGAACACAAGCTGTTGATATTCGGTTAACAATATATTCTCTGAGAATTGTTTGGCCATCAAAGTATTTTCTAAGAGATGTAAAGAATGAAAATGAATCACAAAGGTTTCTCTCCATTTGAGCTCGTACAATTTCATAACCATTTCATGCAAAAATAATAATGACCTACATCACTATTTTTTTCCTCGAGTCTTTTTATCAGTCTTTAGGCATGAAAAAAAATAATGGCAGTGGATGGCAATACACATAAGGGTCCATTATAGTAGTTGATGCACAACTGAGACATCGAGATTGCTTTATATTAGAGAAAACCACATGTGAATAGCTGCCCACTCTAAGAACCGCTATCCCTGAAAGAGTTTAATCTATTTGATTTTGAGCTTTTATTTTAAAATTTGTTTTTCAATTTCATTTTCTAATTTGATTATTAAAAGACGTGTTTTATCATTTTTTTGTTACAGTAATGACACCATATTGTATTTCTATGACTTTTAAATTCCTGTTTTTTATTGGGGTTTTTTCTTATCATTTAAAATTGTTTCATTTTTTTCTTTAATTTTATTTCATTTCTTTTTTTGTTACAATGTATATATATTTTTCAATACCACGTAATACATTAGCCTTTAATTTATATCTTTACTTTATTAATGTGAAATTTATTATTGAATCTACGGGGTTGCCCCTGACCCCTACAAAAAAGAAAAAGTAAAACAAAAACAAAAAATCACGGCCAGGAGATTTTTTTTTAAAAACAACAAAAGCAGGTGATTAAAGTTAGATGTAAACAGGAGGAGAAATTACTTTATGGAAGAAAAAAAAACAATATACTAAACATGCAATTGTTTGAGTTCATTTGACATCATACTGTATTGACTAATCCCCTTGAATACAAAAGAAAATATTGGAGGATCTAACAAAGTACGATATGATATATTTATCACTTTTTGGAATGCAGTTTACTGTACCACCTGTGGGCATTTCCACTGTATGTTCTTAACGTCATTGCACACTCCATTTGACTGCCTTTCCTGTGACGGAAGCAAACTGCAAACATCTTACGTGCGTTCGGGAGTCTACGAAATGTGTGTTTCCATTTAACTGATGCCACTGTGCTGTCCTTGGCGCAGGAAGTTCTTCATGACCCTCCTCCCCGCCCTTAGTGTGAGGAACATATGAATCAACTCATACTTTGAGTGAGTGGAACATTCTACCTCCGGGAGCCATCTCGGGAGCCGTCACACACACACACACACACACACACACACACACACACACACGCACACACACACACAGTTTTATTTTACTCCAGCACTTAGGAAATGGTTTGGTTTTTGCGCAATTAATAACGCTAATGGTTATTGGCCAGTAGCTCATAGTGATCAGTGTTTGAGATTTATCCCCAAGGTAAACACAACACTTAAAGGGTCAACACAACCCACCAGGAGCTACTTTCACTTCATCACACAGTGTCAAGTTTTAACTTCCAATTTCCACAACGGGCCATTGAATGAAACAACACATCCATCCATCCATTTTCCGAACCGCTTGATCCTAACTAGGGTCGCCGGGGGTGCTGGAGCCTATCCCAGCCATCTTCGGGCAGTAGGCGGGGGACACCCTGAATCGGTTGCCAGCCAATCACAGGGCACACAGAGACGAACAACCATTCACGCTCACACTCACACCTAGGGACAATTTGGAGTGTTCAATCATGTCTAAATATGAAGAGTAACAATGTTGTAGTTTTTAATAGACGTCTTGTAAAACGATTGCCCTGTTTGCCCCCAACCTTTGTAGCTTCTCCCGCCTCGCACCCCTGTCAGCGTCCTCACGGCTCTCGAGGAAATTTTTTGGTTTAGCCTTATCTGACTGCAGCACACGCAGCTCCAAATCCGCGCACGCGTATATCTGGACCACGGCCAATCAGAGAGTGGATGCACCCTTAGCTTTTTCTGATTGGTTCAGGCCACAATGTGCCTAATGTGTGTTGTCGTTGAACTCAATGAGTCGCGGAAACTTTGAAAATTGGTCATACCCGAACAACTTTGTATTTTTTTTAGGCGCACGCACAAAATTCATCACTGTGGCTTCAATCTATGAGATCGTTGCAAAGAAGCAAATGGCTGCATCCTTAAAAACAAAAAAATTGTTTTAAATAAAATACACTTCAGCATGGTCTTATGTTGCTCAGCCCACTTTGAACAGAAAATAAGACACCTTAGTATACAAAAGATGAGAGTAAATGCACATCAGCGTTGTCTAATTTTGTCCGAATTTTTGGTGCGGCTCTTATAATGGATTTGATGACGGTGTTCCTAATGAGGTGGCCAGCAAGGAGCTTGTCCTGTGTCATGGACTGCAGATGCCCGGACCACCGGCACCTGGTGGTACCTGCAGCATGTGGCTGCGTGTCCTCTCCTGCTCTTCCTCACAGCTTTTTGGTGCACTGCAGTTCTGGAATCTTTCAGACTGTGCTGCATTGATATTCAAAGCCTGTGTCCGATCCCCATCGCTGCTCTCCTTCTCTCTCTCTCTCTCTCTCTCTCTCTCTCTCTCTCTCTCTCTCTCTCTCTCTCTCTCTCTCTCTCTCTCTCTCTCTCTCTCTCTCTCTCCTTGCTCTCACTCTGTCGGTCGTCCTCTCTTTTTCTACCATGTCCAAGTTAAATAGTCTTAACAGCTGTTCTGTAAAACTCACACTCCACTCGAATCTCCCTTGGAGATTCTCCGACGGAATAAACGACTGCCTCTCTGAGTTGAAATTTTATGAGACTTACTGAAATGGAGGTAGGGCATCACTTATGCTGTACCTTGTGGTACTACACATCTCGAGCTGCGTCCAAAAAAATCACCCTCAATTTTGATTGACACCAGGTAATATTAGATAAGTATTTATTTTACGCCACTCTATATGGTTGCCATAGGCCAGACTCGGATCGGCTGTAGCGGAGAACAGGCGGCTAGAAATGATACAAGTACACTAGACATGCTAATGTTAGCAGCGTACCCTATCGCTCTGCTTAGGTCTGTCACAATAATTACTATGTCGACATCATTTAATGAGGCCACCATTTTTTTTCCGGACTCGATAAATGGCCATAAATGTGTGTTTGTTTACATTTGTCATCGTCAGTTACTCACACTTATTCATTCCCTCACCTCTCAGTCACCTCGCTTGCCCCTGGGCAAATTGCCACTCACCTGAACACACACACGAGGTGGTTGGACAGCTTTTTAAAACCATGTAAACAATTTGGTCCAACTGTTTCAGTTTAGTTTGCATGTATCCCGTCAATTTATCGGCATGAGTAACTCTTTATCTCATTTATTAATGAGGCACAGCAGTGTACAGTGGCACTAATGGTAGCGGAGTAACTGCTAATGCTAGCCAACGCAACCAGGCACGTCCGCTAATATCTTCTTTACTGCTCCTTTTGTACTGTGTCATTGCTAGCTTATTGCAAATTAATTTCTTGTCCTACGTAGCTGGGAAACATTATTGTGTATTATTTTCTCTCCAGACACTTATTACTTCGCTATTCTAAGTTGGTTACTCACTGCTATAACACGGTTCCAGTCAGACTTATGTGACAAGTGTACCTTTTCAGCCAATCACTTATTTTGATATTTCACATCTAAATCTCTGTCATGACAGCTGAACAATTGACATGCTTTCGCTGTCTTTCTCCCTGTTGTCGTTTCATGATAGAGGTACGAGTCAGAAATGAAGCTTATTATCCACTGCCATGGAGGCGGTGTTCAGGGACTTTTGTTGTGGTGACACCGGACGCGAATTGAACTTGCGGCCCTGCATGGTGTTTAGCCACATGAATTTGCCAGCCGGAGCTCGCGGGGAGCTGCGGTGCCCAAAACAGTAATCACCAAGCATTCCCCAATTCCAACAGCGTAGAGCAATGCAGGATGTTTTTTTTCTAAATGGTTCCTGCTTTATTGGAATTCTGAACATGTCTTTGTGTGAGGGTGACCTTTACATACAGAAAATGACTTTCCATCACTTTTGGGCACTTGACCTGAACAACTTTGGACTTATAATAATGCAATGAGTCATAAGTTGGTGGTACATTATCCATCTATTCATCCATTTTTGAATCTGCTTATCCTCACGAGGGTCGCGGGAGTGCTGATCTCAGCTGTCTTCGAGCATTAGGTGGCCTACACCCTGAAATGGTTGCCAGCCATTCGCAGGGCTCATATAGAAGAACAACCGGAATCGAACCCTGCACTTCTGCACTGTGAGGGCAACATGCTAACCAGTCCTGCCGCCGGTGGTACATCAGTGTGGCTTAACCTTGTGGAGGGTGGGGGGGGGGGGGTTGACTGAAAGGGACTGTACCCCCATTAGCGCCATCACTAGTTTGCTGACTTCTTTCTCTTTGCCACTTTTGCCTTTCCAACATCTCCTCTCATCTATCATCAGGTACAATTTTTTTAATGCCATTTTTTTACATGTCACAACACTTCACAAATGGGGAGGGGGTTGGCCTTGTCACCCACAGACACACACACACACACACACACACACACACACACAGATCCTCGCAAAGACACACAGCACCCCCCGCTGCCTGCCGGCATGGTACAGGCTGCGCAGTGAGATGGCCCCAGCTGAGGCAGCAGCAGAGTGAGTGAGCGAGAGAGAGCTGCTACCAGCTTCAGTCTCCTCACACACTTGCACACACATACATGCACACACACATTCACGCATACACTCACAAACACAGTCACACACCTACATTCAGATTCTCGCACACACACATTGACACACACACATAGCAGATTGCTGCGGTGGTTAGTCCGACACCGCGCAAGCCGCATGTGCTGGTGCGCTCGCAGGTGGATTGTAGGACTGCTGGTGCCTGTAACCTTGATGTTATGTAAGTGCTTTTCGTGTTGTTGTCTGTTGTGTTGTGTGGATTGAGATGCAAATCATGAGAATTAGAAAAATGTGTGTTTACGTTCCCTGTTATGTATGTCCACTGCCCATCTTCACAGCTGACTCCCGCATTTTGCCATCGTGGGAATTAGGGACTGTTTTGCCAGTGTTGGTGGCGGCGACCGGCGAGCATGTCCGATAAATGTCTGTCTCGTTGCGGATTCGAATGCCCGCGGCGGCCACTTTGGTACATATGTCAATGCGCCCAAAGATCACTGTGACAAGCGGGATGCCCATGGATTTGATGATATCCACTCTTGGAAAGCTGGGATGGCTGCATGACCTTAACCATACGACTGCGTCACCGCTTTCACCTGCTCACCATTTTATGCAAACTGCCTTCGTTGTCCATCTTCATATTTTTCAGTGTGATTTTTTTTTTTAAACATTCTCATTACTACAGTGTACCCAAACAGAAGGGTGCCAGAACACGGTCCGGTACGAATCGGTTATTACTGGATTGTTCCACTGATGTCCCATATGGTTGGCACGCTAACAAAAAAGATGTTCAAAAATGGTCACGTATAGACGAGTTGTTTCGGGACCTTTTACGACCCTACCGAACAGTACCAAAATAATACAACATAGTGGAAATGGGGCTACAAGAACAGACGAGTTTTGTTGCTCATCATTTCACCATACTAATCTATTGATTCAAAAACAAAGAATTTCCTTCGGTTTGGAAGTCAGCTTTTGCTGTGCCTCTCTTAAAATGTGATACAACTGCATGTTTTAACTAACAACATGCCAATATCCAATTTCTGCATCTTGAACATTCATATTACCCAAAAAGTTGTGTTTTTACGCCCAAGTGAAATTACAGGTCCAACTTGGTGAGAACAGTGCAGGGAAGGTCCCAGCTTTGTGGCAGATATCTCAATTGAAGGTTGTCTAAATTATTTTGCTACCTTTCAACCTTACGAAATTGACCAGACCATACTAGCATGTCTTTTCCTGCTTTGTGAAAGGCCATTTTCTGTTCTTTTACTTGTACCATAACCACTGTGTCTGGTACCTCAACAGTGGGGTGTGACATGGTACAGTACTGACTGGTGATTTCTGCACTGTTCCAGAAAACCTGGGGGGGGGGGGGGTTCACTTCCTTTAGATCCTGTCTCGACTGTGGTCGGTACACTTTACCAAATTGTTGACTGCGGAAACTCTTAGCAGCATCAAATTGCAAGCCTTTAATCATTTTAATTGTCCTACCTAAAACATTATGGAAACGATCTCACCTTGGTGGGAACAATTTCCTTTCGGTACTTTAGCACTGTGTTTGGTAACCACAGCAGAAGGATGCATCAAAATAAATACATTTAAAAACATTGAAAAAAAGTGTGTGGTTCCAAACTGCAGGGTATTAATCAATTTTTGCTTCCTTTTTATGTCCTGACCAGTTGTTCCGATACTTTTTTCAATTTTTTGCGCTCCCACTGTAGTCACATACTTGACACTTGAAGTGTTTCGTGGTGTTATTTCCTTTTACTCATCTACTACTTTGAATTCACTTGGTATCATAAGAGTTAAAAAAAATCATCAAGCAAGTCAATGACTGCTTTGATGGCTGTAACATTATGTGCAGCTAATAGCCACAACCTGCGATGTACATTGAGCGTTTGCGCGGATGCTCGTCTCGCGGCTGAAAATGTCACGTTATTGACCGCAGTGCAGATGGGAGCACATTAGTGGCACTTTACTCTGATGCTAATTGGAAAAGTATGAAAAATGTTAACATAACAACTTAGGTACGACAAACATGATGAAATAGTCAATTGTACCGTTTATCTGACACCCGCAGGGGGTCCTAAATGTACACAGAGCCTTTTGCAATTGGAGCATTGTGCTTTCCTCCTTAAGTCCCGCCTGAACTGTGATTGGCCAGCATTTCAGGGCCATTGTCATTTATCATAGCAGTCCCACTGATCTCTTAAAGTGTATTTCTCCCTTCACCCTTCTCAATTCTGCCTTTTCACCAAGACAGCTACCACCTTCCAAATTAGGTCCGTGGAGATTTTTTTTCCCCCTGACTCCTACATAAGCGTGCCTAAAAATGTCACAGTTTGGATCCGTTATCAGAGGTTCCTTCACTTTCAGTTAGTTTTAAGTTTGGCATATGCTGTGATTCATCATTGGATCGTCTCGCACTGCAATCACGAAAGCAACGCCGCTGATCTCTGAAGGTGTATTCCCACAACATTGCATATTTCAGTCATTTCATCAAGACAATTTCAATAATTCAACTTGGGGACAGGATTTGGGAAGGGTCCTTCTCTGTTCCAGTATGGCTGCAGTCCTCTTTTAGTGATGGGATAGCATTTTCAGCATTATATTGATACCTCCCTATGGATGTCACTGCCATATAAAGGCATCTACAGAAAGGCAACGTTCCATGTTATGTTTGAAATTTCTTTCCTTCCCTCTCGAATTGTTTGTCTTTGGAAAATGCTGAACAGAATCCTATAAATGCATTTAAAATGGCTGGCAGTGACTCTTGTGATCCTTTTCTTTTCTTCTATTAGCAGCGTGATAGACTTGCTCTACTCGCCAGGCTCCCCCCCCCCCACCTTATCTCCCTCGAGACAGCTTAATTCAAAGATAGACTAACATCCTTTTCTATTTCCAATCCTCCTTTCTAGGCCTGATGCCCGATGTCCTATTTTTCAGTCAAACCTTGTCATCAACAACCCTCCTCCCTTTGGTTTTCTTCTTGTTTGACTGGGTTTCACTCTTCAGTGTGAAATGATCCCAAACTTTGGACATTCTTGGTCTTTTACGAACTCTTTGGTCCTGGCTAGCCATCATCGGTCATCATTTCTGGATCATAAAAAATGAGAAAGTGATTGTGTCCGCAATTGCCCTTGTTCAGCTTGGTGCGAACATTGTGGGACGTATAGCGTGTGCGCTGTTTGCGGCTGCGGTGAGACGGCTATAGTTGGTCAATCGCATGATTTGCGGGACATTTTATTTATTTATTTTTATTTTATCAATGTGGTCCCTACGGCTTGCTGAAGCTTGTTTGTGACGATCATTTGAGTTTTTATGTGTTTTGATATGATTTTAAAAATGTTCACGTGCTTAAATTTGCTTTATTTTAGAGAGTGTGAGTCCTGTATTACTATATCTGAATGTGTATTATGCTCATAATTGGCAATAAATTACTCAACGTGACTCCAGCACTTTTGCCGTGTAAAAATAATAACCTAATATTAACAATTTTATTTAGTTAATAATTACATGAACACATTTAGTTGGTAATTGAAGTGTTTTTATATAGTGAGTAAATAAGACAATGTTTATGAAATATTTTTATTTCAGTAGTGAGTAAACCAATCATTGAATTAATTACCAACCCAACTGTTGATACATATCATCGATATTTGATTCGATCCCTGAACAACTCACTCATAATATTTGAAGTCTGATGCAGTACTGAATGACAATATTTTATTTCTACTTCCCCATTGTTGCTGATGGTTTTATGGGAGACTATTTGTGACAATTATTAACAGTATGAATGAACGTCTGTTTAGTTCTGTGGTTGTAGTTTGGAGTGCTGTGCTCCGCTTCACTGCATGATACGGAGAGGCCATAAAAATATTTTGGTGGCCTGTGAGTCAATCATCCCTCAGGGGATTCTTTTGCACTGATTTTCCTCAGAGGAAGGGGGCGCTGTGTGCCCAGTGCTCCTGCTCCTGCCTCTGTTGCCACATTGCACAGCTCAAATCTCAGTACTGTGCTCAAGGACATTTTGAGAAAGAGTTCAATGTAAGAACATGTTTTCATGGTTAACGCTTGGACTCGAACTGAATACTTATTGCCATATACCCGTCATGCACATATGTTATCGTTGTACGATCTGGTGGTTAAGGCATCTGCTCAAAAGTAAAGCTTGCATGCCATATGCCGCCCACGCTCATGAAGGCCAATTAGGTGCACTTCTATTTTGGTTTGAAAAAAATAAAATAAAATATCTTCAAAAAAAGCTTTTAATTAGAGGATTCGCACAGTCTGCATTTGGTCCTGCAGCGTGGGCTCGTGTTAGTCATTAGTCAGGTCATGAGAGCCAAAAGTGAGTGAAAGGAGACATGAGAGGAGACACGGACACAGTGGCAGATGGGAGGGATGGAGCGATGGGTGGGGGTGCTAATTGAAGGACCATGGAGTCGCACAAGAGGGTGCTGTACTTCATGTACAGTATATATGCACATATTTAAGAGTCAAATGCAATTATGGGGCGGCGTGGTGGACGACTGTTTAACACGTCCGCCGCCTTACAGTGCAGAGTAGCGGGATTCATTTCCAGCTCCGGCCTTCCTGTGTGGAGTTTGTATGTTCACCCCGTGCCTGTGAGGGTTTTCTCCGGGTACTCCAGTCTCCTCCCACATTCCAAAAACATGCATGGCAGGTTCATGGAACACTCTAAATTGTCCTTAGGTGTGGGTGTGAGCGCGGATGTCTGTTCGTCCATGTGTGCCCTGCGAGTTGCTGGCAACCAGTTCAGGGTGTACCCCGCCCACTACCCGAAAACAGCTGGCATGGGCTCCAGCACGCCCGTGACCGTTGGAGGACAGTCGGTTCAGAAAATGGATTGATGTAATTGTGGACTGAGTTGTGTCAGCTACATTGGCCTTCTTGATTCTCGTATCAGTCAAAAGCAGTCGGGCTGTTGCTTGGAAATCAAAAACATTTTGCACGTGTTCAAAATAAAGATTCATTTGAATTTAGAGACTGGCAGAGTGTTAAAGGTCTTACCTAAGCTACTCTCTGTCGGCCATCTTTGGTCAGTTAAAAATCACTGGGGTTCTCGATTCCGCTCGGAAAATCTTTGTACAAATCAGAGGATTGGTTGCAATTTTGGGTCAACGTTAGTCAAAATCATTTGGCTTTTGCTGTATCAACTAATAAACAATTGGAGATTGGTTGAAACTTGCAACTGGCAAAGAGCTAACAAGAAGCATGCATTTAGAGCTCAATTTTGATGGTCATCTTGGCTCATGTTAGAAGATTTCTTCTTAAAAATCAGCAGGATTCTTGTTCAATCCTCAAGAGAAATTAAATCTTTCATGGTCTTTTTCATCTAGAACTTTGTTTGTTTTATGCCTTACTGTCTGGTCATCTGCAAACATGAGCAGCTGGGTTCAATACCCAAGGTGGAGTTCGGTGGGATCATGCAGGGACACGGTGGCTTTTTTGCAGGTGCTCCATCCCCTACCGGGCGATGATGTCATTTCTCTGCAGGTGTATGATGTACTTTGTAGTTTCACTCCTCAACTTGGCGCTTAATTATGTCTACACATGCCTACACTCACGCACGCTTTCCTGGGAGATCATTTGTTTGCTTTCATTTAGAGGATCTGGCTGACACATGCCCGCTTTGGCATGCACAAAGTACAGCCGAGTCTACTTGGCGAGTACAGTCGAAAAGTTTGGGGACAAAGATGAGGGATTACTAAGTGAGAAAAAAAAAACTTCAAGACATAGCAAACGAGGCTAATACAAGATGATTATTTGGATTATATTTCATTGCTTGTGAGTATTCTTTTTCAGGCAATGTGACCAAGCATAATGGAAGCGGCACAATATATTTTAATGAATGATAAATTATGCTGAGGGCAAATATTAATAATATTGAACTGTGACATGCAAAGCAACAAAATTAGTCAACCGCAAAAAAGACAAAAAACTAAAAAACATATGACTATGGTAAATAGACTCCACTGACTGCGGAAACCCTTTAATGCACCAATAACGATAGCATGATAGGCTGTCCACTGTGGCACTTGAAAGAGTTGACATGGAGGACATTGACTTAGAAAAAAACATTCTATTAGCCATGCAGGCAATTTACTTTCTTATAGTAGAACGGCCAAAAAAGGTGGCACTGACTGGTATTGGTGACGTGTATCGGCAGCCTTCATAACTACTTGATACTTTAAAACAAGGCTCAGAACTCGCCCATTTTCTCAACACATATGTGAATTTCAACAGCAGCATTGTATGTTGCAAAGAAACTACATATCGATCATTAACTAGTCCATATTAGCAATTGAGAAAGGCATATTCGTATTAGACAGAGCACTGAATGTGAACAGCACAGCAGCAAGAATATTCAATGGCAATGTATGTAGGACCAAACCTATACTGACTTAATTGTAAAAGCCAGTTTGCAATGAAATAAACGGCGGTAAAATTCACTATCAGCCGTGACAACTATATGTGACTGAACGCTTAATGGTAAGAAAGGACATCCAATTATCTTGTCGTCTTCAAGTGACGCCATCTGATGAAATGGGCCCTGATGAAAGGTGTGACGCCAAAGCGCCCCCCCCCCCCTTTCCTAGTCAGCCCAACCTCCCCGGCGACAGTGCGACGCTGCGTGGCGCCTCTTCCATTTTGTCGTCAGAGCGGCTCCCGGCCTCTCTCCCCCGCGCACACACCTCCTCTTTCTCCGCATCCGAGAGGAGCATCCTCTTCTTTCTCCTCCTCATCTTCATCCTCACACCCGCTGCGCTCTCTCTTTCTCTCTCTCCCTCTCTCTGGTTATACACAGAATGAGGTTAGCAGCTCCATTAGCACCGCTACACCGACACAGAACCGGTGGAGTTACCGCAGTGGCGGGCTGTGGTTATACCTCTGTGCAACGCTCCCGCTCCCGCGCTGTCCTTCACGTTCTGTCTTCTTGGAACTAACCTCATCCTACTCCTCCTCCTCCTCTCCGTCTCTCTCTCCAACAGTGATGGGGAGTATCATCATGTAGGCGGCAGCCGCACCGCAGCAATGGGAAGCCACGCATGGAGCGGGTCTGGACTGCAGCCGTGGTGAGCCTGAGCCCCCGCATCGACCAAACCTCGCAACCTTCTCAGGACCTGACCACAGGGGCCGTCCGACGCTCACCTGGATGCTCCCCAGTCTGTGCTTCGTTGCCCCCCCCTCCATCCTCCTTTCTCCTCTTCTTCTGCTCCGATGCTGAAACAGATGCTCCAATAATTGGATTTTGTCCCCCTTTTTAATATCTTCACAAGTGGCATTCCCATTTATTACTTTTTTTTTGTCTACTTGAATCCCACTTTGGAGACTGATCCCAACCCTATTAGCAATAACTGACCGGCCGGCATCATGGGAGACATGTCCAACAGCGATTTCTATGCCAAGAACCAAAGAAATGAGGGCGCCAACCATGCCGTGGGCTTCGGCTGCTCGCTCATGGAGCTGCGCTCGCTCATGGAGCTTCGCGGCACCGAGGCAGTGGTCAAGCTCCAGGAGGACTACGGGGGTGTTGAGGGACTGTGTAAACGTCTGAAAACCTCACCCACGGAAGGTGAGTCCCCCACCACCACACTCACACACTCTCCTGTGCTTGTGTATGCGCAATGTCTTGTACTGACGTATTCATGACTCACATCATGCTGGGATGGAGTCTTCGAGAAAGTGGTTGTAGGAACAGCCTTGCAAGAGAGGGAGTCCCTTTTGAAATGCATCTCTTCAGCCAGGTTTGCTGTTTAGTGTGCAGAGGAGTCTCACCACACACTCCCACGCGCTGCCTTCCGTGTCATTCTCTTATCAGCCAGTCAGACGCAACCTTATTTTGAAGAATCTTTCAGCGTAATGTGGGATATGCGTGCGATTGATCTTTATTCATATATATTGTTTTTCACAGATTAGCAAAAACTACATCCTTGTAAATATTGCTATACTACATGTCCGTATGTGTTCTTATAGTGTTTGTGAATATTTGTTATTTCAAGGAATATCACTCCCGCAACGCAATGCTAATTGTTGGCTAGCTTGTCAGTGGGATTTTACATTGACTACTCGCATTAGCACTCTCAATGTTACTAAAACAAAATATGTCTTGGATAGTATTTAAATACAGTATGTGTGGAATGCGATTTCTTGTGCGTTTAGGTTTGTAGTAAACTCCAACTGGGGTGTCATTAAACAGCTTAGTCGGGGAGGACAGAATCAAATTTGTCGCAACAAGGTGTATTCATGTTAATTTCAGTGAGGCTGGTAGAACAGCAGAATAAAGGTTTAATATCTCCAAGAAAGCATCCATTCACAGATTTTGGAACTCGGTGAATACACAAGACATGATTTCAATGAAAATATGTTACACACTGTGCTGATGGCACATTCATCATTTTTCTTCAATTATGTTTTTTATGGTCCCAAAATGCCAAAATTAAAACTTGATTACATTTTGATTGATTGTCCAGCCCTACTAGAGGCTCTTTTTTATATGTTAAAAAAATATATATAAATAAATAACAGTAAAAATACAGTCGGAGCTGGCTAGGCAGTGGCGATGTCTCGTGGATAATTTTGAGTTGCCACCTATCATATCTTGAAATAAGGGACACTCCTCACGACGTCACGGCAAAACGACGCGGGTGAAAGAAATTTGAGGGTTTGGCTCCCCAAAATCCCGAAATGCATAGAATCATATGTATATTTTTTAAAATATGAAAAAACAGACAAAAGTAGTGCTTTGCTACGAACCAACTGCTTGGGACTTTTGTCTATTTCTGGCTGGGCTCCGTCCCATTTCGCCTGAATAGGTGATCGATGGCATGATTCCATGATGTATTTGTGTCGACCACATGTGTGGAATGTTGGAGTGTCTTCTATGGTAATGATTTCAATCCTCATTCTTCTTCATATATTTACTCTCTTAATTATCACTCTGGCTTGGCCTTCTTGCGGTAATTTAAGCACATGTACATACTTTTAAAAATCTCTTCTGAAAATTGCCTTCATCAAAAGTCAGCCTTCAAGGCACTCGATGGTTGCGGGACCGTCTTAATAAACAAGATTACGCACAGAGTTACATAACAAGTGCAGTGAATGACTCAGACAGAAGTTGCGGTGCAATGCAATGCCCGCAGTGTCGTGAACGATATTTGAAAATGAAACTGATTTGCAAAGTGCAATAAAATTAGCATAAGTGACACATAATTTCTCACGAGCGCCCATTTTATTAGCGTACTAAACACCGGTGGAGGATGAACTGCCTGCGGACCCGCACCAAATCAAAGACCCAACTCATAAACCCCCTTGAAATAAAAGGAGGAGTTTAATAATTATTCATATGTTTTACATATCTGCCAGATCTGTTGTTGTCTTGTACCGCTGCTGGAAGCACAGATGATGCAGTTCAGTTAATTCAGGACATGGCACTCAATTTTTCATGGCGAATCTTCAAAATGATTGGGGTTGGGGGTTATCTTCTTGCGCGTGAGGCAGCAAAAGTAGGCATCCTCAGTTACCTCTGTCGTTACTGTTTTTCATTTATTGTTTTATATGTATGGTATTTCACAGTGTAAATATTTGACAACTGCGTCTGCAAAGGTCAGTGATTGACTCCATAGATTTATGACTTTGACACGTTCAAATTTTGTGTGATGTTGCCAGCATAGAAACGGAACAGCGACGAACGCAGGACCTCGACTTGACATTGACGTGACAGTTTTTTTTCCTTTGTGGAACTCATCCTCCGCTAATGTCTCAGAAAGCCACACATTTGTGTTTTTGTGCAATACCGAATTCTGTCAACAACTAAGTGCAATACTGAATGGGTGAAATAAGGCGTGCAATGCATACAAGGGACATGAAAAAAAATGAACTGCATACCACTAAGGTGGCCTTACATGTGGTTCTTTTTTTTTAATTGATTGCTTTTATTGTAAATCATC
Source organism: Hippocampus zosterae (assembly GCF_025434085.1). Taxonomy (NCBI): domain Eukaryota; kingdom Metazoa; phylum Chordata; class Actinopteri; order Syngnathiformes; family Syngnathidae; genus Hippocampus; species Hippocampus zosterae. Next base: position 15,155,634 of record NC_067459.1, read on the forward strand.
ATCTTCACCAGTAGAGCGGCACTCATAATTTCGTTGTATAGATTGGCATAAAATGACAATAAAGGCTTTTGATTTGATGTGATTTGAAATAGCCTTTCAACTATTCACAAAGTCTGAGATGAACCGCATGGCTTAGTGCGGACTTGTGAGAGCAATCGCATTTCCAACATGTTCCTTCTGTGCCGCGTTGTACTGAGATAACGACTTGTTTCCATATCATCTTTGGAGTCGCCTTTATTGGATGCGTGGTTCTGGCGAAGACGCTAACAAGCAGGATACCCGCGCTGTTCTCCGGGAGAGAATCATTAATTGATGGAATGCATTATCCCTTCGCTTTGCATGGAAAGCGCTGTCATTTGCATTCGTAAACCCAGGTGATGCGTGTTGACGCGGTATCGGTCCGTTCCATGTGGCTGCGTCGCAGGAACCACATGCTACGTGAGAAATATGATCATGCTAATTAGCCGGGAGGGTGTTGCTTTGCCGTCAACTGTGTGAGTGCTTGCGTGTGCATTCCCAAAGGGGCGGGCGGCGGTATTTGACCCTTGAGTATGGTTGATCTATTACCACCCCTGCTACTGGCCCTTTCATATGATATCCACAGTGCATGGATAGCTACTGTATAATTCATTATGCAGCATAAATGCATAAGGCCCACTCAAGTAGAAATTCCAGTTTCACTTAAGTTCTTGAGTGACTGGTTATTCTGGCTTCATCTGCTTCAAGATTAAAGCATCGTAAGGATTATTTGTTTTCATCCGTGCATTTTTATAGCGCTTCGAGTTCGAGGGCCGCGCGTAACAAGGGGCTCATTTTCAGCTAACCTCCGAGGAGAGAAGAGAGTGCTACCAGCCAATCGCAGGGCACATGTAGACGAACAGACATTCGCAGCGCTGGACAACATTGCCAATGAGCCGAACATGCATGTTTTCGAAATGTGGGCCGGAAGCCAGAGTGCACAGAGATTGAAGATGCACACAAGCAAAAACCTCAGGATTGTAAGGCAATTGTGCAAATCTCTAGACCACTTTGCTGTCAATTTATACAAACAACAAGTCATGACAATACACAATCCAATACTGTACATCCTGATTTATTTTGCACTTTCACAACAGCTGCAGCTGTAACAAAGCGCTTTAGAAAACAGTAAAATAATAGACACAACACATAACATAAAAACACGGACAGTCGTGCAATCTTAACCACATTTCCCTCATACTTTGTTGTTTGAAGCAGTTCTCGTTGAAAGAGGAGAGAATCAAAGTGTCCTTTCACCAGTGGATCTGAGACGTCGTGCTCAAAATGTGCATACGTCGGCTTTTTTTTTTGTTATTTTGACTTCAAAATGGCGCCACGAGAGTGGCTGCCTTTCCAGCAGCTCCTATATTTTGTTGTTCTACTTCTTACTTTCATAACTTTGCTGCTGTGAATTGGGAATTTCTCCATTGTGAGACTAATAAAGGTTTTCTTATCTTATCTTATCTTACAAACCAAGTTAGAAAGTAAACGAGAAGCTATAAGCATCCACTGACAAAAAAAAAAGAGAGAGATTGGCTCACTTCTCCTGTCCCATGTAAATCCGCTTCAATTCCAAGCGGCGACTCTCGGTTTCAAATACGCATCAACGCTCCAATCTCCTCATCCTCGGCTCCACAAGCCATCCATACAGCCGTACCATCACAGACTATCCAACAGCACCGCCATCTCAGCTGAACAAAACGGGGTTGTGAAAAATGCGGCCCATTACAGGTGCAAAAAAACACAAGCGCCCCGGCGGTTGTCCAGCACCGACAGTCTAATGGTGCCGACATTCCTCCCAATCAAAATCAGTGCTGGTACACGCTGGTACAATGAGTTCAAACTAAAAAGCAGATTTCTTCATTTGACCCTTTCTGGGTCAGTGGACAGCTTCTCGTGTTCTCAAGTTACAGGGTGCATGAAAGGGTTATTATTAGTCAAGAAATGACATTGCATTATTCTGTAGACTGTTGTACACAAATAATGATTTGGATTGAGCTTCCAGTAAAACATTTATTTTGTTTGTGTGACCTACTGTTGCATGACAACACTTTACAACCAATCAGACAAAAATACATATTTATTCAACAACAAGCACTCATGGGGAAAAATGATTCCGCTGTCAGGCTCTTAATTGTTTATTTCACGGCAAAAGGGTTAATTACAATCAAATTAATCTCTCCATTGTGATACAAATTAAGGATAATCACATTTAATGAGAATCCTGTCGCATCACACGCCGGAAGCATGGTAGTCTTGCAGGTTGGAAAATGTTGTCGGGGGGAGTGTTCCCTCACAATTTCAAGTTGAGGGTTCGGGTTGATTATTTGCATGTTAATATTTCCGAAACCTTCTGCTAAATCCTTATTAGAACAGGCTCCTCTTTTGTAGGACACTTATTTTCAAAACTAATGTTTGTTCATCAATTATATAAGATTAATGTTTGGTTTTAAAAAAAAGATTCAGCTAAGAGTCCATTTTTTAAATAATTTGAGATCCATAGCATGGATTGATTGTGCGCTGTTGACATGGCGATGTGGAGGCGGCTTGCGTTTGCTCACAGCATGCGTTGTCGGATCGGTGAGTGCGAGGTGAAGAAGCTAGTGTTCCCCTCAGGCAGACAACGGGTGAAAAAGTCATACAGGGGCCAGATGGGATGTCAGTGAATTCACAGCTCACTTTCACAGATGCTCCGACAGGATGCTTCACATGCTATGGAGCCGAGTCTTTGTTATGCATGGAAAGGGAGAGTACGCTTACTGCCCCTGCAAATTTAACTTTGCAGATTTTCTTCCAATTGATCTATTGCCGCCTGATCACTTATCACAAGGTACGACTTATATCCTTATTTTCAAAGTAAAATGCATTCATACCAGATTAAAAATCCACATACCTATCAATAAAATATATTAACCCTTTCAGGGAAAGCGGTTACATCAGTGGACCGCTTATCATGTGATCAGGTTGCATGAAAGGGTTAAAACATGTTTTTTTAATGGCTCCCAGAATGGCAAGACATTCTGTTTCAAAATAATTGCTGATAATCAATGATGAAGAAAAAAAATCAGTTAGTCATCCATTTCACGATCCGCTTCATCCTCACAGGGTTGCCGGTGGTGCTGGAGCCTATCCCAGCCGTTTTCGGCCAGGTTCAGGATACAACCTGAACCAGCCAATCGCAGGGCACAGAGACGAGCAACCATCCACGCGCACACTCACACCTAGCGAAATTTGAGTGTTCAATCACCCTGCCGTGTTTTGGAATGTGTGAGGAAACCGGAGTACCCGTAGAAAACCCACACAGGCACAGGGAAAACGTGCAAACTCCACACAGGAAGGCCGGAGACGGGATCGAACCCACGACCTCTGCGCTGTGAGGTCGACACGCTAATCACTGGTCCAACGAGCATCATTTAAGGCTTTTTAATCCAACAGATCTAATATATACTCATCTATTGTGCGTCTTGAATCAATCAATTCCTTCACCAGAATTACATAGACTTTGGTGTTTTATTTGGTCAATCGAAAGAAGTTCAGTTGCCAACCGCCAATAAGCGAGGCCACGCATGCTCCAAAATGAAGCCAAATGCCCGTCCCTCCTCCTTATAAAACACTTTCTGATGTTAATCTACACACTAGAATTTGATAATTCCTCATTGCACCTTCCACCTGCCCCTTCTCTTTGTCTTCTCTACTCCTTTTTTATTTTTGTCTCTCTTTTTCGCACCTCTGCTCTCATTTCAATTTCCATTTCCTGGTCGGTCGCTTGTCCCAGCGGGCCGCTGCACGGCGTAGCCTAAATATACCTGCTCTACATCGATAACCTTTATCGTCTCTCTCCTCTACACTTCCTTCCTTTACTTGCTCGGTAACAAGGCTAGGAAAGTAGCACGTCCTTTGAAAGGTGAAATCAAGATTATTATTTTTTTTAAGAGTTCAGTGATAATGCAGTGCAGCACTGTGGGAGACTCGATAGAAGCCAATTGTGTTTCAAGCAACCTGCAAAGGGACACGGACCTGCGTTGCTTTCATTGGCAGCAGTGACAGTGGTCGCTGGTTGTCAGGGACTTCATCCTTTCCTTCTGGAAGAAGGCTCGGCTGTAAACAGCCCACTCTTGTTGGCCATGCGCCCCCGCGCACACTGACGGTATTGATCGCCAGTCAGTTATGTGGCAATTTGCATCCATTTCTCATTCCATGATGATGATGATGATGATGATGATGACGCAGAGGTTTGCGGAGTTGTGCTTGGATGGCAGAAAATGGAGGCTTAAAGCAAAAAAGCAAAGACATGGAAAGGTATAAAAGGAAAACAAGTAAGATCCGGCATTATTGGTTTATTAATGGACAAAAAGATCTTTGCATCTTGTCAGAATTATCTAAATTTTGATCACTTGGTTTGAAGGTTAGCGTGATGGATTGTTTGCACTGATCAGCTCCATTCATCCATTTTCCTACCGCATATCCAATTTCCCACTGGGAATTGAAATCCTATTGCCGCTGACTTTCTGCTCAAAGAAGGGTACACCGTGGACTGATCGCTCCTCTTGATCTGGTCCAAATTTCACAAATGTTTCCACAACGGTTGTTTCAGATTTAACCACTGGACAAGTGTAGCATATGCACGCAACCTAGCGTTCCCATTTCCGTTCGTACTTATATTGGCGGACAACCAGGAAGTGCGTAGCGCACATGATTGTGAATCCAGCGAGTAGCAGCTCGGAGCTGCGCACACGGGACAAGAGAGGGACAAACATTGCTGCAATTATTTACCAACTAGCGCGCCCGCTATTTGAGAGCCAGATCACCCACCAGTTCTTCAAATCAAATCCCCAGCGTCGGATGGGTGTTGGATACTAATTTCCAAACCTCGCCTTCTTCCTTCCCTCATGAGGATACTAATCACAGTCCCTCCCTACAAATCTGTTCCTGTCTGATGAATTCTATTTAATCTCCGTCCCACAAGGGAACTCTTGTACGGAACAAGGACAGTGTCTCCTGTTCCCGAAGCCAAGCAGGTTACGGTGTGGGTAGAAAGAGTGGTAATAAAATGAGAATCAGACAAGAATGGAGAGCGATGGATCCCAGAGGACCGATTCGAAATGATACACAACCATTTTGCTCCGTGAGGAAGCGAGACCGTAAGATAGTCCAACACAGGTGTGACTCATTAGAGGACAGACCATATAGAGGGGGGGGGGATCCCTTTTTTCGAGGTAGGCTTGTCTTTTTAAATTGTGCTATAAAAATGGGCACACTATAACTTCAACATGGTAATATTTTTACCAAGGTTATCAAGACTGTGAAAAAGAAACAGCCATGAACGAAGACAGCCGTGGTCAAACTCATTTCGTTGTGACGTTACAAACGGCCTCCATTTTTGTGGAACTTTCTATTGAAAAACATGGAATGAGCGCTACGCATTCCTCTAAAATCCCCCAAAACAAACATACTCATGGAAAGAAAAAAAATATTTCAGAACTAGATGACCTGCAGTGTTATATTTCCCACACTGCTCTTTTCACGAATGTTCCCTTCGCTTATTTGTGGATATTTTCAACTGAACCTCATCAATCAAGGAAAATTGTAAATAGTACTGCGATTTATCCATTTTGTGTTCATATTGCATTTAATTGAAAGATGTTTGTTGTTTTTTTCTCTTTCTTCTTTCTACATACATTCTTGCTGCTGGAGGCTGTAAATTTCCCCAGTGTGGGACGAATAAAGGATATCTTATCTTCTCTTATTAGCCAATCAGATAAGGCCTTCCCAGAGCAGCCCCCCACCCTGTAACCGTGACATATTTTAATCATAAAAGAAACTAAAATGGTTTAAAACCTGGTGGTGTAATGTATGAAATGGGGCGGGCGGAGTGACTGATGGGACTTACTTTGCACGTCACACTCCTGTATTCCATTCAGATCTAAATGATTTTTCTTCTCAATCACAGGTGTGTGTGTGTATCTGCCTAATTATAATTTATTCACTCTTGACAGTTGTACCTAGCTGTGTTACGTAGCAAGCTGCGCGTGTGGGTGTGAGGGTGTTGAGTGTTACTGTGCCTACTTGTGCACTTATGCCTTGCAGCGATACCGTACCTGTTTACGTACCAACGAGGCACCTTCCAAAAGCTGCTAATGGCTTGTGAACCAACATTTCCACTGGGACGGAGCATGAAGTGCGATCCCTTCTCACCTGTTTAAAATCTCATAAGCAAGCTTTGATGTCAATTAGTTTGATATTTGTCTTCATAGATCGTAGCTTGCCAGTGGAAATGACACACACACAGATGACATGGCCGGGGAGTGTATCTTAAGCTGTCCCAAAAGATGATTGACTAAATTAAGTGAAAACATGTCATTAAACAGGGGTTTTTTTTGTTCCTATCAAAGAAAACTTCACCTTGGAGCGTTTTTATTACATTTGCTGTACAATCTAACATTGTATGTTGACATTAATCTCATATGCATAATATGGTGACATCTGGTTTCGTTTTGTTCTTATGATCATCTGTCACGGTAATCACTTCCCCAATACGTCGCAGCAGCAGAAAACCAACACAATTACTTTCTCTCAACACTAATCCAAATTTTGAGCTAACTAGGCTAAATTATTTTCCCTTTGTTAGAGTAGAAACGTTCGGTGGTTGACTGTTTAGCGCGTCAGCCTCGCGGTGCACGGTTCGATTCCGGCTCCGGATCTCCTGTGTGGAGTTTGCATGTTCTTCCCAGACCTGCGTGGGCTTTCTCCGGGTACTCCGGTTTCCTCCCACATTCCAAAAAACATGCATAGGAAGCTGATTGAACACTCCAAATTGTCCCACGGTGTGAGTGTGTGCATGGGTTTGTTTACGTGTGCCCTGCGATTGGCTGGCAACCAGTTCAGGGTGTACCCCGCCTACTAGATACATTTCTTTTCCTTAAAAGTACTTACTCTAGTAATTTGTAGTAAACATTCAAGACAGTAAACAGTCGTACAGATCCCTTAAAGCTCTGGCTCCATTACCTTAGCCAAGCTGTTGGTGCCTTACTTCAACCTATCATGCATGTTTTTGGAATATGGGAGGAAACCGGAGTACCCGGAGAAAACCCACGCAGGAAGGCCAGAGTCCGGAATCAAACCCCCGGACCTCTGCATTGTGAATCGGTTGTGCTAAGGAGCCAATGCCCTGCCGTGCTGCCTCGTAAGCAACTATCAGTTTGAATAAATAAAGTCTGATACCCTCCTCAGCTTCCAATACATGTGCTTCTTCCTCCATTATTCCATTGTACATTTACATTTAGATCATGTCCCGCAGAACGTTCTGAGTGTGAACCACCACTTGGAAGGCGCCTTGACAAGCAAGTTGACAGGCGTAGTGATGCTTTCAGCTGCAAACGCACAGTCCCTCCCCGGCTATAACTGGCTCATATCCCCTTCTTGTCAGCGTTTTTCCAGGAATGGTCCCTCCCTCTGCCTATCCTAACACTCTGTAGGGTGTTACTCGGACACTCCACATCTCAACACGTTTTTAAAATCCACAAATCTAGGAGCAAATCCAGATGTAAAACTCTTTTAACTTTAGCCAGCTTTATTTCTCTAGCACGTTTCATACACAAGGCAACTCAGTGTGCTTCACAGAAGCAAAGGCAACACCTTCAAGCATTTCAAAACACAACCGCTAACGACATTCAAAGGCGGAGATTTCGTCAAATTCCCATCCTTAATTGCCATATTTTGGACTAAAAGTAAATCCAATCACCTTACATTGCACGCTGTCACTCTGGATGAGGTTTTAGTGGGGGTCCTACAAACATAAGCGAGTGTCACAAATTCAAGTCAACCAAAGACTGATTGCATCGAACCAGCCGTGGAAGCACGTTCTTTCTATGGACATATCATCTAAATTGCGACACATGTGGCTTTTTGTTAAAAGCGATTGGGTGGAGCACGATGGCGAAAATTTGCTGACTCACCTTAAAAAACAAACACCTGAACCACTGCTGTTCTCAGGGTACGGGGACCGAGCCCTGCCATGAATAGCATAAACCCATGAATAATTGAAGGCTTCCTCTTCTGCTATACCCCCGCAACCCCCCTAAAACGGTGTGGTGTACATTTATAAATGCACCTTTGTTATTTCAGTAGTATTGAAAGAGACAAATCTATGCATCAGATGGATCATTTGTTGTTGCCTTGGAAAGGATTTCACAGGCTGAGTGAGGTGACAGATCAAAAAAAGGGTTCAACATGCTACCATTGTCCCGATGGGTCGACTGCTTGTGAGCCAAATTGAAAAAACAACAACATTCTGTTATGCTTTAAATGAGACGTGATAATAAAAAAAGAAATGTCACAATTATTTAATTCATTTTTGGTCAAAATGTCGGACATGTTTTCATCAAAATACTTTCAGTGCAGCTCTGCTTACCTTTTAGCTTTAACATGACATGGGGCTTCTTACCCATGGGGATAGGAGTGCTTCTGCATGATACTTTCTCGAGATGACGATTTCATGACTCTCCCTGCTACTCTGGGTATGAAGGGCTCTCTGTCCCTCCTTTTGTGTTGCAAGTGTATCTGATCCAAGGGTTGAAACCAGATATTGACATCCAGATGGGAGATACAGCAAGATCACGCGCCGTGTCCCCTGCTTTGTGAAGGGCGCTCTCACTTTTCATTCTTTACGAAGATTGGTGATTTGGATACCGCGTGCACTTTCATTGCTCATTTGGTAATTGCTCATAAGGGTCGGTTTTCAAAGATTTTATTTTATTTTATTTTTTCTCTCCAAGTTTTTTTGCAGTTTTGGTAGGGCTTTTTTGTTTTTTACAGGAGTACAGTTAATATTTTTCCACCCCTTGAATCTTTTCAGTCTGTTTTTGTTAACGTTTCGTAATTGTTTTCCTTGCATAAGGTTGCGCTTTTCCCCGCATTTGAAAAAAGAAACAAAATAACCCTGCAAGAATCATTGTCATGGAAACAAAAGAGCATGTATGCGTTTGTACGTTGTGTGCGCGTGTACTTTGGGTCGAAAGATGCCTAATTTTATGTAAGATGACTTCTTCATTTGATGTTCTCACACAATTTGTTTCGTCTGAACAAAATTGGTCCAACTCGATGCCCAGATACATTGTGAAGTGGGATGAGTGTGTGTGTGTGTGCGCGCATGCATGCGTGTGTCAGTTTGTGAGTGTGAAAAAGGGAGCTGTGAGCTGTGTTCTCTCACTCCACTCCGTTATCACTCGCATGAGTCAGACTCATAGAGCACAGTGCCTGACAGCTAAACTCACCCACTTGTACAGCTGCCCCCCCACACACGCGCGCGCTCACACACACACACACACACACACACACATGCACGTTGTATTTTCTTCATTTGATCTGGCTTTTTGCAAAGCTTTTTAAAAGTACTCTGAACACGGCGCTGTTCTCTTGGCTATTAAAAAAAAAGTGAACTGATTGTTTTTGGCTGGCTTCTCCTGGTGGAAGGCTCTCCTATGTCTCCCCCATCCAAGGTTCGGTGACACGCATTTTACCACACTGTATAATTTTCTCACGCATTGTACAAATTTGGTGAAACTTTGTCTTACATGTCCCCAAATGCCTCAAAATTTTGTGCAATAGTCCGTATATATGTGCCAGCGAGCTTTCAACACTTTTTAGTCAAAGATGAGTTTTTCCTGCCGTGTGTGTGTGATTAACATCGAAATACTGTATAAAAATAATCAAATTGAAGATGAAGCCACAAAATAGATTTCACTCTACATCATCTCAAGTGGCCCACAAAACAAAAATGTGGAAACACATTGTCAACAATGATACAAGTCTAGCTTCGCCACTCGCTGTATTCTTGTCAATGTTTTATCTTACGTTTTCTGTTCTATTACTGTTATTTTCTGCTAAATGTTCTGTTCTGCTTTCTTAAAGCTACAGCTGTTGTGATGAATAAAAATAGACGCGGAAAGCACATTTTTAACAAGCAAGACGAGAGCTAATTTTTTCTGAAAGCAATGCAACAAGTTGCAAGATCACGTGATCACCAAAATGGCGTCCCAAAAAAGAGTGGAAATGAGTCAGTTGCCACAGCGATCTATCTATCTATCTATCTATCTATCTATCTATCTATCTATCTATCTATCTATCTATCTATCTATCTATCTATCTATCTATCTATCTATCTATCTATCTATCTATCTATCTATCTATCTATCTATCTATCTATCTATCTATCTATCTATCTATCTATCTATCTACTGTATCTATCTATCTATCTATCTATCTATCTATCTATCTATCTATCTATCTATCATAATCTAGGAACGCTAGCTACGTAGATCAGATAGCTAGCCATTTTGTTAGCAAGCTATTTAGCTGGCTAGCTATCGACTACTACCTTTTAAGAAAAAAAAATCTTGGGGTTTAACAAAATGTCATATTTATTTCCGGAATTTAAAAAAAAGTACAGTCTTGAGATATGCGTTCTATGGAATGACAGTTTTCTGTTTGTTGTTTTTTCGTACTAGTTTGCCTGCACGCTAGAGTAGTCTTGAGCTATGACTGCTCATCGGTGTGTGCACAGGTCCGTGTAAGCTTGCATGTGAAGTGCTGCTACGCAAGTCATGACACATCAACTTGTGCTGCCCCCTTGTCATGCTGCGCACAAGCAAGTCACTCTCTATCCATCCATCCATATACCCACCCATCCATCCATTCATTCATCTTTCCAATCTGTGCAAGTGTGTGTATTAGGATGTTCACTCATCCTTTCTGCATATTTATGTGGGTGGACCTGCTGTTCTGTCGGGTGTGGTCCACTTCCTTCCTTGTGTCATCTCTTTCATTTATAAATGTTGCATGATGGGAGTGCCCAGCATGGTGCCTCAAATGTGTCTTCTTTGACAGGGGAGCCGATATATTCACCTCGCTGCCGTCTTATAGCCGACTAAAATGTAAACTATAGTGTAATTTTTAGAACACTGGGACTAAGATGCCCTCAAACAAAATGTTTTCACATTTCAAGATCAGGATGATTAAAACCTGATGTATTTTCATGATTGCATTTTTTGTGGCTCAGTTGATAGAGCTGGTCGTCCAGGGACCAAAGGGTCAGCAGCTCGATTTTCAACTCTGCTGTCAGTGTCCTTGGGAAAAGATGCAGCCAAATGCCGATTGGCTGCTGTAGATCCGTTTTTTGTTCCCTAATACATCTTGGTAGGTACCATACTTGCGGTTTTGATGTAGGTCACTATCAAGGACGTGGTGACACATTTCTCCATCATGCCATCTCGTAACCGCAGCATGATAATTATCCACCTTTTAGCCGCTCGCTCGCTGATGGCTTATTATTCACAATAGAGTCAGTCTATTCTCTGTCACCGTGTGCTCTCGCTCACACTTTCTCCCCTCTGAGTCACACTTGAAGCCTCTCTACCATTTCTGCTCTTTATTCCCAGCTCGCTTTTCAAAGAACGACTGAGAATGCGGACGTATTGATTCACTCCACTTTTCGCCCATCAATGCGTTGATGATCATCATGGTGGCCTGTTGCCATGACGACTCCCACATGATGAAGGGGGCCGGGGTTATAAAATCAAACGCGCATCCGACACATATCATGAGAAGTAACTTGAATATAAACTGTAATCTCTTTGCTGCTCTTCAAGGACATTTCAAGGTCACTGCATAGTTCAATCCCCGATTATCATTTCTTGCTTTTTGCATGAGTGTGAATGAACATGCCGATAAAGATGAACCTCACACGCACTTAATTCACACTTTCTTCAAGGTTTAGACTTGCGGGTATTTCCACATGAGTGGGACGCATAGTGTTTCCATAGAGATTTATTTTTAGCCCACTGTTAAAATATGCCATCATGTTCCTACTCACTGGGAGATAAAAATCCTCATGCAGAGAGTGAGAGAGCGAACGAGGCAAGTTTTTTTTTTCCCTCTTGGTTTTCATGTTCCTGTCTCATGTATTTGGAAACAGGATGTTTGGTAGGCGCCGTATGTCACAGCAGATTTGAATCAGAGCCGGCAACATTTGACAGATCAGCGAATTAGCAGCCCTGAACTGTTTTGAGGGAGAACAGACAGCAGCAGTAGTCTCTCTCTCCGCCTCTAAACAGCTCTAATAATGCTTTTCTTCTTTGGCTCGTCACCTTTCTTATATAGCACATGGGGGAAAAAAACGTCATTTATTCATTAAAAACAAACATGGGCTAAAGAAGACAAAATGATATTTTTTTTCTTTATCATTTGAAAAATCTTCATACATTAATGATAAAAAAAATTACAGCAAGGGTTGTTTCATGCACATGCTTTTTGTGACCATGATGATCAAGGGCTAAGCACGGGCGTTGTGACATAGCAAGGGCTAATCACTTATGCTAGCTTGTGGCTACATTTACGAAAACCTTTATTAGTCTCGCAATGGAGAAATTCACAATTCACAGCAGCAAAGTTATGAAAGGAAGAAATAGAACAACAAAATATAGGAGCTGCTGGAAAGGCAACCACTCTCACGGCGCCATTTTGAAGTCAAAATAACAAAAACAACACAACACATAGGACACAGACAGTCATGCAATCTTCACCACTTTTCTGCATACTTTGTTGTCTGAATCAGTTATAGATGAAAGTGGAGAGGATCAAAGTGTCCTTTCACCAGTGGATCAGAGACATCATGCTGAAAATGTGCACACGTCTGCTACAAGCTAAGTTTTGAAAGCAAACACGAAGCTGTAGCGTCCATTGATGAAAAGAGATTAGTTCACTTCTCCTAGCAACTTTTCCGACTCCTTTATCGCTATGTTTGAAAGAAGAAAAAAAGCAACTTGTGCCTATTTGTGGTTTTATTGGAGACTTCTGGAGATTTTGAGACCTTCAGAGTAGTTGTTCACACCTCCAGGTTCTATCTGTAAACGAAAGGCAAATGCCACCACGAGCTAAATGAAAATATGTCATATCATAAAGACATCCTTTTGATGAAGAAAAAAATAATTCTCATCTCACAAGTTTTCAAAATGAAATATGACTTTAATCTCATTTTAATGATTCAACTGTTTTTAGAGAGCACTTGAAAGGTTTTCTTCCAATGTTGCACATGAACAAATCAACCCTTAAACGGTCGCCTTACCTTCCATTTAACAACATTACAAAAAAAGTGTTGTTACTGCATCAGCACTGCGGTTAAGTTTCAATCTCGGATGTTACACTGAGCCTTGGAGTCCAATCACACGACAGCCCAAACATTAACATGCATGCGGCGCATTCTATTTTTTGATGCCGCCTCACCGCTAACCATGCTAATGATGGCTAACAGCGGTTGGTGCAGTTTTGGCGCCTTTAACTAGCTCCCTCTCCCGCGTGGAAATGTGGGCCATGTGGAGATTTGCATATTTATTGAGTTTACATCTTTCTGCTGCGGATGAATAAACCCTTTGAAGCAGTGGGGAAATGTGTGTATTGACGCCGCGGCTGAAAGGACATCAAAAGGTCATTACTTGTCACACACATACACACACACACACACACACACACACACACACACGTGCTGACAAGATCCACCAAAACATGCACGTGCACGCACACGTCTGATGCGTGACGGGCTGCCGCTGTTGCTGTGTGAGTTCAATGATAGAGCATGCTAGGTCCTATTTCAGAGACAATTAAAAGGGAATGGATAATGAAGCTATTTATAGACCAAGCTATTTGTAACGAGGGCATTCTCCAACGTAGGAGCCTGGAATGCTCCGCTTTCCTTGCGCCCTCCCCCCTTCCCTGCCTCCTTTGCATAGCTGTACTTATTTGATGGTTGATCCACCCCCTCTTGTCATTCACCGGCTATTTTGTGCAGATGTGGTGCACACGTGACACGTCACCAGGTACCATCCAGGGGCTCTGCCGGGAGACCCCGGTGACGCACGACTGCTCGGCATCATGACGTGCTCCTGTCTGCTCTTGTGTGAGGGTGCACAATGCTTCTGTGCAAACACACGAAGGGGCGACAATGAGAAGCACATTCCTTCCGTAGATAGATAGCCAACTATGTGGTATGCTTTGGATCGTGACCTTTTTTTTTCCCCACGGTTCCTTTCAATCAACTTATTGATTGAGAGATAACTGATGTGGTATGCTTTGGATTCTGAGCAGTACCTTTCAATTGGTAAATTGATCATTTGCACATGATGTGGTATTCCTTGGAATGGGCGCTGTCCGTTTTTCCATGTTGCAAGATAATATGTGGTATGTGGTGTATTGCGAGTGTCTCCATACCGTAGACCACGGGTGTCAAACTCCAGTCCTCGAGGGCCGTAATCCTCCTCCTTTAGGAACAATGTAGCAGCTTTCAAAACATGCAATAGAATAACGACAACAAATACTTTCGTTGTAATTGTCCGAATGAATAACAGCTTGTGGATTTATGTGTCAAAATGTTCTGCATAGCAGAATAAAGTGAACTGGAATGTTGTCATATTATAGTTCTTATATTATGTTGATGTTGAAATCGGCTGTATTTTTGTGCTTTGGATCCAGAGTGTATCCTATGCATAGATAGACTGATAAAGAGGTAACACGCAATACGGTACGCTTTGGTGTCTGAGCAGGAATGAGCAAAGGAATTTCCATTGATAGATCTCGCGTGACGTGGTATACTTTGGAACGTGAGCTGTTCCATGATACATACAGTAGATTGGTGGATAATTAACACTTGATGTGTTATTCTTTGGATCATGAATGGTTCCTTCCCATAGATGCAGTAAATTGCCCAACAGATGTGGTATGCTTTGAATCTTGAGTGGGTCCTATCTAGATATGCCCCCCCACCCCATGCAATCATTCTGTCCTCTTCCTGATCATCCTCTTTGCATTTCTTCACTGTCTCAGGACTCACAGGTGATCAAGGTGACTTGGACAAGAGGAAAGAAGAATTTGGGAAAAACATGATACCTCCAAAAAAGCCAAAAACATTCCTGCAACTGGTATGGGAGGCCCTGCAGGACGTCACCCTCATCATCCTGGAGGTCGCCGCCCTCATCTCGCTGGGCCTCTCCTTCTACCACCCGCCTGGAGAGAGCAGCGGAGCGTGTGAGTGCACTTACTTATCTCTGCCGTCGAAAAACAAAAGTGCAAGTTGCCTCTTCTGTCATGCTCTCGCATCTGGGAAAGGAGAGCCACAATCTCCAATGCCCTTTTCAGTCATTTATTTCCAGTAAAAAATGTTTTTTTAAACACAGAAATGTGTTTTTTAAAAGTAACTAAGGATAACTGAACTGTTAAAACAAGACTTTTTGTTTCTTTTTTTTCTTTTTACATGGGCTCTCCATATCTTTGATTTCTCCATTGAGGCTGGGTTTGCAATGTTCCCCCTTTGATAAAGGAGGTTCACTTTATGGGTTCACAAAAAATGAAGAAAAAAAAAATTATAACGGCTATCAAGTTCGGTAATTATTTTGTGAATAATTTTTCATCTGATGACGTAATCACAAAAAATATATTTTTGGTCAATAATCTCCACTGCTTATTAAACTCCTAAATCTGTACACAATTACTTGATACTCACCATATTGGCAAGGCATTTATAAACTTTCGACACCAAGTCTCAAATATGTACCTCTATACACATCACCAGAGTGACCTACATTAAAATGCCATAAAGTAGCATAGTAGGCCCAACTACTCATCAAAAATTTGATTTTAAATTTAACTGTCAGACAAAGTACCGGTATGCAGAGTTTGGACATGAGCACGGGGAGTTTGGATTGTTTTATTTTATGGGGCTGCCTTGAATGCCCACTGATGGTGACCTTACTTGCGGGCATCTTGGGCACCAAGACTACATGCTTTTCTACTTCCGGCTGAAATATAATACCATCAATTAAATCATGTTATCTTGATATTGGGGACTCGAGAGTATGGCTATTTTTTTAAGTGATTGCTATCCTGGTGTTCATTTTGTTTGCTGAGACAACACGCCTTACTATTTTATCCAGAGGTAGGCCTACATATATCATAAATTGTTCACGACAAACTACATCAACTCATAGCTTTAAATTCAAAGTCTTGATGAGGGCTTTGTTATTTTGTCAACAGACTCACGTATGACGACATAAAAAAAAGCTTACTTAATTCACTAAATGACACAAATTCATTCAGTCAAGATTGGACGGACATGTTCAGGATGGTCCGGCAATGGCGGAGGCCTGCGCTCGACTGGTCTTTTTACTTCATTTTAAACACACCAACCGAGCACTGATAACATCATTCTGCTCAGGTCAACTCAGATTTATGTCACCGCTGACACACATTCACACCGAAATGTTTTCTTCTTCATTACATGGTCAGGTTTCACATTGGAAGAAAGGGAGGGGGGGGGGGGCATGTCATATGACTCACCGCGCATACTTGCATGTGCACCGGCGTGTTAGCGGGAGGTTAATGAAGTGTTGCTCCGAGAAATAACCTTGAGCACCCAGTGTCCATACATTAGCCCCGCGAGCCATGAAACAGGAAACGAAGACCCATAATGAGGAGCTGAGTCAGCGGCATAAGTCACCACCGCCCGTAGCGAGATGAGAGTAATGGCACTTGGCCCGCCGCACCAAAAGGGACCAGTCATCATTTTGAGCACTGGAAAAACTTTGGAGAATGACCAGAGGGATCAGAAATGGTCTCATTTATATTTTGTGTGTCGCTATGCCAGACCAGTTGTATTAGCCAGACAAATTCATCGGTTATTAAACACTTGCGTGAATATATTGAGCCGCTAAAAATCTTGACTTCTCATTTTGGCGGTTGCCTGTTAATGTGGCAGAGTGAGGAGTGCGCATTCGGCAAAACCGGCTGACTTGTGCCAAAGGAATCATTGTGCTCATAACTTAGTCATTATTTAAAAAAAAAAACGCTTCCCTTTAACATGTCGATACTTGAGAGATTGATAATGCAAGACAAGGGGAAGATTATGAGTTGCTGTGTGTGCACATAGTGATTGGTTGCATGCATTATTTTCCGATGATGTATTGTCAGTGCGGATACAGATTTTGAAACGGGCTATGCTGTTGATAATTTTCTACTGAATATTTTATCTTTAATTTACAATCATTTTAATGTGATATATTGTTTAAGTTGATTTGATTCAATTATTTCACTTTTGATTTTTGGTGTTTTCTCTTTGCAGTCATATTTTAATTGTTTTGTTGCATTTTATTATATTTTATATATTTTTAAATATATTTTATTTTTGACATATTTTTGATGTTTTATTTTGTCACTTGAAATGTCATTTTCATGTTATATTGAGATGTTTTTTAATTCATGTTCAAATTATTTATATTCTGTGTTGTATATTTTAGTATTCCTATTCTACTATTTTACTTATCTGAGGACATTCAGTCATGAAGGCTCCTGTCCAAAGATCAAATTGCAAAGATAATCATTGATAATAAATTACTGTGTCGTGAAAAGTAATTTAAAAAAGAAAAGAATGACAGTGCAGATTTCTACAGTGGTTACTTCAGTGCCATGGACGCATGCTAAAAGAAAATTTAATTTTGTTTATAAACTCTTTGCTGACTGCAGTTTCCAATGTGAGCTAAAAGTGCATTAGATTCCAAATTAATTGATTAATGATTAATTAATCATGATCTTTGACGCCCAGTTTAAGTGGTTTGGAGGTTTTTGGTTTGTCCCCACACTAAATGGCACAGGTTCCAAATAACACTGTCTCCATTGGACAGCTTGCGGCTCGGTGCAGGGCGGCGCGGAGGACGAGGGCGAGGCGGATGCGGGCTGGATCGAGGGCGTCGCCATCCTCCTGTCGGTGGTGTGCGTGGTGCTGGTGACCGCCTTCAACGACTGGTCCAAGGAGAAACAGTTTCGCGGGCTGCAGAGCCGCATCGAGCAGGAGCAGAAGTTCCTGGTGGTGCGCGGAAGCCAAGTCATCCAGCTGCCCGTATCGGACATACTGGTGGGCGACATCGCGCAAATCAAATACGGTAAAGCCATACGTCAGTTTATTTTGCCGATGAAAGTCGGAAGAACAAACATTTCAATGCAAGCGTGTCTGTGTTGTTACCGAGCTCCTGCCTTTTTGTTTCTCAGGTGATTTGCTCCCTGCCGATGGAGTGTTGATCCAAGGCAACGACCTGAAGATCGACGAGTCGTCGCTGACCGGAGAGTCTGATCACGTGAAGAAGGCCGCAGACAAAGACCCCATGTTGCTTTCTGGTATGTCAATAAACTCACAGTGCATATCAAAACTCAACATATACCTGTTCAAATGCCGGGGATTAATCGGAAATGCTTATATTGCTGGCGGTAACTGTGTGCTGGCTCCCATTTAACATCAATTTGAATGTTTCTGTTTTCACTTTATCTACCCGTTGCTTTGTGGAGGACAGCTTTTCGTTCTTAACGGACGCAATCGTTCTTTTTACATGCAACGTACTCCGTGAATGCATTGAATTGACTACCTTGGCATGCATCCAAACAGTGGAAAAAGTTTGTTTCCCTTTGCGTGTATGAAACTTATCTTCGGGCATTTTTTAAGGGTTTGCTGCATCAGATAAATCACATCCTGTCACTTCGCACAAGATCTCTGATTACATTTTTTTTTAAAGGGGGTGGGGGATTCATCTCTCTCAAGCATTTTTTCCCCATCTTTGGATAATTAGCTGTGTGCCGTTTTGCCGCCTTCATTAATTAGCCTCAAATTCACCCACATTCTCCCAAAGGTTAATCAGGCCTGCATTGTGAGTATGTGTGTGCACGCACATGTGCGTGTTAGTGTGAGTGCTACGACAATGTTTGTATATTTCAACAAATGCAAGAACAATGTTATCAGGGAATAAGGCTCTATATTGAATTATTATTGTTACTTTTAGGGATTTAAATAACATGAATATTACGACAAGACCAGTGTTTTTTTATTTTTTTTTTACAGTTTGTTTATTTTTTGAGTTATATGCATATTAGTAGCACCCACAGAAGGGGAATAGTTAGTTAACCCTTTTTGGGGACAGCGGTTACTGGAGTGGAAAGCTGATCATGTTATCAGGTTACAGGGTGCATGAAAGGGTTAAATTTTGTAAAGAAGGAAACTGTGTGATGACAATTGTAACTTCTTTCCATCACTTTTGATTGAACTCTTTTTTTATTATGGTTTACCTTTTCTTTGCTGATCGGCTGTTCAATGGCCCATGTATTAAAGTCTGGCATCCCTTTGGATTTACATTTATAGGTTACTAAATATGGTTCCTTTTTACCTGAACATGTATTTTTCTTGTACAATATTCATATAGCATAGGACGGAAAAAAAGAAAAAAGCGAACACAGCATGAAGAAAGAAAAAAAAACATCTTCCCTGCAGGGACCCATGTGATGGAGGGCTCGGGGCGCATGGTGGTGACCGCAGTGGGCGTCAACTCTCAGACTGGAATAATCTTCACCCTGCTCGGAGCTGGCATGGAGGAAGAAGAGAAGAAAGAAAAGAAAGGCAAGCCAATGCATACTATTTTTAGTTTAGTTTTTTTTAAATTAATAAACATAACTCACAAAAGCAATATTTGTGCCCACAAGCCTTGAAAGTATAGATTTAATCACAATGCTAACGGGCCATGCTTGAAATACTGTATATCGTGTGCTCGGTTGAATGCGGTTGGGTGTTGAGGTGCCGTTGACCTCAAGGAGAGTTCTTGTCTTTTACTTTTTCTCATTGTGCCACATTTGCCTTGAAGGAGGCGCAGTGAAAGACGGACCCCAGAACACAGGTAGAGTATCTTCTCTGTTTCAACCCTGGGGGTGGTGCTCTCAATTCTTTTGACCTTTAACCCCTGCGCTAATAATCCGCCTCAAGTCACCTCCCACCTCAACAAGGATCACGGGTAGTCGTTTTTTACTTGTTAGCTGAAGTGGTTATAGTGTATTGGCGCAGTTGTTTGGTCAGTCAGTCAGTCAGTCAGTTCGTAAACATTTTTCCCCATTTTGGAAAAATCTTATCTTATCTTAATCAGTGAGTTGGTTAGTCAGCCAGTTTGACACTTCTTTGGTTGGTCAGTTAGTTATTTTGTGCGTTACATAGTGAGTGAGTTAGTTTGTGACTGAGTCAGCTAGGTATTGCAAAATAACATCAGAACATTTCTAGCTGGAGTGCGTTTGCCATGTGATTCAGGAAACTAGTTTGAAAAATCCACAATTTTCCCTCCGTTTGTGTTGCATGTGACTAACAATGCAAAATGATCCAGGCTGTTTGTTCGACTAGCAATATAAAGATTCAAGGCCCTATTTTTGTAAACCGACGCATCCAGTTTACTGTGTTTGGGAGTTTAGCAGGCCGTGTTGCGCCGCGCTGGGCTTTCCGGTGGACTAAGCGCGTTCCTCTTTGAAGCTTGACAATTGGGTGACTGCAGTATTACTAAGACCCGCAACAAGCAGGTCTAAGTTGTGCCGCAGGTTGTACCAGCACAATTTTGATCCATTTAATCGGCGCACAGGTAGATTCTGAGCTCCGCGAACTTGTGATGGGTGTCATTGTCAGTGAAATCAATTCATTGAATGAATCATTATCATCTTAAATATACTTTTAAAACTTCCCTCTGGGTGTGTGTGAGTCCTTCCACCATATAAACATGCTGGCTGTGTTTATCTGACAATGGCACATGATGGCACCAACGCCCCTTTCTATCTGTGCCCATCGGCGCAATGACCAAAAGAAAGAAAGCTCCACCCATGCACACCGTCAGGCGGCGCTTAGCGCTAAACTTGCGCCGGGCGCAAAAATCGGGGCCGTCAGACTCTTCCTCCAATTCTGTTCTATAGTTCTTTAAATCCTGGATTGAGGTTGAATTTCTATAGACCAAGCATATGTGATCAAATTTGTAGTACAATAAGGACTTTTTAAGACGGCCTGTAAAAATTTTTTTTAAAAATCACTGAGCGCTGCAGTGCACACACTTTCAAGATGAAGTGACCACTACTAACCAAATTTGGTTTTTTTTAACAGTTGAGTCATTCACATAGAAAAAAAATCTCCTCAAGGCATCATCATTCACTCAATTACAATGAATCAAACCTTCACATTCCAAACTTTACATGGCAGCTAAAATAAAATGCCCGTTGACACCCGTTGCACTTTCCACAACACCATTCGAGCTCGGACGGAATCTCTTCATCCGTAGGTTGTGCTTTCTGTGCATAGATTCCTTCCCATAAACGATCTGTTTAGACTGTGTGTTTCGTGTCTGTCCAATGTTCGACTTGTTTGTTTTTTACCACATTAAACGAATGATAAATACGCCACTCTTTTAATCGGCGCCATTAATCGTGACTAAATGAAGATGCTGAAGAATGCTACCTGTCCTATAACCATGTTATTTCTGTTCACTGTCTTGTGTTTGTTCTTGTGTGTGTGTCCATCTATGTTGGGCTTCCATTGTTACTGGCTAGACTGCTCGCATCCCCCCATCCACCCCATCGCCACTATTGCCACGGATGGGGCGGCGGGCTTTAACGCCCCAGGCAGTGCCAACCTTATTAATGGTAGGTCGACAAAACCTCTGATTCTCTCTGTCGTCATCTTTGACCTCCTCACCATGTCAGACATCCACTGCCTTGTACTCTCTGCTTGTACTACCATTTTTTACCCCCCACTGTCTGGCCTGGTACTGTCTCTTACCGTCAACATGGATGGATGTTTGGGGATGATGAAATAATTTTTGAAGATGAGAATGCTTCTCACCATCGAACAAATCTGTTGTAAACTTTCTTTGAATAAAGACACACGACGTCGTTGTCATGGCCTGCAACTCGTGCGGATCTCTATCCAAGTAAAAATCTTTGACGAAACCATCCAAGGTTGATTTGGCAAAAGCAATTAGAGAAAGTTGGAGGCAGATTGATGAAGAGAACCGTTTATCATGAAATCTTGGAGACTTGGAGCAGTTCTAAAAACCAGAGATGGTACAGCAAATTACTAGTGGTGTATTGAAGTGTTCTTTTGTTGCTGTTGTTTTTTAGGATTCCATAATTTTCTTCATAATTGAGTGATTCCATTTTTTTTCCCCGACTCGGCTTGGTTTAAACCATGGGTGTCAAACTCAAGGCCCCGGGGGCCAGATCCGGCCCGCCAAGTCATTTTATGTGGCCCACGAAAGCAAATCATGTGTGTCAACTAGTTAAAATATGGCTGAAAATGTCATATTGTCATGTGTAATAAATAACTTTGAGGTTTTGCAATAATTTTGTTCCACAGTTTACACTCACTTGAGCAATAACTGAACAAACTAATATAATTGACTTGCCTGATTTCAAAACCAGTAACCTGTTCATTTTTTGTGTACAAATAATAATTTTGTGGTTTCACTGTCATAACGGCCCTCCGGGGGAAAACGTAACTCCAAATTAGCCCGCGACTGAAATGAGTTTGACAACCGTGCAAAACTATCACTGATCACTGTTGTTTCTTCATTTCTTTTAGTTTTTCTTCAAGGTATAAAGTTGCCATTTGAAATGACTCTAGTTTTATGTCATGTGTGATGTGCTTTCTTTCCTACAAATTGAAGTAACTAAAAGTCCTCCGACACTAGTGGTTCCATGATTTTTACCAAGGGTGCTATAAGATTTTTATCCACATTTGGGTTAGGTCGTAAGTTGTTGACACCAGTATTCATCCCCCCCGCCCCCATTGGGGTTCATCAGACATACAGTGCAAGGAATGCCATTAAAAAACAAACAAAACTTGCATCATACTTTCACTTAAAAAAAAAAATATATATACAGTATATATATATATATATATATATATACTGTATATTGTATCGCGGTTGTCATCATAGTTAAAAAATGCAGAAAAGAATCATACATGAAGCCTCTTATCACATTAGCTGTGCTTGCCCTGATGCTACCGGTTTTCAGAGGCAACCAGCTAAAGCCTAAAGTACCGGACTTCCCAACCATGGTGCATTTGCACATGGGAATAAGTATTATATTTTAAGAGAATGCAAAAGATTCTGAAAATATATTCTGTTCTTACCTTATTTAACAAATCATTCTGAAAAGATAATATATTTTCACCCTGAGTGTATATCTTCCTACTTAACAATAGATGAAGATCTGGCTGACAAAATCAGACAAAAGAGATAGCATCTTTACTTCCTTCAGTGCAACTCCTTCTCATCCGTGTTTTTTGCTGGTTCAGGATGAAATAAAAGATTAACTCACCGTGGCACCGCGGCGTCTCCAAGGTTACCGGCGCCAACGTTCAGCCTGTGCTCGACACAGCTGGGCGGGTATTTGTACTGTGACAGCGACCTTGTAGTGTCCCGGGATACAGCGATTTGTCATTCTCAGCGCAACTCTCCTGTCTGCTGTATGAATCAGAGACGTTGCAGACATGTAAACAGGTCCGGCATTTGTCTCTGGTCATATTTAAGATTTTTGTCTTAATTTGTTGACAAAATTAAGGCTCATCGCTGAAATTGTAGCCCGGAGTAGAGAAATGGCGTCCACAATGCAGCGCGATAGCTAAAACAGCGAACATGGCAGACAACAAGCAAACATATGAGGATAAAATATTCTTTTTAAATTAAACTTCGTCAGCAAGCAAGAATCCACCAGCAAATTAAATAAAGTCTTTGTCCCCAAATGTAAATGTTTATTGATTTGTTTATTTATTTATTTATTGTCTCTCCTTACGTAACTTCATCGTGTGGGAGGCTTTTGTCTTTCAGGCTCTCTCGCCTCCCCTCCTTCTTCACATATTCATTCTGCTTCCCTTTGAGTCTGTGCTCCTGGACGCTCGCATACTTCGTGCACGAGCCATCATTGTGTTCGATGTTAAAATGCTTCACCATACGTTGCACAGCCTGTTCAATTTGTTGGATGAAATGTGCCCGTGGAATTATCAATCGTTTCTTTGTGCAATGGATGCAACGCACGCAAAGTCAACATACACCAAAACGTTGGGAAATTCATGTTTGTGGCTTTTTGGCGGTTCATTCCATACTCTGAGAAATCCTGGTGGCACACACTGCTGCGGGATGGCCTGCCACTTTAAGCCAGGAGTCGTCAACCAATTTGGTTGTGTTGCTCACTCTCTTACGGTCTAGCTGATTCCAAAAGTTTCCAAAAAGAATTCCAAACAGCACGTCAAAGTTCATCAATCAAGTGTTAGTAAGAGCCGTACGGAACTTGACACCTCATCCTGGTCACACGCTGTTGTGGGATGGCCTTCCACTCTTCAACCTGTGCAAGTCTGCCAATGGGCTTGTGTTCCAATGAATGTTCAGGTCTAGCGCTTCAATAGCGTGAGGAAAATAACCATGTGTAGCAACAAGAGCCAGGTACTTTATGCTGGCCACACAATGTTGTGGGATGGCCTTTCCCACTGTTCAAACCAATGTTGTCACAAGTCAGCCAACAAGCCAACATGGTTATGTTGGACACAGTAGAACACCGGTGTCAAAGTCAAGGCCCCGGGGCCAGATCTGGCCCGCCACATCATTTTATATGGCCCGTGAGAGCAAATCAAGCATGTCAAGTTCCATAATGCTTGCTAAAGTCTGAACCAAAATTTAAAATGGTCATATGAAATCCACAATAACAGTCATTATTTTTGACTTCTGATTTTAAAACGAGTTATCCATCAATTTGTTGTGCGCTGTGTATATAATATTTGGAGGTGATTAAACATGAATTATGGTTTCCCAAAATTCATAATGGCCCTCAAAGGGAAACAATGTGGCCGGCAACAAAAATGGCTCACATAAGTAATGAGTGCCTCAGTAGTACTGTATACTGGTGACACACTGCTGTGGAATGGCATTGCGCCTTTCAACCGATGGTCATCACAAGTCCACCAGGAGTTCCATATAAACAGCCAACGACTGTGTGACTGATCACCAAAGAACGAATAGCATGCCCAAGTTGATTTCCGAGTGCAAGTAAGAAAGATCCACAGCCTGGCACATCACACTGCTGTGGAGTAGTCTTTAACTCTGGAACCAGTTGTTCCAAGTCTGCTAACGTGCTTGGGTTGATGACTGTAGACACACAAGCAGATATGATCAATGTTTAGTTCAAGAGCTTCAGGAGTGGGGTGAAGGGAAACTAGTTGCAAAAAAACCCCAAAACAAAACAGCCTGGCGCTTTATGATGGTCAAACTCTGTGGTGGGATGGCAATCCACTCTTAAACCACTATTCACCTATATGTTGCGTTAAAGTTTTTACTCAAAATATATATATTTTTTGCACTTCATTTGTCTGAAAAGAAAAAGAAACTTGAAACGTATTTTGAAAGAGAAGACAGTCACCTTATATCATCCAATCTGGGTTTTATTGGTCCTTGTGTATAATGCCCAAGTTGATTTAAGCGCTGGTCACAAACTGCTGTGGGATGGCAACGAGAGACATGGACAGGCCTTCCTCCAACTGTGTAAAAGACGTGTTATATTATATTCAAGAAATGATCACCCAAACATGAATTCCCAAACTTTTTGGAAAGGTTTTAAATTGTGCAACCCAGCCCACTCACATATCACTTTCTATGTTGCAAAGATGTTATATTAAAAGGCATTTTCCTGTCTCCCTGTATTTGTTTTCTGTTTTTGCTGGGAGGGGGTGTGGGGGTCTCCTCCACTGTGTGTTGATTGTCCATGTGATGATTCTTTGTTGACTTGTCTGCCTTGGTTATCTTTGGTGTTACTGTCTTGTTATGTGTCCATCGTAGGTAAAATGCAAGACGGCAATATGGAGAGCAACCAGATGAAAGGTAACCAGACCACCTCTCTGCCTCTGCCCTTCCCGCCTCCTAACCCATCTCCCCTTCCTCCCTTTCTCTGGTGAGCGGTAAAAGATGGGGGTTTTGGGGCTCAAATGCCGGTTACTTTCACTTGGTCTCCACGAGGAATGTGCACTTTGAATGCAGAAAAGGATCCTGGGGAATTTACTCTCCGAGACACTTAAAGAGTCGGGCTGTATCAGAGCTCATGTTTGGCCTTTGTTTAACCTGGAGTCTTATTAGGTTAGCCTACAAACCCCCCCCCCCGTCCCCACCGCTGCGTCTGCCGTTGCTGTGATATCCGGTTGTTCTTCTTCTTCTTGTTGACATGTTGTCGTGACGACAGCAGCTTCTGTAATGTAATCAGGTCATCCAGGCAGCTGAAAACGTTCAGTATCTTGAGAATTCCCGATAGGACTTCAAATTGCGCGCTGGATTTTTTTTCTCTCCATTTTTCATCCATTGTTCATTCATCTCAAACGGCCACATTCACCTTTTTCAGGGACAGCGATGACTGCAGTAGACATCTTATCATGTTATCAGGTTAACGGGGTGCATAAAAGGTTTACATTATGTAAAGGGGCCCTTTATAAGAGATGACAAAAACTGGCATTCAATACAGTTTTATGGACGTTTTAGGCTTTCATGTTGTGGTTAACGCTCAGTGTTGACACTCTCCAGTCACAGCAAGGCTCGAAATAAGTGTTTTCGCGTCACAGTTTGCACGTCGAGATTTGCACTTTACACCTCATTAAAACACATTGAGTAGCAAAAGTGAGTATCACAGCTTTTTAAGTTTTTCGCCGCCGCAAACACTGTCTCCAAAAAGCTTTGCTGTACCGGACACACGCGCATTAACGTTGCCGCGACATGTAGGTGGTCGAGGCTCAGCAGACTCATGAGACTTGAGACATAATTTTGTCAGCCTGTTGGAAGTGGTGATTTAAAAATACTGGCAGAGATTTATAGATTGCATTTTCTTCCTGTGGCCTGCGTGGGTTTTCTTCGGGTACTCCGGTTTCTTCCCACGTTCCAAAAACATGCATGGCAGGCTGATTGAACACTCCAAATTGTCCCTAGGTGTGAGTGTGAGCGTGGATGGTTGTTTGTCTGTGTGTGCCCTGTGATTGGCTGGCAGCCAGTTCAGGGTGTGTCCCCCGCCTCCTGCCTGAAGACAGCTGGGATAGGCTACAGCTTGTGAGGACAAGCCGATCAGAAAATGGCTGGATGAATGGATCAAAGTGGGAGCCCTTCACATTTATCAGTTGCTAAGCAGTAGCTCTCACTTTCACAAATGTTGGTGACCCTTGTTCAAGGCTCTCTCGTGGTACTTTGGAGTTGACACTTTGGGTTCTCATGTCTTAGTTGATGCCTTCGGCTTTCGTAACGTGGTCGACAGATTCTCGCCTTGTGATTGACTTTCTCATAGTGGACACTTGAGGCTCTCATGTGGAGGTTTGTTCTTTGGGCTCTTGTGTTGTGGTTGGCTCATGGTTGACACTAGAGGCTGTCATATCATCACTGACACTTCAGGCTGGCTGTCGTCGACTCTAGGCTCTTGTGTGGTAGTTACTACTTTAGGTTGTCGTGTTGTGTTTGACTCTCTCATAATTGACATGAGATGCTCTCATGGCAGAGTTGACTCTTTGTGATCATATGTTGTTGATTCTCTTAGTCGTTGCTTGAGGTTCACATGTCTGAATTGACTCTCAGCTCTCGGTGTCGCGGTGAATGCATACAGCTATCATTTAATAGCCGCTTTAAGCTGTGATTTGGTATTATGGCACTTTTTGCCTGTCATATCGTTGTTGACGCTCTCGTCTCGTATTTGGCTCTCCTGTTTCTTGTGATGCAGTTGACACATCTGGTTTTCATGTTGTGCTCGAATCTCTAGCCTAGGGGTCACCACCGTGGTGTAGCTCGCGGACCTGTTCTAAAATAGCTTCGCAGGAATGTGGTCCCAAGTGATCATTTGGAAAGGTGAACACAGGCAACGTGCTCTCGAAATAAAGTGTTGCATATTGATACTAAACTGTGTCCTAATTATTGTGAACATTTAATAACATGATTGTCATCACATATATAAACAGAATCATTTATGAGTAATGAAATATAATGTTATTAATTTGTGCAAATGGTTATTTCACCAGTCTAATAAATTGGTGGCCATTTAATAAGTACCGGTACCCAAAAAGTAGCTTTTAGTCTCAATAAGGTTGGCGATCCCTGCTCTAGACTTTTATGTCGTAGTTGACACTACAGCCTATGCTCATTGTTTTTTTAATTATGGTTAAAAATTAGGGTCCTATGCTGCCGATTCCGATATCGATCAGCCATGAAATTCACGATCACGTGGAATCTCCGCCTATTTAGCAATTTTGGAGCTGCTCACAAATAATGATTTGAATAATCGATGAAACTGTAAATTTTTGAGTAATTCATGAATCTGAATTTTTTTTTTTAATGCATCGACCTCTATTATGATTCAGTTACTGGTTTCATTTGTCGCATTCGGTGTTAAGAAAATGGGAAAGGGGATGCCTACACTGCAGATGAACTGCAGTCTACTTGGCCGCAGGATGCAAAGTACGAGCGACGGGCGATCGGCAGTGAAAAGCATTGATCGGCATATGCCAATCTTGTACTTTCCCACGGAAATACATCGATCACCATCGTTGGCCGATTGATCAGAGCACCGCTAGTAGAAACCGCCGCAAAAACCCTGATGCGTATGTACGGGATCTCAAATCCATTCCTGAACCTGTTTTACGACTATATTTTTGTTCGTCGCCCGACATTGTGGCCTTGATCACGTTCTTTCCAAAGGACGTTGCATATGAATGAGCTCTTGTTTTGATTTCTCCTTGCTTAAACCCTCACTTTCCTTTTTCATCCTTATTCTGTGCCCAAAACTCAGCGTTTCTGACACTGGTGCTGCTCGCTATGGCCATGTGCTCTTTGCAGTGAAGAAGCAGGACGGAGCGGCCGCCATGGAGATGCAACCTCTTAAGAGCGCCGAGGGTGGTGAAGAGGAGAAGGAGCGGAAGAAGGTGTCCATTCCCAAGAAGGAGAAGTCTGTGCTGCAAGGGAAGCTCACCAAGCTCGCTGTCCAGATTGGCAAAGCAGGTAAAGTCTGACAAGGAAGAATTTAGAGTACACTCTTAAACCTGCTGGGTCAAATATAAATCACCTTGGTCAAAATTTGATTGACATGTGAGTGTGTTCTTCGAGAGGCTCTCATTAGTCCATACAAGACGACATGTACTGATCACTGCGAAATCCAAACAGAAGTCAGTAACAGTGGCAACGTTAAGACGGCTGTTCTCCAGCTTCAGCCGTGAGGGGATAATTGTTTGTGGAGTTTTATTTTTTTTGTTTTTTTGTTGGTCCGTTACAGCCTTAACACCGTTTGGTCATCTACAAATGGAGTTCACTGACTCACATTTGCTCCAACTCGCTATAATGTGATAATAGGTGTCAAATACGGCGATGCCCGCAATACTTTTTGATTCATGGAGAGTCGTGAAAATGATATATTATGATAATTATTATATTAATTTGGAACATTTGACAACATTTAACACGTTTAAATGAAATTGCGCCTTTTTTTGTAACAACCCATAGGTAATACCGAGGTAGTGGTATGTGTCTAATAAAAGCAAAAATTATTTTGTTTTTTCTTCTTAAGGCTCTTCTAAAATAACACCTCCCCCACCTCGATTTGGAATTATATTTTTAGGGGTGGGGGGAAAGTGTGATATTTAGAGAATTGTTATGGAAATGTGTTCTTATTTATTAAAATGTCATCATGCCTCGCATTGGGGTCATAGCGCCTCCTGTTGCTTTGGCATGCGCTTGACAGCCTGCTAAGGTGTTTTCTCATGGATTTTTTAAATATACTCTTGCACTTGTGGACCTATGCATAAACTTTGGGTTTGAGGGTGTGTGTGTGTGTGTGTGTGTGTGTGTGTGTGTGTGTGTGTGTGTGTGTGCGTGTGTGTGTGTGTGTGTGTGTGTGTGTGTGTGAGGGCTGGCATTTTTAGCCAACATGCCCACATTGTGGGTGTCCTCCCTGCACAAGTCACATCTAACATGCATGCAATGTTTTTTTTCTTAATCTAAGTACTGAAAAGTTGAATAACAAAGTATGTTTGAGGGACTATTTTTGTGGGGGGGGGCGTTTTGTTCTGAAAATTCCTCAAGAAAGGCCTTGTTGTCATAGCGACACCGTTACATCAGCCAGTCGGCGTGAGTGACGGAATGAGGACGTGTTGTCAGAACAATGCAGCGCTGCGGATGGATTAGCATACACTTTGGACTATCTGGTGTTCTCGGCGCAGACTGTGTGGACTTTGATCTTGTGATTGTCTCGCGGGTGCGCGCTTTATGTTACTACCGCATCGCCGTGAACTCTGCCTGACACCCGGTGTGGCGCGCCACTAAGCACTATTTGAAGCTTTGCGAGGTGACTTGGGGTTCAACGTCGGGCACAAAAAAACCCAACTTTCCAGCAGGACATATAGCATCGCATCGGCATAATTAATTCTCCAAAACACCATCCGTAGTCTCATATTGTTCATATCCTCCCAGACAAGCCGGCATTGCATATAGCAGATGGAGACAATGCAGTACATAAGATTGAGCTGTGATGACCACAAACGTGCTTGGACAATTGCTGACACTTCCTAAAAAGAAAACTTGCAAAATAACCTTGATTCACGATCCACATCACTGTGTCACTAAGTCTAAAATCAATTGCACAGAGGAGATGTGCAGAATGAAGAACGCAGGGTCTTTCCGACGAACACGCCAGCCGATGTCATAGGAGCTGCCGTCAAATCCGCAAATACAATTGTTTACAAAAATGAACAGCAACATATTGCTTCAGCAAGTCTAAAGAAGAGAAATAGCATACAGCAAATGCATGGAATGCGCTACACAAGGTCTTCTGTCCTATGACAGCTGATGTCAACAACGTTAAAATATTGTTGACAGTTACTTGAAACAAAACACACAGTAATAACTTTGGGTAAGTCTTAAAAAAAAAAGTGAAATTCCATAGAGCAGACAGGAGGAATGCAGTACACAAAACTGCCACATAAGCACCACCATGACCACAAGTTGTGTGACACGAGCTGCTTCACCAAGTCAAAAATAAGATAATTTTTCTTTCTTTCTTTCTTTCTTTCTTTCTTTCTTTCTTTCTTTCTTTCTTTCTTTCTTTTATGAGAAGGCGAGCGGAATGCAATGTCTGTCGAATTGCAGAGAAGCTGCTATCAGACAAGCTGCCTAAATATGCAACCTTTGTTTAAAAAAGAAAAAAAAGACCTTGTTTTAATGTTTCATCATGGCAACTTCCTCAGGTAAATTTCCTTTGGGTATACCTCCATGACTACAAATAGAATACATCCACTGCACTGCATCTTCCTGACAGGAGTTTCTAATGTGTTTTCTAAAGTGATCCAAAATGCAAGAAACACCCACGGATCTAAAGATACCGTTTTGATAAATGAAAGCATCTCAAAGCTGATCATGGTAAAGGTCCACGTTTGTGATGCGCTGCTTACATTGCACCTCGCTAGAATGTGCAGGTGTACAATGTACAGTCTCAAGATCTGTCTTTCCTCCAAGTTGCTTGCTCTATAAATATATATATATATATATATATATATATATTGATTCCCAGCAGAGGGAATTTCTCACATTTGTCGACTGAGTTTAATCCAAATACAAAGTCTGATTAAAGCACTTGTACTGCTTGACCTTTTTGAGTTGGCGACAAAGCAAAATTAGGTTTGGATGATTCCGCTTTATATATACTCTGTGCTTGCTCTTGCTTGCCTTGGAGGCTTCCTTGATTTATCGCGCTCTATCGGGAATCCTGCTGGAGAGCTCACCTTTTAATAGAACCTGTTTCCCATTGAAACTGCTGCGTTGCGATGATATGAAGTTGTATAGAAATCTCTTTAAAAATAAAGAATGACAGTCAGATGATCTTTTTGATATTGACAAATGTTTTTTATTTGTTTTGTTTACGTTTGACTAGCACTCTTTTCTTCTGTCCTGGAAGGTGGTTTGGGGTTTCAAATGGAGATATTATGCCTGAGTTAAGAATTTCGTTTCAAATTTAGTGCTTCAAGTCAAAGTTAGAGATTTAAATAAGGATTTCATATTGGGATTTCAAACGTTATGTTTTTAAAGGTGTTTATAAATCCAAATTAGGGATCGTTTTCAATGAGGGTTAAGGTTTGGTCATGGTTTCAATTTATTTGGGATTCCAATTCTAGTTTGGGGGTTTTATAATGAAGCTTTCAAGCCTGGTTTGAGGTTTCAAAGTAGAATTGTCAATTTTGGGTTTCAAGCTCATGTCACATTTTCAATGCGTTGTATATTTGCCAGGGTTGCTCATGTCGTCCATCACAGTCATCATCCTCGTGTTGTACTTCGCCATCGACTCCTTCGTCATCCAGAAGCGTCCTTGGCTGCCCGAGTGCACGCCCATCTACATCCAGTACTTTGTCAAGTTCTTCATCATCGGCGTGACCGTGCTGGTGGTCGCCGTGCCCGAGGGTCTGCCGTTGGCCGTCACCATCTCCCTGGCCTACTCCGTCAAGGTGACCGACCGGCCCTACCGCGCCTTTGCATATTTTACTTTCCCTTTGTGAGACTTTTTTGGGGGGTTGTTTCAAACGACAGAAAATGATGAAGGACAACAACCTCGTGCGTCATCTCGACGCGTGCGAGACGATGGGCAACGCCACCGCCATCTGCTCGGACAAGACTGGCACACTCACCACCAACCGCATGACGGCCGTGCAATGCTACATCGGCGATGTGCACTACAAGAAGATTCCCGAGCCGGGTGTCCTGCCTCCCAAATCGCTTGACCTGCTTGTCAATTCCATCTCCATCAACAGCGCCTACACCACCAAGATACTGGTCAGTGAAGCATTTGATTTTCTGTTAATTTATTCATGTTTCAATGGTTCTCATGCACCGGGAATTGTATTCATATTTATTGTTACTGGGTGGCCTGTTGGTTGAGTGGTTAGCGCGTCTCCCTTGTGTGGAGTTTGCATGTTCTCCCTGTGCCTTTGTTGGTTTTCTCTGGGTACTCCGGTTTCCTCCCACATTCCAAAAACGTGTGGCAGGTTAATTACACACTCAAAATTGTCCCGAGGTGTGAGCATAAGCGTGGATGCTTGTTCAGCTGTGTGTGCCTTGCGATTGGCTGGAAACTGGTTCAGGTTGGATTCCGCCTACTGCCCGAAGGCGGCTGGGATAGGCTCCAGCACGCCCCGCGACCCTTGCGAGAATAAAGCGGATCGGAAAATGAAATGGAAATAATAATATACTGGAACTATTTTCAAAACTAAAACCAGAGCTTCAGTTGTTTCACTTAAAAATAGTTTTTGCATCAAGTGTGGTGTTCACTTTTTTAGAAAACCAAAATAGGTTGATACATTTTTCTTCTGCTATTTACACTCATTTGTGTGCGTGTGTGTGTGTTTGTGTGTGTTCTTCTGCATGGTTTGGCAGGATTTGAAAGGCATGCAGTTCCGCTGCAGGCATTTGGTATTTGCCAAGCAAACAGCTGATCAGTTGATGGTGTGTGTCCACCATGTTCCTCAAATGCAACGACTGTACATTGCTGCCATTGTTTCAGTCTGTTCCTCATTCTCCATATCGATCTCTTGATCTATTGATCGATTGATCCAAGCTAGCTAGCTAGCTCGCTAGCTAGAGCGCGAGCTAGCTAGCCAGCTATTTAAAAAAAAAATGTTAAGGATATCTAAAGCTCCTTTGGTTAAGAAGCCCCGACCAGACGATTATCTGCAAAGAACTGCACACAATATTTTTTCTTTTTCGTCCCCTGATGGAACAGGAACACTGCCACCTTGGAGACAGGTCAGACACAGTCATTGTCCTTGGCCGCCTCTTTACATGCAGGAGGCATTCGCTCAAACTTGTCCCCTTGAGAGTGCTTGTATAATTTTGGTCTAATATATTGATATTCTGAGTGCAGCAAACTGCATCGGGAACCAATCTGACCCAGCGCAACAGGCGCTCCGCTCGGCGGCGGGATGCTGGAGAGAAATGGAATCATACGCAAAATCGAATACGTTGGCTTTAAAAAAAAAAAAACTCAAGTCGATCCACTTATTGTGTACCTCATGCTCTCCCTTCAAAATGATTCCCACTGGAAAGCATTTTCAAAAGCAGTCTGCAGAACTGGTAGGGTTGAAAAAGCTATTAGCTGAAATGACCATTCTAAATGCACACGGGATCAAGTTGTCACAGTCGTTTAGTCCCATATCGTACAAAATGTTCCGCACTACAGTATTAGTTGCTGGACATTTTTTTGTCACATTGTTCTTTTTTCGATTCTTGTTCTTTTACGATTCTCTGAAAAGCTTTTCACCTCAGCCTTTTTGACTTGTAGTTGTCACATTGTCATCTTCGAGTCCCTGACAGGAGGACCCTCTCATTTTCCAAACTCCAATTTATCAGAAACGACCATGTATACTCGGAGATGTCCTAGGAATTTAAAAGTTTCCTATTTATCGATCAATTTTCTAATCCGCTTATCTTCACAAGGGTTTCGGGCGTGCTGGAGTCTATAATTCCCACTTTCAAAATAAAATATTTTATTCTAATGATGTATACTATACTCTACTCTCGGGCCGTGACCGATATGCATCTGTTTTAGGCCAATGCGAATTTGAGTGTGGATGGTTGTTTGCCTATTTGTGCCCTGCGATTAGTCGCAACCAGTTTTCTGAAGGCCGCTGTGATTGGCTACAGCATAGCTGTAATCCTGATTTAGGATACTTTTTGGCAGATGAATTCCAGCCTGGCTTTTCTATTGTAGTCATTGAGGGGTTCACATTTTGCTGATGTCACAAACACTTGTTTGGATGCCAGGAAGATGCGAGGTAATAGTCAATGGCAGAGCAGCGACAACTATGTTGCGTTCAGGAAACCCATACTGTATTTTTACCTTTCGTATCTTGACATTTCTATTGTGTTATATTTCCTGTTGGGGCGTTTCGTAACTTGAAGATTTCATATGAAGAGACGTTCGTACGTAGAGGTAACACTGTACTTTAATGAGTTTTCATACCTAAGATGATTGCTAGCTATTGCACCACATTCATAGGCATCACTTTGCAGTGAAGTTGATCCCAACACTGAAAAAAATGAAAAAATCCTGCCCTCCTGACATCCACTCACCTTTATCCGGACAGAAATATGTGACATCATTTTTCTTGTAGTTACGTGGCGACACTTATTCAAGGCTTTGGTTTGTGCTTCTATGAAGTGCTGCTGGGGTGTGGCCTCAACCTTCACTGCATGCGTGAGTGCGAACAAAACAACTTGTAAAGCGCTTTGAGCGCATCCGCTAAAAAAAAAAAAAGACCATACGCCACCACTTTGACCATTCTCGGGCACAGGCCGAGCTCATCCATCCATGCAAGCATGCATTAACACACATACATGTATAGATGCGTTTAATCTTTAGGAGCTCTTGAAAAAGAAGATAAGAAGCATGCAATTAAGGAAGGAAGTTCGTCCAAAGAGCTGGGGATGGGGGGGGGGGGGGGGATTTCAGAGGAATATTTAGCTCTTGACGCCCCCACCTGTCACTCAGTGCGCAGCCAGCCCTGCAGTATGTTAGCCGCTACGTTGTTATGTAAGAGGCCAATCCTGTGAGATGTCAAAGGTGGCTGTGGAAGTCTTGGATGACCATCGCACGCAGCGGCGGCAACACAAAGGCAAACAACGCAGGCTTGAATACTCGTATCAAGTCCCCTTACCGCTTCTACGTCTTCCTAATCCGGCCACTATGATGCCTCAAGTGGAGATGCCGTCATCCTGTAGGGAGGGCTTTGCACACACTCCACATAGACCAAAGCTAACATCAGGATTTGCGGTACAGAAAAAAGATGGATAGACAATTACGTTACTGCTCTGTATTCAATATAAAATACAACATGCTATTTTTCTTTCACCAAAAGCTCCATCTGCTTTGTACAACTATGCCACTGATGCTGATGAATGGCATTGCACAATAAAAGGGGTGAAAAAAAAAACATGCTTCCTATTATGAAGCATTGCTCATTTTGGCTCGGCAAACATTCATTTGGGCTCCGTTTGTCATCCAGAGTGTCTTGTCAATGAAAGCCGCCTTCATCTTGTGATGAACATAAATGTGCTCATCCCGGCTTTTTGGGAATCTGCAGCCCTCCATAGTTGACAGAACATCATCACCATCATCGTCATCGTATTGACACTTTTTTGAGTGTGTAAGAGCATCACCGCCTTTGCTCAACTCAATGCGGATTCCACGCTTCCACTGATCATGTTTCTGGGCTGAGCGGTGGCACTGGTGACAGAATTCCTAATGGTGCGTGATTATTATATGCTGTAGATGCACACGCCAGTATTACTTACATGGTTTGTTTGGCGATAATTAGTCGACTGTAAAGGAAAAGTAAACGGGCCGCTTTCATTGAAATTGGGACAGTCCAGATATTTTTCAGTAGAATGCCAAGAGATGTTCTCACGATTGGCCCGCAGGCACCTAACCGCCTCTTCACAAGTGAAAGTGCTATTTACAGTATATAGTTGTCTTGATGCTCTTTTTTTGCACTCTGATTCCACTTTTTTTTTTACAAGTATCTCTTGAGCGGTTATTTTTTGGACTGCAGTAGTGGAAAATGTTCGGACCTGTCAACTCATACGGTTTAGCCATAGTTCATACGGATTTTGTGGTGAATCTTACATATATCTTATATATCTATCGCACAAATCATACGGATTCTGAAAATTTCCGTCCCCCCCCCCCAACAGGTAGTTCCGTTTGCTTTTGCCCAGAATGGTGCTAGTCTACTCGAATGCTTTCATTTCCGGTAACTTTCCAGTAAATCACGTGGTTCCTAGTTGAAAACAGAACTCAAGGATGAGTTTGAGGAGTATCAGCTTTTGAGTGATGAGGACATTAAGTATACAAATGAAGATGGCACATCAAAGGCAGTGGATAACATTTGGTTGGGAATTATGACTATGAATACACCCATGGGCAAACCAATGTTTCATCATCTCAGCAAAGTGATGGAAGCAGTAGTTTGCTTACCTCACAGCAATGCAGACTGTGAAAGAGTCTTCAGTGTTGTGAGAAAGGTTCACACAGATTTCTGAAAATCGCTTGCACCAGAAACACTGACAGAAATATATATATCTAAAATGCTTTGGTATGTTATAAGGATTTTTTGCTCTTTATAAGGATTTTTTGGGGTAGTTTATACAGGTTGGCGCTCCAAAAAGTTGACAGGTATGGACATGGGGCACATAAAAGATCCAATATGCCGTTTATTGTTGAACCCTTAAGTGATCCGAACGACATTTTTGCCATTCATTTATTATTATTATTATTTTTTTAAATTTAAAAGCCACATTGTGTTTGTTGAATGAGTATAGGTGCCCTGTGTCTGTCGCCACTCAAACCTTATTCTGTCTGACTGCGTTTTCCCAAATAAACAGTGTCATGGCAATGTCATTGAGGGAGTATATGAAACTCACGTTTCCAAGAAAATAAAACCTGTTGCAGTATACAAAGGTATACAGATTCCCTCCCATTCTCTCCTAAAAAATAAAATATGATAACTTAAATATATGTATGCTGGTACTGTTGAATGTGCAGGTGTACCTAATAGTGTGGCAAGCATATTCCTGTGTCAAGCTTATGATGGTGAATAACAAGAATGAAAGAATGAAAACTACAGCCACACCAAAAAAGAATTTGTCCCATGTGATAACGAAATGAAAACTGAAAATGTCCGTTTTGCAGGAAAAAAAATTCAATGTGGTTTTCAATATTTCAATGAGTTTTGTCACAATTTTTTTTAAAGTGATTTCGATTTTTTTAGCCAGTTCTTATGCTATTGTTTAAACGTGTCCTGTTAATTTTTTTTATGTTTTTTAAATATTATCTTTGTTGTATGTATGTTGTATGCATGTTATGTTGGGGTTTTTTTTCAAATCTGTGTTTTAGGTATGAAACCTTTACCTTAATGACGTTTTCTTTTATTTTGTAATTCATTTTACTTCAAATTTGTTTTTTTAACGCCTGAAATATTTCCAATTTATTTTTGAATGTTTTTGCACTTGAGTACAGTATTGTACATTCAGGATTTTTTTTTCTTATATTTGCAAAAAGAGAGAGAGAGAGAGAGATACACGCACACACACTTTGTGTATATTTCTATGTACAGCATCTTATTTTATTACACACACCCATTTGCGGTTCCTTGCCGTGATACAGCAGTGCCTGAAATAGGAAGGACATGGTGGAAAGACAGAGTAGGGAATGGAGAATTAGAGCGAGTAGCGTCAGACAAGATGGTGACATGATACTGTTGGAGCGGAGGGGCGAGTTTGTCAGACCGCACTCAAGTGACAATTGTCCTCATCGTGGACTGCGAGAGCGCCTCGCAGCCCTCCAGCACACCTCGGGGCTTCAGCCCAGTTGGCCTGCACAACTCGTGCAAAGCATTAGCGTCTCATCCATGAGAGGGATGGGTTGGAGGAGGAAAGGAGCGTGCGAAAGAGAAGAAGGTCATTGAGAGGCGGGGGGAGTGAATGAGAAGACGGTGAAGGAGAAAGAAAAGAAGTGGAAGGAACAGGAGGTGCGGTGTAAAGAGAGCCCTGTGTGGAACGGGAAGTCAGGTTGCCAGCTTTGCCTCTGGCATATGTCCTTGCCCGCGGGGACACCCGAAGACCAGGTAGAGGGCAGCTGGTCCTCAGCCCGAGCGGGCTTTGAAACGTGCCAACGGCATCTCGGCCGTGCCAACGTGGGACTCACAGTGCCAGTGAGGAAGTACCGTTGTGCATCAACCTCAGCGCAATCTCTCAAAGCCTCTTGCACTGAGACCTGAAGCGTTTGAGATGAAAATTCTGCAATTTCCCAGCCTTTTACACGGAACTAGGCACCTATTGCCTCAATTTTATACACTTGCTGGGAAAACGGCATCCCTTTTTCCGTGTTGGTAATGGGTATCCAAAATAAAACAGGCTTATTTGTGAGCTGTTACTAAAAAAGAAAAAAAAAAGTCTTTTTTCATAGTTGAGGTATAGCTCCGCCTACCATGTAGCTATTCTTCCTTCATAGGTAGCGCTAAAGCTTCTCTCCCTCTTATTCACCCCTTGAACCGGCACATCAGAATTCCAGCATTGCGGACAGTCTAGCATGATTCAAGGCTTCTTTGTGCGTTATTTGTCTGTAATTAATTAACTGTCTGTAATTAAAATGAATTTCAGCCGTAATTCATTGTTACTGGCCTTCAGCTGAATTGGGCTGCTGGAATAAAATCCACAAAGATAACTGGACCTCAGCATCGAGAAAAGGCTCGAGTCGCCTCCAGAAAGAGCATCGCAATATTTAGACTTAGCGGGAAGAAAGAATAATGAATGTTGATTTATTTCGCTGCAGCCATATTTACATGGCTGTCTCCCAACAGCTGCCACCAGCCAAAGAACTCCAGCTGAGAGGGGGGAATAAAATCATGTAAAGTGTTAGTAGTTATTAAAAATCCAATCACTTTTGTCCCCAATCTGATAAATGTTTAGTCGTATGGCAATGTAAGCAAGTGTGTGGTTAAAAAAAAAAAAACAAATGAAGGCTGTCCCCTAAATGGTCAATAATGACATCAGTGAGACGCTTGTCATGTCTTTTGCTCATGAACGGGTAGAACAATTATCCTCATCTCTGCTGTGTGGAACAGGGATAGGGCGAAAGAGAAGAAGGTTAAGGTTGGATTTAATATTTTTGTCTGCGGTGCGTTTATTGCCTTTTTTCCAAATTACTAATTATACTTCCTCAATGTCACTTTGTTTTTGCCAAGCCAGCTAGCAATTGCTTGATGTTTTTTTTTTTGGTTTTGTTTCTGTCCGCCTGTAACCTTTGATTTTTGACTGTCCTCTAAATGTTGCTGGGGGGGGGGGGGGGAATCGCACTTTTTAAAGTTTAAAAGTATATAATTTTAAAAAATGGTTTACATAAAAAAAGTCGTCTGGCATTGCTGTTTTCTTTTTCTCACTTTATATCACTTACTGTATATAAAACATGGTGCAAGAGGCATCATTTATATAATTTTTTTCTTTTTTTTCTCCCCAATCTATAATGCAATACATTGACCTTTTATTTCAAGGATTTTCCAGTCTTCCAAAACCAATTTTCTTCTTGAGTTTTTATGGTTTAACACATACAGCGAGGGTCTTATTGGCCCTTGAGCATTTTTGGTGCACCAAAGAAACAGAGGAGGATTAAAAGCAGGGCTTGATGATAAATGAGTGCGAATGATAGCGTCACTCGCTATCCTAATGTGATCTCAAGGCGAGCAAATGTGTGAAGCGGCTGGCTTTCAAACGAAAGTCAAGTGTGTGCGATGTTGACGTTAATGAGATTTGTGCTTCGGCGCCGGCTGAAAGGGAACATCTATTACCAAAAAAAAAATAAAAAAATAAAAAAAGACAGGCTGTGTTGCTTATGAATTTCTTTATTTGTATCAGCTATTCTTTTTTAGCCATTTGGAGATTAATGTGACGTTTGAGACAGTAAATGATGTTCACATAAATCAACATGGCTTTGGTGTGATAATAGAGAAGCTCTACTTCCTGATCGAGATGATAGGGAGGGAAAAAAAAGGAGCAGGCGCATTTGAATTTATGTCAGAACGCAAACACTCAAAAGCTCTCCTCTGCGTCTCCGCAGCCCCCGGATAAGGAAGGCGGTCTGCCGAAACAGGTGGGCAACAAGACCGAGTGCAGCCTGCTGGGATTGGTGCTGGACCTGAAGCGAGATTACCAGCCGATCAGGAACCAGATCCCTGAGGAGAAACTATACAAAGTGTACACCTTCAACTCGGTGCGGAAGTCCATGAGCACTGTCGTCAAACTGCCCGACGGGAGTTTCCGCATGTACAGCAAGGGAGCGTCCGAGATTGTCCTCAAAAAGTAAGATTATTTACTCAACTGCAGATGGGTATGAGGGTTGTTCATATTGGGCACCTGTGGGATTATCACAAGTCTGTCCGCAGTGGTCATCACTTAGCACAGTTTATATGAACCTGTTTTTGAGATGCAAAAACTACTGTGACTGACAGTGAAATGAAAGATATTTAGTTGGAGGCATTTATTTTATGACCAATTGGGGTACACTTTTATTAGAGAGACATCCACACGTTTACCAAATACAGTGGTACCTCTACTTACAAATATCTCCTCATACAAAAATTTCAAGTTACGAAATGCCTCAGCAGAGAAATATTGCCTCTTGTCACGAAAGAAATTTCAAGATACGAAAGGGAAAATACAATCTGGGCTGTTGATCGCAGCTCAGAGTTTCCTGAACGCAACATACTTATAGCTGC
Source organism: Hippocampus zosterae (assembly GCF_025434085.1). Classification (NCBI taxonomy): domain Eukaryota; kingdom Metazoa; phylum Chordata; class Actinopteri; order Syngnathiformes; family Syngnathidae; genus Hippocampus; species Hippocampus zosterae. The sequence goes on from NC_067459.1 coordinate 15,196,840, forward strand.
TCTGTCATTGGCTATGACCGAGTATCATCCTGGCATCCCATTGGCTAAAAGGGACCTCGAATGTGTCTGTGTGTAGGCACGTGTGTATGCAGCATCCTCGTCATTCGTCCCTCGGGCCACGAGGCGTTCCGATAGTTTCCCGTAAATGTGAATCCCCAGAAAAAGTGTTCACCAGTTGAGCGATCGCTCACTATGCTGATGTTTGCCTTGGACATTTTCGAAGGATTGTTAAAAGCCGAAAAAAGCAAACGTCCTTGAATCAGTTATTTACAAAACGCCAGGCAAAAAACACTTCTGAGAGAAAACACGAACATGACGCAGTTAAAAGTTCAATGGCCATCATTTTTATTCTTTGCTCTGTTCTTTGTTTTTTACATTATGCACAACTCTCATTTATTGTGCAATAATATAATTGTAACATGTATTTGTTACATCTTTTGATGCATTTTTATGCTTCATAAAACATTTAGGTCTGAATTTCTCTACTTACAAGATTTTATAATTGAGAAATTTCTTCCAGAACCAATTAATTTCGTAAATAGAGCTACCACTGTACTGTCGTTTATTTCTTGTACTTACTATGCCTGTACAAAATATTGTCTCATGTCGAACCGTTCATCCTTCTCTCTTCTATCCCACAGATGCAACCACATTCTCAGCGAGGTGGGCGAGCCGCGGGTTTTCCGTCCGCGGGACAAGGACGAGATGGTGAAGAAGGTGATCGAGCCTATGGCCTCCGACGGCCTGAGGACCATCTGTGTGGCGTACCGCGATTTCCCTGGTGACCCTGAGCCTGACTGGGATGACGAAAACAACATCCTCAGCGACCTCACGGCTATTTGCGTCGTCGGGATCGAAGATCCCGTCAGGCCAGAGGTGGGTTGAGGTTGGGATGCGTTGGTGGGAAGCTACCGGGTCACTTTGTTGTTGTTGCTCTATTCCGGATGTTCTGCTCGGGGTGGTCTTAAATACGCAAGGAACCATTTTGGCTGTCTTCCATAGGAAAACAAAAAACAAAAACATCAAAAGTGAGGAAAACACTGCTTGTATTGTTTTTTTTAATGGCTGCACCTAATGTTTATTTGAATAATCGATTTACCTAAATGATATATTTCCTTGATCTGCACAATTATCGCCGTCTCCCTCTCACACTAGTTACTGTAGTGGTGTATTTCAGTTACTATGGTTACGGTTCACTCGCACTATCCTTTGACGCCGTTGACTCGCAACCTCCTTTGAAGCTGCTATCATCAGGGTTGCTTGGCTTCTCGGATATAAAAGGGAATTATACAATACCGAAGAAAAAGATGAGCTGGGTGTACGGATGCGATGTTCTCAAGACAGCTGCGACAAAAGATGCGAAAAGATGTCACCACAAACATCAAGATGAGAAACCTTGCCCTTGTGCCTCTTTTGAAATGAATGCGCTGGACAATTGAGATTCTCCCAAGGACGTTCTTGTGGAGATTTTTAGACACAGCATCTTTTTGATAATTTTGAGCGGTATTACACAACTACGCACCGATCCACAAATGTCCAATGATGACTATTTCGAGAATTTTTGGGACCACTGAAACGTGGATGTTTTGCACTTTGAGAAGAAAATTGCTTTCATGTAACAGGGTACATTTAGTTTAAGCACAATATTTCATTCAACTGTATGCCAATTAACACCATTTATAATTTAAGGGGCAACCGTTTACATTTTGGTGCCGGTCTGGATCATCTGTTTTGCTCCGGCTCAGTCACTGGCTCATTTGATGACGTAGTATGACGCTACTGAATGCTGAAGCTCGCTGACTTACCACAAGAAATTGACTCCGCGCTGCCATCTGTTGGGAGAAAGTGGTAGCTTCACCTTTGCTTTTTGAAAAAAACCTGAAAATCGATTCGGAACTTTGACATCGATTTATTGAATCTTAAAAATTCAGATTTTTTTTCTCTCCACACCCCTAATAAGAAACAAGTGCCAGCGTCAGTCATCCAGATCAAAGCTCACAACCAAACAAAAAGCCTTTGAAATATTTCGTTACATCATCTTCTTCCAAACTATTTTTCTAAGGACTTAGAGCAATGTGTGATGCAACTAATGAAACAATGAGCTGACCAAGCAGTGGAATACGCAGAAATGAATCTGCCAGCATTTTTTAAAATCACAAAACAGTCTGACTGAAAATTATTTTACCCGGGGTAACAAGTTCATGTCTTAAAAACAAAAAAATCCACACCTTCACTCTTGAGACAACAAAGTGCGAGACAAGGCAGCAGTTTTACATCACGCCTCAAAGTTCAACCGCAAGAAAAATAATAGATTTGTTCTCAAGCCATTTCCAACTTTTTAAAATCGGGTAATGATGTGTAGAACTAATAGACAATGTGACATCAAACCCAACAGTGTCATATTGTGGGAAAAAAATTGGAATTGACCATATTTGGACAAAAAAGGTTTCCTTTGATGCATGGCGATGTAGCATTTATTTGGAGGGCTTTTTCTTGTCACTATACAATACAATCCGTCGCTCCATTGCCAAAATGTTGACTGTGTCAGTACCCCCTTCCTATTTTGATTGCGCGTCAAGGGAAAAACACGGTAAGGCGCTCATAGCCTTACTGTTGACAGTTTTAAAATGGTGATTAAGATTGTTCCGTCGTTCAAATAACGATGCTGAAAGTCAGATTGCAAGCCATCCTTCATTTTTTTTTTTTTTGCTACGATTGATCTGTTGTTTTTCTCGCCATTTGGAATCAAGAGTTTCTCGTTTGAAGAAAGGGAAAACAAATAAAGCAAAAGTATGTGGAACATACTGTTGAGGAGAGTCAGCTTTTCGTTTGCTTCTCGCTCTCCTAGGACACAAGTCCTTTTATACCTCTGCAAAGTGGAATAAAGACACAACACCAAGTCGTTCGTTTTCCGTTTATCGCAACACAAATCGATTTGGGCTTCTGAGAGTTCAGAGTCCTTTCAGAAGCCCCGAAGAAACACATTCATGAGATTATATAGAGACAATATGATAATGAGAGGCTGGGAGGTACGCCTCCCATGCAAATCCCGAAACAAAGAAAGTTACATGTCATCTGACCCGGTGTGGCCGAAGGAAGCCAGGAGCGGTGAGGTGAGACCAGACCACCACTACCCCCCATTTGGTGCGATGGCAGGAACAAAGGAACAAAGATACCGGAGATAACAGCTCCTCTAAAACATGTCCCGCGGAGGGGGGCCCCCGAAGTGGTGGGGGCCGAGGGCACTAAAGTTGATTGTAATAACATTGAGCAGGAAATACCCTCAACCGCATTTGTACATTGTTTCTTTCAGTGTCTGAACAAACACAACCAACAGGAAGGAACAACACCATAACCAAATAAAAAGCAGAAATAAGGAAGATCAAGCAAAGTTCGATTCTGATATGATGACAAAGTATAGACCACTGCTGCTGGTCACAGATCTTGAGATTAGGGTTCCTCTTTGAGGGCACTTGAGAGCCTTCAGGGACTTTTATGAGGAAGTGGAGGCAATAAAAGCCCTTGGGGGGCTGTTAATTAACCAGAGGGAAATGGCTCTAACTTCAAAGTACATTCTTTGTTTTAACTACTTCAGCAGATTCTCAGGAGAGAGACTAGTATCAATAGTTCTCATAGCAAGATGAAATTCAACAATGTTCTACTACTACTTCTAGCGGAATAATTCCTTAACAATACCCAAGTGACTCGCGAGTCAAACATATGCATTGGTCCGCCTCTGTGTTTGTACATGTGTGGGTTTGGAGAGCGCGGCTCGCCCACACTGACCTTTGCCAGAGAAGAGGACATGCTGGCTTCTCGCGTGCATCACTCTCCATACATAATATCTCCCAGCGGATCCACCATGCTGTTTGACATCACACACGGCCAGCGCAGAGCCCGCCGCACCAACTGTGTGCACTGCGTACTGTGCACTATGTACTTTTATTTATGACAATGGGTGACCCCGTGAGAAAAAACGGTTCGGATTATGTATGGATGGTTCTGGTATGTTACGTGAGGAGAATTTCCCCATGGGGGATCATCCAAGTTTAATAAACAAGAAATGCGTGGACTTCCTCATTCGCATTTCAATAGACCTGTGGATAGGACACGAGGACATCAGGACGTGGTGGAGGTACGGTAAGCATTTTTAAGAACAATTTCAAATGTAAACGGTGCACTTTCACCACATCTGCCAACAGCTTTGAAGCAACCTTCTTTGAAGTTGGTCGTGTTTTCCCGGTGCTTTGTGCTGTCATTTACCGTCCTCCTAAATACAACAAAGACTTTTTAAGCGACTTTTCAAGCTTTCTTGCGGAAATCAGGCTGAGATATGATCGTATTCTCCTAATGGGGGATTTTAATATCCATGTATGTTGTCCGGAAAAAACGCTAGCAAAAGACTTCTTAAGACTTATCGACTCTTTTAATTTTGTGCAGTATGTGACCAGCCCGACACACGAACAAGGACATATTTTAGACCTTGTCCTTGCTCATGGTATAACGGTGTCAAATCTGGAAGTCCTTGAAAATGGAATTTCTGATCACATGGCAGTTTTATTTGACGTAGTCTTATCGCATGCTGCTGTGAAATCTGGCGCTCCTAGTTGTAAACGCCGAATTTTTAACCCTCGCACTGCTAGTCGTTTCTCTGATGCCTTTAATAACCTTTGCGTACCCTCGTCTAACACAGAGGAACTCACCTCTTGGTTCGACTCGTCGTGCCGGGCCATCCTGGATTTGGTGGCTCCTTCAAAAATTGTGCTGCCAAAGCCTAAACCCGAGCCATGGTTTAACGACATTACCCGCGCAGCTAGGCAGGAGTGTCGCAAAGCTGAACGCAAGTGGAAAAGAGACAAATTGCATGTCTCTTCTCAAATTTGGAAAGACAGCTGGCGTATCTACCAGCTCACAGTAAAAGAGGCCAAAAGAAAATATCTGTCGGACCTTATTCTCGCCAACCGTCACAACCCTCGTGCACTATTTAAAACGATAGATTCTGTACTCAAACCCCCTCTGCCTACTTGCTCGGATTCTTCAGCCGAGATGTGCAACAGATTCCTTCAGTTCTTTATTGATAAGGTCTCTACAGCTAGGATTCCGGTCCCAAATACCGCATCTGACCCCTCTGTCCATGTTCCATGTTCAGCTGTCCTAAATTCTTTTGATACTGTGTCCTTGGCGCTTTTGGAGGATGTAGTTCGCCAGACGAAGCCATCTGGCTCCCCTTGCGACTCTCTTCCCCCACGCTTCTTTCAGGAGGTTCTCCCGAGTGTTGGTGCATCGGTCTTGGATATCATCAACAGCAGCCTTTCTTCTGGTGTAGTTCCCCAACAGTTTAAACATGCTGTGGTCCAACCCTTGATCAAGAAACCTGGTCTTGATCCAGATGAGCTGTCAAGTTACAGACCCATTTCCAAACTGCCTTTCATTTCCAAAATTCTGGAAAAAGTGGTGCACATGCAGTTGAAACTTTTCTTGGATGAACATAACATCTTGGAGGTCTTCCAGTCAGGTTTCAAGACGATGCATAGCACGGAGTCAGCCCTGTTACGCGTTTCTAATGACATCCTCCTGGCAAATGACTCTGGAGACCACGTGTGTCTGGTTTTATTGGACTTAACTGCAGCATTTGATACAGTGGATCACAGTATTCTGCTGACTCGTTTGCAGCACTTGGTGGGCATTGGCGGGAGTGCTCTTGATTGGTTTAGGTCCTATCTAGCTGACAGGACCTTTTGTGTCAGCCTTGGCTGCTCTGAATCACGCACTGCTCCCCTGTCATGTGGTGTTCCACAGGGCTCAATTCTGGGGCCTCTGCTGTTCTCGCTGTATCTGCTCCCATTGGGTTCCATCTTAAGGAAACATGGTATTCCTTTCCACTGCTATGCAGATGACTGCCAGATCTATGTCCCACTGAGCAAGAAAGACACCTTCTCATTAAGGCCACTCCTATCCTGTCTGGAAGAAATCAAAACCTGGATGGCACAAAATTTCTTGAAGTTCAACGAAAAGAAGACAGAGGTGATATTGTTTGGCCCCAGTGGACCTTGTACATTCCATCCTGTAGACTTGGGCCCCCTATCTCCTTATCTGAAATCAACGGTCTCAAACTTGGGACTTAAACTGGACAGTGATTTCAAACTCGATCGGCAAATTGGTGCCGTTGTTAAATCCAGCTTCTTTCACCTTAGACAGCTGGCCAAAATAAAACCTCTCCTCTCCTCTCACATGAACACTTTGAGACAGTAATTCATGCCTTTGTCACATCCCGGCTCGATTACTGCAACGCCCTGTACTTTGGAGTCAGCCAGTCCTCCATCAAGCGCCTTCAGCTGGTACAGAATGCCGCTGCTCGCCTCTTGACTGGTACTCGTAAGAGGGAGCATATAACTCCTACTTTGGCATCCCTTCACTGGCTCCCCATTCATTTTAGAATTATTTTTAAGATCCTCCTCTTTGTTTTCAAATCTCTGAATAATCTCGCGCCACCTTACCTCTCTGAGCTCATACGCCCCTACACCCCTGCCCGGCGCCTCAGGTCTGTGGACCAGTCTTTGCTAGACGTACCAAGAACTAAACTGAGGCTCAGAGGGGATCGAGCCTTTTCTGTTGCTGGTCCATCTCTCTGGAATGACCTCCCACTGAACATTCGGCAAGCCTCCTCGCTGCCCATCTTTAAAGCCCTCCTCAAAACTCACTTGTATTCTTTGGCGTTTGACTCAGCATGACTTAGATTTGCTATTGGTTTTACTGCTTGGTGCTTTCTACCGCCTTATTACTTATTACTTATTACTGATTCGTCTTACTGTTTATTGTATATGTTAAATCGCTCCATGTACAGCACTTTGTATGCAGCGATGGCTGTTTGAAAGTGCTCTATAAATACTGTTGACTTGACTTGACTTGACTGTGTTGCCTGTGAAAATCTCAGAATAGTGTAATGGACACCCCACAAAAAGCTACTATCGGTAATTGCCAAAAGCAGGTTGTAGAAAATGTAAATGAAAACAATACAATATTTGCAAATCCTTTTGAACCTACAGGTATGTTCAATTGAATACACAACATTTGATGTTCAAACTGAAAAATATTCTTCTTTTTTGGGGGGCCAGGGGGTGGGGAGGGGGGACATTCACTTATGTTGAATTTGTCGCCTGCAACATGTCCCATAAAAGCTAGGACACGGGCATGTTTACCACTGTGTTACATCACCCTTCCTTTTAAGAGCACTCAATAAGCATTTAGGAATAGTATTGTTGAAGCCTTGGCGGTGAAATTCTTTCCCATTCTTGCTTGATGTACAGCTTCAGTTGCTCACCAGTCAGGGGTGTCCTGTCATATTTTGCGCTTTATAATGTGCTACACATCTTCAATGGTATACAGGTCTGGACTGCTGGCGTTTTGAACTGTGTGCTGATAGCAATCGGAATAGTCCTTTTCCTCTCACAACATTCATGATTTGCAAAAAGACCACAGACCACAGCACACTTTTCCACTTTGGGATCAGTCCATGTCAGATGAGCTGAGGCCCTGGGAAGCCATTCCTGAGCCCACATGACAACATGAATGATGCCAGTTTTGTTTTGTTTTTGTTTGTAATTCCTCCTCTTTCCTGATCTGTTGTTGTCCCATCCCAATTTTTTTGGAACATGTTGCAGGCATCAAATTCAAAATAAGAGAATATTTGCAAAATAATTATAACATTCATAAGTTTTAACAAGTAATATATTGTCTTTGTAGCGTATTTGGTTGAACATAGCTTGAAAAGGATTTGCAAGCTACAATCATTATATCCTGTTTTTGCGAATAATTTACACAGACATCTCAACTTCATTGGAATTGGGGTTTGTATTCCCACTACTATCACACACAAGGGCGATGTTGAATTTGGCATATGATCACTACTGTTCAAGACACGTATTAAATGTGATCATATTCCAAACAAATTGTGACCTTACTGTGCATGTAAAAAACAAAGTGACATATCTGTTGCTTGTGGACTTCTGTAGGTGCCAGAGGCCATTCAGACGTGCCAGCACGCGGGCATTACCGTGCGCATGGTAACCGGGGACAACATCAACACGGCAAGAGCCATTGCCATCAAGTGTGGCATCATCCATCCTGGAGAGGACTTCCTCTGCATCGACGGCAAAGAGTTCAACAGGAGGATCCGCAATGAAAAAGGGGAGGTACGCTGTTGTCTGAGCATGATAGAGTTGACCCTGAAAAAACAAGACATCACCCTCTGCTCTTGTGTTCAGGTGGAGCAAGAGCGTATTGATAAGGTTTGGCCTAAATTGCGTGTCCTGGCCAGATCCTCCCCGACTGACAAACACACACTAGTTAAAGGTAAATATGCATTTGTTTTGTTCGCATCACTTGTTACTGGGCGGAATTCACAGGCATGGTGCGAATAAGGGACAGATGCAGTAACCATGTCCACCATGCTTTTTCTTGGCACAATTGGAAAAATACACGCAAAAAAAAAAAGCTTGTTCATTTTGCTCTTCAGTGATTTTAAAACAGTGTTACAGTCAATAAAAATAAAATCGCACACTGAAGTCATTCCCACCATGTTTTTTTTTTCAAAAACTAGCCAAGTTCATTTATACTCATACATTTTCATTGCTCTACATTAATTATAAAACACCTCTAAAGTCAAATAAAACATTTGCTGTCGTGTTGACCATACGGTTTCATTGGCACATAATACAGCACTATTTAACGTTACGAGTTCATTAATACCATGCTGACTTTATTCTTGTAATAGTACAGCTTTTTTCACTAAAATAAGACTGTTTTCCTCCTTAAAAATACATGACTTTATTCTATATACCTGTACATATTATATATATATATATATATATCCCTATCTTGTTACAGTTTTTTTAATGACCACATTTATTTTAATCTGACTTTATTCTCAAAATATCTGATTTCAACATTTTTATACTCCAAAATTTTATGGGGGAAAAAAGACTATTGTTTAAAAAAAAACACACACACACAAAAATCCCACTTTTCAGATTCGGAGCCAACAAACATTGCTATTCATACATTTTCACTGCTTTGTCTTAATTTTAAAACAAAACAAACAAACAAAAAACACTGTTTCATTGTCACAGGAATTACTACCAAAACCAGCACTATTTATGAGAATTATTTCACTTAGGCTTGTGAGTTTTCACTGCAAAACACGTACTTCAATCAAACAGAGGGATAAATTGCAAACAAACATGTTGCTTTATCTGTGACAGGCATTATTGACAGCACCATGGTGGAACAGAGACAGGTGGTGGCGGTGACAGGCGACGGGACCAACGATGGGCCCGCCCTGAAAAAGGCTGATGTCGGCTTTGCCATGGTAACCAAAACTATTCACCTCCAAGAAATAGATCTCACTCCACATCTGCAGATGATGCGTCTTCACCTCTGCGATATGCGGGGTTGCGGGTGTAAAGATCATGAGCTTCCCCTAGTGGTGGACAGTGGGACACGCATACCGTCACTGCAGCAGATTGCCAAACTATCATGTCTGTGGCATAATCCGTTTTGTTTGTTTGTTTGTTTGTTTATTGAACATAAGACGTATACAGTAATAATTTGACAGAAAGTAAGGTAAGTAAAATAGTAAAAAGCAAAGAGAAGTCAGTCATCATTCAACACAGTGACACTGTGAAGAGTTGTACCGATTCTCCTCTCATTTTGCTCGTGTACAGTGTTATGGACAATAAAGCGTCACTCAGTTGAGCAATGACCCACTTTTTCCTCCACATGTATGAAGTCACCACAAATGCTCACAAATCAGGTGTGTGCACACTTTTCCTCAGTGGGTCGCATACAGGAAATAAGGAGAAGATGCAAGACCCACTTGGGCATTTTTGTATTGTTTTTATAAAGCTGTATTAATTTGGAAAAACTGTTTCTTCACAGTTTTCAGTTAAGGTGAAACAGCTCTGCTTCTGTTGTAAAATGGCAATCTTTAAAGTGATGTTAAATGTGATTTATTGACAAATGGGGCCGCGACACGGATTTGTGCTAGCAACCTTTGAAAAAATAATTATTTCCATTTAGATCTGTCTTTACCTCAAATTAAATAGGAAACACTGATGAACAAATAGCATATGTGTGGTGGGGTTGGCTTTGAGCAACGGATATTTGAAATATGTGCAGGAGCACATGTATACCGACAATATAGTTACTCACAATATTTTGTTTACCTTCTGCCAAAAAAAATGTGACTGCAGCTGACTGATCGATTTAGCGGTCCTTGTGAAGCTCATCTTCATCTTTGTCTGCATGACTTTATAATGCTGCCCCCGGTGGCCAAGTTGCACACACCAGAAGCTGAACCAGAGTGAATTGAAAACTGTCTTTTTTTTTATATCCTACATTTAATTGTGTTATAACTATGGTATATGTTTTTTAAGTGCAATATTATATTTTGCTATATTCCTTCTTTAAAAAAAAACAAATGAAAACATTTTCTTGTTTTTTGGGGGGCTGTTGAAACTATTTATTTGTATTATCTGCAAAGCACGAAAAAAAATGAAAGACGGGATACAATAGGCTAGTAGTTTGGACATCTCTATGATAAATGTAAATGTTCAAATGTTATTCCCATGCTCCTTCCAAAGGGCATCGCCGGTACTGACGTGGCCAAAGAGGCGTCCGACATCATTCTGACCGACGACAACTTCAGCAGCATCGTCAAAGCGGTGATGTGGGGCCGCAACGTCTACGACAGCATCTCTAAGTTCCTCCAGTTTCAACTGACGGTCAACGTGGTCGCTGTCATCGTAGCGTTCACGGGCGCCTGCATCACACAGGTACGAACGGATGAGCCGAGATGAAGTCAGGCGCACTTGTCTTGCATGATGATGTATCGCCTACATCATCATGCAAGACAAGTGCAGGGGTGGGAAAACTACGGCCCGCGGGCCGAATCCGGCCTGTTGGTCTTTTTAATCCGGCCCGCCGAAGATTGGTGCACAATTAAGGTTTGATTGTATTCATTTTGTTTGGACTTGTAATGACAGGTATTTCAACAACAATTGGCGCAGTTACTTCAAGTTCCAGAGCACAGGGAGGGGAAGATGAAGAAAGAGGGAGAGAGTAATGACCATGGAAGGGAAAGTGATATGTATCTGATTAAACGGAGCGGGAAACAAAGTACGAAACATTCAGGAGACGCCTGGAGTCGGAAAGACTAAAATCTACGAGACTTTGAAAAACAAGGAGGTGATTCTTACTCAGTCCGATTCTGCCAATTTCCATGCTCAGAGTGAATTGCTTGTGGCGCGAGTAAATGAACATTTCCTAGAATGGTTTGATTGTTATCATGTTCAAAACCTTCCGCAAACTGGACCGCTAATAAGAGTCGGAGAGCAGTCAAATGTGTAGAGCGTGAACAACAGGAGGCTCAGTACACATCCTAGAGGAGAACCGGTGCTGAGTGTGATGGTGGGGGAGAATGTTACATTATTACTGGCATACACAGACATTGTGCTATCTTCTTTATTTTCTATTTCTATTTCTAACTTTTGGCCCGGCCCTCCCCAATATTTACTGCTTCTCATTTGGCCCCCCCGGGAAAATAATTGCCCACCCCTGATGTAGCCGAATAAGACCTCTCGCTGTGCCATAGTGCAGTTTTCCACCACGTTATTTAATCTATTTTTGATACCATCTGTATTCTCAGGGAAAGAACCCCCCAGCCCCAAACATCGTACATAAAAATCTAAATTTTATCATCAAAAAAATAAAACTTCTTGTGGGATGACTGTTTCTCCTACAAACTCCAAACAATACACTTTATTATCCATAAGGTTAAGATAAATATTTGACTAAGAATCAGTGTGTTGTGATTTTATTTTTCTTTAAAATACACATTTCATTTTCACAGATGCATCTGTTCTAAAACGTATGATTTTGTGTCTGCAATATTGTGACTTGTGAAAAATCTATCCTCCTTTCAGCACTCTACTTTCTCCAAAAAAAACAAAAAAACGCGATCCTTTATCCTCAAAAAATAAACTTGTTACAAAATTATGAATTTCTTTCCTCCAAAATCCCGTTTTTTTTCCCGCACTAAAAGGCTCACCGAAAATCCTTCCATTTTCTTCAAAGCTCACCTTGCGCCCTAAAATCCGATGCGCCTTGTTGTATGGTCATTACGGTAATATTTTGACCCCCAAATGGGTCCTTGCTCGAGACATGCTGACAACGCAGAGTTCGAACTTAAGGCTATCGGTTACGCAGTTGAACACGGAAATAGAGCAGCGGCAAGAGAGTTCAATGTTAACGAGTCAATGTTATAACTTGCCGTTGGTTAAGTGAACTGTGTTGCTGCTTTATGAAATAAGTTTTACTGACATCTGATCGTTCTGTTGGTGTTTACTTGATCTTATTGCCATCTATTGGTTGCATTATAGATTCCAATGGATGATAAAAATTACAAAATAGGCCATTCATTGAAGGTGCGCCTCATAATCCAGTACGCCTTTTAGTGTGAATATAATACGGTATCAAATTTTATTTTCATAAGAATCTGTTACTGAAATGTATCACAGGCTGCTGCATAAGCTCAAATAATAACGTCTAGACTTGGTGAAGCGGCATGAAAATAACCATTTAAAAAAAATAAATAAATAGACAGCATGATGATAAGGCAGCCTGGGTGAGCATGTTTGTGTCTGTGGTTTTAAGTGCATGTTGCGCTACTCAGGACTCCCCGCTGAAAGCCGTGCAGATGCTTTGGGTCAACCTGATCATGGACTCGCTCGCCTCGCTGGCCCTGGCCACCGAGCCACCCACGGAGTCCCTGCTCAAGAGGAAGTCGTACGGACGCAACAAGCCTCTCATCTCCAGCACCATGACCAAGAACATTCTGGGACACGCCGTCTATCAGCTCATCATCATCTTTCTCCTCCTCTTCGTCGGTATGGACTAGAGCCCTTTTCACTCTGCGCTTAGCAGCGTACCATTGACGAGCACTTTCATTCTATAAGTGGAGTGTTGCTGCGCGGTGCGGCTAGAGGATGTCTGCGGTGGCACCATAATGTCAAACAAGCCTTTCCATTAGGACACAGGTGTCAAAGTCAAAGCCCGGGGGCCAGATCTAGTCCGCCCCACCATTTTAAGTGGCCCGCGAAAGCAAATCAAGCGTGTCAAGTTTCATGATGCTTGCAAAAGTCTGAACCATAATTTCAAATGGCCATATGTAATCCACAATAACAGTCTTCTTGACTTCTGATTGTAAAACGAGTTATTCATCAATTTGTTGTGCGCTGTGTATGTAATATGTAGAGGTGATTAAACATTTATATGGTTTCCCAAAATTCATAACCCTCCAAGGCAAACCGTAATTATAATGTGGCCCGCGACAAAAATGAGTTTGACACCCCTACATTAGGAGAAGAGCTGGCACAGCTATTTTGGCTGCCTTTTTTTGTGTGTGCAACTAACGGCATAAGAATCATAGCGGAAGCCTAATAAATGCGGCGTCTCCGTGTCCCATAATTTGGTACACGCAAGAGATGACATTGTGTGCTATGTTTAAGACACAGCTCCCTGCTCAGACTACCTCAACGCAGTTTTTTTTTATTTTTATCGTGCTGCTCGAATCCTTCTCCTTAAAATGAGCAAAGCCGGGGCTTTACTTGGAATGTACAATGAAAGCCATTTTATCCAGGTGCCGTCAAACATCTCGTCTAAACCAGCGACAAAAGTCTCAGTGCACCGCCGCTCGATCTTTCACACTGAGTGACAGCCGTGTGAAATGGGCTCACTGCCGCATTGCAACATACAATTAAGTTCCCACCGTAGCAGTGTGTGCAGAAAGCAAGAAATGCAGTGAGAAAAAGGGCCAGTGCTCCATACTAAGATTGCGTTTTTGCATGGTCCAGTGGCTGATGGACAGATGGGATTTTCAGAAACGGTGCTCATGCAACTAAATCTTAGCTCGGTGATTGGTTGGAAAACCGAGCTCTTGAGGTTTGTGTAAAGTGAAAATAAAGATGCCTTCTAAGTTTTACATACTACAGAGAAGAGTGCTGTGAACATCCCCGCGAAAAGGGAATATTGATATACTGTGTAAGATAAGGTGGTCTCATATGTTTGTGTGCATATAGTAACATGACTTCACAGTTGACTCTCCTCCACAGGTGAGCAGATCTTCGACATTGACAGCGGCCGCAACGCCCCCCTCCACGCGCCCCCCTCCGAGCACTACACCATCATCTTCAACACCTTCGTCATGATGCAACTCTTTAATGAGATCAACGCCCGCAAGATACACGGCGAGCGCAACGTTTTCGAGGGCATCTTTAAGAACCCCATCTTCTGCTCTATCGTTTTTGGCACCTTCGCTGTGCAGGTCAAAACCAGTTTTTGGACAACGTGAATTTGACTAAAATTGGTCTCATACTAAACATGCTCTTTTGTGTCCTTGTTATTTTGATTTCTGTTTGCGTCTGTTTAGGTAATAATTGTACAGTTTGGGGGGAAGCCGTTCAGCTGTCAACCTCTGGACCTGGAGAAGTGGATGTGGTGCGTTTTCCTCGGCTTGGGGGAGCTCGTGTGGGGGCAGGTAATGAATGAACCCGTCACAATTTCTACGCTTCACTTCACTTCTGAGCGCGCCGATCCATAACAGAGCTCATTTCCAAAATTTAGCGTACATTGAGTCTAGCTGCTGAAAAAAAAGGGATAAAAAGGGAAAATAACACGCTGATGGAATTCCAACTTTAATATTGATATAATAATCTAGGGGGGGGATGGGTGGGACTCCATTCAGAAGAAAATATGTCATCCCTCTTATGTGAGTATGTTTTTATCTTGAAATTTTTTTTTTTAATTCTAAAAAAAAAATTACTAACTGTGGATGTCATTTATCAACCGCATCCCGTTTATAAATCGCATTTCCACACTCACTCGTACGTACACAATGTAAACCTTCCCCTCTCTGCGGCTCTCAGGTGATCGCCACAATACCCAACAGCAAGCTGCGCTTCCTGCGGCGGGCCGGCCAGCTCAGCCAAAAGGACGAACTCCCCGAGGAGGATGTAAACGAGGAGAACGAGGAGATCGACCACGCGGAGAGAGAGCTGAGGAGAGGCCAGATCCTCTGGTTCAGGGGACTCAACCGCATTCAGACTCAGGTGGGGCGCTCACTCGTAATTTTAAGCGACGTGACGTCACCTGCAAAGTCGAAATCACGCTCAATGTTTGTGACGCCGTAACGGTAAATTTTTGCTCTCAAGATGAGTTAAGTTCACAGAGATGTGGCTCTCACTCGGGGTTTGGAGGTGATGGGCCTGGTGGACCCCACCCCCAAGAAGATGGTCTTTGGACCTCGAGCTCTGCAGACCTGATCACTGTGATATTCAAGACAGCCTGATTGTTGTGTACTCAGTGGTTTCATCTCACTCTGTGTGTCGCTGATGGTCCAGGCTGAAACTATCACATCGGAATGGTAACACGGGTCGATATCCGGCAGGGCTTCATAAAGACAATTACAACCAAAAAAAAAAGATCAAAATGTACACCTGTATCCACATATTCAATTAATTGAATTGTGCATTCTTGTTGGGGTTTTTTTTTTTTCCTTTTTTGCAAATTATAATTACAGTTTGGTAAGGAAGTCTGTCAGGATTGAAGAGTTTAACACTGACATGAAATGTGTGACATTAAAAAAAAAACCTAATTTAAAAAAAATTAAAAATCACAGTATGGTCAAACCATGCATGAAGGTGAGATTTAAACAGAAACACAAGCCACGGAGAAGCAGAAGAATATACGCCCACTAAGGTTGACTTTTTGGACTAAAATCCCGACTATACACTTTTTATAGGTTCCACCTGATTTTTTTTTTTTTTTTTTAGAATTTCAAAAATAACATTTAAAAGGCACTTTTTATTGATCCCAAACTTGTTTCCCCTAATTATTTAATTGAATACTTTTGGAGCAGTGTTCCATTCTTCCATTTTCAACAGTTCAAGGGCACGGGGTGCTGAACTGTATGTCAGCCAACTTCGGGCGAAAGGCGGACTACCCTGAACTGGTCGCCGTCAATCGCAGGGCACATGTAGAGACAAACAAACAATCACAATCACACTTTTACTGAGTGGGAACTGAGCACACGCTGCCTACACACAAATCGGGCAAGTGGACCACTACAAAACGAATCAAAACATTTTTTTTTAATTATTACATTAATGTAACAATTTATTATGTTTGAAACATGTTACCTCCAATACTAATAGGATAATATATAATAATGATAAATGATAGCGAATCAAATGAAATGACATCATTAGTGACGCCTAACATTACGTGACGCTAACTGTCTTGTGGTTGTAGCATCCTATAGCCTTTCAGTTTAGGTTCCTTAAATTGGTTATATATATACAGTATATATTAAAAAAGAATAATAATTTTCTGGTTGATAAATCAAATCCTTATAGATGTTGTAATTATTACAAATGTATGTTCGTATTGGAGGTCAGGCAGGGAATCTCCAAGCCAGACCCCTTTTCAACGAGAGTGGCCAGAAAAGTATTTTGCCGAGGTGATGCAATACCTTTGACCTTCAGCCTCGTCTCGCCCCACAATCGGGACATGTCGTGCTATGTTGTGATCGCTGGACTCGCCGCGCTCACCCCGCGCCGCCATTTGTCCTCTCCTGTCCCGCTCTTTCCTCCCCGCAGATTGAAGTAGTCAACACCTTCAAGAGCGGCACCTCCTTTCAGGGGGCGGGAGCTCTAAGACGCCAATCGTCCACCACCAGCCAGAACCAGGATGTAACCAATGTTTCTAGTCCTAGTCATGTGTCCTTGTCCAATGCCCTTTCCTCTCCTACAAGCGCTGCTGCTGCTGCTGCTGCTGCTCCGTCTACTGGCCGTGAGTCAGAACTCTGTCAGTCTGCTTGTATGTCTGCTCGCCTTCAGGGATATCAGCCCCCTTTTTCTTTGCTAAAATCTGAGCGGAGCCTCCAGGGTTGAACACGTACAAACAAAGTGCTAGATTTCTATAAATCATTGAGCAGATTGTAGCCAAAAATCGATGTAGAAGCGATGATTGATTAAAGGGCAGAATGCCAGCACTCTGCTGTTGAGCTAATAAACGAAAGCAGCTGAGGTTGACGAGGTCATTTGTACTGCTAAATTTACAGGGCCGAAAATAGCTAGCTACTGCGTCAACCCAAGTTGGACTCACTTGAAGAGGGAACGTAGGTTTTGCTTCTGGGATGGGCCACTGGGGAGGACGAGGAGGAGAGACTGATGAGCTCGATGGCTGTTGAAGAGAGACAGTTGGAACGCTTTAGAGACCACTCGCCGGGATGTCGGTCTCTCCATTATGAAGCCAGAGCTCGGCCTGATGAAGGTCAATACCCGTTCGAGACTTGCAGGATGTCAAATTTCTTGCCTGCATTTGAATTGTGTGGTCTCTATTCTGTACAACTTGGCTTGCACCTGAGTACGAGTCACCTGATTTTGAGGATGTGCCATTCCAGAGGCTTGATTCGATACCATGGCAATGTATTGAAGGGGAAGAGAAGTCAAAAATGCTCTTGAAAATAATAATTACGTGTTGCTGCTCAGATGAGTGTCCGTAACAGAAATCATAAAAAGGAGTGGATGTTTACAAAAAACACACACACACACACACACACACAAGTGGCGCCATTTTGGCTCTTCTACCCGTTGTTCTGAACATTGCTGGTCGCCCACCTTGTGATATGTTGTCCCATTTAAAGCACTGGTAATCCAGATTTGGTAATTTTCCAAATCCCGATCTTTTCGATGCAGATTACATTTGTTGAACAACTGGCCCAAAAACATGAACTCTGTCAATTCTTCAAAGGTCCAATAATTTTGCTGTATTTTAGTTGTACCGTTCCCTTTACGCTTGTATGGCAGATAAAATTGTTTTACAATGAAATAATTTCAGTCTTCCACTTTGGAGGTTCCACTCTATGAATCCCTTGAAACCAATCAGAGAGCTTTTGAGAGGGGTTGGAGTCTCTGAAGCGTTCTCTTTAATTTTCTGCCTCGTTTCTGCTTTTTTGTTTGCGTATTTCTGTCTTGTTGCTATTCACGCTGGATTTCAAATCTCCTCCCATGCTCGGGTGTAATGTCCTCTCATTGGTCGATGTGTTGTCTGTTTCCTCAGAGTGCTAGGAGCGCGGGACTAAGGGTGATACCCACGGCGTGACATTTCAGGTTGTGAGTTTGTCTCCCTCTGCTCATATTTCCGTAAAACCAACAATCCCCCCCACCACCACCACTCGACCTCTAACCTTCACCACCAGCATCCGACCCGTTTGACGCTAACTCAAACTAATTCCACCGATGGTAAACATTCAAATATGAGCTGCAGAGGTTTGCTTCATTTCAGGATTTTGGTCTTATTTCACTCTCAATAGGTGGCAAAAAAATAAAAATAATGCTAGCATGCTAAAAATGTTAGCTTTGAGATGATTCTTCCGATGGTACCGGTTTAAGGAACAACGGAGTGTTCTGTTTCATTGTATTTGGTGACAGGAATCCTGACTTTTGTCAATAGGTGACATTAAAAAAAGAAAGGAAAAAAAGATTGCTAATATGCTAAAAGCATGAGCACGATACAGATTGATCAAAACTTGGAGACGGTTTACTTTATGATACTCGACTAAATGTCTTCCTTTGTCATACATTAATTTCGTCTTCTCATTTTCTCAATTTTAGAGTAACTGTGAAGCGACCATAAAATGTATTCATCCCCTTCCTGTTGCTTCATCTTGTCGTGTAATTGAGTGTCATGTCGCCATGGTTACAGACACATTCAGGACATCATCGGCAGCCGCAGCGACAATTGGCAATTTCAACCTCCTGCTATTTTGGAACACTCCATCGATTACGTGTCAAGACATCCTGTCACATGACTTCATATTCTCAATAAATGCGCCTGCTATTTATGAGGTAGGATCCAAAACTGATGACTGATTGGCATTATTTAAATTGATTTATGACACTTACAACCATAGAATATAGCTTTCACTGGTCAATGCTTTCATTAGCTTAATAAATATTTTTGAATCGTAAAAGAAGTGTGCAAAATTATAAAATAGTGACAGGTATTTATAAAATATATTTCCATAATCTAAAATCACTGTTAGATTTGTAATTATTTTAAATAATCAAAATCTGATGTTTCTTAATGTATACCTTTTAAATATTTTTTTAATGTATACTTTTATTCAACACTTTTGGATATAATCATTTAGGACTTGCACAAGTGTAAACTGTACACTGTAAGAAATATTTTAAACGTATAAACAAAAAAAATGCTTGTCCATTAAATTGAGCTATTAATCTATTACTATACTATCTTTATTATTATACAGTATCTTATTTAAAAACTGAACAGAAATATTGAAGGAAAATAATCTGCAATAAAAATCGACTCATTTTATATCATTAAGCCATTCTTCATTAAATGGCCTCAATAGACTGATTAAATATCTAATGCTCTTACTTGAATGTTTACCAATCCATGCATGGCGTTGAGGCCACTAGACCTGATATAATAAAACAAAAAAAATATTACATTAAGTATTCTTTCCATCCATGTGTTTTGTGTCAAATTTTGATACTCGTTGTCTCGTTGCATGTCGGTTGCGTTGACTTCCTGTTGTCGTCAAGCCTACGTGACGGCGTTTGCTCATTGTCTCACAACACGCGTGTTCTGTCTTGTGTTGTTGTGAGTCGTCGACTCCCGCACTGCTTGTGTATGTGCGCAACCCATCCCCGCCTTCCTCTTGTTTGGGACCACCCTGTGCTCTATTTGTGTGTCCCACGCAGAGAGTGTGGATGCTGAGCCGGCGGAGTTGGCTCTGGTACTTTTTGTGTGTTTGTCTGTTTTTAGAGCACCTGATTGGATGGCTGAGATCTAACCTCCTTCCTCCTTACTGACCTTGTCCACCAGAGTTCCTCCGACTTGCATGTTATATTCTCCAAAATTGTATCCCACCGGTGTCAGCTCACTTTTGATTGTATGTATGTTTTGGGGGGCGGGGATAATCAGAGGCGTTGCAGATGGTGGCAAGTGTGTGCCATTTAATGTGTTATGAGTTTGAATATGTATCAGTTGTAAACACAGCCACATCCCCACTTATAAGAGGCTGTGGACAGATTTGTTTATTCTATTTTATTTTATTTTTAAATTGAGTCAAATGCATGTGAAATGAATAAAGTATCAATCAAAAATAAACATTCTTATCTTTGTAAAAACAATTCAATGATACATTATTAGATTGTGCAGATAAGTCAGCGCAGGGCTAAGAAGAAGCCAAATCATGTTTTATGTTGAAAACTGAACGGCGCCCGGTGGGATACAAAGTAGTGGTCGAAGACCATGCGTTTCTTAATTTTGTGTTTCTTTTCTTTTTCTTTTTTTTGTGTGTGTTTTATTTTTGTGAGCATTGTGTTGATTAACGTGGCTTGTTTCTAGGTATACAGCACATTGGACTAAAAGCGTATACTTATAACAGGCATTTGTGTAGCTTTATTTCAGTTTTTCTTTTCCTTTTTTTTGTGATTGTTACGTTCCTCACAGTTTTCCTTTAGTGCACGACCCCAACCTGAGTGAAGTGTCTAGTAATGTTGTGAAAGCACAGCGAAGACGTCATCCACTCACCTCAACTCCCTATTAACAAGCTCCAATGGAGGAAGTGGACGTGATGTCACAAAGGATGAGCCGCCATGTTGGTCTTGGGAAAACAAAGGGACTTTGGGCAATTTCACGATTTTTAATGGCAGCTTTTAAAATGCCAAAAAGTTTCTCTTTAAATACTTGTTCAACAAATCAACTCAATACTTGGAGGAAATTTGGCAAAATACCGGGGAATCTTTTTTTTTTTTTTTGCAAGAAACCAGCATTTAAGATATTCATATAAGATGGCTCAAGTTGGTGCCAAGAGAGCCCTTATACAATACAATACAATACAATACATGCTGATTTATATAGCGCTTTCACAACAGCGGCAGCTGTAACAAAGCGCTTTACAAAACAGTTAACATAAAGTAAAATAATAAACACAACACATAACATAAAACACGGACAGTCGTGCAGTCCTAACCACTTTTCCGTCACACGCTTTGTTGTTTGAAGCGGTTTGCGATGAAATATATGTATATTATATTATATGTACAATCAAGTACTCACACAGAGTATTTTGTAGAAAATAAACTGCCATAATCTTTAAAATGTGACAGGCAATTAAAACATGTAATTGATACAGCACTTTTAGAAAGTATGATGGAAGTTGACATGTTTGAGCTGCTTTTGAGGGCCATAAAAAAATGTTGTGGTGGGCCAGATCTGGCCCCCGGGCCTCGAGTTTGACACCAGAGCATATCTCAACACATACTCCCAGAGTAGTACATGACTGTCAGAGTGAATTTCCGAAGGTGCCCTGTACTGTACTTGCAATGTATGAGCCACAGGGGCAGTGATTTTTACATAGTGAAAAAAAAAGCACAACTGAGCCTTCTGTGAAGCCATCGCAAGACTGTTCAGAAACCAAAAATAGTGTGATAACAAAGGTCATTCCTTCTTGGAAAATTTAGTGAGTAAATTGTACTCTGTGGGTAAACCAGGACATTCATAAAATAACATTCCACTGTATGTAACATCGTACTTCATACTCATATTAAAAAGTGCGTTACAAAAACTACAAAAATGAACTTTCCTAAGTTAAAGAGAAAAAAAGTTGTTGCACAGCTTGCTGCTTTCTAACAAGGAGCTGAAGGGCAGAATTCGCAACAAATGTTCGATCCATGAATGGACCACTTTGATGGATTCAGCATCAAACTAACAGACCAACAGAGCTTCCCACGTTTTAGCCAACACCAATAAGGCAGCTCCATGTTAAGATAAAGAGCCGGGATGTCCAACATCATCCATGAGAGGCTCCCTCCTTCCACGCCCCACCTCTTCCCAGCTGTCTCGCCTCATCCTAATCCCAACGTGTGCTCTTCTCCCTCCCACATGGCAGATACGCGTCGTAAACGCATTCCGCAGCTCCCTCTACGAAGGCCTGGAGAAGCCAGACTCACGCACCTCCATCCACAACTTCATGACGCAGCCCGAGTTTAGGATAGAGGACTCCACGCCCAACATCCCGCTCATCGACGACACGGACGACGACTCGGCTCGCCGGAGGGGGAAGTACTCCAGTCAGCCGTCGTCGCCCAACAAGAACAACAACGCCATCGACAGCGGCATCAACCTCGCCATCGACACCACTAAGTCGGCGGCCTCCTCCAGCCCCGCCAGCCCTTTGCACAGCTTGGAGACCAGCCTCTAACCTCCTGGTTTAGGAACTGTCACCTGCTCAAGTAACCGGTACATCCAAAGTGGGTGGGGGGGGACCAAAAAAAAAAAGATGAAACAAAAGCGATACAGCCATCTTGCATTTGTGGTTGTCTCGCAGTTGAGCAAACTGAAGACAGCGAGGAGGAAAACAAACACTGGAACCTCCCCTCGTAATTCTATTCTGATTAATATTATTGTTCTATTATTATTGTTGCTCCTGCATGAATGTACATTGCCCGAGTTTTATTTAAAAGGCTTCCAAGCCCGCCCTCCCATTTGTCTTCTTTTTTGCGATGGACATAAGAACAGCTTGCTCCTCTTCTTCTCCTTCTGCGTGGCATGATCACATGATATTTGTGACAGGGTGCCAGGGCCCAACTTGCACAGCAACTTTGCACCTCCGCCCCACCGCACCCCCCCCCCCCCGCACCCCCCCAAAAAAAGAAAAGAGGAGAGCAAAAATAACACAACAGCGATTAATGAGCATTTACGGGATTATATTCCATAAATATGAACGCATATAAATATATTTACAGTAGAGAAGAGTTTTATCTTTGTTTGTCGGCGTGTTGCCTTGTTCCTGCTTCGAATGGCTCGAAAGTACTTTTAACTTATTTATGTCTTAAAAGAGAATGTAATTTGTTTACAGACCACTTAGAGATACAGTCTACTTCCTGGTTTCAAGAAAGAAGGGATGTCGGAGCTCACTCGGTGTGTTGTTATTATTGCTAAGAATTCAAACTAAATGGGGAAAAAAAACATGCGTGGGGGGGGTTAGAATAAGGAAAAAATGTGCTGGAATTTGCCTGCTATCTTGTGAAATCTTGTAGATATTTTTAGAGATTAACAAACGAAAAGAAACCAAACTATAATGGTAGTAAATGTGGAATCTTAGTATTATTTATGATTGTTGGGCTGGAGTTGCCTTTGTTTGTTTGCTTTTACGAAAGGCCTCCACGGGGACAGAGGGTGGAACAATTCTATCATTCGCTTTTCTTTCACTGCTGCTTCTTCTTTCTTTTTCATATATTATAAAATAGTGTTGTTGTTTTTTTAACCACTTTAAAGGTTGATATCAGGACCTTCAAAAATGAACTGCTTGAGTCACATTAGCAAACTAATATATCTTCTAATATGTCACAGGAATTCGTTTTCACAATGTCAGTGAGCTATTTTGTGTCTGCCCCCCCCCCACCCCCATCAAAATCCAGATAAATTTCAGTGTGTTAACTTTGTCAGAGAAACCAACATCCACACATCACTTAGACCTTTTTTTTTTAAGTTTGGTTGCATTACATTTTATTTCTTAGTCAAACGGTAGAAGGTTTAACCCGTAGTTCATTCAACTAACAGTTTGGTGTTAAATAAAATACTACTTTACATTTTCAACTTTGCTGCCATGCAAAGCTAAAATTATGTCCAATTTATCTGTCTAGCATGCATAGTTTGAATTAGGTCACAAGTGGAGAAAATCTCTAGAAGTAGTTTGATTGAATGGCCACAGTGACCTTGAAATGGTCACTTCAAGCCAATAGATCAGACTTCTGTTTCTTCCCGAGCAAGGCGTCGTCAGACTCTATTGTGGGTCTACTCATGATAGATATGCCCACCAAATTTCACGCTGCTAAGTAAATCTGGTTTTGGAGGCTTAATTTTGATCAACCAGAGTTTTGGTTGATCAATAATAATACAGTTATTTCTTCTTCGTATTACATGATGTGCCATCAAAATTTAGTATCATGTAAATCAAGTAAATTTAGTTTATATTTGGGAGCAATTAGTCAAAATTTACAAGAGTTGTTTGTCTTTGATGGACCCATGATGATGGCAGAAGTGACCAAAAAATGGACCCTTCAAACCAAAATGGCTTGACTTCCAGTCTTTTCGGCCCTGGCTTCTTGAGACTATTTCGTCGTTGCTCATGATAGACACACCTGCCAAATTTCATGCTGTTAAGTTAAACAGCCTTTGGGGACCTTAGTTTGTGGAGCCAAGTTAGAAGAACTTCAGGTTTCATGGTGAATCATCAAATTTTGGCGCCGTGTTCTCTCCTTGCACCATGCTTGAAACTCAAAAGCTTCCAAATTTTACATTACCCAGTCCTCTCATGTTTCGGTTGAAAATTTGGCTCAGTCAGACATTTCTTGGAGTTGCTTTTGATGGACCCATGACCTAAATATGATCACGACAAGCCAGAATTACTTCTTCTGTGTTTTTGGCCATGGCTTATTGAGAGGTTTTTTTTGTAGGTCTACTCATGATCGACGTGCCTACAAATTTTCATGCTGGCTTTGGGGGCTGGATTTTGTCACTCCTTAACCTGCGGAGCTGAGTGATTAGAGCTTCGTGTTACATGGTTACTCATCAAATATTGGTGCTGTGTTCCACTCGCATGCCACGGTGAAAATTCAAAAGCTTCCAAATTTAGCATCATCCAGTTTCAAATTTTAAGAGCCATTGAACCAATGACTAAAATGACAAAAATGCCCCTTCAATGTCCCTTTCAAACGAAAACGACAGTTTTCCTGTGTCATATGGGTTGGGCATGGGCTTTTGACACTTTTTTGTGGGTCTAATTTAATGTTGCTAAGTAGAACTAGCTAACAAGACCAATTTTTTGGACAGGTGCGCATATATATATACAGTATATACATATACACACACACACACACTATGTTTCTATGTTTAAAGTCTGGGATAAAGCATGTATTTTTTTTTCTTTCTTTTTCAATCCAGAGAAATTTGAATTCATTTTCCTCCTCAAACAGCCTCCCGGCGCCATCTTTCAACATCTCCGGGGGGAAACGATGACACAAAAAAGGAATGTTGCTTTGGCTCTTTTTCTATAGACATATACAGGTATCTAAATAGTGGGAGGGGGGGCTCTTTTTCTGCACTATTTGGTTATGAATGACAACTTATGTGGTGTAAAACCTAGATGTGCTTTTTTGTGTGTTTTAACCAAGCTTGTCTTCCTGCTGTCACAGAATATACAGTACTCTAACATCTCAGCTGTGCTCACTAATAGTTGTAATATTTATTGTGCTTTGACTGATCCACACGATCAGCAGAAGGAACGTTCCAAAAAAAAAAAAAATACCAACAACAACGTATTGCACTCAGAAGGAAAAGGCCACTTTAAAGAAGCCTGTACTCGTTCTATTACTAACTCAAGTCACTGACTAGTGCGGCGTGTTCTATAGGCTCATTATGCAAACTATAACCATGTTTCTACAAAATAAATACATTGTAGTATCTTCTATCCAAGCTGTCCCGCCTCGCTCGCACCTGTCCTCTCATCTGATCCCGTGTGGAAAGGGTGCACAAGCTTTACCAGTCAGCTCAGGCCTGTTGGAAAATAATTACGCTGACCAAGAAACAAAACACTTGTTTATTTCTTTGATCATTTGTGTGTAAAAAAACAAAATGACAACAACTAAGGCACCACACAGCGGATGCAAATAAATAAATAAATCAACATCCCTAACACTCAATGTAAAATACAGTGGAACCTCCAAAGTTATTTCCACTGATAGCAAACAATGGATGTCATTCAAGAAGAAGGTTTACAGAATAAAACAAAAATACAGTAAAACTGCTCACCCTTAAAGGTTGAAAGGAAATGGGAAAGGCTTTTTGGGGAGCATATCGGTCACCTAGGATAATCTTGGAGGCATCGTAAGAATCATCAAATTTGAGTGCTGTAAATATAATATGCTGTCCTATAAACAGTTTTTGGCTCTTGATACCTTGCGGGTCAAACTGACCCGTCCGTCCATTTTCTCTCCTGCTTGTCTTCATTAAGATGATGAGTTAGCTAGAGCTGGGTGAGAGGTACACTATTAGGTACACTATTCACATGCACATTTACACATTACACAATTGATCTCTTGTATGTTTTTCAAGGATGCACCCGGTAATAATTGAGCCAACATTTGAACCTGGAATCTCAAACTGTGAGGCAAAATTATAACAACCCTACCACTCGATGAAATTAAGTTAGTAGTTTTAGTAGTAGTGACCGTCGTTTTTTTGGAAGGAATTTTCTACTTAGCTTAAAGTGGGAGTTTTAAACTGCTAGCAAGATTTGAATGTAGCCTCACTTCACTAACTGCCGCCGTAGGAATCTCCATGACACTCACATGAGCACAATTCTCGAACACAAGAACACATCCAGCATCAACCAAATGGAAGCCCTAGAGATACGAAGCTTGCATTAGCACTGTACAAGCCGACATTAGCCTTGGCTGCTACAATGGTAGCATGACTTATGGTGATGGAGTTTTAGTACAACTCTAAATGTTACTGATATGACATTTGTACAATCAAACCCCGTGATGAAATTTCCGGTCGATCAGAAATTTTGATAATTCCACATCACTTCTAAATTCTTACAACTGCATGAGAGCCGTTTGCTTCTTGCTAGTCGTATAAATGGTTGTCAGCTAGCTAGAAATGGACATCTTTTTATATTCCCAAGGTGGATAACCCGCCAAGACTGCTGAGTCACGCCGTTTAAACTCTCGCCTTTTTGACATTCTTTGGAGGTTCTACTGACAATATATTGGACTACGTCTCCCATCATGCATCAGTGATGAAATTAAATCAGTCAGAAGCACCTTAAACCGTGCGATTTCCATGCTATTTTCACACACTCGTGACACCACCGCTGATGATAACCACGATATCAATGAAACTTCTTGCAATATATTCTCACATGCCTCGATGTACTGTATTTAGCAGCATGCAGTTTGTGGAACCAAGAAAAAGAGATATGCCAACAAGCTAACTAACCTTTTGGCATTCATGCTTAGCCATTTATTGGGTAAGTGATTTAAGTGTTCATCTTGTTTTTAAACAATATCTATTTTTTTTTCTAAATCTATACAATAATTGTAAATAAAGAACTCAATGTATTTGTTCATTTAATACTATGCAAAAAGTCATGCTTTTTTTTTTCTCCCCCCCCCCCCCCCCCCCCCCCCCCGATTGTTATCCACCCTTAATCCTAGAGTGTGTTGCTGGAATGTTTGTGCTCTCCAAAATCAGTGAAACGATGTGATGTAAACTAATTTTCTAGCTTGTGGAAAACTTCTATGATGCTGGTGATGACAAATGAATCTGAAACTATGGGGGAGGATGCTCATGATGATGATAATCAACTGTGACTCTTGCTGCTTGACTGTCCCACTCATCACACTCCTTGACAAGAGCGCAAGTGGGGAAAAAAAACAACAAAAACATAAAAAGAATGAAAAATCACAAAATAAATCTCACAGAGCAGCATGACCCAGCATGGTGTGTCCTGGCCCCGTGTCACATGTCCTCGTCTGATTCGATGCACTTCTGCAGTATCTAAGATTCATTGCTTTTGTATTAGTGTTCTCCATCCTATGTGGACATGAGTGACCCATGAACCAGTGTTACATTCCCCCTTTAAGGCCAATGGAGGTAACCTATGTTATCAACATTTTTAAGAAGGTGCATGTCAAAGAATTTGATACACGTGCAAATTATGCCCCCTGATTGTTGGAGTCTCTTGAGGACTGCGCTTGGTTCCTTTTAACTTGAAAAGGGGTTGAATTCTGACTCGCCTCCAATTAAAAAAGAAAAAAAGGCAGCCTTAAGGTTGATGCAGAAGTAATTTTTGCTTCGTTTTATGTTCTTTATCATTTTTCTGTGTTGTATTATTTGTAATACCTACATTTGTTATTATACTTTGTGATTGCAGGGGTCATAAACTCGGTCCTGTCAGAAAATGCATTCGCATCCTGTAAAGCTTAAGCCAAGGCACCCCCTGTTGTCTTGGCTTAATCTTGGCCTCGAGGACCGGCTCGAGGACCGAGGGGCGGTCCTTGGTCCTCGGAGTCAAGTCCAAGAGCCATTAGTGCCTCGAAACACTTGTATAAGGACCGCAAAAATCACGAACGAATCTAATAAATTCCATCCATTTTTCGCCGCCATCTCAAACTTTCACCCGCGCGATTCCTCAGTTTGCGGACTAAAATAACAACCCGCATGCCCACATAACGTCATCTGTTGTGTTTCCCCCAACACTGAAAACAAAACGAAAGTAAATTAGAAGAAACACACTCACACACCACACCACATCACAAACACACATACAGGCGCAGTGAAATTGCGTGGATCACACAGTCAATTCAAGTGCGGTGACTTTTATAATTGAACTATCTTTCGGTACCGTGACACATACAGGCGCAGTGAAATTGCGTGGATCACACAGTCAATTCAAGTGCGGTGACTTTTATAATTGAACTATCTTTCGGTACCGTGAAAATGATGCTACAGAAAGGACACGCTACCGGTAACGATTGAGGCTGTGAAATCCTCAGGCTTGCCGTAGATTCTTTGTTTGTTTATTTGTTTTGATTGAGAAATCCCTTACATCCCCAAAACGCACATTGTTTGGAACTGTGCCTCCTGTGGGAAAATTATGCGTCTCGGACGCGGGACGCAGCGGTAACGAGATGGCTGATCTCTAAAGATTCTCTGAGTACTACTATTATCACCACTCCCATTAATACTACATTAATAAATTTAATACCTTCAAATTCACAATAATCATAAAAATTAATTAAATCAACCATGATTTTAAACTATGTATTATCAATGTTCATTATTCCAAACATGAGAAAGCATTCAGCAAACATTACTGGAATCGAGCAAAAGGACTCCAAATCCCAACGGCCAAACCCGGAAGTCAACTGCCGACGTGATTGACTCCAGTTGTAACGCAAATAACTTGGTTCAAACAAACATTCTAGTGACGACTGTGCAAAAATAACTAAATAAAAGACACCACTGTTACAGTAAGAGCTGTAAAAAGAAGAAAAAAAGTCAGCATGCTTGTCACCAATTTACAAAAGGACACCATCAGTGTACCATCAGCAGTATGTGATGTCTTCTGGTGCGCGGACCGGACCTCCTGTATGGCTGCCATGACGACGTGCTGCACGGACTCCTCTAGCGTCATGATGATTTGGATGTATTCTGGCAACAAGGAGATGCACACTTATTGGGCCGTTTTACCTTTTATGTGAGTGTAAGTAGTTCTGATTAGTCGACTAGTTGCGGCTCCTACTGGTGACGAGTTGACTAGTAAAATAGTCATTTGTGGTAGCCCCGAGTGCCCACTTGTTTTACTGTTCTCCCGGCATTCCGTAAATGAGTACTTAGGCAACCGGTGCTGTCTTAGGAGGCCATTAGAGTGAATATAGTGTAAAACCTCCATGCAGCCATGTTGTTAGTCGAAGCAGTGTACATCAGCAGGGATGCGCTTTGAATTAAAGCGGCCACAGGAAAAAAAAATCTCCCTAACAAATAAACTCAAATGAATGTACCGAGCACAACCCGCCTGAGCACGTGGTGAGGACTCGCAGTTGACGGCGCATCCCAGGATGAGTTGTAGCAGCCTGCCCAGCTCCGCGGGGTCTGAGTGCTCGGCAACCAGGGCCACGTCGGGCAGAGGGAAGTCGGAGAGCCCCTGGCCCAAAACCTAGTAGAGTGAGTGAGTTACACAAAGCACAAAATTGTGAACATTTTCCCCGCGACAGCCTGGAGACGTGATTACCAGTGCTGTGACCGGCAACCCGAGGCCAAGGCCAAAGCCAAGGACTTGACTCCGAGGCCAAGGCCAAGGACCAAGGACTTGCCTCCAAGGCCAGGGACCAAGGACTGATTTTGAAGCTGAGGCCTAGCCGTGGACATGTACAAAACAATGCTATCATCCCACTTGGCAGGTCTTCATGATTTGCAACACCCCTCCATCATAACCCCTTGCACTCCCTAACGCTTGAATGAAGTGTTTTTATTCAAAGAGTAAAACAGTCAGGGTACGTGTTATTCATACTGAGAAAAACAAAAAAGCATATGATATACATTTATGAATTAATGTTTTAGTGCAGTAGTTTCTTAATGTAAATCAACACCCGACAGGCATGACATGGCACGGAAGACAAGTTGAGTAATGACTTTGCATAAAAGTCAATCACTGAGTGCAGAAAAAGCGGTAATCAATGCAGTGATAATTTTACAGTTTACCGGCAGCGAGTCTCAGGGACTCGCTGATCAGAAAAGTATGAGTCCCATTATGCATTGAGTCCCAAATTTCGAATTCTGAAATGTCTACTTATTCAATTACATATGATAACACAAACAACAACATATACATACAATTATAAACAAATGTTGCAAACATTTAAATAATTCAGGAGCAGGCCTGAGGATTTCGGCTCTTTGAAGTAAACGATGAGTCGTTTATAGACGGAAAAAACGACCATGTAGAGTAAGGTGTTTTTAGCCACAAAAAAAAAAAATGACTGTGTATAGGAAGGCATTTTTAGCCGAAAAAAACCCGACCATG
The DNA here is from genome assembly GCF_025434085.1 of Hippocampus zosterae. Classification (NCBI taxonomy): domain Eukaryota; kingdom Metazoa; phylum Chordata; class Actinopteri; order Syngnathiformes; family Syngnathidae; genus Hippocampus; species Hippocampus zosterae. The sequence continues at coordinate 15,227,585 of NC_067459.1, forward strand.
TATATATAGTAAGGCATTATTGGCCGAAAAAAACCCGACCATGTATAGTAAGGCATTTTTGGCCGGAAAAAAACGACCATGTATATAGTAAGGAATGTTTAGCGTCAAAAACGACCATGTATAGTCAGGCATTTTTGGCCTAAAAAAAACAACCATGTATAGTAAGGCATTTTTAGCCCCCAAAAAACGACCATCATCGTCACAGTGCAGAGGTCTATTGTGGCTGCGGCCTTCCTGTGTAGAGTTAGCATGTTCTCCTTATGCCTGTGTGGATTTTCTTCGGGTACTCCGGTGTCCTCTCACATTTCAAAAACATGCATGGCAGGTTCATGGAACACTCCAAATGGTCCCGAGGAGTGAGTGGGATCGCCCTTGCGATTGGCTGGCAACCAATCCAAACCTTACCGGTACTTTGAAGCCCTGACTGTTTTAAAACTCGAGGTCACACATTCTGAAGGGATCATTTTCTTTAAACTTAAGTTTGCAGAGGTGGGCAATTTACTCTCGTCATTTCCATGTTCAACACAATTGTATGGGCGGCTGATGCACAGTAAGACAGCACAATATAACTTCTGTCTCGGAGAGAGTTACGCATTTGTTTGTTTTGACTACATGTTCTTTTAAACAAGGTTAAGTGCCATGCAGACAAAATACGAGTAAATTTACAACACAATTTAGTCAACACAGAAACCTTGCGTACAGGGAAAATGCACACAGCCTGTGAGTGTAAAACGGTCTCACTTCATGGGGTGCTGTTGGCGAAACTCAAAAGAGGGAAAGCAGAGAACTGCACTTGAACATGAAGAAACAACTTTTGAGGATTTTACAACAGCTGGATGTTTTAATTTTCACACCACATCTTTTTTGTTTTACAGGCATTGCTGCTGTGCAGATGTTTTTTAAATGTATAATTAGGATTAGTTTATACAGTAGACCAAATTGTGTCTCATGCTTTTATGTCAGCACATGGATGCATTTTGTTTCTTGACACATTCAGCGAATTACTCCAACAAGACATTCACTTCAGCTTTGACTCACGTGAAGAGGACACGATTGTTTTGAAACGAATATCCGCTATATATCATGCTGTCATGAAAGGGGGAGAAAAAGAAATCTCACAGTAGATCTTCAATTTGACAATGCACAAACACGCATGACACAAGATGTTCATTTACAAACATGTACAACTCAGGGCATCACACGCACAGACTCGCAAGCTGACGTGAGCATGAACAAAGCAAAGAAGAGCGGTTTAAGGCTTGAAAGACATTTGCAAACAGGAACACACCAGGTCCAGCAGGACAGGATTGCACTGACATTGAAACACATCAAAGTTGCCGGCATCCCATTTTGTCTTGCTTTAACACAACATGAAATCCACATTATAATAGAGACATACCGCATATGCACACTGTGTAGTAAATTCTTATTTGAGGTAGAAACGGAATGGAATAAAATTTTCTTTTTGGTGGATACAGGGGAGGAGAAAAAACTAAAATGGGGAGTAAATATTTTCCAAAGTGTTACACAAAGTATTATAATGCTGGAAAGAACTGCTCTGACTTCTTCCAAACAAAGCTCCACAAACAGAACGAAGTTTGTCTGGTATAATAGATTTTAAAATTATTAGAACACTGATACTCTACCTGTCGGGATGCATAATTTAAAGTAGTGAACCTTCTGTATTTCCAGCAAGGCTGCAAGTAAATGAACTCCCCCGCCCCACCCTCCAAAAGGTTTGTAACTTCATCTTGCTACCACAAGAGAGCATCAAGTCACCTCTAAAGGAAACGCCTGAACTCATTTCAACATACTTTCTTGACACCAAGATGCCACCAGAGGGCGCCTGTGCGCAAAAACAGCAAATGGGTGTTAAGCAGGGCACAAACAAACATTTCTGAGATTGAAATGCCACATCATAAAAGGTGCCGTTTCACAATGCCCCGGACTTGTAAACATTGTCTGGGTTGGATTTGAATGAAACTTTTGTCATGTCTGTCGCTTTCAGTCAAACGAGAGGCGATGACAGTGACACGCAAGCATTCAGCTTTCACAATCTGTAGACCGAAACGCAGGTGTATTTCACATTGATCAAGTACAATGGCAGTTATGCGTGCACTATTGACGACACCCCAAATAATGCGAATTGGACAGCATGTGCAACTTCATAAAAGTCCAATTTAAGATGATTACAGGACATGCTGTGTGTAAGTGAACAGCATCCCTGTTTGACATTTGTACAAAAGCTAATAAATCTACCACAAATTTTCTGAAAAAGACGCACTTACTCTTCCCGAATAAACAGCTGGGTGAAACTTCCAAATCATTGTTAGTACTGTATATTGCCGTTCACAAAATTGTTTCAACCAAGCCACGAAGGGATCTTAAGAACTATCATCGTTTTTCGTAGCTTTAGGAAGGTGGAGCGTTGCTTTAGAAAGGTCAAAAAGGATTTGGATCAGTTCACAAGCGTGAAATAGCAACCGCTTGTAGCAATGTTCATTTATATTCATGATTTTTATTGTATTGTTAAACAATATTTTATGTCACACCTTGACAGTATGCAAAGGAATTCACGAGCGTTCAAATGTGATGCACACTGGCCCTGCGTTTGAATACGTTTGCGTCAAATCTCTCATTCTGTATTTACAATGATTTACAGATTTTTTTTTTTTAATCTCATGCATCATTTTCTTGAAGTGAAATGAGCAGCAGTATCACGATGTCTCAAGTATACAGAATGAACATTGGCTTATTTACCAATAGGCCTATATTCCATTTTCAGAGGTAGGGTCATCAAATATGATCTTATATACACTGAATATTGTTTTCCCTGGGGGTGGGGTGGGGGGGGGAATCATTTACAATAATATAAAACAAGTCAAAATAGTTGTTATTTTTACGAATGAGACTTTTTATCATGCACTTCATGTAAACTTTGTTCAACATCGACCATTTGAATGGATTGACGGGAAGTTAGGCGAGCGGCTTCTCTCCCTTTACGTGCCAGTGGGATGACAAGCGAAAGAGAGGCAGAAGTGGGGAAGTCGAGGCTCTCGAGATGACTACCAGTCTGCATTAGCCCAGGTTTCCTCCGCAGGTTTTGTGGGACTCTTTTTGGCCTTACCGTCTGCATTCTCCCAGTTGTTGTCCCAGGCCTCCCAGCTCTCCTCTGTGCTGTGCTTGTTGTTGGATGCCGCGTCAGAGCCCCAATTGTCCCAACTGTCAGAGCTCTTCTTTGCAGAATTATCTGCGATGGTCCAGCTGTCACTGCTTGGGGATTTCTTGGCCTTTAGGGAACTGTTGCTACCAAATGTTTCCCAGAAGTCCTTTGAGACAGGCTGGCTAGAACTGCCCTGATATCCCTCGGTAGCATCCATGTTCTGGTAGCCATCTCCAGCACCCCTAAGCACATGGAATCATTAGATTATACAATTCACGTTCAAGTACAATTATTTTGGTAAATGGAATGTATTGTTACCCATCTTCTGGTTTTCCCGAGAAGAAATTGGTCAATTTGGCACCAGCTCCCTGCATCTAAAGTAAGAATACAGTTAAAATTAAAAAAAAAAAATTAAAATAGTGGACAGCACCAAAAGGAGATATTTTCAAAAATACATATGCTTGCAGTTGACAATTACATGCAAAGTTGTCTTGTGTATTCAGTAACAACGCCATATTTGATCAATTCCACGTTCAAGATCTAATACCGTATGAACATAATGCTGCTGTTACAGTCTTGAGAGGAAAAAAAGGTGATGATGGCAATTTTAAAAAAGGTACACACAAATACTCACCACCGGAGTAAAAAATGGCAGCAAGAAAAACAGCAATACATTGAATTAATATACACATACATACATGCTTCAACAAAACCAGTCTCTGAGGATGGAAACAAGAAGGTGCGCCTCCGAGATATTTGCACATTGATAGTATTGTAACTTTTTTTTCTTTTTAGTCAGTCACGCTCACAAGACTGGTTTTGCCCCTTTGGTGTGGCAGAGCTCTGCCATCCAGCCTACCTTGTTTGCCAAGTCAGTGATGCCGACTGTCATTTCATCTAGCAATTTGCCATCTTTCACCTGGATGAGCCAAATTGTAAGGATTGAAACAAATCATATCAACATATTTTTTCGTACACTCACTGAACGTAAAAAGTGTGCACAAACCCGTGTTCGTTGCCAGATTTTGGTGATGTTAAAAAAAAACAAATAAACAGACCAAGAGAAATCAACTCAAACTTTTTCTACATTTTATGTGACATGTGGCCCATGAATCTGAATTGGGGGAAAAAAGAACAAAACATTTTAAGGGTGATAAGAAAAATGAAATAAAAGTAACTTGCTTGCATAAATACGCACACCCTCATACTAATACTTTGTTGCAATTCCCTCCAACTTTACTAATTTCCAGTACTTGCCAGAAATTCCTGCAGCTCCTTCACCATTGGTGTCGGCCTCTTGTTTTTGTCAAGTGTGTTTATCTTTTTTTTTTTTTAAAGAACATTTTCCATTTCTTGGTAATGTCACTGTTGTGCCATATTTTCTCCACTTGATGATAAATTTCTTCACTTTCTTGGCATTGCTATTACCTTAGCGAGAATTTAGTCGCCATCTCCTGTCTGATACCTTTGAACAACAATACTACTCTGATGCCGTGGATGCTCTGTGCAGACCATGGCTTCTGCTCGAAGATGTGACTAGAAAAAAAAATAAGGCATGTCGCACTAGAACAGCTGGACTTTACAGTACCGGCATTTGTGGTTAATCAGAGGCAACTGAAATGATTGCAGGTGTGTGGTGACTGCCATTTAACCCAAGTTTGAATGTGTGTTAATTCTGAACACAGCCATAACACCAGTTAGAAGAAGGCGCACACATGTGTGCAAACACATTATCTCAGTTGTTTACTTTTACTTCCCCTCTCCAAAACTATACAAGTCATATGTCACATTATTGACTTTTTAATGATTTATCTTGGTCTCATTTTTTTAGTCACAAACAACTGGCATTTAAAGAGGAGTGTGTAGATTTTTTTTACATCCACTGCATATTTAGAACAGCATGCAGTAAGGAATGATTTTGTCAGATTGCACTTATTACAATGGCCTAAAAAAAAAGTTAATTGGAAAGAAATGTGGTTACAATCATTCTGTATGAGCGAAAAGAGAAGTGCATGCTGCAGGTGCCCCTTAAACTATGTCAACGGTACATTATAAGGCAAAAGACAGATGCATAACAGGCTTGTCCAGTCAGATTCTCAACTTAACCAAGATGTTTTGCAAATAAAAAGGCCAACTCTTCTATGATATGATAAAAGCAGGCATCAAGAATGATGGTCCAAAACCAGAAGAGATTGAGAAAAGGATCGGGAATTACAATTTGACAAAAATAACTTAACGTAAATTTCCCTCTCCCGCTAAAACAGTTGGAAGGTTAACCATAGCTAATTCACTGCTTCTGTCTTATAATGTGCGTTCACATGAAGCTGATAAGCAAGCACTGTAGAAAATAGCGCATTCACATCTGAAGCCGTTTTCTTTTGAAGTGCTGCAGCCCACCACCAATTGAAAAACTTCAGGCATCAATGTTACCTTTTCCTGGGTAGGTTTGATAACACTCTCATTTAGTGTGTGTCCTAACTCTGTCGCCTAGTTGGAAGTCAAAGAGGGGAGGGGGGTGGGGATAATCACTTCAATTATACAGTTTCTTATTGACGGCTTGGCAATGAAGTGACTGGTGAAACTGAATGGGAAACAAATCGGTGTAATGGCTCAAAGACAGCTTGAGTCAATGTCAAGACATCAATTTATTTCCCTTTGACTTAACTATTTTGAAAATATAGTTAACGGTGGGTTAAAATGATATTCTTGTGTGTGTGCCATTACTCTTTGACAGACAAAAAAAGAAAAAAAACCCTCTAAACTGTCATGCATCAATGGATAACACATTGCGGTCAAAGTCTCTTATACACTGTAGTTTTTCCTTTTTCCCATCTGTTAATACAGTGACTGATGAGAAGACTAAAAATGTATTATTTAACTTATCCATATACTCATGCCACATACTTTATGACGCAAAAGCCAACAACCCACAGGTGACAGCCACCGTTTGTGAAACGTCTCGAGCACAAAATGTGAATCTTGCAAGCAAAAGAATCCAAAAATAAAATGACGCTTAACACACAAGGCAGGACAACTTCTCATGCGGCCATTTTTTTTTAAAGAAAATTAAAATCACACCACATTATTACAAACATGATGCAGGAAAAAGTGTCATGCGCTCATTTCTTGCTTTACCGGTTCCGGGGGCGCCTTATAGCCCCTTAACTACGTCCAGAGAATGCAAAGAGATATTAAAGTTAACAGTGAGTAGAGCATCATGCTTTTATATTTTAAGTGTGCAACGAGGCAAATAGTAAGCAATAAAGAAAGCATACAGTCTATGTAAAAACAGAGTACTAATATCAATAATACAATATGTGATCAGTGTGTGTTGTGTACCTTCAAGGTATCACCAGTAACCATGTCAGTCTTACCTTCAAAGTTGCTTGATTTGCCAGTTTGGTTGTCTGGATGGGAAATATGAAAATGTATGAGGTACTTTCCTCCAAAACGTTACCACTTAATGATGATATGTTGGTTTTGGAAATGCAGTTTGAACATTTTGGGTTCTTACATTATCTTTTGCAATTGAAGCAAACTTGGTGGCCCCAACAGTGAAATTGCTCCAACCCTGCAAAACAAAATGACAGCAGGAGAAATTAAAATCTCTGACGGACAAAGAAAAGGCGACTGTGTGTCTTACTGAATAAATGGAGGACATAGCATTGTTGATGAAGTCGTCCTCCTTCTTCTCTGGGGTCACTGTGTTGCCAAAGCCAACATACCGATTCTCTTGATTCCCACTGTAGCCACCTCCACTGAACAAGAGTTTTAAAATTGATTAAAAAGAAGGAAAAAAATTGAATGATCATTGAGAGGATGATCAAGTTATTACCTCTGATAAGAGTTGACGTCATCACTCAACCAGTCTTCAAATGCTTTATCACCAGATGTGGCAGAGTTGGCTCCTGAGCCCCCAGAACTGTGGCGTACATTCACAACGGTAATGACGAGTCATTTGCTGGATCATATCGAAACTACCTTTCAGTCTTACCGATGCGAGGATGAAAGGCTGCTTTTAGGTTGAGGGGATGCCCAGTTTTTAGCGGATGATGTTTCAATAGACCATTCCTTCCCCTCGGCTTCAGTGGCAACCTGATAAAGACGTGAACAAGAGAATGTGTGTTTTTATGTTTTAATAGGATGACATCAAATATTCATTCCAGTTAATACCAAAATTATTTGACCATGGATATATTTTTAGGTCAAGCGTGAGAATGGATGTCTTTGGGCTGGAAATGTCACACAAAATTGACAGAAAAAAAATTGAAGATGCATTACAAATAATAATCTCCATTATCTTTATTTATTTTGTATTTTTTGGGCAGCCGTAGTGGCTTTTCTTGACGTATTTATAAGTCATGGGGAAATAAGAGTTAATGTCTTACTACGTTCCTGTTTCATCTGCAGCAATAACACTGATTACACAAAGCAAAACTAAATTACTAATGTACCCCAAATTTGGCCAGATTGTGAATCATTTTGGACTGTGATTAAGCAGTCTATATAGGAAGTGGGGTCCTTCACCAGGCCGTAGTTTCCTGCAGAGCTCACCTTGTCCCGAAAGAGCGCAGCAGCTCGGCTGTTGTACTTCTCCTGTAAAGTCCAGTTGGGATTGTAATCATCTTGGAGTTCCAGAAACAAACGAAATTTGCCATTCCCTCCTGCTTTCATCTTCTCAAGCTCAATATCTTTCCACTTGTCCATAGTGACAGAACGTACAAAACTGCAAACAGAACAGAGATGTTTCCGCACAGACTATGACAAATTTTGAGAAATATTTTAGATGAAATAAAAATGTAAAAAAAAAAAAGATTGTTGTGTTAATCATTTACATTTTATTGACTGTTACGTCAAATGCATTATGATCGTTTAGGAGTGTGTCAATTCAAGGGTGCTAAATCATGAATTGAGTTCAAAGTTGGAAAATGTTTCCCTCATCTGTCAAAACAAGACCTAATTTTTCTCTACCTGAGATGTACTCCCAAGCCTCTGTGTTTTCCAGAGCATTCCAAACATATCCAGATTCCATAGGTCACACTAACCCACTGAGGGTTGAACGCCCCACACTCAAAGCACAGCTGTGGGGAATAAAACAAGATGCATTATATCAGGATAGGGTTGAACGATTTATCATTTTAGAACCGAAATCGTGATCTCAAACAATGCTATTTCAAGATAGTCAATGCTGCCCTTCTGTCACACGCCTGCTGTCACCCACACTCACTTTCTTTCACAGCTTTTTTTAATCACAAAAACCTGTCATGGCTTTTGAACAAAGATGTGTGGACTCGTTACAAACCACTGTACGTCCACTTTTAAACAGAAAACCTCTTAAAGTGGAAATGCATTTATGTTTACTGGTAGTTTGTTGGTTTTGCACAAATATAGAAACCATAGCTAGGTTCAGCTCTATGTAGATATTAAGCATTACTAGGTTACTCTGTGGACTTACATTATTTTCATCTTGAGTTCTGACTTCCTTCAAAACTCTTCGTGTTCTTGGACTGGCCATGATGATTCACTGAAAACAAATTGAACAAGAAAAAGGTTTTACAGATGTGTTAATGCTGCATCCAGTGGTGGGAAAAATTATATATGATTAATAATAACGTTAAGAATTTGCTCGTATTGTCATCTCGAGGCCATAACAATTTGCAAACAAGTGTGCTGAAGGATATTATTTGTCACGACAGTGCTACGGCAATGAACTGACTCCTAATAATTAACAGTGTTTAGATTTTACATGTTTTTATACAAGCATACATAATAGAATTGTTATTAGTACAGAACAGAACAGAAAGTAGAAACCCAAATCACAAATGAGTATGGGATTGTCCGATTTGAACCGACTCTATCGAAGCTTACCGTAAAGCGTGTTTGTTCTCAATGTTTAAGGATATGTCACTTGTTTTGAGGTTTTTCTCAAAAAATGGAATCGTCAATACGGTTTCTGATTTGGATGACAAACACCGATCAGGCTAAATTAGCCGGTGAGCTATCGCGCGAACTAACTCTTACCTGTTTGCTCGACGAGCAACAAAAACACCGTTGTCAGAAGATGCGGTAAAAATACACTACAAACGTTCTACTTCAGTCGCAGATGTCAATCAAGTATGAAGAGGCAACTTTAGAGGGCTGTCAGGCCGACAGAAATAAATAAAAATGGACTGCAGTTAAGTCAAACACCGGCAGCCATGTTCCTGTTTGCATACGTGGGCAGTGCAATGCATTGTGGGATTTTTTTCCGCCACGATTTCTCCACTTGCCGCGTTCATACCAAACATTGTTAAAAGCATGAATACATTGATCGAGTAAGGCTTGTTACAGTCATTCACCCATTTCCCCCAAAATGTTGTGACTCAAATGTATTGATTTAATTTTAAAGTTGTTTTTCTCAATAAATATTATAATTTGATGAATTTAATAAATTACCAATAAAACAGAGAGTGAGCGAACGTGAAAATTGTTCGTTTACCTTTGATGAAAGCGGCTGCTTATCATCTGCTTCTGAAAGGTAACACCACTGTGTGAGATAATGTATGCATTGGCACCTCACCTAGAAACTAAAGCTGAATGTTGAAAAAGTGTTTTGTACTGCCACACAAGTTAACTCGTTGATTAGGTTAGTCCGTTAGCACAATAACTATCAGCAAGCATTCAATAAAAGTGCAAACACTAATCGACAGTAGTTTGGCTGTGAATTTCACTTGGCCAATGAATTTACAACATGTAGTGGCAGTCTACTCAGGCTGTGATTAAGTCTGGAATATTATGTAATGTTCTCGCAAAGAAGAAACAACAACCATACAGCATATGGAATTTCCACAGTGATTGTTCAAAGAATACCGTCATTCTCCGAGCCACAAACTACAGACTATGAGCAAACCCGAGCCTAAAGGCCCCTAAAGACTACGCCTGCTTCCAGCTCTCTTCAGATTCAATACTGTACTCAGTTGTGCTTCAGTTAGATGAGTTGAGAGAGGAAGACAAAAGCATCGCTCATTGTGCAGATGTATGTGCTTCTGTGCCAAATCCAGTGCGAAAACGACGTCAGTTATGCAGTACTGACAGGTTTGAAACCCCAGCCTTCAGTCACTAGATGGCGCCGTTGATCATTGTTTAAATGCAATTACTTTAGACACTCAAGAAGGCGTAGGTTTTTGTTTTTTTAAATAAACGGTCAGTGCTGCGTGTGATGTAACTGAGACAACAGGATCAATGCTGATTGCGATAACAATACGCGCGCGCACACACACACACACACACGCACGCACGCAAGCACACAATTTTATAGGACCAACAATAGTTTTAAATAATCAACACACATTTATTACTAGTTACGCATTTTTAACAACTTAATAATCAGTAGAAAATCATACTACAAAGACTGTCTTATTGAAATCTGTTATTGTGCAATGTTTGATTTTCAGTCTATTAATATAAATACATGTGTTGCTTTTCATTGTATTTCATGTGTACCACCTTGAGTACATTCCATTATTCCTCCACGTATATAAACCCCACTATTGAAATCTTGTGGCAAAATGCAGTTGCCATCACCTGCAGTGTAGCCAATGTTTAACCAGATTGATGATCCCATCACGCTGCAGAATTTTGAATGACAATTAACTTCAATAGGAAATCAATTATTAGCAGAAACAAGCATTTAGACCATTTTCACTCAAAAAAGAATTCATTTCATGAGCATGATTTTCTCGACGTGTCCACTTTCCACCTAAAAAAAACATTTACATTTGTTTTCATGTTGTTACTTGAAAAGAAAATGTGCTTTCGCAGACGCAAGATGTGCATTCAGTTACACTTTCTTTCATTCTTTCATGTTTGTTTGTCAAATAAAATCTAATTTAGTTGACACTGGTGAACCAAAATTTCAAGAAGATGCAAACTCTCCACAGGAAGGACAGAGTCGGGATTTTAAACCCACAAACTTGAAACTGTAAGGCAGTCATGCTAACCAGTCAACAATTTCAACTACGCTTGTTGCTCAATTTGTGTTGTTTGTTGGTAGCAGTATCATTCAATTAATCATTTTCCACTTACTCAACATTTACATAAAACATGAAGTCAATTCTATATGAATAACTATGTGCATTTCAAATATTAACATCTTGGCACTGAACTGAAAATTGTCTTCAACCTTGGTCAAAATGAGCAGCCGACTAACCACTAACCACCGCCAGCGAGCTAACTAGCTCACCTGCTAATGCCTCCATCCCACTTGCCCCTCCGTCGTCACTCTGGTGGCAAGTCTTGGCTGGTTACCTTTTCCTATTATTGAGACACACCTGCATATGATCACGTGGTGCAAAATAACAAGATACACAGCACAATACAAAAAAGGTGAAAAGTGAGACGACGTAGAACGAAAAAAAGGATGGATTATTTTAGCAAACGTTAACGTCGACGGGTGACTGCAATGTGGGCTGGGTTGGATAGAGTTCCCTTATTGATTGGATAAACTATTAGATCATCAGCTCTGACTGAAATGATTAGATAACTAGCTATTAGATCAGGGGTCAGCAACATCTTCTAAACTAAGAAGTGTTTTTGGGTTATTAATGATTGCGAATGGGCTACCAGTTTGATACGCACCTCTTAAATTACAAATGTCCTCAAATTCCCTTTGTTCTTCATTATTATGAACTCATTGTTATCATTCATAACTAGTGAAATTCAATTATGTGATGACATTGATCACATTACTGTAGTCTCACAATAACAACGATTTCACAAGGTAAGAAACAGATAAATTAATTCAATTGATATATGCAAGTGTTTATGTTTTTAAATGATTATTGAAGTGATTCGGCAACATTCCTGGGAAATCACAATGTCCCATCCCCGGTGACGTATTTTTTACAACAGGAGCTTAAGAGCCTTAAGCGTGAACCGGTGCTGGATTATAGACAGTAACAAACTTTGATAGGGAAAATTGTAAACTCTTAAAATTGTATCAACAGTACTTAGCTATAATACTCGTGGTAGCTGTTGTTTCTTCTTGTTATATTTTTTAATCCTCTCGAAGCTTATCTAGGTTAAGTGGATGTGAAGTAATTTAAAGTACAACATAGACTGACAGCTTTGCTGGCAACTGTGCAATACTCTAATATATTATATGTTGGATATTCATTCTCTGGACAAATCAAACTCAAAATCAAAAGGCTTTTATTAACAGCTTACAGATTGTTGGGCCATGAAACCAATCAATGACTTAAATTGCGTGATAGTACAGGTTGTCATTTTTTGAACATCGCAAATTTAGTTTGTAAGTCGGGTGGCAAAGCATACAGCACATGAATATCACACACGGTGGTATTACCTTGCAGAAGCGATGAAAATCAGCCACTTTTCATCAAAAGAAGTAAGCTACTGATGATCAAAGTGACATTACTGTGAAAAATTAGTCATGCAATCTTCAAACGGTGTGCACATATGTGCTATACTGCTCCTCTGCCTAATTTTAGTCAACATCGTTGAAATATAAAAATTGATGACTGATGCAGCGAAAATGTTTTGTTTGATGTAGAGGTGTTTGGAAAAAAATAGTCTGCACCTTTACTTTAAAAATGTATGAAATCAATTGAAATAACAGTCAAAATGATTGACATCATAACATCGACTGTAGCAAAAGATCACACAATAAATGACTCATATTTACCAACAGAATGGCAGTGAAGCATTGGTATGGCTGCAAAGATCTTGATTTCATGGTGCTAATTTATTTTTATGGACATCACCATCATTGCCAGTTATAGAGTTCTTGATATCTTCCACTCTATTAAAATCTGATGGCATATCAAAGAACACCTCATCATCAAAACAGTCCTCATCAGATGGGGAAGCCATGCATGGCAGCCTCAAGACCAAACCGGTCAGCACCCCGCCAACAGCGGAAACCGCAATGGTGGAAAAGATCGCCGCGACTTGGTGCAGAGCCTGCTCTTGCGCCGTACGCCCCAAGCCTGGCTTCAACCCGGGGATCAGCGTCTGAAGCTCCAGCAGCTTTGGATCTCCCTCGGGTGGAGCACGGTGGGAAAAGATCTGGTACATGCTGGGCCCGTAGGTTTCCTCAGTGGCTAGCAGGATGGCGCAGATGCCGGCTGTGGATGAAATGAGGCCCGTGAGGCCGTGCAGATTATGAATGCCGCACTGGTCCTGGATCCTCAGGCGTCGTGCTAAAAAGGGGCTGAGGTACTTGTATCCAAAAAAACAAGCAGTGCAGCCCATGATGCCCAAAGCGTAGGCAGCCGAAGGAGAAATCATCATGTCCACTGACGCTCCGACTGTCACGCCACCTGCCAAAGTCACGTTCTGGATGTCGGCCATTGTGAGCTTGCCTCTCTTATTGAACACTGTAGAAAGTGCAAATGCAGTGAGAGTGGACGAGCTCAGGCCGATAAAAGTGTGCAGGATTGCTCTGTGTTGATCGTCACCTTTTAAGGTGAGCGCAGAGTTGAATGAGGGCCAGAACACCCAGAGGAACAAGGTTCCCATGACAGACAGGATGTCCGAATGGTAGCTGGTGATTTCTTTGGAGTGGCCGTTATTGAGGGCCGGCCGATACAGCACAAATGTCACGCCGAGACCAAAGTAGCAGGCAAACAAGTGAATAAGAATGCTGCCGCCGGCATCGTTTATGCGGATGTATTTCAACACGGCCCACTCTGTCACGGCGAACACGGGGATCTCCAGCAAAGCCATCACCAGGAGCTGCACCGGACTGGTCTTCCCGAGCACGGCCCCGAAGGAGATAAGCACCACAGCGCATGCAAATTCCGCGTAGAGCAGGTTGATAACGCCAAGGTGAATTTTCCCATCGTGGTAAAACTGGAGGAAGCCTTGGATGACGATCGCCCACTGGATTGCAAAGGTGGCCGTCAGAAAGTTGAAAACCATTCCGCTGAAACCGTAGAATCGGCAGAAGGCCAACAGGCAGCCGAAGCCTACGAAGATCATCACTTGGACGTCAGCGAAGAAAGGATAGTCGCGATACACGCTATTGTCCATCGGGTTGGTCTCGTTGCTTTGCAGCTTGGCATTGGCGTTGTCGTCATAGGTGACAAAGACAGCATAAAGAGTCAGGATGACGACTTCTAACACTAACACCAATGCTGGCAGACGCACTCGTAAGCTTCTTGACGCTTTCATGGTAACATGCATGAACAACGGTCTGGTCTCATACTCGCTTGGTTAAACTTGTACCGCCTTTTATACTCAATTTTATCAGATAAGAAAGGCTAATAACAATGGTTAAATAGCACTGGGCCCGATAGGTGACCAAGCCCGATAGGTGACAGGTTGTTTAAAATTGTGGTGGCCGCACTTTAATCTCTCGTAAATGGAAATTTCTCTCCTCTCATGATGCGGCACAATAAAAAAGGGACAATAAATACATAAAATAACATTTTGGTTACACAGCTGTTGTTTGGCTTGAAGTGGCTCAATCAATCATCCATCCATTTTTTGGAACCGCTTTATCCTCACAAGGGTCACAGGGCGTGCTGGAGCCTATCCCAGCCGTCTTCGGGCAGTAGGCGGGGGACACCCTGAAGAGGTTGCCAGCCAATCGCAGGGCACAGAGACAAACAATCATCCATGTTCACACTCACACCTATGGACAATTTAGAGTGTTCCATTAACCTGCCATGCGTGTTTTTGGAATGTGGGAGGAAACCGGAGTACCCGTAGAAAACCCACGCAGGCCCGGGGAGAACATGCGGACTCCACACAGGGAGGCCGCAGCTGGAATTGAACCTGGTACCCGTGCACTGTGAGGTTGATGCGCTAAACACTGGACGACCGGGCCGCCCTCAATCAATCAAGTGTGAACTATCTTGATAATCTTGTCAGGAAACACCAGTGATGAGAAAACACTTAAGACTGAAAGGAGAGTTGAGAACAGACAAAATCAAGAGTGATTGTAATTGACTACAGTACAGTATTTATTTATCCATCATGATTAACAAAGTTAATTTCTAAAAATATGACTGATACCAGGACAGGTAAATACAATTATATAAAATAATCATTATGATAAGAAAACAAAGAAAGGGTGAATCAAAAGCTATTCAAACGAAATCATTAAACAGGTTAAAGTACTCAATGCATCCCTTTAAATACAGCATATTACCCTGGTAAACAGCAAGTTTTAATCAGAGATCGATTAATGTATTCCTAAACACATTTTTAACACTGAGCTAAAACAAAAACGTCTTCACTTTTTTCCCCCCGCGCAACAGGCTTTCGAGATATGTTCACTTTTTGTTTTTAAAGTTTGATCTTTAAAAGCTTGCACAGTACAGATTTTACCATCCATTGCAATTTAGAACTACAACGTTTCAGAAAAAAGTGACATATTGCTGATCCTTATCCTTAATTCATAAACATAGCTAATATTACATGCAACGTTACAAATTATTTTGTGGTTATTATTTTTATAATGATTTTTCTGAAAGTTGTGCTAATGACCAAATTGGGCCATCATCGGTGAACTTGGGCTGGTCCATCACAGTCACATGGTGGTTCAGAGGGCTACCGTTACTTCATTTCTAACCTAGTTGGTATGTTTTAGGATAAGAAATTTTAGGTGACTGCTAACACTTCCACTTGAATTTTTGTGGGCAAAAGAAAACGACTTCAAGAGGAGAGGTAGAGGGGAAGCCAGAGTTGCTATCGGCCTAATAAAACTCATCCAAATTAGTTACAAATTTTTACTATTGATTTCAGCCCCAAGGTAGGATTGTGTGGTATCAACTACATCACACAAACAGATTATTATTACAAAAAAATAATGAAACACACACACGCACACACGCGCACACACACACGCACACGCACCCGCTCGCACACGCACGCGCGCGCATCCTCATGCTCACACACAAATCAATGAACAACAGTGTCATCTAGAGGTTCTAGTTTGACACTACACTTCAAACCTGTGGCAACCACTGTCAAATGTGATTGGCGTGGTCTTTGGCACTATCTGCCTTATCAGTTGTTTTGGTGCGCTTGGTTTGCACAGTAGCATACACATCCGACACAGTGGTAGCGGAACGCACATTTCCTTTCTCTTCCTCTCTCGACTCATCAGACTGAAGCAAGGTTGAGTACTGAATCTGAGAAGAGCTGCAAGCAGACTTGGTCTGAGGGTCCTTGAGGTTTAGGTTGGCATAACAGTCGGTAGTTTGTGGCTGAAAAGGGGAAAGAAATATAATCTCAATGTAATTGCCTCATAGAAAATGCTTGATTATTGCGCAGTATTTACACGTATCTATTTAATATATAGTAGATGGTGCAGCTTTATTTGTAACTGCACGTTTACAGTTGAAGATCAATGTGCTAAATTGTCATTGTTTCTGCAAGAAAGTTGGACTGTTTTTGTATCCATTCTTTAAAGAGTGTTAAGCTCTATTTAGCTTTTTGGAATTATTTATAGAATTACTGTAAAGTAGACGAGTCCACAGTGGCCATAGAGCTCAGTTCTTAGATTTCTTATCAGATGTGATGATAGGATATGCAATAATTTTTCAGACATGAAAAAATAAAAGTAATTTAAAACCTGTAACTCAGAGTTTGAGCTCAGTTGATCCCTCAAAGATGACGAACTAACCGCCACGTGTGGAGGGTTGATTTCAGGAATCGCAGTTGTGCCTGAGGACGGAGAGATGAAATACTTGAAAGACATCACAAATCTATAATGGAAGAGGACATTTCTTAAAATCACTTACTAGTTTGCATGGAGCTAACGTTTCCATATATTGGAGAACCTTGCATCTGTTGAAGACTCTGACTAAAACAGCACATAAAAGGAGGTTTAATTTATTGTCAAATCGCTTGGCTGGATTTTTTTTTGAAGTGCATAAAATTTTCTTTTGATCAGGTCAAATGGAAATACCTTCGTCTTTTCCTTGACCAATATGTTTTTTTCTCTAATCAATCATACGAAAGAACAAATCAAATTAAGATGATTAAAATGCATTTCTTCATTTGATTTAAAGCTGAAGAAATTGATTACCTGGGAGACATGATTTTAAAACACAAAAAAGAATATTGCCAAACAATGAGAGTACCAGTAATCCACTGGTCACCCAGAATAAAGGTGGCATACAAAAAGGGTTCCAATCTGTCAAAAGAGAGAAGAAAAATACATGGACTATGCTTTTATTAGATATATCCTATTTTCAACAAAATAATACATGCCAATAAATATTTCACTTGTCTTTTTTATTCACTGGATAACCTACTGCACAAACAGGTGTTGTGATGAGCTTTTGCTCTTTTTAAAAATGAGCAACAATGTGACAACAAAGACCCACATAGTAATCATTAGAAATGTGTTACATACTTAATATGGCAAGTACGGCGTAAAAGCAGAACTATCACAACAGCTCTTATATTAGATCTGTAGGTAAAGTAGTATTTAGGAGATATATATACATACATTATATACTGTACTTCTATATCTATTTATCTATTTCAACGCTTACCTTGTGGGATTGTTCTATAAGAACAGTTTTTCATGTTCATGATTCTCTGATCGCAAACAGACAGTTTACTCGCTCGCTTTCGACAAAGTGACTTGCAAGCAACTGTTGTCGTCTTTGAGGGATGGTGCATACGAGGGAAAAGAAGACACAGGAAGTGCGCTTTTGCAGTAAACCACAGGCTGAGAATAAACACCATGTCAAAAAGAAGAACATTGGTTGTGAATATGTAATAATTGACAACATCAAGAAAAGCAGGGGGCGGCCCGGTAGTCCAGTGGTTAGCACGTCGGCTTCACAGTGCAGAGGTACCGGGTTCGATTCCAGGTCCGGCCTTCCTGTGTGGAGTTTGCATGTTCTCCCCGGGCCTGCGTGGGTTTTCTCTGGGTGCTCCGGTTTCCTCCCACATTCCAAAAACATGCGTGGCAGGCTGATTGAACACTCTAAATCAGGGGTGTCCAAACTTTTTGCCAAGGGGGCCAGATTTTATGTGGTAAAATGTCGGGGGGCCGACCTTGGCTGACATTCTTTACATTGAACAACAATATTGTTCAACAAATTTTAGTAAGCCAGTCTGTTTCACATTTCCATTTTAATTTTAATTTCAACAATCTTAAGAATTTCTTTTGGTTCATTTGAAACAGGTATATCACATGCAACTGCTTATTCACTTGACTTTTTCTTAAACAGAAGTCTCCTGAGTGCAAATTGATTGATTTGAAACATAAAATGTATCACCATGACTTTTCAATAGTCACAAAACCTTTGACTCAAACAACAGGGAAATGAGCAAGCAATACACATATCCACAACTGCAAGGATCATTTGGAATATGACATATCAGTCAATATAAACACGCAGTGATGTCTTGTTAACTCGTGAGTGATGCCCTCTAGTGTCTAAATGCTATTACTCATTTAGTGAATGCTATTACTCATTTAGCCACTAGAGGGAAGCAGTACTCTATGAAACATCACTCACCAGTCTACGAGACCTCAGTCAATGCAACACGTGTTCCATTGCACCCAACCTGCGGGCCAGACGGCACTGATTTTATGACAGGGGCCGAGGGCCGGATGAAATTCGACCGCGGGCCGGATTTGGCCCGCGGGCCGGACTTTGGACATGCCTGCTCTAAATTGTCCCTAGTTGTGAGTGTGAGTGCGAATGGTTGTTCGTTTCTGTGTGCCCTGTGATTGGCTGGCAACCGATTCAGGGTGTCCCCCGCCTACTGCCCGAAAACAGCTGGGATAGGCTCCAGCACCCCCCGCGACCCTAGTGAGGATCAAGCGGCTCGGAAGATGAATGAAAGATGAATGAAGAAAAGCAGGTGCAGAAAAATCCTGACTAAAACAACAAAAAAATGTGTTGCAGCTGAACCTACTCAAACAGACATATTTTGATAATTGCTGCTATCAAAAGTTGACAGCGGGGAAAGTTTTAAACCAAGATATATGCCAAAAGAAATGTGGTATCTAAAGGTTGCATTTTGTTTTTACTGCAGCGATACTTGGTTAGCAGAGTGTAAAAGTGTATCCGCCTCACAGTTCTGAACTTGCGGGTTTGAATCTCCGGCCTTCCTGTGTGAAATTATCATATTCTCCCTGTTTTTGTATGTTTTTCTCCAGGTACTTTGACTTCCTAAGACATTTCAAAAACATGCATGGGTTCATTGACAACCCTAAATTGTCCATTTGTGTAAACGTGAGTATGAATGGTTATTTGTCTGAATGGACTGGTGATCTTTCCCAGGCGTAGCGGACATCTCACCTGAAGGTAATCTGCGAGAGACTCCAGGTCACTCACAACCCTGTGAACAGGATAAGTGGGATTATTAGAGTAGTAGGAGACTAAAAAAATAGACAGGGACGTTCATGGAATTGCATGACATTTATCTCCTTCTGGCACAGGGACATTTTCAATTGACTATTGAACACAGTTAGTATAGCATCATGGTGAATGTGAACTGCATGTCTGCTTCACAATCTGAATTTCTGCGTTCAAATGATATTGCATTTGTATGTACTAGAGCTGTCAGTTTAGCGCGTTTTTAATTGGCATTAATTTAAATGAATTTTAACGGGATTAAATTTTTTCTCGCAAGATTAACACGGCACACGTCACAAGCGGATGTTACTTGTTTGGGACTATTTTGTGTGGAAGGTTACAGTGTTCTGCGTCCATATAAATAGAGCGGGTGGAGCTACTCTGTGTTTGTCTGACAGTGGTAGCGACCTAGCTAAAATAAAACGTGTCCAGTGATGTCATTCGAAATGAGGTCTACACAAAAACTGTAGAAAGACTTCCGCACAAGAAGGACCAACACAATCAACATAGCCTGACTGTGTTAGGGGGAGTGACCCCCCCACCCCTTTCAGAATGGTTTGCCCCAGCAGCACGGGAGAAGTGCGTGCGCTTTTTTGTACGGCGGGCAGTTTTGAATACAGCGGCACATAATGAACACTGGTGTCCGGTGTCTCGTTATTCTTCAACAAACATACAGAAACAGACTGCTGTGTTGAAAGCAAACTTGAGAGAAACGAAGTATGCAACCATGGTTTAAATCCACTATAGGCTGAGTACTAGTGTACCTTAGATGTGCACTTTATAATATTATATTGCTCTGTTTTGATTTCATTAAAAAAAAGCTGTTAAAGCAGCTGTTGTGTGACAAAATATTTTTTGCACCGTTATTGATGGACAGTAATATTGTGTGAGAGATTATGTGTGAATAACTGCTCCAAGTGAAAAATGTTCATGTAAAATTCATTCATTCATTCATCTTCCTAACCGCTTGATCCTCACTAGGGTCGCGGGGGGTGCTGGAGCCTATCCCAGCTGTCTCCGGGCAGTAGGCGGGGGACACCCTGAATCGGTTGCCAGCCAATCGCAGGGCACACAGAGACGAACAACCATTCGCACTCACACTCACACCTAGGGACAATTTAGAGTGTTCAATCAGCCTGCCATGCATATTTTTGGAATGTGGGAGGAAACCGGAGCACCCGGAGAAAACCCACGCAGGCCCGGGGAGATCATGTAAAATTGAAAATTGAAATTGTTATTTCAGTAAACATTTGCATTTGGCACATAGAAAACTGATTCATGATTCCATGTTGATGAGAGCATTAAAATGGGGGAAAAATAGGACAAAAACATGTAAAAGGAAATTCAGAAACTATAAAAAATGTGTGAGTAATCACGATTAATTTTTTAGTCCATTTGAGTTAATTATGACAGTTGCATTTTTAATTAGATTAAATATTTTAATCGTTTGACAGCTCTAGTATGTACCTTATACGCACTTTTATACAAGACTTAAATGTTTTTTCCTCATATTTTCTGTTTTTTTTTTTCTCTGTGCCTTGCCATCTATTTTTTTAATATCAGGATCATTAGGCTATGTGTGCAAGGTTCTTATGTTTGTGTGCATGTGCGTGTGTGGGGGAATATAGGTTTGCTTGTGGGGATATATATTTGTGTACGTTGAGGGGGGGTTCCTCTTTTTATGGTGTAATTTTGAAATGTTTTAACTGTACATCACTTTGAGTTGCATTTTATGTATGAAAAGGGCTGTATCAATAAAGTTTGATTGATTGATTGATTCGATCGATATATGATGCTAAATATGATGCTCAAAATTGAATGAGGTTTCTTGTCACTATGTTGTTATTGCACATCAGGAAAACTCCTCCCCCCCCCCCCACACACACACACCCCAGCCCCAAAAACATATTTTTTTTCAATTCTGATTAACCACTAATATGCGATTAGGTGAATCCGCGGGTGCCAAATCGTGAGTATTCGGGGGTCGTCTGTACTTGAACTCTGGCAAGACGTTTTAAGTTTCTGGCCACCTCCTCTAAGGACTACGGAGCCCCTAAGGGGACATGGAAGGAAAAAAAAAACTTTGCGAGATCTCGCAAAGTAATGCGAGATCTCGCAAAGTAATGCGAGATCTCGCAATGAAAGATTGCGAGATCTCGCAAAGTAATGCGAGATCTTGCAAAGAAGGATTGCGAGATCTCGCATTACTTTGCGAGATCTCGCAAAGAAGGATTGCGAGATCTCGCAATACTTTATTTATTTATTTTTAATGGTCGTTGACTTGCTTCCGGGTCATCGTACGTGCTTCCGGGTCATCGTACGTGTAAACGCAGACAACAGTTATGGAGCGTGTTCAACCGTTCGTGAGTTTAATAGAATTTTACTTTGAAATCGGCTTGAAATACAAAGACATTAAATCTGTTCTTGATGTTAAGTACGGTTTCCAAATAAGTGAAAGACATTTGAAGCGAGTGCTGAACCAAAGAGGACTATTTCGTCGGAAAACGTTCAATGACTTGGCAGTCCTGGTTGACTTCATTCGCAACCAATTGCAGCATTCCGGACAACTACACGGTTACAGGTGGATGTACAGTAAGTGCAGAGAATATGGACTTCTTGTCAGGAAAGAGGACGTTCGTCTGGTCCTGAAAGAGTTGGATCCGAGAGGAGTGTCGTTAAGGCAAGCAAGACGTTTGAGACGGCGAAACTACTTCTCCAAAGGGCCCAATTTTATATGGCACATGGACTCCTATGACAAACTGAAACCATTTGGAATTTGTATCAATGGGGCTATTGATGGTTTTTCAAGGAAAATAATGTGGCTCAATGCCTACATAACTAGTAGTGACCCGAAGTTGATTGGGGGTTACTACATCGACGTTGTGCACCGTTTGGGGGGTTGTCCTCGAATCGTTCGAGCTGATCTTGGGACTGAAAATGGTCACGTCAAAGGCTTTCAGCGTTTCCTCGTGCCAATACCGCCAGGCAGCACTCTTGACAGTTACTTGGATGGAGCCAGCAGCGCCAATCAAAGAATTGAATATTGGTGGCGGTTTCTTCGCAGCCAGTGCATGGAGTTCTGGTTATCCCTCTTCACAGACCTCAGAGACAATGGCTTCTTTGATGGTGGATTTCTGGACAAAAACATCCTACAATTTTGTTGCATGGGACTTATTCAGGTGAGTTCATACATTCTGATAGACTCGTTAATTAAATGTGTATTTTTGTATGTGAGAGTGAGTTGATGGGAAAGTGGACAGGAACACCCAAGGGGATAATGGTGTGTGGTGAAGGTGAAGGAAAAGTTGGGGAGATGTGGTACACATGAGAGGGGAGGAGTGAGACAAAAAAGCAGCTTCACGCTAAAAGTTCTTGCTCATAAAAGCCGATATGACTGTGCAACTCTTATTTAATCTGGCTGTATATTATTTTCAACAGGATGAGTTGGATGACACGGCCTTAGTTTGGAACAGCCATCTCATCAGGCCCTCAAAGAACATGAATGTCCCCAGTGGTCGGCCCAACGTGATGTATACGTTACCTGAACTTTATGGTACAACGGACTTCCTCTCCCCGGTTGACAATGAACAAGTTCAACTGTGCAAAAGCCAGTGTGTGTTTCGTTTGACCATGCCTTGTGATCCAGATGTATTTGCATTGTGTGCTTTTTTAATGGCCCAGTCCGATCTAATGCCACCAAAAGATCCATTTCAGGCTGTGAACTTGTATTTACACCTCAGAGAGGCCCTCACCGCTACTCTTTAAGATAAGAAACCCTTTATTAGACTCGCAATGGAGAAATTCCCAATTCACAGCAGCAAATTTATAAAAGGAAGAATATAAAATATACAAAATATAGGAGCTCCTGAAAAGGCAGCCACTCTCACGGCGCCATTTTGAGGTCAAAATAACACAACACATAGGACAGACAGCCGTGCAATCTTCACCAATTTTCTGCATACACTTTATAAATTACAGCAATCTATGTATTGCTTGGTGTTTGGACCAAACTATATTACGGCTCCTCAACTGGTGTGAGAAGTAACATTTATTGAAGCCTGAATTTGACCATTGTCATTTCTTTTATCACTTCACCTTCAAAGGATAATTGAAAGACTTTATGACAAATAATATATACCCATCATAATTAAAAGCATTGTTTATCTGCTGTTTTTCTACCTGTACAGTATAAGGACAACATATTTGATCTACAATATAAAATGTTTGTCTGTCAAAGCATTATTGGTGTAAATAAACATTCTTTCTTGGTTCCTGACTTTAATCACAAATACTTAACCAACGTGGATGCTGAGGAGTATTCCTACACAATTGTACATCATCCCAATTGAATTTTCACCTGCATGTAAATGATGACTGCGTAATTGTCACTCCTCACTTTCGTCAGCAGGTGGTTTCTTGTGTTTAAAAAAACTGTTAAGAATGATTTGGAACAAATTTTATTCACATCGACAAAATCTTACAAACATTAATCTCAACATTTTAAATGGAATGTACAACTTCAGACCTTTGGGTAAAACTGAAAACTCCCATCTTGCCTGAAACCATCATGAGAATAAGTGGTGCAGAAAATGGAAGGAATGGAGAACTAACACAGAATCGATTGCATTTTAATAATGCACAATACACAAATGGAAAACAATTGCAGACTGCCCTTCACGTGGTTAACTATGCCAGATGTTTTACATCTCAAAAGTGCAAATGAACAACAGAGCCAATAAAATTTTTAAATCTTGCCATTTTCTCATCAAGGTTTTGGAGCACACTTGGAGATCCACCCAGTACACCTTTTTTCCTCGATCTTATTTTGTCTCTCAATCTTTGGAGGAGCATTTCATTATCACCCCTGGACATTTTTTGTTGACAAAAGCAAAGGACAGCTATTCGATCACCATAGGAAGTGATATATTTGCCCATTTGCTCTTCAGTCATCAGAGAAATTACCTCCATGTCAACCTGCAAAGATAAATTGTGAGAATGAATACTTGAAATTTTGACTTAATTAATAACTTTTAACAAATGTAACATGAGTGATGGTACAGAGCAGTCATCATTATTTGTATTCAATATTACATAATATAATAATAATAATACATCAGGAAGCAGCAGCACATTTACTAACTGTGATGTCTTTTTAAAATTGTGTTACATAAAGTCATTATTGTAAGAACTAAGAACATCAACAGTACAGGTAGAGTATATAGAAATGCTAGCTTCACTTTCCCTGAAATGCTAGCTTCACTTTCCCCGCCAAGTTAGTTTCTCACTGTATTTGGAGGTCTGCATGACAAATTACTACTACGATGAATACTACTAGGATTAATAATAATAATATAATTTATGTAATGCTTTTCTTACTTCTCAAAAGAATCAAACGGTTTGCACTACAGTAGTGTATTTACAAAACAGAAAATTAACAGTAGAGAAAGTGAGCGTGTCGGAGCCAGTGTCCATTTTGCTATTGCTACGCTTATTATGTTAGTGTATGGGTGTATGCCCACCTTGTCGCTTTTCATGTCGCTTTTCATGACTTTATGTAATGTCCACCTGAGCGACATTTCTTGATCGCAAGAAGTTTTCCAAGTCCTCCTCCATTATTCTCTCCCCCTCCGATGTCGTGTGTAGTCGCTCAAATTAGCCGCGCACGACAGTCAACATTCGCCAAGCTGACCCGGAAGTAGATCAACGCGCAGGAAAAGAACACACTCCATAACTGTTGTCTGCGTTTACACGTACGATGACCCGGAAGCACGTACGATGACCCGGAAGCAAGTCAACGACCATTAAAAATAAATAAATAAAGTATTGCGAGAGCTCGCAAAGTAATGCGAGATCTCGCAATACTTCTTTGCGAGATCTCGCATTACTTTGCGAGATCTCGCAATCTTTCATTGCGAGATCTCGCATTACTTTGCGAGATCTCGCATTACTTTGCGAGATCTCGCAAAGTTTTTTTTTTCCTTCCATGTCCCCTTAGGGGCTCCGTAAAGGACTGACAGTGGGCGGGTCTAACTTTTCTTAGCCACGCCCCTCTGAACCGCGTCTCTCTTTTCTGCTGAACGCTGATGTGTAACTAACTTCAGTTTGCAAGCACGCTGCAAAAATGTTCACTTTTGGATCAAAAGTGGTGTTGCTGCTCCTCCTGGCTTTCCCCTGCGGCTTGATATCCATGGGTAAATTCTTTTCAGACTGCGTGTTGCCGTGCTTTTACTTTTGTGCTGTTAAAATGTGAATTAGACAAAATACATCGACGTGGCATATTTACCACGAGAAGATGTGAAGCCAGCAGTTAGGTGTACGCATTCTAAACTACTTTTCTTCATTATCTGAAACTATAAACTTCATGGACGTTGATCGCCTCCAGTCAAGGTTTACCATTCGTCGTTTGGAATGAATGAACGTTATCGACGTCTGTTTGTGTGAAGCGTGAGGTTTTATCGCATGCGTGCTCACGCAGAGGTGAATTGTTCCGCCGGCGAGGAAGCAGATGTTTTATATTCGTCTGTTTAAAGTTGAAGTGTGTGTATGTAGCAACACTTCGGTACTCACGCTTGATGGGACACGTCACCATAGTGTGGGGAAAAGCTAACTTGTATTTGGAGCGTTGTCTGACGTCATAGGTCACGCCGCCCCACTCGGCCGCTGTATTAATGTCTATTAGGAATTGCTCAAATAGGAATTTGAACAAATAATGCATTCATAAAGTGGATTAAATAATTCTAATGAATAATCAGGTTGTTTACGACAAATACTTCTCTTCTGCTCATTTACTCATGGAGTGCAACTACCGCTCCAAAGCATGTGAGAATTGATTCTATATTGGTGCAATTATTTAGAACTAAGTACTGTACACAGTCTCTTTGCTTGAGGTAGATTTTTTTTTGCAGGTGAGCAGTGTGTGTGTGCATATCATCAAACAGTACTGTAGCGAGATGAAACCGTGCAAGTGGTCATTCACGTTCATTGGAAATATTGTTCGCAAAAGTCTTTTCAAAATTGGATTTAGCTGCCAATAAATGAACATTCACTTGGCCTCAATGTATCAAGGAGAACAAAATTACAAGGTTTAAATCAGATTTCCTTTCTTTTTCATTGGTGTGCAGGCCGAGTGTCCGCCAATACTGAATCTGCCGAGGACGTAGACCCAGATGCATCTGTCGATGAGGAGGAAGAAGATGAAGAAGAAGAGATGCCGGTGGAGGAAGACCAGATCCAAAGCTCGGCACGTAACGTAATTAACAATTGAGCAGTGTTATTTCCCACTCTATCTTTAATGTCACGTTGCGTTGTATTCCAGGAAGGGGATGACGACGACTCTGAAGGAGATGATAAAATGTTAACATCTCACGCTGATGCCGACACAACCATTGTCTTCACGACAGGAGAAGGTGAATCTGATTTTGATAGAGGGGGCTCACCACTGTATTTTAATACTCATCTCCTTGTCTGAATACTTTAGAGTTTCCCGCTAATGAAATTGTGAGGTTTCTGGTGGGCTTCACCAATAAGGGAAGTCAGGATTTCACCGTTGATTCCTTAGAAGCAACCTTCCGTTACCCTCAGGACTTCCAGTTCTACGTTCAGAACGTAAGTCAGAATCACCATTCAAAACCTCCCGGCACTTTTTTTTTTTTTTTTGCTTTGCAAGTTCAGTGTATCGTAATTATTTATATCTGCCTGTGAATGTTAATACTGTATATGTATATTTTGATGGAGGCACCCTGGACAATCTATTGTAAGGGTTTATCCAAAAATAGGCCTTTACAAAGCCAATAAATCTCTGTATGAAGGGCGGGGAATTTCTGTCGAATTAACATATTTTCCCGAACGGCTGGTGTATTTCCCGTGCATCGTGAAAGGCTTCATTAAACAATTCACAATCACTTCTGCATAATGGAAATTTCAACGATCGGTAACTGACGAGTTTGCCAGAATGAACAAGGCAGCTTTTTCATAATGAAACTTTATTTCATATGTTTGTTGTAGTTCACAGCTTTGCCTCTGAGCACGGTGGTTCATCCGGGCGCGCAAGCCTCCTTCGAATACTCTTTCATCCCAGCTCAGCCCATGGCCGGTCGTCCATTTGGTCTTGTTATTCTCCTCAACTATCATGACACCGAGGTTAGAGAGTACAGTGTCTGTTTGTCCATCGAGTCCATTCATTCCTATTCCAGTTAAGCGTTATTTAGCTAATGTGTGGAAAGCTGTTTGGTTAAGATGCTCCAGATATACTTTGCACAACAACTTTGTACGGTTTGTTTAAGTTCAGTTCCAAAGACACGCGTATCTGAAATAGCTAATCGCTTCTTCCCGATGTTTACAATTGTCCTGCAGGGCATTGTGTTTCAGACGGCCATTTACAACCAGACTGTCACCATCATTGAGAAAGAAGAAGGCCTGGATGGTGAAACGTAAGACATTCCTTTCTTGATATTTGTGACAAGAAAAGATGCGCCAAGCCTTATTTTTATATCTCTGCATCGTGTAAACAATTCGCAGGTCATTTTCCACATGATACCCACAGACAGTCCCAGCCCTCAATTCCCCAACGTGTTTTAGTGCCAAACCGTAAAAGGAGCTGTGAAATTGGTCTGTCTGATTTTTCAGTGCAACAAAATCCACAGAAACTCATCATCGTATGCCTCCCAAAATCCTAAATCAGGAGCTTGTTTGAAATGTAGATTATTATATACCGGTACATAAAAAAATACATATATTGTGAGCAAGTGGGCATCCATAGCTTTATTTTATTTACACATGCCGAAAAATAAACCTTTTTTTTTTAACAGAACTGATGTAATTATGGGGCGGCCCGGTAGTCCAGTGGTTAGCACGTCGGCTTCACAGCGCAGAGGTACCGGGTTCGATTCCAGCTCCGGCCTCCCTGTGTGGAGTTTGCATGTTCTCCCCGGGCCTGCGTGGGTTTTCTCCGGGTGCTCCGGTTTCCTCCCACATTCCAAAGACATGCGTGGCAGGCTGATTGAACACTCTAAATTGTCCCTAGGTGTGAGTGTGAGTGCGAATGGTTGTTCGTTTCTGTGTGCCCTGCGATTGGCTGGCTACCGATTCAGGGTGTCCCCCGCCTACTGCCCGGAGACAGCTGGGATAGGCTCCAGCACCCCCCGCGACCCTAATGAGGATCAAGCGGCTCAGAAGAAGATGAATGATGTAATTATGCTGATTGGTGGCAAAACACGTTGTTTTTAGTCAGGCATACTTGACGGAACAAGATGTAGTCCGAACCCCTTTGTTCAGTTTCCTTCAAAAATATGATGAATGGACTGTGTCTCCTGTTTGTACTCTTTTTTTCCCATCTATTTGTTCATTGCATGTTTTGCAGATGTATTTCAACATGCTCCATTCATCAATTGCTGACTTGATAGATTGCCCACCGAATGGCTTTAAACAGAGAGAAATGTTTCTTGCACTTAGAACAATGGACACACACTAATGACTACGATGTCATGTACTTGCAGAGTGTTTATGTACATCTTCCTTACCGGCCTGGTGGCGCTGATGCTCTTTGCGATGTACCAGGTACTGGAATCACGGACGGTAAGTCTTTTTTGTTTTTTTTTTAAATCAACTATGAAGCTATGAAATGTAAGTCTAATGGTTGAAAACAATCCATTCAGAAATGCTCAGTTTTTTAAAACATGTTTATTAAATGTCAAAACAAACGTTAAACTGTTAAATAGTCTGAAATGCAAATGAGGGTTGATGCGGAGTTGGTAGTTAAATGCCCGCTGAGCTGCGAAGTCCGAATGTATATCACGTGCTGGTTCAAATGACCCTGTTTTGCACGTCAGAGGCATATTTGCGTTGGAAATTTTAGTTGAATTCAGAGGTTCCAATGGTACTTGTTGGAGGGAGAGGTTATTGTGGACACGGCGGGATCCTTTCACCGTCCTCTGATCACCCTCCAGGTCCTCCGCATGTTCGTTTGATTTGGGCTTAGGTGAGGTGCGAAATCAGAGGCGGAGAAGTTCTTGCAAGAGGCTTTACTGAACGAACGTTCAGGGCACATGTGTGATACAAGCAATCGTTGTGGTCAAGGCACAAATGCGCAAAAGCAGCGTCCCTATACAAGTCTTACATATGCTAAGCGGGGCGTAACTCCTTTTCTGTAATGGGCATCACCCTTTCTGTTTCTGGATGACTGTTTTAATGTTTTTGGTTTCAGTTTCATTCCCTTAATCATTTTAATGTTCTCAACGTTTTGTCTTCATAAAACATGATGATAGATGCTCTAGCTGTTACAATATTTCTTAAAGTCATCTTAATGCTTTGGTTGGAACACAGCTGTAAGTGGGAAACCGCAATCTAGCTCGGAGACGCACTTAGAGTTGTCTGGTCTATGTTCACGAAAGGCATCAACACTATTTCGTTGCTAAGGTAGTTCAAGTCAAGGTCACCTCATAAGGTTCAAGTGGTGGTCACATTGCAAAGTTCAGAGTAAGATCTATAATCAAAGTCTGTCTGTCTGCGATAAATAGTTGAAGCTAAACATGGAAAATAGATCATTGATGGCTTCATACGCCATGTTGATTTGTGTCCCTGCGGAGGAATATGAAGAAGGTTGTTAATTCTGTTTTTCAGAAAAAGAGAATCCCGGTAAAGTTAGAGAAGGGCACCGGCGGAATGAACGATGTGGACATCAGCTGGATTCCTCAGGAGACTCTCAATGTCATGAGTAGGTCCCTGCCCCCCCACCCTAATCGCCAACAGGAAATCTGTCTTGCCAGTTTGCACTGACATTCATTTTCCAAATATGTGCTTTCTATCTTATAGACAAAGCTTCCCCCAAAACTTCGCCACGGAAACGAGCCAAGCGGGCAGCTGGAGTGGATCAATAAAGCTGTTGCTTTGCCCTCAATCAACATGAAGTCCATGAGATTTCAAAGCTCTTTTCCTCGCACGTTTCTGATGCGTGATGGAAAACAAGCGTTTGGACTTCAATTTCTGATCTGCGACTCTCAGAGTTGCCACCTCGACACTAGCTGAACTGAATTGTCATTCCTTTTAATGTTTTTTTTTGTAACAGTGTGAATGTTTATGTGTGAATGTCAAAAAGAGGGCAGGAAATGGGTGTGGCTGAAAGCATCTTGGCATAGAAATGCTGTGCAGTTACCATAATGAGACAACTGGATCCTCACTATGTGCCATATCTCTCCGTGCCATTTCACAGGACCTCACAAAGCCCAACAAATATAATTTGAATTTTTATCGGAATTGCACAGTGTACAACAGTGCAATGAAATTATGATTTTTAAAAAATATACATTTTGCCCTAGAAGTAACATTTCAAATGTGGTGGGGTGGCGGCAGCTGCAATTCGAACAAACAGATTTTACTCCAGGTTGTTAGAAAATTCCATTTGGTGTCTTAAAGGTTTCTGCGGACTCTTTAATAGGGGCTGTTCAAACACATTTTTTGAGAAGAATAAATGTGACGCCAAAACAATCGGATGGTTTTCCTTTTGTGGCATTTGAAGTCTTTGATGGATGAGCATCCTTTTCTATTATTAACACATCCTGCATGGAGATAAGCAGATGAAAAGACTGATACCGGATCAGTGTGCTGAATTTTTGATGCATCAAGGTAGCGGGGGGATGGAGGACGGTGGGGGCTGTCCGGCTCTGAGAGTGGGGCGTCGAGCTCAGCGCCCGTTTGTAGGAGGAGGAGGTGTGTGTGTGCGGGGGGGGGGGGGGGGTGCAGACAACGTCATCTCGACCAGAGCAGGGAAGGGCTTCACGCACACACCCACCAGTCTATTTTTTTCCACCCCTTTTGTACTGATACACGACTCGTATAAAATATGGGCAGCTAATTTACCCAGCGTTTTTTTTAAGTCCAGTTTCATGAGTACCCTTTATTCTAATTGGACTCACGATCGCCCACTCAGCGTGGATTGAAATGGGATGATAATGGGATTGTTCACGTCGACCAAGATCGAGGAGATACTCTGCTTTGCTCTAGGTAAGACATTTCCAGCTACCTTCGTGCTCTATCTTTTTTTAAATCTCCCTACGCGCAACCATAAACGTGCCAGCAATGTTGTACACACGCCTGGTGGGGATGTTACTTGAGACGTGGTCAGCGGGAGTACAGCAAAGAGCCAGACGGGCTGCAAAGGCATGCTTGTTAGGAACGTTAAGAGTCCCTGTAAGTTTTGCTCAATGGATGTTAGAGATGGCTTATTTTTGGTTGGCCCCTTTTTTCAAAAGGTCATTTTAAGGGCAAGTTTCGGGGGGGGGGGGGGGTTGAATGAAGTGCTTTAATGATTTTATGTGTGGAATCTTTGGAAGAGTCATGCAAAGATTGAATCACATTAGAAAAGAATCATAAGGTCAGTCCACGGGCATCCCGAGCCCCTAAATTGAATCTCTGCACCCCTAAAATGCCCGAAATTATCTGGTTATTGTTTTGGTTTTGCCAACACACACAAAAAAAACACACACGCACGCACACACTAAAATAGCATAACTGATTATGTTTTAGGGCGGCCCGGCAGCCCAGTGGTTAGCACGTCGGCTTCACAGTGCGGAGGTACCGGGTTCGATTCCAGCTCCGGCCTCCCTGTGTGGAGTTTGCATGTTCTCCCCGGGCCTGCGTGGGTTTTCTCCGGGTGCTCCGGTTTCCTCCCACATTCCAAAAAACATGCGTGGCAGGCTGATTGAACACTCTAAATTGTCCCTAGGTGTGAGTGTGAGAGCGAATGGTTGTTCGTTTCTGTGTGCCCTGCGATTGGCTGGCAACCGATTCAGGGTGTCCCCCGCCTACTGCCCGAAGACGGCTGGGATAGGCTCCAGCACCCCCCGCGTCCCTAGTGAGGAGCAAGCGGCTCGGAAGATGGATGGATGGATGGATTATGTTTTAATACGGTTCATAGCTATTTTCTTCTGCCTCCTCTTGATTTTGGCTGTGGTACCAGTCAACCACTAGATGGCAGCATACTAGTTTGACACTAATTTTAAAAGAAGGAAAGCAAGAAGTAGGGCAGCAAGGTGCAATGCCGGTTCGCGCGTCTGCCTCACAGTGTAGAGGTGCAGGATTCAATTCTGGCTCCGGCGTTCCTGTGTGGAGTTTGCATGTGCCTGCGTGGGTTTTCTTCAGGTACTCCGGTTTCCTCCCACATTTGAAAAATATGCACGGCATGTTAATTGAACACTCAACATTGTCCCCAAAAAGGACCAAAGTAGCACCACAACCAAAGTGACACCACCAGCAGGACCACCACCGTAAGTTTTCAGCCCTGAAAAGGCTTTGACAAATCCGAAAATAATAAAAGCAAATGCACAAAATTGAAAATAACCACGGAACTCAACTGATGAAATACCAACATATGATGGTGTAACAATTAAATGAGCCAACCCCTTCAAAATCGCACGTTAAGGTATGGCCCTTTATTAGCATCCAGTCCACCCATTCACACCCATCTGCAAAATCGTGAGTGCAAAGGCCATTGGGAGCAATCGGTCTCACTGTGGGGCTGCGCCAAAGTACAGTAACGTGAAGCCAGGCAGCAGCGCCGAGCACAGCAACGCAAAGCAGAGCGAAGCAAAGTGCAAATGACCCAGTTAGTGCCTCACATAAGGGTTAAAAAATAATTGGTATTAAATCCTTGAGGATGTAATGCAGGCCACCATTAGGGAGTTGCACATACCACCAGGCATATGAAATCATCAACAGGAGAGAGGAGCTTCACCGGCAACAGTGATTAAACGTCACATCAGGATGGAGATTGTTTGTGAGCCGCTGTATCAAATACCAAACTGTAAAGAAGCTGAGAAGTCGATGCACTGAAAGAATTTGTGAATTGTCCGGCAAGTGGAGGCAGCCATTGCCACATAACCCGCAGCAATGCAACGGTGGAGACTTTTCCTCTTTGCTTTCCCTACACCCCCACGAAAAGTAACATTCTGTGTTTGCTTTGTCTGTGACTTGATAGCAGGTTGATTTTTGGTCAAAGTCAGAATTGTACAACCGCCAAAATATTCCACTGTAGTGCAAGATTACATATTGCTTTATTACTTCATTTGATTGAGTAACAAGGTGTCACCTGCATCTGCATTTCAGTGTTCCTGTCCATCCCCGTGGTGGTAGATTCATCAGATGTGAATTGTGAGAATGTTTACAAGGACTTCTCGGACTGTGTCCTGGAGCTGGGGGAGAGCATGGACAACTATCAGGAAAACGTGACCAGTGAGAGGGGAGTGGCGGCTGTGTGCAGGTGACACAACATGAACTCCACATTTCTGAAATGAGAATGGAAAAAAAATTGTGAATATAATTCCAAATCGAACGAGATGTAGAACTGCACAAGCGTCGTTCCGAAATCCAGTATTATTGTTACAGTCCCCCCCCCCTTTGTTTATTTATTTCGCTGCATTGGAGGGGCAAATTATGCAATGCCGTCGACTGTGAACTACAAACTCTCTTATAAAGACCATTTTTAAATGACAAGCTTTATAAACTGAGAATTATTTGTTTGGAAAGGGAGAATTCTTAATACAACTCCAGTGCTGGTTCTCATTATGATTCATGACTGAGCAAAACAACGCGTATGCAGGGAAAGCTTTGCATCTCGTGACAAAAGCAAAGAGCACAGTCCATCATCCGAGAGGAAGGAGACAGATATGAATGGTGCTGAGACACTGAGCCACTCATCTAAATAATTTATGACTCTGCTGCAGTGGTAATGAAATTCCGGTGACTGTTTTGTCATTGTTATTGCACTTCACCACCCCGGCATAGACAACGATCTACAGCCGAGCCTTCTGTTGAAGAATTTCCACTTGCAATATCATCCGCAATATCTCTGAAGCGGTTGCCATGGTAGTTAAAGCTCAGTTTGACTTACTGGGAGCCACCGCATCCATCGCAGTGATGGATTGTTGGCAAGTAAATGAATCTCCGACAGCCGGCAAAGATGAATTCTGGCTTATGTAATATGGCAGATGATTGGCAGCGCTGATCTGATGATGCTTTCTTTGCCGCAGCCACTGGGAAGCTTTCCACACGTGTGCCCTGACGGCGCTGTCCGACTGCCAGCAGGAGGTCAGTTCCATCTGGGAGACTCTGAGGCAGGACTCCCGAAAGATGCGCTTTCAGGGAAGCTTGTTTGACTTGTGTAGTCCCAGTTCATCTCCAAGCATGAGGTCACCTGTTGCGGCGCTGACCCTGCCGCTCACGGCCATGTTGCTCACCACCGGGCCCAGATGGTCCTTCATGTAAAGTGGGCGCGGAAGAAGACGGGCAGAGTGAGACGTGTCTTATGTTCCACCAGGCTCACTCTTCCCAAGCACAACCTAAAGCCAAGGAGTAACACAAGCATTATTTTCACTCTAGTATCCGTAGTTAGTCAAACAATCTTGGAAATCGAATCATAATCAAAAGGTACAGTGGTCCCGACACTAAGGTGATTTTTAAAGCAATGCATTGGTGTATTTGTTTTTAAGGCACCGCATATACAGTATGTTGTCAAGTTTAACTACGATAGTTCAAAGAAAGGGTTCAAAATTTAGCAATAGCTTCCTCTTGTTCGGTACGCTCAAAATGACGCTACTGCTTAGCTTTGCGAATATGGTTCCTGTCAGTGGTTGGCCATGCATTTTATACCTGGACCTTTGGTGGGGATTTACTCTGACATCACAATTACACTAGCCATCACAAAGTATACACACAAAAAAAAAGAGCACTCGCAACCTTGCTACGAGCTACGAACATACATCTGGAGCAGTTCAAAATCAACACTTGTGTCGTAACTTGACAAACCTGTCAAGAGGTTTTGGTGGGTTGGTGATTTGACGGTAGCAAGCGGTGGACCCAAGACTGGGGAGCAGGCGTAATCGCAAGAAAAAAAATATTTCCATCCATCCGTTTTCTAATCCGCTTATTCTCACAATTGCAAATTAGTGCATGTCAAATCATTAAAAGTCCTAAATTAATGGACTACGACTTGAGGGTGCGTGTTATATTCAAGTATGTTTTATACTTGAGAAATGATGGTAAATCCAGGCAAATTGACAACACCAAAGAGCACCTGGACAAATAGCAAGTGACTGAGGTATCTGATTGGTAGACACAAGAGACCAGGCTGATGAGAACAAGTCGCAACAAAAAGCTAACAAGCAACATGAAAAAAGGCACACAAGAAAAACCATGACAAAACAAAACTCAAAACAACACTGACCATGCCCCCCAAAAAATAAAAAAGATCTAACATCCATCTAAAACAGTGGCTTGCAGCCAATAAACATGCTAGCAAATGAAGAGAATAAACTATTGGGAATAAATTCACAATAGAACAAATATTGTAATTTAGGTTGTAAACGTAGGTCATTGATTCTGCTAGTGTTTAGTCCAGCAGAGAATGCCTTTGGGGATATGTGCTAAGCTAACCATCTTGTGCTATATTTAGCGCAAAGCTATCATCACTTAATGAAACTCAGCTGTTTATTTAAAAAACTGAGTAGCCATTTTCACAATGTATGTTTTTTAAATAATGTAATTGAAAATTATTGTACATTTATTCGAATTCAAGAGGAGGGTTAGCCTTAATTTATTATTGGCAATTTGGCATGACAAATCTTAGCTGTCCTACTGAATGATAGCATACAATTTAGTTTATCAAATGAATGAACGAATACATTCATGATGATTTAGTGGCATCCAGGAAGATGTTAAAGTGAAACAAATATTCTGAGAGAATTCTTTCCTGGAAAGGGGAGAATCTGACAATGTGTACAGTAAATTAATAGTAGTCAGGGGGCCCTTATCATTTTAAAGTACAGTTCGGTCAAGACCATCAGGCTTTTTAAAAAACCCTTTTTTGCAGCACATCACTCCATTGTAGTGAAGTTCAATGGTTCCATCTGAAATGCCAAAAAGTGTTTGATTTTGTGCATGTTTATGACTTAAGTGTATTTGTCTCCGGGTGTTTACATGGCCTAGTCAAATATATAATCGTCAAAGCAATAGCAGCTGCTTTTGGAATGCAAAAGTATTTTCAAAATACAATTTTTATATAAATACAATAGTATTTTCAACAAATAGCGTTCAAGGTTTAAAACAGGACCAAAACAATAATATCTTAAGTTTGTCCTTTGAAATGGCAAAACCTAATCATTTACATGTTGTTTTATACACTAAATAATTCTCACGTAAATGTTAATTATAGCACGGCAGTATATTTATTTCCAATATCAGTACTTTGGTTTGTTTCGCCTCATTTCAAACTATTTGACCCATTTGGTTAATAAACTGCCACAGGCATAGTTTTAATTAAGACATTTGCATTTCTAGATCAGACACCAACAAATAGTCTTATAAATATACTGGTAATGAGAAGCACTGTTTATTTTTAATGTCAACATGCTTTCTATACCCACAGTTTATCTTCATCGACAGTATTTTTCCTGTTACCTTTCTCATCATATAACCGCATGGCTGTTTTGTTACGGCGCTTCAGACCATTGGGGAATGTGATCATTTGAACTCAGAAAAAGTATACTGATTCAGTGCATGAAGATGTAAGACTGACTCCGCAGCGCATCGTCTCATTTTCTCACATCCATCACCCACCTTGCACACCCTCTCTTCTCTCTCGGCATGATCCTTCTGGTTGTTTCTATTTACAGTATTATGGTGCGCAGGTGCTAGCATGATGTCATCCATTGTGTGTATGCAGTAGTGAGAAGTCCAATTGTCCTCAAAGCATGAGCAATATTGTAAGGTCACATTTTTCAGAGAGGACTCTTATCCCTTTTGTGTGTATTTCAAGAAACCTCTGAATGTAAAACCAAGTTCAACATCTATGCTTTTGTTTGCTTCTAGAGAGCAACACTATTTATAAGACTGTATAGGATACGAGCAATATATGGCAAAGTCATGTGTCTGTATTAAAGCACCAGCACTGTAAAACCTAGTTCGAGTCTGTGTCGGTTCCAAAGACATTTGGAGGAATAATGACGGAAAGCAAAATGGAGGATTTAATCAATGAGCAGGGAATGGGTCAGATAGAGTGGAGACTTTTCTATACGACTGTTTTCGGCCTTCCCTGCGGCAAAGTGTTGGTAATGAGGACCATAACAAGCAGATTTGCACCCGTCCGTGAGCTCCCATCTGTTTCTTTCCACCTGGACACTTTCAGTGTAGAGGCAGTGGTGGGAGAAAATAAAGGATCATGGCCTGAGGTGGAACCTCTTCAGAAGAGCGAAAACTTGGTTGCACTTCACTTGTCATTTGAAGACCGTAGATACTGTAGGCTTGCTTGAGCATCTGAAGCAGACACCAATTACGCTGGCCAACAAATGTTTACTTTTTTTTATTTTTTAAGGGGGTGTCAAGTCATATTTTGTATTCACAATATCCTCTATGTGGCCCCACGAAACACAGTATTCTGATGAATAGTGCATTTGTTGAATGTGAAATTTAGCAGCAAAATCCATCTATTTACATCCATTTCACGGGGTAGCCATTTTGCCAATTTCTGGCGACTGAACATGACATCACAGTTGCTCAGGGCTCAGGTAACAATCAATTACGGCTCAGCTAGTGAACATCACTTGAGCAAACTCAGAAAACAGGTGAACGTCCAAATCTGCTCTTGTATTATCTCTCTCGCATCAGGTTTTCATAATAATAACAATGACAACATGTTATAGATTTAGTAATATTTATGAATTAAATGTTAGGCTTCGCAAATAAGTGGCTTTTTTCTGGCACATCATAGCTATTAATTACAATTATTGTAAAATCCGTATTCTGCTTATATTGGTCAAACTTAACCACCCCCCCCCCCCCCGACACCCCCCATAAAATCTAAATATCTCAAAAACCTGATGCTAGAAAAATAGGTAAACCAGTTTTAAAATCAATTTCAGAAATATATTTAAGGACACTTAAAGCCATCTCTGATTCAAATTCGTGTTGACTGTTGTCTTCCACCGTTTCCCTAAGAATCACCCTCCTTCAGCCACCATGAACTGTGTTTTATTAAAAACAGCCATTTAAAAAAAAAATCTCAATAGGTCCGCCTCTAAGCTTCTTTGTACTCAAGTCAAGTCAACAGTATTTATAGAGCACTTTCCAACAGCCATCGCTGCATACAAAGTGCTGTACATGGAGCAATTTAACATGCACAATAAACAGTAAGACAAATCGGTAATAACACCTAAACCAGAGTTGTTATATCAAGATGCAGAGTGGTATTGGATATTTGGGGGGGAAAACAATCCATGCGTTGAGCATAACTGTACAACATACGATTACGGCAGCAATGTAAAAGTAAAATTATGAGAGGAAATAGTGAAGTCATGTGAATAATGTCATGAGAATGAGTATGAGTAATGATAATGCTGCAGTTCAAGAAGTTGTCCAAGTTTTCTTTTTCAGGAAAAACGTTGTATGTAGGTAGGAAGGAAGAAAAAAACCCCCACAAAAATATAAACACAAGTCACAGCAACTAACAGCCATAGTCTGTCTCTTGAGACCTGTCATGTTTTTTTTGATCGGGACACTCTCTTAGTTGCGTTAAATATTTGTTAAAAGCACTTGCAGTTACATGATAAAAGAAACCCAAGAATTTCTAAATTATTGCTTCAGTCTTTGTGAGAAAACCTAATACAGCTAGATTTATTTCTTGTAATAGCATGACTGCTTCATTCTTCTCACATTATGACTTAGTTCTTATAAACCAAAAAAAAAAAAGAATGTAAAGCTGTACCGTCAAACCATACGGTGTAAATTAGGAATATCATGATTTTTCAAAGCGCATTTAAAAAAAAATGCTGAAACTGTTCCTGAACTATTTGCATCTCATATATAAAGATTCTTCCATTGTTGCAGCTCCTCAAAAAGTGACGGCATTTTCTAGAAGAGACATATTGTGCTGTCAGGACACAGCTTGTGGCTGTCAAAGCCGTCCCAGAGAGACTGTCGTGGTGCCCTAATAAAGAATATGATGACAAAGGAAGGGAGAAACAAATGCTTGCTGTGGTAAATGATAAACACACTTGGTTAAAAAAAAAAGTTTTTACAAGCTCAATTTGACCATGATCGGTTCACCTGTTAACTAGCATATTTTTTATGTAATGTTTGCTCCAATGTTTGCTGTCAACTCAAACCAGCTTGCAGTCACAGATGTTTGACTATAATTAAGTTAACACCCCCACCCAGAGCAAATCTATTTAAGCAAAAGAAAAAAAAATAGCAAAGAGGACATGCAGCCAACATCCTCTCTGAGACACATTTAAGTCTGTCTTAATTCCTGCACAGAACAAAACAGTCCATAGTTGAATGGAAAGTCAATAATAAATAGACCATTTGATGTACAGCAGATCCACAAAAATCAGTCCAATGCATGTGCCATGTTCGCTTTCTTTGTCGCCCTGTGAGAAAGGTTCGTCCAAGACGTGTCAAACTGTCCATTTTCAGCAGGGTGCCA
Organism: Hippocampus zosterae; assembly: GCF_025434085.1. Classification (NCBI taxonomy): domain Eukaryota; kingdom Metazoa; phylum Chordata; class Actinopteri; order Syngnathiformes; family Syngnathidae; genus Hippocampus; species Hippocampus zosterae. Next base: position 15,267,549 of record NC_067459.1, read on the forward strand.
CGAAAACAATTCAAAGGTTCGACTTGGGTCCAGAATTGACTGGGATGGCCCTGAGCTCAGTCCGCATGCACAAGTACTCGCCGATGACCGCCATCAACGCCATGCAGGCCAAGTTGACGAGCCACCACGACAGCGAGGAGGGAAAGCGAGCATTATAGATCCAACAGATGATCAAATGGAAGAAGTGCACCGTGACGGTGAAGTCCAGGCACTGCTTGCCCCGGCGGATGAAGAACCACAAGCCCAGAGCACTGCAGGAATGATACGTTCATTAATTTATACTAAACACACAGAAACACGGCAGGTATTGTGTTGATCATTTTGACTTTTAATACAACTGCAGACACAACCGCCACCAACCAATGCATTTGTAAAGATAATATTAGTTTTCACTGACTTTCAGCTTTAATTTGAGGGTATTTACATCCAAATCAGGTGAACGGTGGTAGGAATTACAATAGTTTGTATATTTGCCCCACACCTTTTAAGAGACCCAAGCAATGGGACAAATTAGCAATTATGGCTGGGTGTGAATGTTTGGAGGTGCTCGGAGGGAGTGTCGGCCCACACTGACATCCCCGCTTATGTCAAACTGCTCCTGGGCTGCTGTGGTTACATACATAGTTTACAGCCACCACAATCTGAATTTGTGAGTGCATGTATCCATTGTGGGCGCTTTTAGTTTGTTAGAGAAAACCGGCATTTGAATCTGATGCATTCATATTCTTATTGAATATCTGATTTAATATCTAAACTGACTGATGCAAACAAAGTCACTCAAGTTGACTTTTGACTGAATGGGCAACTCCGCAGGGGCCCAAGTGCATCACTGTGTCCGGTTTGAGGCCTATTACCACTCCCCGGACCCCCAACAAATCTCTGCATTCACTTTACAATGTCTTGATATTAAAGCTGAATGTCGATTCAAAATCTGTTGTAATGGTGTATTAAAAAGTTCCCATTCATTTGTGTTTATCATCCATGTGTAAGTGTTAGTCAGTTTAGTTGTTATAAAGCCTCACCAGGTAAGAGAGTTCAGAACGAACGCCATCATTGAGAGCCTGCCCAGTATCGATGCAAAACCAAGGAGCTAACAAACAAATAACAGTGTCACTAGGTGTACAAACTTGGCATAAAATATAACAATTACTATTCTGGGTTAAAATGAAGGCCTGCACTCACTTCATGGCTGAAGATCTGGTCCAGTGAGCAATGTGTTGGTACAAGACAGTCCACTCCTGCCAACCACAAGCCGAGAAAGCTGTAGTAGATGCATTGCATCAACACAATTTGAAACACAATGAGGACAGGGTCCCAGATGTAGCTTCGGAAGTGGCTACCCATTGTGGACTCAAAATGCAAATCCAAAGGAAGATGTTAGCTGGCCCAGCTGTTAACAGATATGCCATTCACGGTGTGTCAATTGCAGCATCTGAAGAAGAAGAAGAAAAAAACAGGTCTCAAATAACAGACCTCATGCTGTCATTCCTTTTTAACCCAATCATAACTCTTAAAACAAAATGTGTTCTCCTGCCTCAAAAATTAATGTGGCACTGCCTCTTTTAAGTTGAATTCAACGCATTTGACTCTCCCTTTTTTCTCTTGTCCATGGGGAGACGTACGCTGTCTCCATATAATGACAAGGAGGATCTTGTTTTCTGCTGTTTTCGCCAGGGTTTGAGATTGAGACCATTAAACTAGAGCTGTCAGTTTAGCGCGTTTTTATTGCCATTAATTTAAATGAATTTTAACAGGATTAAATTTTTTCTCGCGAGATTAACGCGGCACACGTCACAAGCGGATGTTACGTTGCTCTATAAATACACCAGAAACAAAACAACAAGCGCCCTGCAGAAGTCCACGCCCTTGTCTGTTTTGCCAGCCAATGCAGCGCGAGACACTGAGAACGGATACTTAAAGAGTTTATGAATGGAAAGTTTACTTTTAAAAAGTTGCCAGATTGCTCCACTGACAAGACCAAAGTTACCTGTTCTTCTCTCTGTGTGTATCATACAGGTATACGATGTATGCCACTGACGCGATTGTTACTTGTTTGGAACTATTTTGTGTGGAAGGTTACAGCGTTCCGTGTCCATATAAATAGAGCGGGTGAAGCTTCTCTGTGTTCGTCTGACAGTGAGCTACAATGCTAGCGACCTAGCGAAAGTAAAATGTCTCCAGTGTTGTCATCGAACCAAGTGTAGTCATTCGAAATGAGGTCTACACAAAACCGTAGAGAGACTTCCGTGCAAGAAGGACCAACACAATCAACATAGCCTGACTGTGCCCCCCCCCCCCACACACACTTTCAGAATGGTTTGCCCCTGCAGCACGGGGGAAGTGCGTGTGCTTGTTTGTAAGGCCGGCTGTTTCGAATACAGCGGCACATAATGAACACTGGTGTCCGGTGTCTCGTTATTCTTCAACAAACATACAGAAACAGACTGCTGTGTTGAAAGCAAACTTGAGAAAAATGAAGTATGCAACCATGGTTTAAATCCACTATAGGCTGAGTACTAGTGTACCTGAGATGTGCACTTTATAATGTTATATTGCTCTGTTTTGATTTCATAAAAAAAGCTGTTAAAGCAGCTGTTGTGTGACAAAATATTTTTTTCACCGTTATTGATGGACAGTAATATTGTGTGAGAGATTATGTGTGAATAACTGCACCAAGTGAAAAATGTTTATGTAAAATTCAAAATCGAAATTGTTATTTCAGTAAATATTTGCATTTGGCACATAGAAAACTGATTCATGATTCCATGTTGATGAGAGCATTAAAATGGCGGAAAAATAGGACCAAAAAAAAGGAAATTCAGAAACGATTAAAAAAATGTGAGTAATCACGATTAATTTTTTTGTTCATTTGAGTTAATTATGACAGTTGCATTTTTAATTAGATTAAATATTTTAATCGTTTGACAGCTCTACATTAAACGCAACCAGCACTAGAAATCTTGCTGTGCGTCATCAATACTGTATTCTCAAACACATATACTAGCATAACGATGCCTGTGTCCATGAAATAAAATCTAACCTAATAACGTAAGAAACCGGGACTCAGTGCGAAAAGGTTCTCTTCATATCCTGTTCAAAAAGGTTCGAGATTGAAACACCGTTTGATATAACAAAAAAATTGTCAATTGCGACGGCCAAACACTCGAAATAAAATTATTGTGCGGACAACAACGAAGCTAACCAAATGGTAATTAAACGCGTTCAACGGTTAGCCAATGCTATACAATCTACGAACACACACTAAATACAATACACATTTAAAATAATAAAACGCAATGCAAAATACAACGCGAGTGTGTGACTTCCAGTTCACCCCGGTTTAGCCGTACTGTGAGGGCAAGTTACAACGGCTATTTAAAATGAGAAAAATCGGAACCTCTTAATAAAAAAAAGAGAGAGCAAGAAACATAGCAGACCTGACCACTGAAGCTGAAATAGATGAACGACTAAAATAATCCAATCATTTGGTTATTACGCCCATTATAAACTTGCTAAAATCCAGGCCTCTATTCCTACTAGACAAGTCCAAAACACCAGTCAAGTCATAACTTTGAACCGGAAACATCCTTGAGCCGGAAAAAGATGGGGTTAAGTGCGAGCTTTCAAAATAAAACACCACGAGCCAACAGGCCTCCTCGTAAATTACAGTACACTATTTGTCTTACTGTTAAATGTTAAATTGTTCCATGTACAGCACTTTGTATGCAGCGATGGCTGTTTGAAAGTGCTCTATAAATACTATTGACTTGACTTGACTTGACGTGACGATTTCCGGATAATATGACATTATCGCTAGAGGGCAAAATAAATAATTATAATTTTAATTTGACTATTTTTGGTTTCTGTTTATTTGCAGAATGCTTAAAAGTACTGTACTCTGTAGCCATGAAATACGTCTAGACAAGAGGTGAACATTGACACGTTTACACTAATTACTAGCTCACTACAGAGAGAATTTGTTTTGCACAACTTACATCTATAAGTGTTTGTTTGTTTCTTTGTTTGTTTTTTAATACAGTAGACAGACAGATTTCTACATGGAGACGTTGCAGGAGTAAGAAAAAAATAATAATACAATACTTTCTGATGGACCATCCTCTCCAGAATCCGTTTACCAGTGAGACTGAGGAGCTAGTTAGAACACACCCTTCAGTCCCCCTTCCTAAAAAGGGGTTCTACCACAGCGGTCTGCCACTCCAGAGGTACTGTGCCCAGTGTCCACATGATGGTTTAGAGCTGTATCAACCAGGACAGTTCCACACCGTCCAGAGCCTATAGGAACTCTGGGAGGATCCATCCACCCCCAGTACCACCGAGTAACTTTTTAACCATTTTGGTAACCTTAAAGTCCAAGATTTAAGAGCCAGCCACAGAGACCCCAGACTCTCCTACTCCATGGGAAGGCGTGTCAATGGAATTGAAGAGAATTTCAAAGTTTCTTCCCACCGACTCACAATATCCCCAAATAACCCTTCGGTCATTTCCAGGATATTATTGTTTACACACTGGGGGAAGAACACAAATTTCATTATCGCCAATACATTATTGTATTTCAACATATTCTTCATGTTATGCAATAGTTATGTTTAAATGTTAATGGTAATTCTCTAAATTTGGCCATTCTGTCATTTGTCGTATGTGATTTGTCTTTTGAATTTATTTTGCTAATTGTCTGCTCAAATTTTTAGAATGGGTGTGTGTGAGATTTACACTAAGCTGAACACTGAACAGATACCGGTTTCCCCACTATAAATTACTCTGACATGTTAAAGCAGGTTTTGCATATTTCTCTTACTGGCAAGTGTAATCTCAGATGCAAAACAGTCAGGATTTAAGCTGAATTTTGCTGATGAACCTGGCAAAACATCTGGACCAAATCAACTCTGTTGAATACTATCAAGGTAAGCCTTTGTGCATTATCCAATACATTTTTGGTTTTGGTTTAGATTTTTTGCACGCAAACGAAATCCAGCATGCCTTAATGTGGTATTTGCAATAGTGCAACCGAACAGTATTGCCAATAAACATACAACAGACCTCTGCATACTCAAGGTTCGATGTACAGTACTTGGAGTCACCTATTTGCACCTTTTCCCACCCCACTATTTAACTTTTTAATATTAACGCCACCCCCCCCCCCCCCCCTTGTTATGGAAAACCTTTATTGGTTGTTATCCTCGCTTATGCAAGAATAAGATACTGTATATACCAATACATATATATATATATATATATATATATATATATATATATATATATATATATATATACACACACACACACACACACACACACACACACACACACACACACATGGGTTCATTTATTAGCACTTCTACTCAATGAATAGTAGGCAATAGGTAATAGGTATACATGTGTCGTCTGCACTTTATTGCATTCCTTGAAAAGTGGTTATAAAACCAGATATCTTCAATTGTGTGGTTTGTATAAAACATGTATTTTATAAATAAATGCAGAAAAGAGCCCAGTAATGTCATTTTAGGCCTCTGTACGGTATCAGGATATATATACTGTACATTGGTATTTTCATCAGCATAAGAAGATTTACCATTCATGGGGTTCATGTATGAATTCTACTGAAGGAGGCATGATAACATAAGAACAGGTAATGGACAACGTGTCAAATCGGTAATATTTTGAAATTGGAAAACATCACTAGCTTACTTCCTGATTAAACATTATCTTTTTTTCTTTGACTGCACAGAGTTAAGGGTCAAGGTTCATTTCAAACCATGGAGCATATTAACCCTCCAGTCATTTCAACATATTATTGTTAACGCAGTGAGCGTGTGGAAAGCAGTTCAAAGATATCACAGGATCGTTTCTTGTTTCTCCACTGATGTCCATTTCCAGGACAGACTAAGCATAATGATTGGGACTCAGGTGCGAATGGCAGTATACCGGCATCTCATAGGAAATCAGCTGACTCTGCGTGTTTGCCTACACAGGAAACCTTGCTGGTTGCATAGTGCTGTAGGTAAGAAAAATAGCAATAGCGTACTGTAAAAATGTTGGTGTTGTGTGTCACACATATCATCTTGGCACAGACATTTAATATTCAGGATTGCTTGAGATAAATTCCAAGCCGTGGGTTTTAGATATATTTTGAGTTCAGGTTCTTCTTGATTTCTATGTTTGGGCTGCTTCTAACTGCAGATGACACGTGCCGCTGAGTGGACTGTTTCGCATTGTTATATGGACCCTGTTGTGAACCCTGACTGGGATACACAAATGGCCAATGCCAAAGTTTCTGCGAAATGTCTTTTTGTTCAATCTCAAGTGAAATCAACCGTTACTCTGGAAACCTGGAGAGAACTTTTTCTGTTGCTCATAATCGTCTTTCACATTTCCTTATATTGACACCATGTGTATGAAAACAGGTTCTTGGACTTGAATTGAATTGTACCTTATTTACTATTTTCACATGGTAACTGCAATGAGATGGCAACAAGTCCAGGGTCTACACTGCCTCTCACCCAATGTCAGCAGGGATAGGCTTGACTCACGCTTAGAGCAATTTACCCAGTAAAATCGGACCCCTGAGGTACTCCTTATATCATGGCTATTTGATCAGATTGGCCATGGTCACAAAACTACAAATGGTCACAAAAACATTCCTTTCCGTCTAATAAGGCCTGGACCAGTTCGTACAGACTCTCTGAACATTACACACTTATCTCCACCAGCGATGCATTCGAGGACCAGTACCAGTCCAGCTCCTGCGCTGACAGTCACTCCAGCCCGCGGCCTTGTGGATGATCCAATAAGCATAAAGGCAGGTTTCATGCCACCAAACCACCCGGTGACATTGTGCGCACAAATGCGCAGTGAGAATGGTGACCTGTGGGAGGCTTTTGGCCACTATAACACCAGTGCAGATGGCACTGTCAACCGTGAGTCATGTGCTCACACATGCTTTTCATTGACAATGCATCACATTTGTGTAAACTTTCTTTTTCAACCGAAACATGCTTAAACACATGATTGGCATTGCTTTGGATTCTTAAATTAATGTTTACAGAATTACACAAACCACAACCTTGTGAATGCACTTGCTTTCAAAAATTGTATATTATGGCTGATGCACATTTTTTGACTAAAATGTCAAATTTGATGTCAGACATGATTTCCCCGTGAGACATGAGACATGACACGTTGCTATTTGTGATCTTCTGTCGAGCTTCTACTGCCCTTCTTTCTTGTGCCTTCAACAGTTGCTCGGGATCATTCTGTGGGTGGCTCGTATTTGGGATGTGAGCCAATGGGTCTCTTCTGGGCCCTGCAGCCAGGTCCTGATGAAAGGGATGGTTTAAGGCAGGTGCACAAAAATACATATCTCATTTGAAGTGGTCTCGCATTGTGTTCCTAGCTTCATGTAGTGCCACAATCTCATGTCATTATAATAAACATTTTCACAAAACTTTGCCGGGTGGCGCATAGGCTAAGAAATTGCTGTCTTGGTTAGATCACGATCTGATTCCGGTAATTTAATTTCACCATTTGAGTGAATTTTGCATCAAGTGAACTGTGCACCTCCCATCTGTTCATCAGTTTCCATTAGCTATAAAGTAGCAGATGGACAACGAAGACAAACACGATCCTCCCAAGATTTCTTATTCTTTTAATAATTTGGTTGAGGCTGAGGTCAACACACTGCAGTTCTCTATGACAATCTCGTTTTTTTTGTGTGTAAACATTTAACACTGCTAGAAGTGGAAATCAAAACCTTTGAAATGAAGTGTTTATATTAATTGTTTTCAGGTTTCTTTTTGTCATATTCATTTATCAGGTATTTTGACTTGTTGTCCACAGGACTATCAAGACCTCGTGACAAACTGGTATTGTGACCAGGAATGGGTAGAAAATGACATTATTCTTTTTTTTTGCAAAGATTGCGAAAGAAGAATGTCGAGACTCCATTCATCGTGGACATTTCTTTACTGGAAGGTCATGTGACTCCCAGAGAGCGAGAGAACGCTGAGTTGGCTGTTGCAACCACTGAGCGCTGGTACATGGCACCAGGTGTTCAAAGAATAGACATTCGCCAAAATGGAGTTGTGGGAACGTTATTCTTACCACCGGGTGAGCACAAATGTGATCACAAATGTTCCTCTTTCAAGTGTCTTTCCTCTAATCTTGTTGCATTGTCTTGGTAGGGCCGGGCAGGTTTCCAGCCGTGCTGGACTTATGGGGTATGGGTGGAGGACTTGTGGAGTACCGCTCATCCCTGACTGCATCCAGGGGCTTTGCCAGCTTCACCATCGCCTACATGGAACACAAGGATCTGACAGTCCAACTTGATATTAACAGTACAGATGCATATATGAAGGCAAGATGTACCTAAGTTAGGTGGCGGGAGGGGTTCAAAGAACCAGTAGGCTATGAGAAAGGAAGGTTCCCTGTTGAGCAAGGGTAACAAATAGGTCACTTTATTATGACTAAAACCGTGCTCATATCGTTTTATTTAAGTACTTACTTCTTAATTTGGTTTTCATTTTGCCAACATATCAATGGATAACTTGTTTGAAATCACAAGTTAGCAAAAATAAATAAAATACTGACAAGCATCAACGTATTTAACTACATACATGTTTAAGAATTTTTGGTCACACACAAAAAATTTTTTTTCGATGATCTTTTTGATCACTTAATTTTGAGCTAAAAGTGAAGGTTCTTTTTTCTGTTTATAAAAATAATTTGGCACACTGGATGGAAATCACTTCAATTAATTTATTCCACCTTTGAGACTTCATTAAGCACTGCACCATCCAGAAAAATCCTAAACTTGAATTTTGATCATACAACAGCCTTTTAAGTGTGCTGCATATGCCCGCCAGTAACATTTGAAAATGATGCCACAACATAATGGAACTTCATTCATGAAATGAACAATGTCATCTAACGTTTCATTCCCCCCCACCCCCGCCCCTTTTGTTCAGAAAGCAATTGATATCCTTCGAGATCATCCTCAGATCTGTGGCGATCGAATTGGCATCATTGGTCTCTGCTACGGAGTCTACCTGACCCTCCGAATAGCCACACTCTCTGATGCAAATGTACGTCGCACAGTTGTGTACAGTATACCGTATTTGAAAGTGTGGAAATTGCTTCTTGAACTTGCAAAGTCAAACATGTGCATGAATGCAAATCTAACATTATGTTTCTCGTGCGCTGTGTAGTACGGTACATCAGCCACCATTAGTTTTAGGCCCACTTTAAATAGTGTCCATTCATCATGATGCAACGTTGGAAATGAGAAACCCGTTGGTGACGATGTTGTTTGCCTTGTATTCAAAATGTCACTTTTTTTCCAGCTATCCTGTTTGGTTTGTGTAAATGGCTCAGCCGGAAGCAACGTTGCGCTCACACAAACCTTTTGCAAACCTCAAGCATCAGAAAGGTATTTAAAAAAACAGTTTACAGTTTCGGGTGGGTGTAGAAACACACTGTTGCTGGTCGAGGTTAGAAATCTTGTGTCTTGTCACGAAATAAAACGTTTCCAAATTATCTGTTGTTTTCTCTTACATTTATTTTCAGTGACCAAAGACTTTGGCCACGGGATGAGGCAGGTTATCTCAGTTTTAAGAAACTGGGTTCACCCAAAAACTTCTCTCCTGGGACCCAAGTGAAGGTGATGTGAAGACCATCTAGGTAAATTGTAAACCAGAGAAAAAAATACTGTGAATGTGTCTGATCCTTGCAGATAGAGAACCTGGCCTGTCCATTGCTGTACATTTTGGGTGAAGATGACCAAAATTTTCCAAGTACTGAGAATGCAAACCTGGTACAAAAATATGAGTTAACCTCTTCTCAGTCGGTGTGGCTGCACATTTCAAGTTAATGCAGCTCCAATTTTGTGCTTTTCAGATTGAAGATATCCTGAAAACAGCTGGTAAATCCCACCTGTATACCTGTTTGTCATATCCTGGCGCCGGCCACCTGATCGAACCACCATACACACCACACTCAAGAATGTCTGTGTGGAGAATCAAACCAGAAAAAAGTGAGATCTCCGACAAACGATATGGTTAACCATAATTATATTTTTCAGCCTGTAAAAGGCTGTGAAAGTGAATGATTTGATCTGACTTCTGAAAGTCACATCTGAATATATGGGCAGACAAAGTTGATGGAAATTTCGGTTCATCCAATTATTTTTTTCTCTGGGGGCATTAGACAGTGACACAACAACTTAATTGAACGGTAGTCATTTGGTCAGACTGTTAAATATACCTGCATGTCATCTGCATAGTCATGATAGTCAACATTACAGTGCCGAAGATTTCGACCTAAGTGAAACATGAACAAAAGGGGTCCGAGCATGGACTCTTGAGGGACCCCTTATAATTCTCGAGCATGTGAATTAATAACCAGACACTCAACCGCAATACCATGTGTCTTTCTGTGTACGGTCGAAATATCTAGTATTTCAAAATATCTATCTGTTTCTCTTGCAGTGCTCGCGTTGTGGGGGGGTCATACTGTAACCCATGCTGCTGCACAGGAAGATGCTTGGAAGGAAATCCTGAAATTTTTGGACAAGAATCTGAGGGCGTGAACATGAGTGTTATGTAATAAATACAAAGTTGCCCTTGCCACAGATTCACCAAAAAGGAAGGTGATGTTCAGTCGTGATGACAATGAATGAATCTCGAATGATGTACAGGGGGAAGTGGGGAAAAATTAACCAGTCAAGAAACAACTGTACTCTTTTATGTTGTGACTGTTAGTGTCCTAGTATTTACAAGTTAACTCCTCAGGTCTTTTCACTGGTCGTGTTATCACAGCTTTAGTTACAAATGTTGAATTGTGAATGATATAGATTTTGATGAAACCTTTTAACCTTGATTCTCATTTAACGAAATAGCTAACTAACCTATCATCAGGTCTAGGATTTAATCAGACCCTGAAGACAAAGTTCGGAAACATCAGAGAGACAAGAAGAGGCAAGCAGAGTTGTCTTTCTTGCAAGGAATGCGCCCCGAGACATGTCTCGGTTTACAATTTCGGAATAGCTCTGCAGCTAGCTAAGATGTGGAAACCGTTACAGTCCCTGGACAGCTCTGAAGAAACCGTATTTGTCTCTTTGTATTTATTAAAGTATGTCTCTGATACACGATCTTCGAAGCGGGTGTGGGCGAGCGTTTCAGAACAGCAAGGAATTCTCCAAATGGAACACACAGATCATTCCCGAAGTGGTTGGAGGGGTCAGTGGTCCGTGATCGCAGCCATTGACGACCCACAGTATGACATCCTGGGGTTGATGTTATCTTCTTAAGTAGAAGTTAATTTTATCAGAGGCCGTTAACTTCATCAAAGTGTGTTAACTTCAAAGCTGCTAACAGGAGCCTACAGACCTCCCCAAATGGACAAACCACTCAGAGTAAACTTATCTCATAGTAAATGGGTTCTTTGCAAGATAACACTTCTAAGCAAATGTTTTGTAAATGTAATCATACTAAATACTGTATAACCTATGCACATATGTTCTAACACTTAGTACACACAGCTGTCATGATGATGTGCTGAACTGCAATTCTAAAAACCCAATTCCAATGACGCTGGGAGATTGTGTTATACATAAATAAATCCAGAATACAATGATTTGCAAATTGTGTTCAACCTATATTAAACCATTGTTTTTATGGCTCCAAAATGTTACAAAAAAGTTTGGAGAGGTGGCAAAAAAGATGGAGAAAGTTGAGGAATGCTCATCAAACACCTGTTAAGAATATCCCATAGGAAACTGGGAACACGTGTGTGCTATGATTGAGTATAAAAGGAGCTTCCTGAATTGTTTAGTATTCACAAGCAAAGATGGGGCAAGATTCAGCTCTCTGTGGACAACTGCGGGAAAAAATAGTCAAACAGTTTAAGGAACATCTCCAGTCCATAGTATCGTCAAAATCAGTTTGAACCTCACATGTGTTTTCTTTGTAGTGGATTCAATTAAATATAGGTTGAACATGATTTACAAATCATTCAATTCTGTTTTTATTTAAGTTAAACACAATACCCCAACTTCATAGGAATTGGGTTTGCACACCACCTAATACTATAACCACAATAACAAACACATCACTCAAAATGATCATTATTATTTTTGTAAGGGGGATATTTGCTCCAGCTCTTATACTGGATCGTTATATTATGCAAGTGGTCATAATGTTACAGGTGGTCGGTGAATATTTCTTGGGAGATTTCAATTTAGAAAGGTCCTTTCGCAATATATTCTCAGGTTATGAGCTCCACATTCATCAACCCACGACTGGGTGTGGCGAGGTAAATATTTTTCACATTTGCCATGCTGGCGAATGGCCAATTTGTCTATCAATTTATCCCCGAGCTCGACCTGCGTCAAAATCCCTGGCTACAAAAGTGTGTGAGTAACACTGGTCAATTGCACATTTTGATCTGAGATAGCTTGACGTGTCCCGAAATGTATTTATGATAATGACTTGAAAACGTTTTTACTTTTTTTTTCCCAGCACATAAGATTTTTAAGATATTTTCATTTTTCGTTTTTAAAGTTGACCCATAAAAGCTTGTGCAAAAAGGATTTTAATATATCATTAATAAATAGAAATTGAGAAGATCACACACGTGTGTTTTTTCAATTTCATGTGCCATCTGCAAATCCCCATATGAACGCAGACCTGACATCAGATACAATGTGCATAAATGTATATCTTCAGAAATTCGGATGAACTAAAAGAGTCTGCTGTAAAGGCCTGGAAAAGCATTTCAAATGGAGAAATGGAGGCTTTTGATCTCTTCTGAATTGAACCACAGTATGGAAATAAATTTCCTTTTGTGTCAATATTCTAATTTATTAAGACGCACCTGCAGCGAGCGATTTCTTGTTGAAAGAAGCTGGAAGGTCTGATTTGCACTTGTAAACATCACACGCCCCAGTTTCCCGATTCCTTGTGGTCACCTGGACGAGAAAGCGCCACAGCCCGCCTTCCTGCCCTTACGTCAAGAAGGTGGAATAAAGCAAAAAATTAAATCTAAAAGTCACATCAAATTCTCCATCATTCTCTCATTTGGACTCAGTGAGCCTGTAGAAACCAGTTTGAGGATATCACTGTAATGCTTCTTGTTTCTTCACGGATGTCCATTTCCTTTGTGATGTTTGGAACTCAAATGCGAGCGGGAGCATACCGGCATCTCATAGGAAAGCAACTGACTCCACATGTTGACCTACACAGGAAAACTTGTTGGTTGCATAGTACTGTAGGTAAGAGAAATACCAAATGTGTACAGTAAAAATGTTTGTCTTGTGTGCCATGCACATAATAAATAACTAAAGACATTTAATATTCATTATTGGTAGTGAGACAGTACAAGTCTCAGGTTTCAGATAAGTTTAAGTTCAGGTTGTTCTTGATTTCTTAATTTGCACTGCTCCTGATCACATGCGGCTGAGTTGACAATTTAATATTTTTGCTGTACTGTATTTGGACGATGTTATACATTTTTAATGGGATATACAAATCGCCAATGCCATAATTTTTGCTGATAATTGAAACCAACTCTTACTGCAGAAACGTGGCGAGATCCTCTCCGACACCACGTTCATGTAAACATGTTCTTGGACTTGAATTGATTTGTAATTCCCAATACAAAACAACTTTCTTCAAAAACATGGACCCAATTCTAATTGGTCTGTTGGGTCGGTTTGCTGTTGATGCCAAAAGAGCATCTGACTTTCACAAAGCAAAGAACTGGTTTTTGGTGTGTTTACTTTTTCCCAAGGATATTAGAGATAAATCAAAGAGGAAATTGATAATGATGACAAGAGAAATACAACAATAGCTTCTTTCGTAAATCACTACTTTCAAAGACATTTGCCAAATACATCTTTGATTGACGCTTACAGAATTTTACCCATTAAAAACACTTTTTGGATATCAGCCGTGAATTGTCAAAGGGCTTTTTAAGACCATTGTTTGGTACACACTCTCTGAACATGGCACACTTTTCTCCACCAGCAAAGATTTTGACACAAGGGTAACATGTACAGGTGGAAGAAAAGCGGTCTAAGCATGGACCCTTGAGGTACCCCATCTATCATAGGCATTTGATCAAATTCCAAACTTCCAATGGTACTTTCCTCCAAATAAGGCATGGACCAGTTTGTACAGACTCTCTGAGAATTACACAGTTGTCACCACCAGCAATGCGATGGAGGATCAATACCAGTCCAGCTCCTGCGCTGACAGCCACTCCAGCTCGCGGCCTAGTGGATGAGCCAATCAGCATAAAGGCAGGTTTTATGCCATCGCAGTATCCGGTTACATTGTGCGCACAAATGCGCAGTGAGGAAGGTGACCTGTGGGAGGCTTTTGGCCACTATAAGACCAGTGCAGATGGCACCGTCAACCGTGAGTCATGTTCTCACACATACTCTTCATTGACAGTATATCGCATTTGTGTAAAATGTCTTTTAATACTGAAACATGCTCACACACATGATGTGCATAGCTTTAGATTCTTAAATAAATGCATAGTGAATTGTTCAACAGTTGCACGGGATCATTCTGTGGGTGGCTCGTATTTGGGATGTGAGCCAATGGGTCTCTTCTGGGCGCTGCAGCCAGCTCCTGGAGGAAGAGATGGTTTAAGGCAGGTGCACAAAAATACATATCACATTTGTCATGGTCTTGTATTGTGTTCTTAGCTTCTTGTGCTGCCACATCCTCACGGTGACGACAGAGTTGTACTGCCACTAGCTGTCGACTGAAAGGAACATCACAATGCCTCAAGGCTTAGACACCTCACTTGTTTTCCGGGTTTGGTCATTTGACAGGCGCGCACATGATGTTTATATTTATTATTTATATATTAATTTAACATTGCTAGAAGTCGAATTCAAATTGTGTCCTCAAACCTTTGCACATCGCTGTATGATTTTGCCTCAGCGTATGTTAATTGTGTTGAGTTTCTTTTAGTGATGAATCAATCGTTTTTTTTTCATTTATCAAGTATTTTTGATCTGTGGTCCACAGGACTATCAAGACCTCGTGATAAACTGGTATTGCGACCAGGAATGGGTAGAAAATGACACAATTATTCTTTTTTTTTTTTTTGCAAAGATTGCAAAAGAAGAATGTCGAGACTCCATTCATCGTGGACATTTCTTTACTGGAAGGTCATGTGACTCCCAAAGAGAGAGAGAATACTGAGTTGGCTGTTGCAACCACTGAGCGCTGGTACATGGCACCAGGTGTTCAAAGAGTAGACATTCGCCAAAACGGAGTTGTCGGAACGTTATTCTTACCACCGGGTGAGCACAAATGTGATTACAAATTTTACTCTTTTAAGTGTCTTTCCTCTAATCTTGTTGCTCTGTCTTGGCAGGCCCGGGCAGGTTTCCAGCCGTGCTGGACTTATGGGGTATGGGTGGAGGACTAGTGGAGTACCGCTCATCCCTGACTGCATCCAGGGGCTTTGCCAGCTTCACCATCGCCTACATGGAACACAAGGATCTGACAGTCCAACTTGATATTAACAGTACAGATGCATATATGAAGGCAAGATGTACCTAAGTTAGGTGGCGGGAGGGGTTCAAAGTGTGAGAAAAAAAGGCTTCCTTTAGAGCAGGGGTGTCAAACCTTCATCGCGGGTCATATCATAACTGAAACCACACTGGTGGTACAGGGACCAAACACTGTATATAGTGGATGTGGTACCCTATAGTCACAGAAATGTGACATTGTTGCATTGGATGTCGCGCAAAAATATTTTTTAGGGCCAATTAAGTGAAAAAGGGGAAAGGCACACTGTTTGCAGATTAAGATGATACAGTATGTATTTCTCTCTCTCTCTCTCTCTCTCTCTCTCTCTCTCTCTCTCTTTCTCTATACATAAATGTATGAAATGATCATTTTTACAACAGCATGCTGCACATGACCACCATTGACATTTCAAAATGACACCACAAGTTTACAGAATTTCACTTATTTTACTACCTTAACCAGAGTGTATTTTGTTTACTTGTTTTTTTTCCTCCAGAAAGCAATTGATATCCTTCGAGATCATCCTCAAATCTGTGGCGATCGAATTGGTGTCATTAGTCTCTGCTACGGAGTCTACCTGAGCCTCCGAACGGCCACACTCGCTGATGTAAATGTACGTCACACAGTAATGTACAGTTGCGCACTTAGTTCACCATTTCCGTAAATTCAAATCGAACATGTTTCTCATGCGCTGTGTGGCATGGTCCGCCATCATCAGTTTTAGGCCCAATTTAAATAGCACACATTCATCAAGATGCAATCTCAGCAATGAGAAATCAGCCATTGACTATGTTGTTTGCCTAATATTAAAAACTTGACTCTCTTCTCCAGCCATCCTGTTTGGTTTGTATCAATGGGATGGCAGGAAGCAATATAGAGATCATCCAAACCTTTTGCAAGCCTCAACCATCAGAAAGGTATTTGGGATGTAGTTTACAGTTTAAGTCGCAGAAACCCACCGTTGTTGCTTAGGGTTGTTGATTCATGGACTCTCAAGATGACCTTTCCCAAATGATCTGACATTTTCCTTAAAATCCCTATTTTCAGTGACCAGAAATGTTGGCCACGCAATACGGCAGGCTATATCTGTTTTAAGGACATGAGTTTGCCCCAAAACTACTCCCCTGGGACCCAAGTGAAGGTGATGTGAAGACTATCTTGGTAATTTGGAAATCATATTAAAAATAAATAAATATTAAAATGTGTCCCATCCTTGCAGATAGAGAACCTGGCCTGTCCATTGCTGTACATTTTGGGTGAAGACGACCAAGCTTTAAGCAGCACAGAGAATTCAAACCTTGTACATATTTGCCTACTTCCTCACAGTACGTAGATTTGTGTGCACATGAGTGCAGCTCAGTTTTTGTGCTTTTCAGATTGAAGATGTCCTGAAAACAGCTAGTAAATCCCACCTGTATACCCGTTTGTCATATCCTGGCGCCGGCCACCTGATTGAACCTCCGTACGCACCACACACAAGAATGGCTTTTTGGAGAGTCAAACCAGAAAAACGTGAGATCTCCAAATTGCTATTTGGTTTCGCACAATTATTTTCAAGCGGTGCATTAACAATCAGACACTCGATTGCAATGCCACAGGTGTCTTTCCATGTACGTGAGTCTAAGATCAAAATAACTGACTGCTGCCCTGTTGTGTTCCCCTGCAGTCCCTACTCTGTGGGGGGGCAACATCGTTAGCCATGCTGCTGCACAGGAAGAATCTTGGAGGGAAATCCTGAAATTTTTGGACAAAAATCTGAGGGCGTGAACTTTCCATCTGATGTTGCCTAAATTATATAGAATAATATATAAAATATAATAATAATGATATGCTTTTGGCTAAACTCTAGGATGCTTTGTTAACTCATGGGTGTCTTCTTATAGTGAGTCAAGCATGTCCAACTTGCTTAGCTTTGAATTGATTGATTCCGGCATAGAAGCATTCGCTTCCATGACACCACCCGGCTCACTCATACTCTCCGGTGAAGGTTGTTGGGATCTGGGATTTTTCTTGGGCACAGGTTTCTGCATCTTCAGTAGGTTAGAGGGCTTGGGCAGTGAAGACCTCTGTGGTTTTGATGACATGGACCACATCACGATGGCCGTGACGACGGAACTGCAGAGAATCCCAGAAGAATTCTTCCAGGAGTACAGGAAGACATGGCAGGGAGTCAAACCAAGTTAAGTTCTTTTAGTTGAAGAGCAAGTGATGGCTTTTGTCTTTGAATATACAATATTGTAGTGACCCACTGGCAATTGCTGTTGGGGCAAAGTGGGTGGTGCCCCTCAAGATGGTTATTATGGTAGATTTTGAGTTCAAGCCTTATAGCCAAATCGTCAACCACTCTGAACATAGCATGAGAAATAATCAAAATGATCTTTGATATAGAAATTAAGTGGGAATTCTCCTTTTGACAATTATTTTCCCAAAAATTGCTTGCAAATTCTTGCAGAGAAGTATAGAAATAAAGTGTTGCATATAGACATCTGTTTCCTACCTTTAAATCATTGTTCATAATTATTGTGAGAGACCATTAACATGATCGGCCGCGACATGTGGGGGTACTGGTCACATATACAAACTTTTCTACGGTACTGTATTAATTTGAGACGTATTTGCAAACATTTCTAATTGACACGCTCGCTGGAAAATCGGATTTGTACCGTTTCCTGTTTGCTGTGAATGTCTTACTTCACTTACTTCCGGGTTGCCTGGATGTGAACGAACCACGCCCCGCCTTCCTGCATCTGACGTCAAGAATCAGGAGCGCAGCTCGAAAAAAATTACCAATAACGAATTCAAACGTCAAATTCACATCAAATTATCCGCGATTCGGTGCCCGTGGGACGGTGAAAAGTTTTTTTGACCAAGCAGGAAAAGACGAGACAACAAGAAGGCAGCGTTTCAAAAGCGTTTTTGGTAAGTGATTACATTCCTTTGCTGCCCGTGTGAACCAAAATTATGCTAACGTTACACTTCCTAGCCGCCCTGACAGATGTAATTGTTGGACAACGATTACTCATTATCGGTCATCAAACTGAGTGAACGTCAGAAGGACGAATAACTTTTTCAGTTTCTTCTGTTGACGTCTTAAGAAAACATAACGCCAACTCTCTATTTTATTATTTATTCATCTATCTGTATCACCTTGGTGTCACGCACTGTCTCCGTTATTTCGGCTTATCACTATGGGGTGACATTTAAGATTTGATGTGAACGGGTTGCTTTCCAAAAATATATCCATCTTATTTATTACATAGTGATTTGAAATCTCATAAACAACATGTCGCAAGTTCGATAGTACCACCTACAAACAGGTGACATATTTGCTCAACAGTCAGTATTTTCTATTCGGAGAAACAGTTTCACAATACTCGATAAATGATAGCAATTGTCGTTATTATATTTCATGTCTGTAATTCTATGAATGTTGTAGTGTGAATTTTTCAAGGAATAAACTTGACCTTGAAAGTGGTCGATGCTGACCTTGGTAGAGATGTTTGGGACCTGTTCCTCAGAAAGGTGATTCCTGATTAAAGATTATCAAGGCTGCGGGGCGGGGTTAACTATACAGTTCCATTTGAGTAGTCTTAAAATAATTGTTTATTGACTACAATTAATGTACAAAGAACCCTCTGGATTCTTGACGAACCCCTTTGAACACATCGGACTAATAATAATACATCACATTTGTAAGCGCCTTTCACAACACTCAAGGACACTGTACAGCCAAGACCAATAGTAAAACACAGATAAAATAATAAAGAAAGATTTAAGGCGGGTAGGCAAGTCTAAAGTGAATCATACGAGAACTGAAGCAAAACTTCCTTGAGGAAATTATGTAAATCCAATCATCGATTCCATATACCACAAATTTTGAACAAAAAATGACATTTATAGAGAATATCTATTGCTAAACATTTCTGAAACATTGTGAATTACTAAACATGTAAAAATTATGAAAACGGATAAATGAACCTTCACTGAAAAGGTGATGACCTTTAAAAGACTGCGAGAAAAATCACCTGGCTCTGGATGGGGATTTTCCTCAGATGTGCCTCGGCTTAATGAAGGTTCGGAAACATTGCCTTCGAGATTGGTGGCAAATTTAGCGATGCAATGACCCACATCCTTCCATCGCAACACCCCGCTTCCCCACATGCTCTGTATTCATTTGCTGCTATAATTAGCCCAGCATATTAGCCCCACGTCACACTTTCCAGCTCTGTTTTGACTAAAAATCTCCTCAGTGAGATCCAGACATGGCCGGGCTGCTGAGGCTGCTGCTGCAGGTGTCGGAGAAAGCCGCCAATGTGGCTCGCGTCTGCAGGCAAGAGGCAGCCCTCTTCCAGCTCCTGGTCCAAGAAAAGACCGGAGATGATAAGAATAAGAAGTTTGTGCAGGACTTCAAGACGCTTGCGGATGTTGTGATTCAGGAGGTGATCCGGCATGATGTTGGCGCTCAGGTATGGAGGTGGCCTCCACTCGGGAATGATGCCAGGGTGACCAATTTGTGCTTTTGTTCCTCTCATTGATGTGCTCTGTCTGTGTGTTCAGTTCCCTGAGATGGTCGGCTTCATCCACGGAGAAGAATCCAACAAGTTTGAAAATGGACTTGGTAATTTTCGAGAGTAGTGATTCTCAAAGTCTGGCGCGAGAACCAATGGTGGTACGCGAAGAAATCACCAAATAAAATCTACGGACTCTGCATGTGGTTGAATATATTTTCAAACAACAATTTGTACTTATTTTTATGACATTTTCAATCATTCATTAATTTTCTTTATTCGTAAAAAGAGTATTTAGGTAACTTTTAAGACGTGTTGCAGTACATCCAGGAGTATTTACATAATTTAAGAGGATATAGCTAAATTTAAGAGAGTAAAATTACTTTTAGGGAAGGTTTCAGTAGACTTGAGAGTATTCTTTTTGGGAGTATTCCTGCGGGTTAAAGAATAATTCAAAAATGTAAGACTTGTGGATGTGTCCAATGACTGAAGCCTCACTTGGTCTGCCTCGCAGGTGAGAGTGTGACTGTAACCGTGCGCGGCACCGAGGAGGAGACTGCAGCGCTTCTGGCCGCGGTGCTGGACGGCAACCTGACGGCGGCGGCGCTCCTGGCACGGGCCATCCACCAAGACCCGGCCACGGTCGACACCAGTGCGGACGGACTAACGGTACCGCTCAGCCCTTCCGAGCTCGGCATCTGGATAGACCCCATCGGTGAGCGCTTAGTCTTCAACGCTGCGGCCATGCGGAACGTCAACATGGGCTTGAGGTGTTTGTCTGGTTGATTCAGATGCCACCAGCCAGTACATAGAAGGCCGCGAGGAGGTGGTGGAGGAGGGTCACCTGTCGCCTTCAGGTCTGCATTGTGCCCTTGTCCTCATCGGGGTTTACCTCCGCAGCACAGGCGAGCCCGTCATGGGTGTCATCAACCAGCCGTTCAACCACAAAGAACCTGCAGGTGGAAGGTGAGCTGCATGACTGTTGTACTTATTGCATAAAACCACAAAGTATGCAAGTATGAAAAGAAATAGAAGGTGTTCATTTCTTAGCTGGACAGTTGTGAGGCAGAAATGTTTGTAGTTGAGTTAGAGGAATTCTTTTCTTTGCATAGCCCCTGAAATACAAAAATTGAATGCGATGAACTGACTAATAATTACAGAGTACATAAAACAAATCTGATTGACATCTCATCAATTGCTTTTTGAATAATAGTTTTGAATTTTGTAGATGCTTTGTCAACATCCTGCATGTCGGTTCTTGTCGAAAGCTTTAATCGAAGACAGCATGATTCATTTCGCAACATTTGTCATCTTACGCCAGATGTAATGTCACTGAATAATATTCTGACTCAATCGTTTGTTTCCAGCTGGCAGGGGAAGCTCTTCTGGGGCGTTTCCTACGGCGACCTCAACGTGTGCTCAGTGTCACAGCCCAAAAGTGGACCCGAAGGACGTCGGGCACCGTCTGTGGTGCTCAGCTCCAGCGAGAAGCAGGTGGTGAAAGACACTCTGGCCTCCCTGTGCGGACCAGAAAAACTGATGTACGCCTCAGGAGCCGGCTACAAAATATTGTGCGTCATTCAGGGCCTGGCCGACGCCTACGTCCTCTCCGAAGGAAGCACCTTTAAATGGGACTCCTGTGCACCTCACGCGCTGCTCCGAGCCCTCGGAGGGGGTGTGGTAGACCTGACAAAGAGTTTAAAGTGCAGTTCTGAGGCGAAGGTAGAACTTACCTATCACCAGCCTTGCGCTGAGGGTAAAGGCGCTGACCGCTGGGCCAACTACGGGGGCCTGGTGGCTTATGGAGACTGTTCCCAGCTAAGCAGCATCATCGGGGCACTGAGAGGAAAGCTGTAGTGTATTTGGTGTCTATATCACACTCAGATCTATTGTAGAGAAAGGTCTGGTGATGTTATTTTAATATACACAACGTGACTGTATTTTTAACCAAATAAGTAAATGAGTATTCACTTGGGTGAATATTGAATGTTTTATGTTCGTAAGACTGAAGTTTTCCTTTTAATTACGTCTTCCACTGGATCGTGTTAAAAAAAAAGTCTCTTGATAGTGTGAGGAGCGGAAAGACGATGTGGCCTCAAGAAGAGCAGGAGTCCGACCTGTAACTCTGGAAAGTCTCGTTTCATTGTTGATCAGAACTGTCAGATTCTATAAATATGTCAAGTGAATGGAGCTGTGTGCAGTCATGCGCACCTCTCCAACATCTCCTTGTAAGGAGACCCTGCAATCACCGAAGCCAACTTCCTTCCTTTAACTGGTCATCCAAACAATGAGCCATTTGTAGTACAGCATGTTTGACCGACAATATGTATGTATAATGATTTTATGTTGCCGATATATGCATTGTGAACAGTCTATGCGTGCGTGCATACAAACCAGGGCAAAAATGTTGCATTGAGGAAATTATCTTTACTTTAAAAACCAAAGAAAGCAGGGGAAACTTACCCAAGAGTGATCTCTTCAAATGGTCTGCCAGCCAGGGAACAAAAGCCCCTGATGATTGTCAGATAAAATTTGTACAATATTTCTGCATATTCTGTTTGAAAACATTAAAAGAAAAGAAAACATCCACTCTGCCGTTGTTTTTTTTTTTTTGAACTTCCAAGCACCACACATTATGTCCATCAATGTTCATTTTCGTGCTTCTGTGAATGCGTGAGAAGTCAACAATTGCAAATGTTCTCTCTCAATGTTTTTATGGCAACTAGATCAACCAAAGCCGAAACAAGGACGGCAGACCACAAATTGCACATCATTGGAAAAAAAAAATATCAAACCAAAGCCAAAACTTAAAATCGTGCTACTTTCTGAGCAAAATATAAATCTGTTCTTTGACTTTGTTCTCGTGCAACTGCTGAGGAGCAATCTCATTTCAAGCATTACAAGCCTTTGTGGTTCTGGCATGGCTCAACTGATCGGACACCACAAATGCATACAAGATGAGCGGATTTGACACAGGGAGAGGAACGTGGCAGCATCTTGCGTCAATACCCAAAAATTCGCGTCAATGCCCAAAAATTCTTATTCTGAAAAAATCTGAACAGTCAACCACTCCAACCCCTAGAGGCGCCACAATGCAGTGAACTTCATGCTTCGGTGCAGCGGCACACAAACAGCTTGGGCTCATCAACTCGACACTGTCTGAAGTCACAGGCCCTAACACAGCAAAGTATAAAATTGACTCTGTACTTTATAAAAAAAAAAAGAGAGAGAGCCAAATTCTGCTAGCTCTGGCAATCTTTACACAGTTGATGTAAACAGTTTAGTCTTCCTGAAGTTATTTGAAGTGATTATGAATGCAAGCGGTAGCGTTAACCCTTCATGTTAAATGCAGACAAAATGAAATTTCTCTCATGTGCTTTTTGTACCCTTTTGTGAAGTTCGGAAATTTTCATGAAATGACAGTTTAAACTTCTGATTCAAATTCCTCAGTAGACACACTGAGATTTAGATTGCGAAGAAACCACATTATGTGGAGTTGTTGTTTTTTAATTGGTGCAGAGAAAAAAATTGTTTTTGATTTGTTGAAATATATCTGATGAGCAACAGAGGGCAGTACAGACCATTCTTTGCGTCTGTCACTTTCAATGTTGAGAATTTTTGGAACCATGTGGACTCTATCCCGTGACGCTTTGCCACTGACATATACTGTAAATGAATGGACTAACGATAGGCCCCTTGAAGCCAGAGCGCAGCCATTTTAAGTTGCCACTGGTACTGACGGTTTTTGTCATTTTCGAGCTGAAAAGTTTTACACTAGGATCCCTGTATGGCGTAAGAAGTGCCTCTCGAGAGAACAAATTCCATTGTTTGCACCGACTATTCAGAGTATATCACGTCAGTATCGTGATTTGTGACTGCCAGAGGTTAGATTTACTTTTCACAGCAGATTCAGATGGTCATTGCTTTCATTTCATTGTTGATGGTTCAAACAGGATGCAGATGAATCTTTCAGGAGCGCTGAACTATATCTCTCACGTGAGAAAGTTCTAAATCGCACACTTACCGATGAAATGTGCTTGAAGCACTTCTCCCAGACTTATTAGTATAACCGTATGCCATACATGGTGATATTTTCGCCACAGAGATAGAAAATAATGGAAAAACTGAGAATTCAATGTATTCAAGTTAGGTGAAGTTTGAGAGTAGCAACCGAAGATGGTCCCCGGTGGCTTCACTTCACCTAAATTCATATAGAACTCCTTGCTCTATGCAATATGCATGCGGTAATTCCACGCTGGGTGTAAGGTGGCATGAGAACTTTCAGTTGGCATGTAATTGCATCATGACAGCATGGCAAACGCGTTAAAGCTCAAATACATTTTTGTGAAGTATGACAGAAACCAAACGGTGACTTTTTTTTTTTGAGGGGGTTGGGGGTGTTGTTTTAACACTTCATCTCTAACTGCTGGCAGAGATGCTCCCTTCAATATAGTGATGTAACACTGATGCAGTGATGCCAACAAGATCATTATGGTCACCTTGGTTAGTTGATTACAGTGAACCATGCCTGGTCATTTCGTTTCTGAAGGAAGTGAGTGACTGGAAGTGGCAAAGAGCAGGTGACTAAATGATGCGTTGCGGAGAGTTGGCAGGAAAGATTGCAGAAGAATGCGAAGCTACAGTCAGTGTGAAGATGAAGCCAAACGAAGGTGAACGGAAAGCTAACACACCACCACTGGCGCCTCTTTAACCTTCCATCATGTTAAATGGAGTCCACAGCTCATCTTCGGGTTTGGTGGGAACCCAGCCTTCCCAAGCAACAGCAATCTCCTCCAGCTGGGATGTCAGCAAGACCCAAAGTGGCCTGTACTGAATGTGTCCCTGGGTTGTTTTCGTAGCGGTCCCATCTCAGCAGACTTCACCTCTGGAAGGGTTTGCGGACTTTCTTCTTTCGCCGAGGCGGAGGTTTGCCGCCATCGGCCCACGGCTCGCTGGGTTCGGGCCGCTGGGCCCCCGGCATGAAAAAGCCCGTCTGCCCAGAGGGGGAAGAGAATGGGGGAGCTCCGGCACCGGGCGGGGGGTGGTGAGATGGACCTGAGGGGAAGAAGCCCCCGTTGGCTGGCATGTCACTGGGGGTTGCTCCCTTGAAGATGCGATTGAAGAAGTCCTGCAAATCTGCCGGGTTTGCTGAACCGGGACCGTGCTCTGAGTGCGGCCTTCAAGGAAGAAGGGGGGTGGGGCGGGAATACTGGCATCAGACATCAAATGTTTCAACAATAGTAGGCCTGCTGCTGACCAAAATATGGAGCACGGTGGAAGAAATTACAGAAGACAATAGATTAGGTCTTCCCCTCCATGAGCCGGAGTGTCATAAAAAGATGGGCAATAATCTGGACCGCACTGCATCAGCACTGAACCTATCCAGACACTATGTATACTTTTTCCCTTTGTTTATATTGCGCATCCTTTGCAATTTGAAAATTGCACTTAACTACGATGCAATACCAATTTGAATTGGATTCATTGCGCAACCCTCACTGAAATCCTGAGAAAATTGCGAAACGTGCACTGAACAAAAGAAGAGATAACAGAAGTGATGACATAAGAGAAAGGAGGTGATGGACGTCCTGTAAATGGAACGCGTGTAACCTGTTTCTGGCGGCATTGCTGTTGTTCTTGGATCCGAAGGAGATGTGATAGGGCACGCGGTGTGTGTCTGGAGAAATGACTATCCTCTGGCAACCCGCCCACTCTGAAACGTGACACGATAACATCACAAACAGAACCTCTTTAGTGTCTCTATTGCTTATGACTGAAGACACATCACCTGTAATATCATAGACTTTGCCATCCATACAGGCAAAGTATGTGATACGTAGGCCCAACATGCTGGACTCGGCCCACAGGTCGCCCTCTTCGGCGCTATGCCGACGACTGCATTCAGCACAGAAGCGGGCCTCGGCGGGTTCTCGATCCATTTCAAAGCGCCTGCGGTAACAAGGACATGTCGGTGCTTGTCATGCTCTCCTACACACGCGCACACGCTATCATGCCGTGCGTGAATACATACTTGTGCTTGCCTTCACATTTGGTACACATCATGGTGTTCATGGCTTCCTTCAGGTCGTCCTGCAGCTTGGTGAGGAACTCGTTCATGGACTTGGAGAGCTCAGTCGCCGCCATGCGCTTCCTGTGAATGGGAAAGAGCAGATCGCTGGGTGAACGGGGACTTGAAGGGATGCGTGCAGTACCCAACGGACAGCGCAAAACAATTTCAGTTATGCGCCTTGGGGTAGTGTATGCTATCAATTCGGTTAATCAGCTGTAGCTGTTTTTTGCCACTCGGTGGTGTTAAGGCACCCATGTCACTTTTTTTCCTGTACACAATCGTCGTTGAAACCCAAGTCAAAATCATGGATAAGAATATGAAAAAGAAAAATAGACGTCAAAGAATTTGACAAACCTCACCAAAAGACAAAACATGTGCAATCCTTTTTTTTTCTGAGGTAAAACCAAATTATTAGTTATTCTTGTGGTGATAAGCTTGATTTGAAGCTCAAAGGTGAGTTTATTTCATGCAGTCTTTGCCTGCGCAGCATCATGTTGGCTGTCAACGTTTGCGCAACATCAATACATTTCAATCAATGATTATTTCTTATAAGGCTATTTATTTTATTTTTTAGATTCTTCAAATCATCTATGATCCCTGGCTACGCTGTACAGAAAAAGTTTGGCCCCAACATAAAGAAGGTTCAGAACCCCTGGCTTAGATGGCAACTCAAAAGCTGAACATTGCAGAGGTTGCACAATTCCGAAAGTCCCACCTCTAAAACCATGCTATCACCGTCAACTCGGGCAGTCACTATCGAATACTACTTTTAGAAATCGATTATTCAATTGATTAATTTACAGTATTTTGTTGTGTTAATAATACTCACAATTCATATTCTCTTCGAGTTTCTGGGTTACTGACAATATCCCAGGCAGCCCGCAACACTTTGAACGCCTCACCAGCTCGTGGGTGTTTATTCTTGTCTGGATGGACCTAAAAGAGACCAAGTAGGAAAAAAGGTTTTGTGTGTAAAGAGACAAATTTATTAGTCATCTACTCATCTGAGCCAATCAATAGGAGCGTTTGAATTGTGTTTTTCAGCTGGCATACCTGGACAGCCAGCTGTCTGTAGGCCTTCTTCAGTTCAGCCTCAGTCGCATGGACTTCCACGCCGAGCACTGTGAAGGGATCAAGCTCGTCTTCTGGGATGTCCGCCAGGGCCAGCAGTCTTTTCAGCTCCTGTCCCGGCGGGCCTTTCCCAGTTCGTCCCGGTGACTCAAAACCGGATGCGTGCACTTGGCTATCCCTCCTGAAGCACTTTCTGGCTCTTTCCACAAAAAGCACAATCCTCTTCCAAAAACGGGAATCCTGGAAAACTGTCCAGTATCTTTTCCCCCTCTCTCCACCAAGCCGGACGAAGACACTTTTCACTCGCTGGAACCCGAGCACGACCAAAGCATAAAGAAGTCTGAGAGTTGATAAGGCAGCTTGTTTAGTCCACTTGAGTGACCGGACAACTTTATCCGCCACATCCGCGCCTGCACATTTCGTCCATTTTAAAATCCGACAGGCATCTGCCTTCATTCCCGGTATGTCTGTGATCTTTCCAACGAGCTGCTGCCCCAAGTGGTAAAGTTTCAACCCTCCGGTCTCCACACCAACGCCACAATTATGAGTTAAAGTGACGATAATCTCAATCAGCATGTGGACACAGGTGATGCACCAGACGCTGACAGACTCTGACAGCATTTCTTTCAAAGCAACGACGATTTGTTTGCCCGAGCGCCTGCGGCCACGCTTCAATTGATGGTGGTGATGGTTGCGTCTGCGGGGCTGCTTGTGCCTGCCGCCACTCGACACAAAACTGCCTTTTTGAAAGGAGGGTGGCGTAGAAGCACTCTGAGTGCCCTGCTCTGAAACTGATACTCCACTTCTCAGTTTGCACTTCCTTCCCGAGCCGAAGCTTCTCCAAGCCGACTCTCCATTCATATACTGCTCCTTCGCAGATTCATCCTCCTCTTGATTTATGACCCGGGAGCTCACGTGACCATCAGCACTTTCATGTTCCATTCCATCAGAAAGCTCCTCCGTTTCATCTCTGCCCTCCGTGGAGCCGCAGCACTCCACGTCACCAATTCCAGAGTCATGCGGTGTGGCTGGGTTTGTGCTGTCCTCAGCATTCGATGTGTATGCACGGTCATCTTCCACCACTCTCCTCTCCCACTGACTCGACTTATTTACTGAAGTGAAATCACCATCAGTGAGCTCCTCACCAGAATCTGTAAGGGCATCCATCTCTCTCGCAGCTGCAACTCTCTCCATCTTCCAATCTCTTATTTCAAGGCAGTGAAAATAGATTCTTCTGGAAGATGATTTCCTAACGCCATAATCGGTTGCAATATTCTCCCCAGACCCTCACTCCAATGTGAGACTGGGGACTTTTTAGATATCATATCAGCAGCTGATTTGGGCTTTTAAATATTTGAAATCATGCAGCAAGGATATATCTGGAAAGAAACACCACAAACACAACACATAAATTGACCCAAAAAAAATGTGTCAGGGACATAAATATGTCCACTGTAATTTCCCTATTGCGGGACAAATAAAGG
Source organism: Hippocampus zosterae (assembly GCF_025434085.1). Lineage (NCBI taxonomy): Eukaryota > Metazoa > Chordata > Actinopteri > Syngnathiformes > Syngnathidae > Hippocampus > Hippocampus zosterae. The sequence goes on from NC_067459.1 coordinate 15,296,245, forward strand.
ATATCTTAATTCTTCATAGCAAAAGGGCTTCTTGGCAAAAAATATTACATTGTTGTAAATGCTATGCATTATCAATCAATGAATCATATTTGATTTGTAGTTTACATGAGTTAAAACAAACGCCCCCCTCACTTTTCCATAACGACACGCACGCACACAAAGGCTACGAATTAAATCTCAAACATCTGTCACGAAAAGGGAGAATGTTAATAAGTAGCTATTGTGGTTTTGCAGGCATTGCACACAGGCCTGAACTTCAGACATGCTTCTTAATCATAAACTATTGCAGATCATTGACCGCAACGTTGTGAAAAAATAAACAATCTTAACCATTCATCCTCCAAATATCATCGAAAAGTTTAAATATTTTGTTCGTACTACATTTGCAATATACTGTACTTTGTATATTATGACACTGCACTTCAATGTACATTCCCATTACTGTATTCACAGTCGATTTATGTAAATAAAAAAATGAAGTCACGTGAACAAATTAGACTACTTTTTTAAAATAAATGCTATGAATTTTAACTTTTCACATCGACAAAATGAAGAAATGTCACCGAATCTTTAAACGCTTCTTGCTAGATAAACGTAACCAGCAGTTTGACTTAAAGCCGAATTAAAGTGGCTATAAATCGTGTTGGGATAGTTTAACCGTTAGAAACAAAAACAAAGCCACTTCATGTTCATGTCAGCCAGGTGCTTTAGAGGCGGCTAATGCTAGCAGACGCCCTGATTGTTAGCCTTGGGAAACACCCTACCAAACACGGCAGTAGAACGGGTTAAATGAGTTAACTTTAGTTCCATTGCCTGTCCATCTTTTCGTTAGATGCTGCGAAAATGTGGTGACAAAATACAAACACAACTACAAATTGTGCTTTAACAAGAAAACATGTCACAGTGGAGCTAACTATTCGCTAGCGACGAATGGTAACAGTTAGCTGATAAACCACAGTTTCGCCTTCCTGTGAGAACAGACCAAGCAGTTTGAACATCATTGGTATATCGACAAGACGGACATCTAATTTTCATGTGCATTCAAAATACCCTAGACACCATTTATCGCTGTCAGATAAGTGTATAACCTTGTTTGTGAATAGGCTGCCAGGTGCCCGTAGTGTTGTTTTTAATGCTCCTCCTCCTCCTCCTCCTCCTCCTCTTCTACTTCTTCTTCTTCTTCTTTCACGAGTCCATCAACACGTTTGAGCGCTACTGCCATCTATTGACCAGAAAAACCAGGAGGATTACTGTACTTGACTGCAAGATTTTTTTATTTGTATTTCGAGGGGTTTTATACATTATTCATGCTTAAACTTGTTTTTACATAACCAACTGAAAGGTTCATTTATTGAGCTCTACTTAGCTCACTGGCCTTCTTGTTTCAGTAACATTTTAATGTTGTTTTGGATAAAATTGTGCATTTATGACTGTAACCTAGCGTATTTTCTTTGATCCAGGTACAATAGCAGTTTTGAGGGAGCCTTACCCAAATGTTTAAGGGTCTATAGGCATAGATTTTGGGCATGGAGGTCCTTCCTGACTCCGAACCTCCAAGCTTATCTGTGCTCGTGGCTGGCACTGAGTTAGGTTCCTGGCCCCAAATTTCCCCCATATTGTATAGTTATGATTTCTCTCAAAAGGCAATTATCACGGAAATCATCATATGATCATTCTGATCTCCCCGTGTTTCGTCTTTTATTTCAGGTCCTCTCGCTTCTGCACACATTGATACTAAATAAATAAATACAACTTGCATTTTCAGTTCACTGAACACTCTAAATTGTCTAAAATCCAAATGTGAGTTGAAATTATTTCTCTTTCCATATGGGCCATGAGATTGGCAGGTTACCAGCGCACGTCTTCACCACACCTCTGGCCCAAACTCATCTGGGAGAAAACTCAAGTCACGTGTCTTATTAGTGGGCAAGCAATCCAATACATTGTTAAGCCTGCTTCTCGATATACAGTAAGAGTCGACAGCATAGGATTAAAAAAAGGACATGGCCCAAAGATATACTGTATTGCATTATCAATCATATAATTGTAAATTTCCCCAGTGTGGGACAAATAAAGGATATCTTATAACCAAGCCCTTTTACATATTCAAACTACAGAGAGGCACGGTTGGACTGGTTAGCACGTCCATCTCACAATGCAGAGTTCATTGGTTCGATTGCTTCCTGTGGAGTTTGCATGTTATGCCCGCGCCTGCGTGGGTTTTCTCCGGGTACTCCGGTTTCCTCCCACATCCCAAAAATATGAGTGGTAGCTTAATTAAGCACGCTATATTGTCCCTGTGATTGTGAGGGTGAATGGTTGTTTGGATATGTGTTCCCTGGCTGGCAACCAGTTCAGGGCGTGAGGGTGAACGGTTGTTTGTCTCTGTGTGCCCTGCGATTGGCTCGCAACCAGTTCAGGGTGTCCCCCGCCTACTGCCTGAAGACATCTGGGATAAGCTCCATCACGCCCGCGACCCTCGTGAGGATAAGTGGTTAGATAGACAAATGCTTATTTTTCTTTTTTTGTTTGTTTACTCATGCTGAGTACTATACAGTACAATAGTAAAACCTACAGTAACTTGTGTTTTTTGTTATTGTAAAGTGTCCTTGGGTGTCTTGAAAGGCGCTTATAAATAAAATGTATTATTATTATTATTATTATTATTATTATTATTCAAACTAGGCATTCACCCCCCCAAAAAAGTGTCATTGACATGTGATTTTTGCTCTGTCTGGAGGCACTGGAATGCTCCTTAAAAGCTCCATGCTTCTGAACACATATTGAAGACGCAGAGGGTTCATTCCGAGCCCCCCACCACCGGTCCACCACCACCCACATCTTCAATTTGAAAGCCGCCTCTCTACCGGGAGAGGAAGGCTCTTTTTCGGTCAGATGGCGCGTTGCAGTCCGCCCCCGTCATTCTCCAGCCCACACAGACAGAGAGAGAGAAAGAGAGGCAGCCAGCGACCAATACGGTGCGCCGGAGGAGGATTTCTGCCAGTGATTTCAGACGATCCACAGTAGGCTGAGGGGATTTACTACGCCAATCTGACGCTATTGCTTCAAGGTAAGAGACTGAATTTGAAACATGGCAGCACAGGCGGTACATTTTGATCGGCCTGTTCAGTTGCAACATATTCAATGGGACAAGAATACATTACTACTTGTTTTGAGAAACCTAAAGATGATTAAAGATGGGCTTTTTTTCTTTTGTAAAGAGACATCTGTTGTTGGTGAGACTAAGTTCTCAACAGCCTCACTCTCCTTTCTGACCTGAAGAAGGTAAGTGCAGTGACGACCGAGGAACACTTTCTTGAGTAGATGTAATGAGAAGTAAAAAAAAAAGTTACTGTCCTTAAGTGGTATCATGTATCATGTATGTACTTTACTATTTTTCTGACGACTTTGTGCGTTTACTACACAACATTTCAAAAGCTGATACAGTATCTCTTTTTTTCCCTCCTGCCTTGTAACTTTTTTTCAACATAACGTTCACGATTTTTAGAGGTAGTAAGGTGCAGTTAAGATCTTGCTTGACTGAGCTCCTGGAGCCTTGTGAAGTGAAAAAAAGAGACGCGACACGGAGGAACGTTAACCAGGGAGCATTCACAATAACACCAACTGAGTCAGAGAAGCAAGATATTCCCCATCATGGCCTTATTTACTGTTATGAATGGTGAGGACCGTGTTGTTTCTTGGGCCATCCTAACCAACGAATTCTGGCATTTTGAAATCCTCCGTTTAGTCTGAATGATGTTTTAGTTCACACAGAAAAGTCACTCATACTTTTCACAATCGGTACTTTTTTTTTTACGTAAGTACAGAAGTGGAATTTGTTCTCCTATTTTCACAAGGCTTTGTTTCCACACAAGTAGACAATACTTTTAGTTAAGTACTTCTACCACCTCTGCTGAATGGTTGCAGTCGAATGAGTCAGCTTTAAAAGTAACCATTAACACGTTTCAATGAAGATGTCAAACGGACGTCCGCAGGTGTCTCACTTGTGCTCATCTTTTGCCTGCAGCGTGCCATGTCTCTGCCACGTACACTCGGGGAGCTGCAGCTCTATCGGGTGCTGCAAAGGGCCAACCTGTTGGCCTACTATGAAACCTTCATCCAGCAGGGCGGCGACGACGTCCAGCAGCTCTGCGAGGCAGCTGAGGACGAGTTCCTGGAGATAATGGCTCTGGTCGGCATGGCCACCAAGCCGCTGCACGTGCGTCGGCTGCAGAAGGCCCTCCGAGACTGGGCGGCGAATCCGGCCCTTTTCAGCCAGCCGGTCTCCAGCTTGCCTTCCCTCGGGGGGATCCCGCTGTTTAAAGTGGACAGCACGGGTCCGAGCGGATCCGCCGGTGGACCGAGGAAGTCTCTGAGCAACGGGCAACCGGGCTCGCCGTGTGAGCGGGAGGATCGGGCGTGCCTCACGCCCATGCACAGCGGGAGCCCCCGCAGCCCCTGCTCTCAGGCCTCCCCCCAGCCACCAGACTCACATTACCGGGAAAAACTGTCCCCTATGGACCCGCATTGGCTCACTCCAGAGCCAGATGGGAACGGCACATCAGCCTCTGCACCGGCAAACGAAGAAGATCCACCCAGCCCGCCCGTAGGTCCCCCCGGTCCCTCCACATCTCCAAGCTCATCTTCTGCTCCCGCCCCTCTGTCAGCCTGGCCCGGAGGACAACTGGACGGGGAGACGAGCCGCGCGGTGGCGGAAAGCGTAGATAGACTTCTCAGGACTCTGCCTCGCTCCGATCCAACAGAGGTGAAAAGTCTGCTGAGGATAAATAAGAAGATCGCCAAGACCGTGGGCCACATCTTCAAAATGGACTCCCAGGATGTGAAGAAGGAAGAGGAGATCCGCAAATACAGCCTCATCTACGGACGCTTCGACTCCAAACGGAGAGAAGGAAAACTACTCACACAGCATGAGGTAAAACAATCCAAGAGCGCAGATGTTTCAAATCCTTGTGTGACCCGACTCTGTCCTGGTCCCAGCTTCCATCTGTCTTCTCTCCTCAGTTAATTATCAACGAGGCTGCAGCCCAATTCTGTATGCGCGACAACGCCCTTTTACTCAGGAGGGTGGAACTCTTCTCTTTGGCTCGGCAGGTGGCGAGAAAATGTGCCTACACCTCCACTCTCATGCATGCAAGGTAAGAAAAGCGCGTTTGACTCTCAGCCGTTATACGCAATGCTTCTGATGCAACAGAAAAGGGGGGAATGAATAAACCAGTTTTCCGCAACCTTTATTGAGCCAAAGCACGTACTGTATTTCACCAGACTTATAGCACACTATGAAAAAAAAAAGTAACAAAAATAACTGAAGTAATGATGCTCTCGTTTCAATTTACACATGGACTTGGTGTGAAATCTAAGTGTGTTTAGTTAAAGACGAGGCCTGCCTGTCCCTATGGTTCACTGGTATCAATAGATGAACAAACATACAGTAAATATTTGTCGCAAAGGAATTGTACATTTCAGACCAATGAACTAAAATTACATAATTTCCCGGCAATGGTTGGGAATCAGTGGAATTGAAAGTCCAATCCCAATATAGTACAGCAAACATCCGAACGTCCTATGAACCTTAACTCGACTGGAGACAGACCCGATTGGCTAGAGGAAAACAGAGTACCCGGAGAAAACCCACACAGGCACAGGGATAAATTTAGTCCAGTGTACTGACCTTCCATCATTACACAAACAGCATATAATCGAGCTGTAACTGCATCCATATTTTCAGCAGAATCTACACATTACGCTGTTGTACAAGATTTCTGTCTTGTTTTGCGTGAATGTTGTGCAGAGGATCCCAAAAATCAGGGAGGCAGGGAGGAGCAGGGTGGCTGACCAAAATGTATTGAACAAAAATGCAAAGAGGAATACACTGGAGAAGCAAATTCAAAGTCCAGCAAAATCACAACAAATCAAAGTAGCAAAAAAACCTAAGACAGAAAACAAAACATGACACGTACGCACAGCAACAGCAACAATGAGTGATCGTGACGGGAGTCCTTTTAAACAGACCACTAATGACACAATGACCAACAGGTGTGCCGCTGCAGGTGGAGCCCTACAGTGCCACCTGTTGGTCACAAACAGGACCGTGACATTTTCATGGCAATCAAGTGTTTTTTTTTAATGAGCTAACGAACCAAAAAGGTCGCAATTCAAACAGTCTCTCTCATTTTTTGATTCATTGGAGTTTTTCATGGGAAACATGGATGTTGGTTCATCCACCACATCCAGTGGTGTCACAAAGAATGTTTGTGCCTAAAACACAGGTCACAGGTTAAATGGGATGTTCCAGTGTTTTGGAAAATATCTGAAATGTTAAAATTGGAATTGGATGGAACACTAATCGTGAGCACAGCTCCCTTACAAAGGTCAAAATTTGGATTTTCATTACCCTCCCAGGTCAAACGTGGAGGAGAACAGCGTGCTGCCCCAGAAAAGAGTAAGGCTCGAAGTGAGTTGACAAAGCCATCTTATGGGAGAGCTTCAGATTATAACGTCTGCAAATTGACAAAAACAAAAAGTAATTCTGCACAACTAAATGTGTTTTTCATTGCAGGTGACTGCACCTGAGAGCACGTCGTCACTCCTCGGAGCAGACAGCTCAGAGGCCTTGAACCACAGGGCCGACGATGACAGCCTGTCTGCAGAAAGTCCGGACAGCGTGTCGCACGGTAAACACTTCAAGATTTTATTGCGACTACTCCAGATGTTCCTCCTGCCCCTGAGACTCTACAATCAGGATTTGTCTCGCTGTCTGTCTCGTCAGACGTGATGCCCTCACAATGCAACCAGTCGCCATCGCCGTGCCACGCCACCGACAGCTCCAACCCGTCCACCTGGAGTCGCCATCTCATGCAACAAACGCTCATGGACGAAGGGCTGCGATTGGCTCGCATGGTGTCACACGATCGAGTCGCCAAGGTCAAATTACAGTCAGACGGAACTCACACCACAGGTGATTTTCCAGATCTTAACTTATCATTATGTGCTTGATTTTGCCAACAGAATAAATGATTGTTTTACAACGATTGCCCGTCTCTTTGCAAGTGAAAAAAAAAAAATCCAGCGACACTGAGACAGAGATTGCCAAAACTGTACGGTCTGCATATTTGGTGTCCATTCTTTGCTTAACGTTGAGTATAACATTGACAAAACACCACAAATCAAATCAAGCCTCTTTTAGACAGAGATCGCATGAAAATAGAAGGCCCAGCCTTCATCCGCTTTGGCCTTTTCTATGCAGCACGGTGAACTAGTAGTCAGCACGTCAACTGGGCTAAGCTCCAATTCACCTGCGACCCATGTGAGGAAAAGTGGCTAGAGGAGAATTTCCTCATTAGATAAATGTGCATTTTACCCAAGCAGCAGCCCAACTGCAAAAGCGTTGTCTTTTAATATGAATGTTTTTTGGAATACTTTTGACCATTTACCTTGACTTGAAATTATCCTAGAAATTCAGCTTTGCTTTATGTGTTGTGGACTTGAGCTAAGTTGAAATGAACGTAGGTGTTAGCAATTTATTGGTGGAATCTTATCCCGCATGTTAAGATGCAGGGCAGCACGGTGGACGAGTGGTTTGCGACCTTTTAATTTTTTTCCCATATTCCAAAACCATGGATGTTAGGTCCAGTGGAAATTGTCCATAGGCGTGAATGTGGATATCCATGTGTGGCCTGCGATCGGCTGCCAACCAGACCAGGGTGGTCTACAGATAATGGATGAATGGATGGGTTTTGTCTTCATTAGTTATTAAAAATTTTTTATTCTAGACACTGGACTATTTTTTTCGAACAAACCTATGCTAAAAGCTATTTAGGTGAGTTTTTAAAAAAGCTATTCTTAACCTTTACCCACCAAAGTGTTAAAAGTGACTAAACTAAAACTGCTAGGAGGAATTTTAGTTGAACAGACAGATAGTCAACTTAAAGAAACTGGTGTTGTTTTGGCAAGTAAATATGAGAGGCTTTAAGGCGCTTCCTGTTATCACACTGCCTTATGAGGAAGAAGTGATGTGTCCAAGTTAGTTGTAATAGGCAGAGCGAGGAAAAGGATTCCGGCCAAGACATGGGTGGGCGTGTATGGAGGGAGACGAGAAGGAGGGAGGTGATATAGGAAGTACTCCGTGGGCGACAACATAAGACCCCCACCAGCAGCAACAGCGGCAGCGCAGCCACCTCAGCGGCAACTGACGTCAGAGAGCGTTGGCTGCGTGGGCAGAGGGGCGGGCAGGATAGGCTGTGGGGGCGATGGAGTGGGAGGTAATTGAGGGGCGTTGCATTGACTCACCAAGCGACAGTGCACCAAAATAAAATCTGTGGGCTGTGAAATGGCACAGTCTTTTTTATTCCTCTTTTCTCCCACAACCAAAAGGACTGCGGAAATAACAATAAAAAAGTGACATACGTTTCATCTCTGACGTCAATCTGCCTGACTTCTTGTCTTTCACTTGCTTAACTGTAGTTCACTTCCTCCGAATATGTTTGTGGCCCAATCTTGTAAGAATAATGCATTTATCGGTATGAAATGCTTCTTTTATCACCAGAATAATTGTCCGACTACGCACAAGTGTATACCCAACTCACTGTTGAAATACGTAGTTTGTTGATATTGCTCATTTGTTGACTTTTGGGCTGCATTTCTCTGCTATTCAACTGCCAAGATGTTCATCGTGCAATTCATGAACCGTGATGACTTCACTCCATGTGGGAGTGTTTCTTGTTGAATTCCCCAAACTATTATTCAAAGACTTTAAAACACATCACTTCGTGGCGGTGACTAATATTTAGCCTTTAACGCTGCCCAGTCACATTAAATAGAATACTGTATCAGATCAGAACCTAAGGGATGTATTAGCGAGATCTCCCTTTTCTGTAATTCTTTAAACTTCCATTTATGGACTAGACGAGTGTTTACCTGCAGCGTGTTGGTCTTCAGTGATTCTCGCAGAGTAGGAAGTAATTAAAGCAGTAGGAGAGAATACCTGTTTTTTGTGAATTCCTTTAGGGCCACTGCAAATAAAGTGAGAGCATAAATATGAATTGCATGGCAAGCAGACTAAAAGTCAAACACAACCGTCAACCCCCAATTTGTTTGTCTTAAAAATAAAAAAGAAATCTCAATAGAATTACCAAAAAAATGTGTCATGGTTGAACCAACACCACTATTAAAAGACTTTTGTCATGTGTATTAAACCTTTCAGTATGATCCGGCAGGATTACATTTGTAAAATTTCCTGTGGGGAAAAAAGTCAGCCCTTTCTCTGGCCCCATCTTCTGTCTCAAATTTGATTAGCAAGAAACCACTACACCCGAAGAAAAACAACCAATCAGGGACAGAAGGCGTGACTGATGAGGTGTCATTCAGTTTTCATGCACTTTGGGGCACATTCGTAGCAGGTGCACCCTCATGGCCTCAAGTTACTACATCACCAAATGTTATTAGCTCACAAAAACAAAGTTAAAAGGTCAGCAGAAGGCAGTGATGCGCAATTCAAATTAGCGGCATATGATGGGGGGCTGAGAGGGCTGATTTTAGGGTAAGTTTTAGTAACCCCACCCCTCACTTTATAAAGTCATTTTCCTCATGTACTACCGTCAGGTCATATTGACCATTTTAATTTCAAACTGTGTTTTATTTAATTCCCCTTTAATTGTCATACGAGTTACAAATAAGCTAACAACTGCTCATGTGACAACATTAACTCATTCAGTACCAGCCAATTCTGGACCAAGTCTGAAAAGACGTTTAAAAACGTCTTTGGGAGTGAATGAGTTAAGATATTGGATAGACAATTGCTAAATAATAAATGAAATTAATGTACGCTTTTCTCAACATAACTGACAAGAAAAAGAAAAGACCTTTTTATTGTAGGTCGTGGTTTTAACTTTGTGACCATTGACTATTCAGTCCGTCTTCAAAGTAAAAGAAATTAAAAAAACAACTACATGGCCTGGAGCTCAAGGAACACAACTGATGAGATCAACCTTCAACAAGCCAGCAAATGCCATTTAATGACTTTTAGAATAGTTGAATGTTTTTCAATGCACCGACACACAACAGGCATCGGTGAAAGTTGTGCTGGGTGTCCCACTTTTATTTTATTGTACACACATTAAAGTACCAGTAGGTTAATTGAGAGTCATCATGGGAGGGGCGGGGGGGGGGGGGGTCAAATGCTGGTGAAAGATGTGTTTATTTTCTCCATTCCCTTTCTCCACAGAGCACATCCACAAAGTTCAGCAGCGGAGCCCGATCAGTGTGTCCCGGAGTATTAGCCCAAATGTCACCAAAGACAGCGTCAATCACAGAGCAAAGTAAAAAAAAATAATTACAAAAGAAATCCAATCCACCCCGCAAAGGACTCAGGCTCAGGACACCACTAACATGAAGAGAATCCAATGGTGATAACATCATCATCATTATCATCATCATTCTTAACGTCATATGATGACATTATCAGCCTGCAGTAAACTCTATGGACCTGTTATTGGACAATTTGTTATTAAAAGCCTTTCTGCATATTGAATGAATCTGTTTATTCTGAGCAATGTTGCTTGCTCGTGGTGCCTTGCCTGGAGACACCCCAACACACAAGGGGGCACTACAACTTTGAAAATGAACCCCTTTTAATCGCAGAGTTGAACTTTGCAAAACGAAAATCAAAAGGTAACAATGGTGTTAATTCTGGCAGTCTTGATATCTGTTATTTTATGCCATATAAAAATACATTTCATCCTCCTTAGTGATAGTACAGACACACATTCTGTATGATATCTGTGTCATGGTTTTGTTGTGCTGAAAGTTTTCCTCCAAGTTTATTTTTTCTTTGTTTGTTTAACTGGGGGGGGGGGGGGGGGGGACTGCATTTTTAAAAATTGAAATCAGACTTGATGAGGTGGAGACTTTTAGCTCAGTTGCACTTCACCTTCAATTGTTTTATTTGTACAGTACAGCCAAATAAGCATCATCAGAACAAAAGTCCTTATCACTACATTTAGAATTAAGATTGAAAGTGGCACTTCGCAGTTTAAAAAAAAATTCAGACAGGGCTTTGATATGTCTTTCAAAGTACGGGCCATCGTCTGGTCGGTTTGTTTTGATTTTTGAAAAAAAGTATTTTATACATAAATTTTAACTCCTATTTCCTCTCTCCTCATCTATGAATAACACGGCATGAAAATGAACATCTGCCCATTTTACAAATCAAATGAGGCCCTCCGGCAAAAAAAGTTTGCCCGACACCGCACTTGCATTTTTGGCTGTGAAACGTAAACATCTTACTTTTAATGACACATATACTCTGGGCTATGCATTCGGTCCACCTGCTTGTCTCTTGAGCATTAGTGACAGTTATTAATTTGCCAACAGATTAGGGAGTTTTGTTTATTTTCTAACACGTTTTGTAAAGTTTATTTCCTAAGGCTGCAGCGTGCTTTACTGCAACGCACACATGCTTGTGTCTGTTGCGTGAAAGATGCTGCAGGAGCTGCGCCAAGGAGCCAGCAACACTCCTGCTGTCATCTTGCTTGTTGTGCTGACGCTCTCCTGCGAGCCGTGACTCACGATGATACCACCAGGACTCAGGCACTAACATGGAAACACCCTTACAAGAAACCTGGAAACATGTGCCAATCTTAAAGAATGCAGTGTGTTGAAATAAAACAACAACCAAAAAAAACCCCTTACAAACCGCTGCCATCATAAAACATTTAGTACCTGCACAGTTTTACAAGTACAGTTTTAAAATTCCGATCTGTCATATGAATTGGAAGAATTCATTTTTCCATCCATTTTGTAAACTTATATTTCAGACCGAAAAACTGAATTTGAATGAGATACATTGAATTTGTATTGTTTAATTTGAATTGTTGCGTTGAAAAACTGAATCTGAATTTTTCAATTTGAATTTGAATTCAATAGTTTGGAACTGACATCCAAATAAATTTGAAACGGATTTTAAAATTATGAAATGTACATCAAGTTCTCTTCAACTGCATTTGATCCTGACTGAAAATTCAATTCAGTTTATTTTCACACTCACTTTTCAAAATTCAAATTTGGTTTGTTTGACAGGCATCCAGGTACTTTAGGAAGAGCAATCGATATGGATCAATGTGATTATGTAAGCATACTGGACATCCTTGCCAGAAAGGATGGACTGGCAGACATCCCACTTGTTCCAGAAATCCATTGCATACCCAGCCACAAACGTTCTTTGCTGACAAGCTCCCCCTTTGCCTGATCGTCTTGTTGCGAATGCTTGGCAAATCGCGTTGAGAGTCCAGCTGATTAATTCCAGAAGTTAGATTTTCGCAAGACAATATCATGGGGCGATTGTTTTAGACAAAAAGGCTACGTGAGATAAAGCTGGCATGCCACGTTTGAAATTGGTTGTGACAACTTCCACAGCAGCGCAACTCTCCCTCTCTCAGATCCAACGGCCTGCACACTTCTGCGAAATCGCCTCCATAAGATGCAACCCGCCCACGCACAGAGATATGCCACACAGAATTTACGCCAGAACCCTAAGTTTTAACTTTGAAAGCAAACGATGAAACTAATCAATCCAAATGAATGCACTGGATGTTAAAACAATAATCCCCACATGCATTTCAATTATTTTCCCTCCAGTGATTATGAAAGAACAAGTGAGAATGAAGGCAGACGAAGACGCTGTCATCAATCAGCTGTCAGCAGTGCTAATTAGCGCCTTCTTTCTCGGAGGCTATTCTTAGCCTCTGTGTTCCCTCCTTAGCAACACAGCACTGAGCAGCTGACAGATGACCAGTGAGAGCTTGATTGCAAACACACGCACAGTGACCATTTGTTAATTTTTTTGTTTTGTTTTGTTTTTTAAAACTGTGTTGCCACCCCAATAACCCATAAGGGCTCATTACTATTTGAGACTTATGTAACATTTAAATATCAAGGCATGCTGTCTAATTTAGTCCGATACATTAGAAGAAAGCATGCCTCACAGCAAGCACTTACTGTGAGAGGTCACCAGGTATAATGCCATTCCACTTAATTTGCACAAAATTATTTACAACATCAAAATGACAAATTCTGGATCGTTGTTCATCTATGCAAGTGCTGTATCGTGACAGAAATTACCATGCACTTGCACTATGTGGTAGACGATACAATTAAGCTGTGTATCTACGGGTTATGAGCTGTGAGGCAAACAAAAATCTAACACACAGGAAGAAGAAATCTTGAGGCACCAAAAATAAAAATGTGTGATGTCCAAACTTGGTCCTCAAGGGCCACCGTCCCGCCTGTTTTCCCATCTCTCCCGGCTGCTACACACCTGAGTCAAATGATCAGCTCATCAGCCAGCTCTGAAGCAGCATTAGAACGATCCTGATTATTTGAATCAGGTGTGTTGCAGCCGGGTGAAATGGAAAACAGGCAGGACGGCGGCCCTTGTGGACCGAGTTTTGGACACCCCAGCCCTAGAGACATGGCAAGACACAGGGCAGAGGTCAAGAATCTTAAAGCAAAAAAAAAAAAAAAAAAAAAACAAGGGGAAAAAGTGGCTAAATCGTTTGCCATCTACAGATGTGAATCAGGTGAGGGGTGAGTCTCCGCCTCTTGCGTTTGGGCCCGCCTCCTGCCACGCTCCAGCAAAGCGACGAGGGAAAGGAGAGCAGAGAAACATGGCAAAGGCGAAACAGAACCATGACACTGTCGCCAATAATAGTTTTGTCACCAACTAAACAGGCCCACGTTTTTGTATTGTATATACAAACGTAACTCTGGTAGTCAAAAAATGTTGGGAAACACATTATTGCTCAAGTACAACCACAAAGCACAATGTGAAGATGTTCTTTGGACACCAGCCAACAGTTGCAATATCTATAAAACAGCAGTGGGTGCCAGTAACACTCTGCTAACATTTTCCTGGCTGTTCCCTTTCCATTGTGTCTGTATATGTCAGACGGAGTGTTACTTTTATTTGATATCTTAACCCTCTCGACACTTGTGTGACAGTTGAGCATGTTAAAATGATGAATTTCCTTGCAAAAGCTGGCAAGTGCCATTTGGATGAAAATAGAGGCACGCCTGTCAGCAGACTGCTTGTCACAGCATCATTCGATGTTCCATTTCCAAACCCAGCAAAACCGAATAATTCCCTTGAAAAACTCATCAAAACGCAAGGTTTTATTATTTTTCTTTAGAAACTGACATATGTATCCAACTGCAGAAAGCAACTAAGTCCTCAAACATGTCCGCATTCTTTAATTTACTCGCTGCTAATATAGCTTATTTTTGAACATGAGTGTCAAATATGATCATGATAATGAGAAAGTGAGCGCCAAATATGACGAGGATACAATGAAACACATCGGTTCGGAGAGATTGGTGATGGTGTTCAGGTCCGTAGATTGTACAAGGAAGGCTTCGCCAATGTTGGTCTCAAACAAGCGGGTCGACTGGATCTTGAGGAGAAGATTGATGACTCTGGGCAACCAACGTGACTTGTCTCATCGCTTTCTCTCTTTGAGGGGCTACAATTAAGAGTTTAAATTGAGGGTGTAGTTTAAATGACTGGAGTTACAGTACCCTCACCTCTTATTCACTTTATTCACCAGACGTAGCGCTCACCATATCAGTGTTGTTTTATACCGTCGATTTTTGACCATTTTTGGTTTTTGATGTTTTATTTTCCTTGAGTTGTCTGCTTTTTGGTTAGGTTTATTTTTTGACCCAATTGTCTTGAGAGCGGTTCAGTAGTCCGCCCTCATTAAAACCCTAATGAGGATTTTAACCCTTTCAGGGACAGTGTTTACTACAGTGGACAACTTATCGTGTGATCGGGTTCCAGGTTATCATGATTGGTGAATTAAGAGGGCAACAGTTTGATTTCACCTTTGCAAATTCGATAGTGCTCAGTTTTGAGCAACCCTGTGCCATGTTTTGATCGGAGGTTGTGTTCGGATTTATAGAGAGGTAATCCAACCTCATCTTTCATGCCGCGCTTTTGGCGGCAGTAACTAGGTGACGTGGTTGTGGAGGTGTTGCAGGAAGTCCCCCCTGGTGGTCGTGTGTCCCGGAAAAACGGCCTGGCAGAAGTCGCACACGTAAGACTGCAGAGCCACGTCGGACATCAGCAATCTACCTGGAAGACTTGGGAGGTCAAAGCCAAGGAATTGACGGTCTGACAGAGACATCTGAGGTAAGCACATTTTTACAAGTAAATATGTGAAACAATGTGTTGGTGAGAAGAAATGATGTCTCTCGATGTGGTTGATTTACCCTCTTTGAGTCCTGGTGGCTCCCGCCTCCACTTAGAGGATCACAGCAGAACTTTGTTGTCGCAAGGTCCTCTCCTGAGGACATCTTTTGCTGCGCTTTGCCTTCAGGCGCCTTCATGCTGAGCTTGGACATATCTTCAGCCAGGAGATGAGATGTGTTCTCATTTGCGGCGAGCGCATACACGTCACACTTTGCTGCAGGGTTGGGCGCACTTATTGGGTTTCCTTGGAAGTGCGTCGGGATTTCTAGGATACGCTCGGCAGTCGAGTCTCCGTTAGGGGCATCTGCAGACAAGCATTTTTACTGAGTCATCTGGATGGATCATGTTTTTTGTTAGTTTTTTGGGGACTGTTTTGCTGAACCTTTTGCCTTCTGTAGAGTTGTCATGAGACTATGCAACAGAGCAGCCTGCCTGAGGCAAAGAGATCTCAGGCGAACAAACTCCTGGTAAAGTTCTCTGTATGCTGCCTCCATCTCACGTCACCAGTCTGCAACTGTGGAATCACATGGCTTAGTTGGATGAGGATTTTAACACTTTGAGTTTTGTCACCACAATCGAAAGAAACCGCTACATGTGTACAGAATAGCAGATGAACACCCAAAAGCAAAAACATGTGACAAATCTTGTCCGTTCTTTGATCCTCGTGGTCTTGTGAACCATCACCAGTTCTGGTACAAGTCAAATTCCAATTGAAAGTCCCCATAAAGCAAAAACTCATGGAATTTGGCGGATGTTATTCTTTTCTGCTAGCTTAAAAAAGGCATGCATCGGTTGGTTAATTGTAAAGACTTGTCTGGGAAAAATATCCCAAGATGCATTTCGTGCTGCAATCAAAATGGCTTTACAGAACTACATCAGGTGGGGTTTCACAAGCGCACTGGCGTTGCAATTACACAGAGAGTAGTGTTCTCAGGTAGGATGTTCTCGGGTATGTTCTGAGGAAGACCATGCTTGCCAACTTTCATTTTTATTGAATACGCTTATTTTTAGGAGAATCTCGAGTGATCAATAAGGGGGCTACGACATTTAACAAAGCCTGGACAACGACTAAACATGAAGTTTAGAGTGGATTTGGATCGCTGGGGTAAAACATTGAGTTCATCTTCAGTGTATGATCTAGAAATTGGCATTTTGAGATGCACATAAATGCACAGATGACACCCGTCTATCCATATTCTGTACCGTTTACCTTCCCTGCCGTCGTCAGGGAGCTGGAGCCGATCCCAGTTTATCTCCAGTAAGAGGCAAGACACATAGACAAGCAACCAGTCCCACGCACATTCACACCAAGTGACAAGTCTTCAATTACCTCAAGGAATGTGGGAGGTCACTTGAGAAAAGCCGCAGAGAACATGCAAACGCCACACGGGAAGTCAGGATTTCAACTTCCAATCTGCAGTTTTGTACGTACTGCGAGGCAGATGTGCTACCCACTCGCTCACATCGCCGCTGCTCTTTACAAATGAACAAATCGCCTCAATGAAACACCACCAAGCAAACCGTCAATTACACGACTTGACTTTCTTTCTGCCGAAGGATGACATGTACTTTTATCCTTTTTAATTCACTCCTTGAGGAATTCTGAGATTTCAGCGATAGATTCACTGTCAAGAAGAAGGTGAGGTACTCTGCCCTTGCAGCAATAATAATGCTGCGAGGGGAACTCAGTAAGTAGTTCGACATGTACAACTGCGCTACAGTATCAGCATTCACAAGAGGGTCAAATATTTGAGTGGTTGATTGCAATAGTAGTTTCCACTGAGTGTGTATCAAATTAAACACCTACTGACCTGTCAGGCGAGAGACTGCCGCAGCTCCAAACAGTCACTACTCTAAACCAACCTCCATCTTATAAAGCCCTTCCGGAAAGAGCCCAAAACATTTGTGATACAGAATTCAAACCATGGTGGTTGTTTCTCTCGTGCTGCACTGACTAGAAGTTATCAAACAAAAGGGAAGTGGCTCAGGAGAAAAGGGAAGTTAAAAGCATTTTGTTGAAAGAGGACCTCATCGGTTAAATAAGAGGACGGAAAATATTTTTAGAATGTCACAGCAAGCGCCACAATCTGTTATGTGACACAAGATCAGAATAACGTCAGTGTCAGGATTTTGGAACGTTGTCACCATTTTTGGGCAAACAGCTATCTATTTTTTTTCCCCCCGGCATGAACTGGAACATACATAGAGAAAATCTGACAAATGTTATAGTTACATCAGACAATGACAATTTCAGTGTGACCCTTTGGAGTCCTGAAAACCTCTCAGTTGAAAGCTGGAATTCCTCCTCCTAAGGCACATTTTAATATCTTAGAAATTTATTCCAAAACCATTTTGGCAGAGCAAGGCCAAAAATCTTTGTCCTTCATCTCTGTCCAAATGAATCAATTGACAAATAGTATTTTGGCATAATTTTTTTCACTATTAGATCTAGATCACAACACAAATGAAAGTGTGTGTTTGAAACTCACACACACACACACACACACACACACACACACACACACACACGTGTGTGTGCCCTCCGATTGGCTGGCAACCAGTTTAGGGTGTCCCCCGCCTACTGCCTGAAGACAGCTGGGAGAGGCTCCAGCACGTCCGCGACCCTTGTGATGATAAGTGGATTAAAAAAATGGATGGCTGAGTGGAAGAAATATACATTGCCTGTTACAGTTCCTAAAAATTGTATTGATATTTTGACCATGGAACAAATTCACTCGGTTTTCATTACTTTACATGGGAAATGTTGTTTTTTCCAAATCCAAACCAATTCCAAAGATGTTAGTTTATCTCAAACAGCATGATTAAGGTGCTTGTGGTCACATGATGTCCAGTACTGGAATGTGAGTCTGTGTCATATGCTTTATTAAGACGAATGGTTGGAACTGCTGCTTGAGGATGATATTGGTTTAAAAATAAACCTTGTTTAATACGACGGAGTCCGATGGGTGGCAGACTACTTTCTCTGACATCCATCCACATGAGTGCTCAGACTCCCTCCCACACCCCCTCACCCCACTCCCTCTGAGTTTACAGCCAGCACCTTGTGATCCCACCGGACTTGGCAGTCCACTTCACTTATATAACTCTGTCTAAGGAACGCGGGGAGCCTCACTCTAATCACATCTTTACAAACCGGCTTCGGTGTGGATAGCGGTGGGACAACAAATTCACAAGAACAGACTCTTTGGTAGCACACATCAAGAGGGACTTGTGTGAGAAATTTCAATACAGTGCGAGATTTATGAATCTTGTCATGGATTTTTACCACACAAAAGTCATCAGGGGAAATTATCAATGGATCTCTGTATATTTGTTTGAAAATTATGATGTGTAATTGTCTCCAGCATGCCCGCACATTCATATTTATTAGTGGTCCCCCAAGATGTTAGATTACTTCTATGACAATGAGTACAAATTGTTGCGTGAGGAATCAACTTCTGATGTGAGCAATTTTATTGCATCGGGTGGGGGGGGGGGGGGGTTCGGGGGGGGGGGGTGAGTGAACTTTGTGACTTAGTATCATTGCACTGAAAACTACATTGAATACAAAATGTCCTCAAACAGACTTTTTTTTTTGCTCCGGAAAAACATTGAGCTGAACTTGAAAAAAGGATCTCAAAGGCTATTTATTGCCTACTATGCTTCTTTAAAAATATTAGTTTCAGTTGTTTCTGTTACATAGTTCACGCTCAGTGTATTTAACTCATGCTGAAAGTCGATGTGACCAACCAGTCAAGTCTCAAGTTTTATTTTGAAAGTCCCTGCTCTTTGCCAAACAATCTCTATTAATAGACATCTTCCGAGCCGCTTGATCCTCACTAGGGTCGCGGGGGGTTCTGGAGCCTATCCCAGCCGTCTTCGGGCAGTAGGCGGGGGACACCCTGAATCGGTAGCCAGCCAATCGCAGGGCACACAGAAACGAACAACCATTTGCACTCACACTCACACCTAGGGACAATTTAGAGTGTTCAATCAGCCTGCCACGCAAGTTTTTGGAATGTGGGAGGAAACCGGAGCACCCGGAGAAAACCCACGCAGGCCCGGGGAGAACATGCAAACTCCACACAGGGAGGCCAGAGCTGGAATTGACCCCGTACCGCTGCACTGTGAAGCTGACGTGCTAACCACTGGACTACCGGGCCCCCTCTCTATTAATATCTCTCTTAAAATATTGTCCTCTTGTTACGCGTGTAACACTATCATGTGTGTCAGGTTGCTAACATATACAAGATACCGCACATGGCAATAAAAATGAAAATATCTATTCTATACAGTATGTTTAGCACTCAATAGGTGTCAGCGGTGGATAGTGCGGTTAGCATCTGATAGCTGTGGAGGCAGTACACTTTCACCTACTCACTCCACATGTACAAGCCCAAGTAAAATAAGACTAAGGTGCACAGATGCTGGTGAACAAGCCGGTGCGAATGCATAATGCAAATTCACACGGCTGCTCATGTGAAGACTTTTGACAGAAAATATTTGCGCCGCTATTTTTAACAGCCGCTCTTGTTTCCACGAACTTGTTTGACACGTTGTCGCTTCCAACACCACTCGAGGAGAAGAAACAGAAAGCGTTGCTCTGAAGAGGTATGTCAATGTGGTCGAGATACACATGGCACATATCAGCGAAACACATTTGAAATCCATTTGGAGGAGAGCCTTTTTATTTTGGATTTCTGCAGGTATTTGATGAGCCTATCCCTCAGACCGCCAACTGAGTTTGCTGATTTGTACACCATGTGTTTGTTCTGACCTTGAACTCCTTCCTTTCACACATATGCACTCTGCCACCCTTGCATTGCACTTGATCCTTGCGTTGGGGGCTCTCTGAAGAGTGTGTACGTGTGTATTAGTGGTGGTAGGGGGGAGCTTTGCTGTGAATAACTTCTGGAGCAGGAACCATCATCTGCCAGTGAAACACGATCTGTCCTGTCAATCTCATTTTATAATCGTAGCATTCTCATGTTTTTTGGCTGAGCAGAGAGAAGTTTCCAACATAGTGAGAAGCGCACACGAACACACACGGAAACATATCCTTTTTATCTCTCTCTGTGCTTCTCGAGCAGCAGTGACATTACAATTTGGAAAAAGCCTTCTATCTACATACTTTGCATTACAATTGCCGTTCATCATTTTTGTCTTTAATTTATATATTCTTACCGATCAGTTCCACACAATTTCATAATGTAAGCACAAAACTCCAAACAACAGAGTGAAAATGGATTTTTTTCCATGGGGAGAATAATTTTCTCTATATTAAATGTAACTAGAAATAAATAAACAATTAAAATTTGTTTTTTAGATATATACATAAATATATGACAAAAATACACAGAATGTGTTTTAATAGACAGTGAAAAAAGGGTAGCTTGCAATATTAATGTATCCATATTTCCCATTTTCAAAATCAATTTTTATGATCTCATAATTAAGAGATGCAAATTCCAAGCCATAATTGTGAAATAGTAAGTAACAATTAAGCGATAAGTCATAATTACAAGATACTAGGTCATTGTGATGAGACATAATTATGAGTGACTTCTTTTGAACCACAATGCCAAAGCCTGGACTATTTGTGCTCCCTAAGAATATAAAAGGGAACTTTATGAAGGTACTGTGCACGTCTACATGGCAAAATACAATACAATACATGCTGATTGATATATAAAATGTGGGAATGATCCTGTCTCGGCTCCTTACTCTTCTATTTTAAATGGCATAAGTAGCCTTCAATTCTATCAAGGCGGATTCTGTAACCTGTTGTGTTTAATTAACAGCGACAGGGCGACAATGTACAAGAACAGAACATTGGAAGGCCAATTTTTGGGTAACTGAACAGTTGGACATTAGTATACAATATTTGTTTCTTCATATATTGTCTTATTATCTAATTAACACTTTTACATATACATCACCATGATCTTTGCTGATTGCCCTCAAGTGAGGTTTGTTCTCCATTTGGAATTAAATTCACTGCAGATTAACTTGAGATTTGATGTTTCGTGAATGTCTTGCTTCTCAAGATGGTGATCGTCCTGGCAAATGCAAAAAGAAGAGTAGAAAATAAGACCAGTCCAGTGCATCACTGTCAAACTCGTAGATTTACACCAAAGACACAACAACAACAGACATATAATAGGCGAGGTGCAAACAGATCCCCAGCAACCAATCCTCCACCGGAGAATGATAATTCACTTAGAAGTTAATACATTGGGGAGCAAAAGAGCTTTAGTTGGTGATGTGGGGGGAGGGGGGGGGGGGATTGGCGTGACTACTGACGTCTGCCAAGTCATTTATCAGCAGACTCTCTCGGTGAAAAAGCCCAGATCAAATTACGGACGTTTCTATGGGCTCAACAATGGCCGGCTATAAATAAACTCGCAGAGGGTTTTCCACACTCAATAACACACCCACGCTGCAAACTGACGAGCGCCATTATATACGTACATATATATGAGTGTATAAATCAACATGCCATGGCAGTA
Organism: Hippocampus zosterae; assembly: GCF_025434085.1. Classification (NCBI taxonomy): domain Eukaryota; kingdom Metazoa; phylum Chordata; class Actinopteri; order Syngnathiformes; family Syngnathidae; genus Hippocampus; species Hippocampus zosterae. The sequence continues at coordinate 15,318,013 of NC_067459.1, forward strand.
GAACATGCACATTTGTAGGTTTGACATAACTGGAAATGAAAGAGGAATAATTCCAAGGCGGCGATGGCCCCACGGAATACAAAGCAGCTTCCCAAAGTTATTTGCAGCTCCGTCCGTCAATAAACGACAGGTGCAACATCCTCACAAGCAAACCTATTAGCTTTCTTCCCACTGCGACAACATTGTCAGCCTCTCCCTCAAACACACGCAAATACTCCGTGGGCATTTATGGGATTTACTTCGAATCATCCAAAATGAATCTAAAGATAATAATCATCGAGCGAGTCGTGTGGGATGTCGGGATACTCCTGCACATTGGCCCACCACTGTAATGACTACAAAAGTATTTTCTATTTAAAACAGAGCAATGCATGTAAATGTTTGAGTTTGTAAACACAAAGCTGTCTCATGCCCCTTTGGTGTGACAAGAAAAAAAAAACTTGTTTCGTTGACCAACAATAAGCTATTACTATTTGAATTGAATTGAATTGATATATGTGGGTTAATGCAATACCATTAAAAGCAAACTGCAATCTGTGATCAATAATGTGGGCGGTAAAATAGCATCATCTACATGAATTATAATGAGTAATTGTTGTGAACATTATTTGAATCTAAAATCCTGTTGCTATGTGAGATGGATGTTGAAATAACAAAAGCCTACTTGCAAAACGGGCAACCGGCCCTCGTGCGCTTATAAAATCCTGAGATATTTATTATTAAAGTTGAGCGGCAGACAACAAGTCCGAATGGCACGTTTGAGGGGCAAAAAGATAAATAAATAAATCAAAAGGGTTCTGCTCTTGTTTCCATGCAGTCTGCCAGCAGCAAAGCTCAGACAACTCGGTGTACAGAAGGATCAAGTATCGGGTAGATGAGGACAGCGGAACCATGACTTCTTCCTCTGGTAGGGGAGGAAAATGTTTTATTGACATGACCAGCTTGATAACATTTGGTAGATTGCTGTAGGTGTTATGTCAGTGCAAATCTAATGTCTCATTCAGTCAATGTGAAAACTGGTTTCCTTTAACTGCTGTTCCTCACAGACGGGAGGTTTGAATCTCAGCTCAGGCCCACGTGTGTGGGGTTTGCAAACTCTGCTTGTGTGGTTTTTCCTCCGGCTTCCTCCCACATTTCCCAAAACGAGCAAGTAAATGAGGACGCTAAATTGTGCACAGGTGAATCAATATCAGGTGCCTTTGAGACGCTCATTTTACAAATGCTCATTTTACATTCAAACCGCAAAATAAAAGCAACACATATTCAGAAGAGATTCTCAAATATACTCCGTGTGAACACTTTTGTGTCATGAAAATCTCCCTATCCCCTGAATGGAGAATTAAATCTATTGTACCTCTCTGGGTTGCACATTGTTTGTAGAGATCTCGGCTGTGCAGTTTCTCCTAACATCCTGGTGACATTTTATAAGATATTAGCGTGACTGACTTCAAGGAGTCACGCTAATAAAAAAACACACAACAGAAGAATTCGCGAGACATGATCAGACACAAACTGGTCATTTTGGTAGGCTAAGGCAGTGGCCCCCAAGCCCCGGGCCGCGGACCGGTACCGGTCAAATAACTTACATCACCTCCGTTTTATTTATATCCGAATCCAAAGGATGTTTTATTTTGAAATGTTACCGGATCCTATGTTACATTCGTCTACAGTATGTCACTCTTGACTCAGGTCAAGGCGCGCCTCTCGGTCATGTGATAGCTTACCGCTAAAATGAAACCCAGGAGCTAGCAAAATAAGTAAAAAAAAAACAAATGTCTCTGGGAAGGGGAAAAGGCCCAGCCAAGAGACAGAAGAGGAGCCTATGACTTTCAAGTAAAAGAAGGCTACATTTAATAGACAGTATCAGGAGGCCTACATAAAATACGGATTTATTCCCGCACACCAAGCCCACTCTGCATAATATGCGCGATGGTGAGTCATATTTTTCATGCACTTTGTATTTGCGGTGTATCTTATTTTGAAGGCACGTTTACATGTTACCATACCAAGCGATGTTCCTCATGTCATGATTCGTGTTTTTTATTATTATGTTTCGAAAATACCACAGTTTTTATGGCGGTCATATTATATAATTTAGTTATCCCCCGTGGTAAAAAACAAAACAAAACAAAAACAACAACCTCGCCTTACTTGATACGCTCACTCTGTGCAATGTTCACATCTTACTGCATGTACTACTACTTTTTTAGAACTCTATTGACAGATGCTTCAGGCACTTTTCGTCAAAAGCTTTTTCAAATTCAAGTTTGTCATCGTCTCGTTTGTGATATTCAAAATGACATTGACATTGAGTGACACGAGCTCAGCGGGAAGGTTGAGGAGTTTCTTGCAAGGCACTTTTTTTTTAACCCTTTGAGGGACAGCGGTGACTACAATTGGACAGCTTATCATGTTATCGGGTTACAGGGTGCATGAAAGGGTTCAATTGAATACTTGTATGTGTTTGTACGAATGTAGACTGGAAGCCTGCCAGCATCAGCTTGAAAAGATGTCGGAAACGTCAACAATAAAGTAATGGCGGAACAACGTCTGTCATTTACGGCCATAAGGATCATGACCAAAGCGTGTTTTATCATAACAGGTGTAATCTTTGGCCCTTCCGCAACTACCGTTGTGTCTCCCTTTTGAAAGCCCTTTTGCACAATGTCCATTTTAACCTTCCAACACATGACTTGTCTTGTTTCCAGTGGGACCGACGGGCAGGAAAAAGAGTTTTGCGTGTTTGGTTCATCATCGACACTGCATAGCCAACATTGTTTTGAGTTGCATAGCATGGCAACATTTACACATTTAGCACAGCAATAAAGTCCTTTTACAAATGCACGCTCAAAATATATGACCACTAATATCAGTTTCGGGTCGCTTTGTAGCACCCGAACGGATAGCGTGGCGCATAATGCAACATGAAGACATCTCAATAGACAACAATACACACAGAGGTGGTTCTTCAGAGTGCATGGTGCTGTTTTACACCTCTAATGGTTCCATGTGGTGCCAATCTTCACCAAAAATTCTGCATGCATGATTGAAGACCGGCACAGTCGAGAGGGTCCCCATTATTTGGTGACAAGTCAAGTGCTTTTTAGCACCAGCAAAACCACAAAAATCATGTAAGGTGCGTTCCTTCTCCTGTGCGCGTTTGGATTCAGAATGGGAGGGTATCCATAAAGATTTTGTCCACAATAGGCGGAGGGGGGACGAGGTTCTCCAGTTTTAGGTAGAAGATGCGCTGCAGGCCCTGTGTGCAAAGAGTCCTCAGCTCCGGGAGCTTACCCAGAAGCCGAGAGAGATAATTGGGCTGGGTTCGGCTTGTTTCCGATCTGTTTCCACTGGCGTGCTCCCTTAACGATGAGATGAGGTTGCTCTGGAAGTCTTCAACACGTTTTGGTTCTTTGAGGCCGTGTCGATCTAAGAGTCAAAGACGAGTGAGTCACGCAATGAGAAACACGGTCCGAGCATATAACCGATGCACTGTGGTTGACCGTGAGAAGGAAACAAACGGCCGTACCGGTAATGATGACGAGTGCCGAAAGGCATGCGAACAGGGAGACGTCCAAGTTCATTCGATGAAGGCTCTGGGAGAAATCCATGATGGAGTCGATCCAGTCCCCAAAACTACGAACACACTGCTGTCGGTGGAGGACCACGCCGTTGCAGAAGATCAATTTGTGCTTCACGGGATTTGACCTGGAAAAATGTTAAGTTGTTGGAATGGTTTGAGATACTGATTTAAGTAGAGCCGAATGCTTTGGAAAAATAACGCCATTTTCTCCTCCATGTTACGATTTGCGATTTCATAGGCGATTATCGTGTGTCGGAAAAGAGAACGGAAAAGATTCTTTTTGGAAATTGTTTTTTTCTGTCCGGTACTCTTTCTGCATGAGATTTTTGTGACAATGATTGTTTATTTATTGGCAACATAAGTTCCTTCCATCAAGTGGATATCCATATTCGTGTATTTTGTACTTTTGGGGTGAAGTGCTGGTATAAAATTAACTAAAGATGAATCTAAGTGTTTATCATTTCTGTCTAGAAATTCTTCAAGAATTGCGATCTGATGACGTCGATCAGTTATGTTTGTGCATATGAAGAGCATCCTTCTTCGATATGACTTGAATGAACGTCAATTGGTGAGCAGTTTTTGCCAGATCGATTGCGAAAAAACGGCGTCGGCCATTGGTGACAATTGATCATTCCGACTGGCTGCTAGTTATAAAGTCACAAACGCAAAGTGAACAAAGCAAACAAAGTGAAAAGAAAAACAAATGATCTAGTAGAGCAAGCTCAGCTGAAGTGTCATTTACTGTATTTGGTCCCTTACTTGTTTTATGAGTGTGTTGGTCAAGGTCGGTATGTGTGCATTTAATTTCAAGAAATCATAACTGTGGATGGTATGTTAAACAATGACTTATGGGCCGTGTTCCATGATAGGAAACGTAAATGACACCGTCTATTGATGGGTGATGACATTTGAAGCATGGCGTCTTTGTCATTTGAAAACCGTCTACAACCACTGCATGATCGGTCTGAATTCAATTAATCGTTCCATTTTAGTATCATTACAAATAGGCGTAGTGGCGCACATACAATTCATTTTGAAATGCAGCTAACCTGTATGCCAGGCGTAGGATGAACAGCTCAACAAAGGCGGATTCTAGAAGTAACTGCTGGTCCTCTGTGCAAAAGTCGGAGAATCCTGGGATCGTTTCCGCCCAGGTTTTTATGACTTCCAATGATCCAGTCAATAGGTCGTAGAACTGCTGAACGTCACCAGCGTCCTCCTTCTCCGAAACCTTGTCCACCGTCTCCTGGTACTGAGGAGCAAGAGGAGGCGGGCAATACTTTATTCACTCATTTGCATATTTTATTTTACCGTGATGGCCTAGGGGCCGAGCTAATCTGTTGCAATAAGATGAGGCAACAAAAAAAAAGGAAATCCAATGGATGTTATTTTTGAGCACATGCTGACACTTGGACAAATCTTTGCTACCACCCCATCAACCACCATCTCGTTGTTCAGTCACAGTGGAGCAAACTTCTCAACGCCTTGCTGCAGTACGTTTTTAGAAACAGACGGGACACTTTGGTATTCGGTTATGCAGACAAGTGAGACGTTCACATTGCTGACCATTGAGAAATGTCAGCCGCCATCTTCCATGTTGCAATGAAAACTTGAAGAAATCAAAACGCAAAAAACCCGTGAACCTAACCCTAACAATAACCGTCACCCAACCCTAACCCCTACATTCCACAAACAAGGGCTTCAGGCATTTCAACCCTTTCAGTGGGAGGCTTATCATGTTATCGGGTCACAGGTGCATGAAAGGGTTAATATTGTGTCCATCATTGTGTGACTTGTCTCCAGAATTAAACATGGACATCCTTTGCGCAATGTAAATGACTGGAAAAAAAAGTGGTGAAAGCGCAGAAAAACAAAGATGAACGCAAACTAGCAAGGGCGTGAGCACTTACTTTGGAGTAGTCAAGCTTGCCGATGGTCGGATTGGAGTCTAAATGTGCGCGTACTAGCAAGGAAATGATGTTGACACTGGGGGGGGTGGTGGAGGAAGCCTCAGCCACCGTCTTCGGTTTGGATGGCAGACGGCCTCGGCGACCTTTCAGGCTGTCAGTTCGAACAACTAGGGACAGCAAAGATGAGAGGAAGACTTTCAAGTGCACGCTTGTGTCCTTCACATGGCTGCGCTACACACTTGGGGGATGGAGGGACAGCTGCTATAGTATATCCATTTCTTTCTGCAGCTGGCATTGTAAATCTCCACTAACATGGATGCGTCTTTCGTGCCGAGCTTTGGTTTCATAAGATTGTTATTACAAACCATAGTTTAGCCATCATCATGCGTAAGTCAGTGAAAACTCCAAGTGAGGCTGACGTTACCTTACCTTCTTTGACCATTCCCACTGTAAGACATTTCTGGAAACGACAGAACTGGCAGCGGTTCCTCCTCCTCTTGTCCACTGGACAGTCTTTATTGGCCAAGCAAACATATTTGGCATTTTTCTGCACAGTTCGCTGTCAATCAAAGCAGTGGCGGAGGGAGGGGGGGGGGGGAATTATATCACCACAGCTGTATTGTTTGTCATGCTAAAATTACAGTAGCTATAGTAGTCCTTTATTGGGCAAGGAACCATATTTGGTTACCAGAATGGACTTTGCAAGCATAACAATGAAAGATGAATTGTGTGACTTATTTTTTTCCAATACAACAAATGAAAATCATGTTAGTCAATAAAAATGTATGAATTGTTGTATTTTCTTAGTTGGAATAATCATTTCCTTTTAGCTTGGATGGTATTTCATATTTAAGATAATCGGGTGTCAAAATCAAGGCCAGCGGCCTGATGCGGCGTGCTGCATCACGAAAGCAAACTATGTGCATCGACTTCATGTTTCGTGCTAGAAAATTGCAAATTGTCTTTACTTTTGAAAACGTTGAGGTATTGCAAGCCTTCTTTGTTTCCCAGCCCCCTTTTTAAGCAAATTAGAACTTTTTACTGGCCTCTGATTTCAAAAATAGTCATTCATCAATTTTTGTGTGGATGTGATATGAGGCGATCAAACATTTATTCGGGTTCACAGTCCCCCACCGAAGGAAATCATAACTATGGTGTGGCCTGCGACCAATACGAGTTTGACAACGCTGTAATCCATAATTACATAATTAATGGGTTAATTATATCTTAAATAAGGAAAATTAAATCACATTGAACAGCTTTTGTGCCACATTGTTTGCTTCAATTCAGTGGATATTGTGCTATTCCTTCTTGTGCGCACTGCCTCGGAAAAACTGTCAAAATATTAGGGTTTTTTTTCTTGAGAGGATAAAAAATATGCCTGTGAGTATTGTTTCACTGTCAGTCTACATGTGGTTGCTCCACCGTGTGTGTTCAAATATATGCATATGGCATTGTATGTTGTTTGCTAGCATTGTTTGTTCACATTAAGGTAAACAGGCGGCATTATGGCAAAGCTATGTCGTTAAAAAACCCAACTAGTCACTTCCTTTCTTTGATGATTAGCGATGATAAACATCAACTGGGAGTGGCAATAAACAACTTGAAGCTTCTTTTTAGAAGATCGCTCATCAAAAGTGCCGCTTGATCTGAAGTGAGTTGTGTCCTGTGTAGCGCTGATTATGTTAAAATGTGATATCGAAGATATACATTTCTGTTTGTATGTCTCAGAATAAGAACAAAATGCAATCGTCAGTGCCTTCCATCCACTCACTTTGAAGAAACCTTTGCAGCCTTCACACGTCCGGACACCGTAGTGCTGACAGGATGCGTTGTCTCCGCACACGGCGCAGCGGCCCTCGCTCAAAGCCGGGTTGTGGATTTTGGGAGACCCCTCGACGAGCCTGGCGCCATGCTCCATGGACATGACGGGGCAATGGAGCGAAGACACTTGCTGCTGAGGGGACATAAAAAAAGGCTCGTCCTGACCAAGCTGAGCATCCTGGTGAGGCAGCACGGGAGAGTGCTGCTCCGGCGTGGGGCTAAAGTGGAAAAAGGAGGCTGGCTTATCAGCAGCGGGGGCTGGATTGTAAGTGCTGAAAGGGGAATCCCATACAGGTGCACATAGTGTCTGAAAGCCTGTTGTCGGAGGGGAAGCGGCGGGGTACCCCGGGCTGCCGTAGTAGTCGGAGCCGCATGACGACAGCGTCTCATCAAGGCAGCTGAGTGTAAATGAGCCTGGGTAACAGCCATACACTTGGAGGTCATCGAGCTTGTAGGCTTGGTTCTGCATCAGACAGTCGGAACTTTCAGCGACCGAGGTGTGGCCAAATGAAACGGTAGATGTGGAAGGCGAGGCGGGAATCTTGCAGGAAAAAGCATCAAACTCCCCAATGTAGCCACTTCCCACTAAGGTATTGATGCTGGGTAACAACGACGTCGACAGCTGCTCCTTCTGGCCACCGACGTCCATCGCCAGTTTGGCACCCGGGTCAGGGTTTAAGAAGTCGGTGCTGAAGTGGGTGTCATGGGTCAGGGATACATGCTGCGTTTGTACACAGGGCATTGCTGGGGCATACAATGACATCGGTTAGGACACGTGAAACAAAGCGCAATTGGAAGACAAGTCAGGTTCAGTCATGCTTTGAAAATGTTACAAATGCAAAACCGCTGCCACGTGTGCCACGCAAATATCTTAGTTACCGCATCGGAGTAGTTTGGCACTAAATCACACAAATGCGCTTCAGCGCCAACGTACACGGGTTACAGTGATACGTGAGGCGTCAGCAAAACTATAAGACGGGGATCACTGTGAGTTATTTCTTGGGGACTGATGAATGCCAGCAGTTTGTGGCACACTTCTTAAATTTAAAATGTGATCAAATGACCTTTAATCATACGTTGAGACAACAATATGATTCATCCGTGTAAAGCCACTGACAATTTTAATCATTTCTCACTAATTACACTGATGAACATGGAATATGAATCAGAGATGGCTCTATGTGACCCTTAATGTATTTTGTACGCTGTTTTTTTTTATGGTTTTACTTTTTTCTCTCACGTCAGAGTTTTGAGCAGTTTTCATTTTTTGTTTTTTAGTTTGACCTGCAAAAAGTTGCGCAATATGTTTTTTTTTACCACGCAATGTAATTTACAGCTATGATACTTTTTTAAAATTCCACCTGTTGATGAAGCTAATCCTCAATTCATAGGCATTTCTAAATATATTACTTAATTACATATCAACATTTTTTCATTATTATTATTATTATTATTGCCATTATTATGAAACCTTGGTGAAAAAACAAGGGCAGATTCAGAATCAGCGCAAAAAAAACCCTCAAAAAGTGTACATGCCTCTCTAATTTTAAAAACATTTTGATCAGTGTGATCAATGTGGATGTATCAAGGTAGGGCCCAAATAAATATCGGCATGAACCATTTTGTTTCTATGAACCTCTGCAAGCGTTTGTCTTTTCACTTGATAATTTCTACAACATTCCAAGGAAATCACAATGTCCCATCACTGCTGAGCTCTTTTCAGAAGATGGCCGCAACCTCTCCAAGGGACTCCAAGTGTAAGAGCAACTAATTCATAATAGAGCGCTAGTATAACTCAAATGTGGAAGTTTTATTTTTTCCGAGATCACAGGGAGTGTGGCTATGATGAGTGTTCCCACGAGTGTGTGATAAATGAGTGACAATATATGTAAGTCCAGCCTTCCGTCTCTGATTGGTTGTTTGTCCTCAAGTGTAGTGGTTTCTTGAGTATCAAATTAGAGGTACAAGGCCAGAGATGTCTGATTATTTCACAGATTATATTTATCATGTACTACCGTCAAGTCCAAGGGATGATGCCACCTAAATATTTTTAGGTGGGGTTGGGTGCTTGGTTGGGAGCTGCTGTGATGTTTTTGTTTGTTTGTTTTACATGCGTCTGATGTGTGACTAGCAAACCACATGTTACTGGACTTTGAAAATTTTGGGTGGGGGGGTAGTTGTTGGGTGGGGCTCGGTGTGACTGGGCCCCCTTAGGTGCACCGATTCTAATCATAATGACTGTTTTAACAAATATAACAAAAAGATGTTTTTTTCAGGGGTGGAGGGTTGTTAACTCACACTTGAGGGCGGAACTCTAACTTTCACTAGCTTATTTTTACACTTGTATCAAATTGTTACCGAAAACATTACTGGTACAATTGGTTCAACAAATGTGACACTGGACCCTCGAAAAGATTATTTCTGCTTCCATTATTTCTTATGGGAAATTTTGTTTTGAAACAAGATCATGGATTGTTTGTCCATAGAGACTGCGCTGTATTCCTTCTCGGCAGTAATCCACACCCGCCTTCTGTTTCCTTTATTATCCCCTTGAATGCCTTATTTCCCATTATGCCCTCTCCTTGGCTTCAAGGCATCTCAGCCCTCTTTAGAAAGTGTAGCCGTCTGTCCAGCGGAACCGTCAGATGCTGTCAGATATTGTGTTACTGGCTGGTCGTGTTCTTAGGAACCTTGAGTGGAGGGCAACCCTCTTTCACGGGGACTAAACCAGGGAGTGTTGCAGATTGTATTACAAGAAGGGCCCAGTGCCATGTGAAATGGGAATGGTGGCAAAGCCTGGTAATGCCTGTGTGTTTTATGTGTGTGTGTGTGTGTGTGTTTGCGTGTGAGTGTGTGTACTTGCACAGGTGTCTCTTTGAGGGCCGATTCGGGACACTGTGAGGACATTGTTGGAAAGTGATGGTTCAATCGGCCCACAACGAGAGACCTTTAAGGTGCGGCTTGAAGGTTAAGACTTGGCTTTCAGTGTTTATCACCAGCGCTTAGACTCACCCTTGGAACTTTGTTGAGACTGCGTAGAAATGCTTACCTAAAACTGTACAAATGTGCATTGTGTGCAAAGCATTGTTTCATCATCTTGTAAGATTTCAACAACCCGAAGTTCATCCAGATATGTCACAATAATCTCTAGATTTGATTGAGTGTGTTGAGCTGAAACAGAAAACAACTGAAAATTACTGCCAATGTTTTTTTTGCAGGACTTTTCTAGCCATTTATCAGGTCATTATCACCGATATAAAATATTGATTAAGTGAAGCAAACAACATGATTGCAAGTGACAGATATCAACCACTGACCTGATTCACGTAAATATCCAAATTCTGATGTTGTTCATGTACAGTATCCCAAAGGACTGAACTAGGCCCGGCTGATGCACACGCCCACTAACACTCACGCGCGTGCGCGCGCGCACACACTCACACACATACACGCATCAACTCAGATCCACGCGGGACGCACCACGCGCAGCCCGTTTTATCACGCTGTGGAGACTACAAGGCGGGACGGTGCCTCAAACGGTGGAAGGAGAGGAGGGCAAGTTTCCGGTCTGCAGCCAATCACGTGGCGGTAGCCACCGACGTCATTTGAGTGACGCATTCGCGGGATTCCACTGACGCAAACGCCCATGCGCGCTCTAAATATAAACCACTAACTTGCTGCTCACGTGGGACTATTATTGGGCGTCAGTAAAGAAGAAAAAGAAGAGAACAAAAGAAAAAAAGAACAAATATAGCCGCTGTTTGCAAGAAATGAATGAGTCGTTCGGCGTTAACCGTGTCAGCTAAACCTTTTTCAATTTTCTTCTTAAGCTTTTATGAGGTATAAATAAACAGTCCGCTGTACACAGTCAAAATAAAATAACACATACGAACCACATGAAGTATGCTGGATGATAATAAGCGTCACAAATCCAGCAACAATAAAATCAACCACAAAATTGACACTGCAGCAATTTTCCAACACAAAATCATTTAATTCATATCGAGCAATGCAATGGGATAATGGTAACCACGTCTGTTCCACAATTCTGAGGTTCAAGGTTGCAATTCTTGTGTAGGCTTTCTATTTTCCATACATGAATGTTGGGTTTACAATTCCAACAGTTCAATCTATAATCTGCTCAGATCGTCGCTACTGCAGTTTTTTTTCCTCAAAATGTCAAAATAAAAGTGAGAAACTATGTTTGGTGTGTTTTGCACTTCTAAATTGATTTTTTTTTTAAACCAAATTCAAACATTCGAAACTGTAAACACTATTCCTACTGCAAATTATTTCAAAAAATTGAAATCAAAGATAAAAAAATATTTTTGATTATTTTCCCCTGCAATCTATATATTTGTTCTTACCTATTTAAACTTTTCCAACATTAAACTGTTTTGTGCAATCTTTTTTATTTCAAAATAAAAACTTCAATGTTTTTCCCCCCCTCTCAATTTCTACATTTTTTGAGCGATTCAAATGGTTCCAACGTTGAACTTCTCAGCTCATGAATATTAAAACTTTTTTTTCAAAATAGATCCCCAAATTTCAATGTTGGGGATTTTACCTGTAATTCACTTAGTTGATTCAAAACATTCCAACTTCAAAATGTTGCTTGAATGTGAGTGTGAATGGTTGTTTGGCTCTTTGTGCCCTAAGTGATTAACTGGTGACCAGTCAACTGCGCACCAATCACCCAAAATCAGCTGAGATAGTCTCCAGTCGCCCCCACAACCTGGATGCTTGCATGGATGGATTCAAATCATCTCTTCCTGCAGTGGAAAACTTTTTGCATTATCAAACCTTAATTTTGGGTGTTGACGTCCCCTTTGAAATTATTTTAAAAATTCTACTACACCTTGGTATCATACAAAATGCACAGTATGAACTTATCTTTAACACAGATAAGCCTCCAACCAATAGGGACTTGACCTCGGAAATCATTGCACTAACTGATGCTCACAATTCAAGAGTTGTGAAGTGATACATTGTATTGTACTGCATTGTTGTCGTCATTGGAGCAGTCGCATGATGGACGGCACAGCCACAGCTGTAAATGCCCATATGTCAGCAACAATTGAAGCGTCAGCTAATACCCCTCATGTCATAACTTATCAGCCCCAAGCAGTTAATACATAGCGCACTTGAATCTCTCGGGGGAGTCCCAGGTGCGATCCAGTTTCTCTGTAGAGTGTGATGGGTCATTCGGTGTGCAAAGAAATTGTGTTTTTCTTCGGAACATATGAATATGAAGTAGGTCCCTGTGGAATTTGTATTTAAACAGTTTAGTCCATTGAACTGCCTCTAAGGCATTTACAATATCCAGACACTCACCGTCATCTATAGGAGAGGAGAATGGATTTTTATATAATTTACCAACATATATGTACATGTAAGCTTGCATTTTCAGCACGTCTTACGATGTCTGCTCCAAGTTAGGCTATTCCGTTTTGAAACGTCCACATAGTTTCACTTTTCCTTCTCGCTTACTTAGGCTTAATCCTCCTCCATGCTTCCTTTCCTCACTAACTCTGGATTAGCCCTCTTTTCCACCCATGCATTCCGCAAAGCATGTCTCCCAAAATTCTGCCAGGATAGATAAACATTGATATTCAATTGGCAGGCTATATTCAAAGGAAACAGAATACAACAGTCTCTACTGTTCATAAATATTCCTTTATCATTCCATATAGCCTTTAAAAAAAGAGAGATGCAGGTTACATTTCATAAAATGTGATTTTTGTACCGTCAGATGTACTGCGATATGATATTTGGTATACTTGATTGAAACCATCACCTGAGAACAAGAACCAACTAAAATACAAACATGTTGAAATGGGTGCATTTCTAAGCATTTCAATATCCAACTAAAATTGCCATCTACCATAAATGAAGCAACAAAAATGAAGGATTTTCTCCCTAATCCACTGTTACTCATTCCATAATCTTGATATTTATTTATTAGGCTATACAGGCCTCGCTGTACAATTTATGCTGGACAAGAAGAATGGGCAAATTAACAGTAGTGGAAGCATAACAGCATAACACTAGAATTCAAACATGTTGAATTAAGGAAATTTTTTTTAACCGTTACACCCAGTCCTTAATTAAAACGCAGAAATAAATATATGTATAGAATGCACCAAGTGTAGGTAAGCATGTCAATTGAAACGCTAACACCCTGCTACTGATTTCTATTTTAGCCATATAACAAACACAACACCATATTTCTCATCCTCCTTTAAAATCAGGTAAAACAACCATCAATCCATCCGAACAAGTACAGTAACATAAGTGCAAAATAACAGTTTAGGAATTCTCTGCAACAAAACACACACCAAATGCTATCTAAAAGAATGTGAAAATATAAAATAGAGTCCTGTTTTCCAGAGTCCCTCTGTGGAAAAAGATTGTTTCTATTTGAGGTGGAAGAAACCGGATGGCTTTGCCGGTGGACCCATTAACATGTTAGCTTGGTTCTTATGAGTTATGTGGATCTGGAATGAAGGAAGACACGACAGGTGGCTCGTCATGAGTAGAAATGTAAATTGTTTGGAATGATACATGTTGTAGTGTTCTAACCAAGGGAGGGACCTATTATTAGGCAATCAGAAATAATTGCCTGGGGCCTTTGAGATGTCCAGGTGCCAAAAATCATTTTGTTAATCCTGATTGATGGTTTACTTTGAATCAAAGTCATTATGCTTGTTTTGTTCTTAACTCGCAGAGTTAAAAAAACACATCAAAATGCCAAATTTATCATGATAATTTTGGCTTCTCATGCATTGGACTAAATTTCATCATCTTTCTGCACGTGTCCAATAGTTTTGGATTTTTCATTAGTTAGTTTTCATTACATTTTAGAAAATTCTTCGGGTTTTTTTTAGTATATTAGTTTTGTTTTTTTAAATGATTCGTGTTCTTATCAATTACAGTAAAGGTATTGAGATGATTCTTTTCACTCGGAAGTGAAATATATTTTGGTACGCAGACATGCTCTGCTTCACAGAAAGTGTAATGAGGTCAATGTCGGCCCCTGCTGGCTATTAAAATGAGCGCTTCACATTTTGCACATTCTATCATGAGACCCAATGTGCAGGGACTATGAATAGACTTACTGTACAAGGAGGTTGCAACCACGGCTCCCCGTCAATTTGCATGGGCATTGCTTTGAATGTCCTATATGAGTGAAGAAAGCGTGGCATTGTTAATTAATTGTTGTAAGTTTGGAGGAATGGTTTAGATGTTCTGTCAGAGCTAAAAGCACACCACCTGATTGTAATTTGGGAAGCCTGTGCCAATCTGTGCCCAGCGCTCTTCAGCCCAGTGTAGATCTGTCCCATTTCCATCATCCCTTCCAGCCCTACCACCTCTAGACGCCTATCAGTCATGTCTGCAAAGATATCATATTGAAAAGACTCGTGAGAGCGTTTTAGAACAATATAGTAACTAGAAGAAAGAAAAAAAAACATCTACCTTGTGCTACTGTTTTAAGAACTTCTGGATCAGTGATGACTTCACGTGGTTCACGTGGTGGACCACCAGGCTTAGTGGACTCGCCCCACAGGTTGGAGCCGCCGTAGATGCTGGGTATGTTGAGGACAGCAATGCACGTGAGAGACGTGCCACTCAGTTCAAGAGGTTTCCCACAGCACTGTTATTTTCCATTCAACAAAGAGTGTGACAACAAATGAATGGAGCTGCCGAATAAAGTCACATGACTGCAAGAGAAACATTCACCTCAATGGCGAGACACTCTGTGAGGTTCTTGCAAGAAGAATTGATGGTCTCAGATGTGGCAAACTCCAAATACCAGAGCTTGTTTTTCATTCTTCACAACATTGGAGGAAAACACTGTGTATTAGGAATATTTGTGCAACAAACGGTACTATTTCTAATGCAATAGAATGTGTAATGGCTTGCAGATCCGTCAAGTCATGGATTTGTTTTTTAACCTATCTTCTGTTATTCACTTAAATACACCTATACTGTGGCTTTGTGCTCAAGACAAAGCAATGGAAGTACTACTTTGGTGCAATCTTGGTACCAAGGAACTATGCTGAAGTAGGTTGTGGAGCTTCACTTTGACAAAAGTAGTGATTTTGGGCCAATTTTGTAATGTTGGAGCCAAGGAACTATGTTGTTGTGAACACAATAGCTTCATCCAGACAAAAGTAGTGCTTTGGTACTATCTTGGTGCCAAGGAACTATGTTGAAGTGAGTTGGGAAGGTTCACCCCAACCAAAGTAGTCATTTGGTGCCAATTTGTGTCATCCTGTTTCCAAGCAACTATGTCGAAGTGAGTTCAAGAGCTCCGTCTCGCCAAAAGTAATGCTTTAGTGCCATCTTGTGGCATCTTGTTACAAATGAATTATGTTAAAGTGAATTGAGGAGCTTCATTTAGTGGTTTGATGCATCTTGTGGCATGTTGGCACCAAGGAACGATAATGAATTGAGTTGAGGACCTTCATCTAGGGAAGACATGCCCAGGTGCGGTCCTCAGGAGTCCATATCCAGCCCGTTTTAGATGTCTCCCTCCTCCAAGACACCTGATTCAAATGATCAGCCTGATCATGAGCCCTGTTCAATCGAATCTGTTGTGTTGGAGGAGGGAAACATATGAAACATGCATGGACTTTGGCCCCCGAGGATCTAAGTTGTCCACTCGTAATCTATACAGAAGCACTGCTTTGGTACCATAATGATGCCAATATGTTGCAGGGGGTCCTGACCTGCTGTTGAACCTCTGAGGGTATTTCTCTCTCATAGAGTGGAAACGATGAGCAACAGAAGCATCCTGCTCAGCAAGAAAAAAAATCAGTTTATTACACTTCAAGTTCAAGTGCTGCATGAATCAGCCAACACGACAGTATGTAACTCACTGATCCTACGGAGAAGTAGTTGTTGATGATCTGGTGGGGGACGGGGTCTCCCACTTGCTTAGGATCACTTGGTATCACCTGAATGCTCCAGCGATCCATTTGGATCAGCTCACTGGTCTCAATCTCCTTCAGGATCTCTGTCAGGTCAGACCCGTCATAGCCTTCCAGGGGGTCACAAGAGACGCGGGAAAAATGTGTCACAGTTCACATTGCACTTGCGTTAACCTTTGTCTGAGGGCGATGCTTTTACCTCCACCCCAGCGCAGACAACGAGCCAGGTCATTTCCTGTACCCAAGGGCAAAATCGCTACTTGAGGATTCACCCGCAGGTCAGCTTTGTCTGAAAACACACGTAGGTACACAGTTTATTATCACATATTTGATTCCTCTTCCAAAGCAAACGTTGCAGCACCGATGGCATCCAAGATCCACCCGGCAGTGCCATCTCCTCCACACGCCAAGATCCTGTAGTCGGAAAGATTGCGGAAGAAATGGAGCCTAAAAGAGAAAAAGTGTTGTTGTTGAGAAAAGTATACTCAAGAGTTAAGGGGAAGTGCGGCGGAAGTGCCTTACCCAGGGGAAGGACCTCCATTTGAAAGGTTGTACACTTGGCGTGGATTCAGCAGGTACTGAAATTTACAGAGAACTCTGAAGAGGAAACGCAGACAAGAAAATGAAGAAATTCATTTGTGACTGCTTTGCTTGTTTTGCAATGCAAGATATGAAGAGCGTTTAAGGGCCACTCCACGAAATTGGTGCCACTTGACTGTTGTAATGCTCTCAAAATAAACTTCAAGTTGGCCCATTTCTGGCATTTTTTTCATCATTGTTTTATGTTCTATATCCTGTGGGAAATGTGCCTTGGGGAATATAATATTTTTCAAGCAAATTATAGGTATAGTTGGGTATGCAGGACACTTTGCTTGATTTTTAAAAAAAATTCACCATGCATTTATGAATTTTAATTTTCCGGGGCTCTTCAATGTAACATATAACAACACTGCGCATCTCTTTTACTAATGACATAAAAGCTGAATCTTCACCATTGTCTATGTCAGTGTTTCTTAACCTTCCTAGAGGTACCGAACCCAACCAGTGCATATGCACATTCAACAAACCCTTCATTAATGAAACATAAAAATATAATTCAAGAAGTGTTCATTCAGTATTGAGTTGCTCAACTTGGCATGACAAATCATGCGGATAGGACGCCGAGTCCCATCACATTGCGTGATGCATGTGAATCCATGTTGTACACATTCGTCCGACCACTTTCTTTTTTTGCTCGACATAGTTAGGATATATTAAAATGGTCTAAATAAATAAAATTTAAAAATCACACGACGTACCATCACGACAGTCACGCGACGACTGAGCGAACTAAATTTCTCGCAGCACTGATTGAACAAGCGCTGTAATGTGCAGCGTAATCTGCAGCGGGCGTTTCATAACTAATTGACTTTTTGAGTCGGGCGTGTCTTAACTTCCATGGCAGAGGCTCCGTGAAACCCCTGTGACCGATTCACCGAACCCCTGTGGTTCGATCGAACCCAGGTTGAGAACCACTAGGATCTCATTCGCACCTAATGTAAGGTACCAAATGTTAACTCACCTTTCACCCTGGTTTCCTCCACTTTTTGGATTTACCAACACCAGCAGAGGGTGAATGTCAGGAATTGGGACAGTCTGAGGGAAAACGCTTTGTCCATCATTATACAGGAAGGATGCTTTGAATATGGCTCACCATTTGTATCTGCTTTCATCGACTCCTTTGTTTATTCTTTGTACGCATTATTACATGGCTGTAAATGTCAACCAAATGTGATACGTGCGGGTCATGTTTGTCACAGAAGACGGCGGTGAGCAATCAAGTACCTGTAATATGTTGCCATCGGGGGTCACGTTTAAAAGATCGGTGTCCTGTTTCTGGAGGAAGCACAATACAAACAAGGAACTTTACGATGAAGACATACAACACGGCAGAGTACCCGTATGGCGTTCTACCTTGGAGTGACCATATATGGCCCATGGTGGGAGTATATGGTCTTTCAGTGGACCACAGTTGCAGGTGGATAGTCCAGTGTAGATGCACTCATCGTGCCGCTTAAACAAAAACAGAGTCATATTAACATATTGTAGTTCATCCATTTTCCGATCCACTTTATCCTCACAAGGGTCGCGGGGGGTGCTGGAGCCTATCCCAGCCGTCTTCAGGCAGTAGGCGAGGGACACCCTGAACTGGTTGCCAGCCAGTTGCAGGGCACACACAGATGAACAACAATCACACCTAGGGACAATTTAGAGTGTTCAATCAGCCTGCCATGCATATTTTTGGAAGGTGGGAGGAAACCGGAGTACCCGGAGAAAACCCACGCAAGCAGGGGGAGAACATGCAAACTCCACACACGGTGGCCGGAGCTGGTATTGAAGCCGGTACCTCTGCACTGTGATCCCGATGCGCTAACCACTGGACCATCGTCCTAAGTAATTAATTCTCGTTATCTGAAAGTAATATGAATAATAAAGTAATAAAATATGAGTCACGTTCTTCTCACCATCTGCTGGCACCACACACATCGCCTTCCAGCTAAGGTTTTAATTTTCTTCGAGCAAACTTGACACTTGGAGCTGCGGTCCGATCTCACCCAGTCGTGAGACTGCACCTAAGACAAAAGTTGATGTTTAGAAAGATTGATTACAGTTCGTCACTCTTTTAAGTCAGGTTTATAGTCATATGAGTGTGTTTTTCCGCCCGCAAATAAGATGATGAAAATGGGTTTGGTTTCGCTTCAGTATTCAAATTATGTCAGCAGCATCTATATAGTTCGTTTCAGAATTTGAATCATATTCAACTTCTCACAAGAAACCTTTGAACTCACTCTTTCGAACAAATGATATTTCAAAGAAAACCAAAAGTGCACGAAACTGAATCATTGGCAGATTCCTCACCCTCAGTTCCTGTTTAGATTTGACAAAGGTGCGAGCACAGGGCTCAACGTTCTTGTTGGAACAGTGACTATGGGCAGTATACTTGCAACCTGATGGAGCGAATATGACAACCATTATTTTTTTTTAAAAAGCACTTTTTTCCAACACTGTCCTACATATCAATAGCTCAAGACCCGAACAGAAATTAGGTTTTGCCCCACTACCCAAAGTAACTGAAATATATAAAATATGAATAACTTTGAATGTGCAGAAAGAAATTTATAATAACACACAATACTCATCAGATTGACAATCCCCAAAACTGATCCCTTTCAGTGACTTTTTGCTCTTACGGCTGCAGCAGAGTCCTTGCTTCCTGAGGCCGAGGAGCATGCTCTTACACACACAACAGTAGGCCGGTTTGTTAAAATTCTTCAATCTCCAAATATGCTGCCCATCCCTTTGCGGCACCTGTGGGTGGGGAGGCAAAAACATAAGGGAGCGCCGTCGCTTAAAAAACACACACACACACACACACACACACAGCGGGAACTGTTTTACTGTTTTACCTTCAGTCCAAGCAGAACAAGTAAAGGCACATTGTTCATGCCTCCTTTCAGCCATTCCTCCAGTGTGACAGTACCGCTGGAATCAACATCAATTGCCGTCATCATGTCCTTCAGCACCTAAACACACACACACGCACACACACACACACACACACACACACACACAGAAAAATAGTGTTTGAGTCAATAGACTTTGACTGGTGCCGTACCCTCAAATGTTGCGATCGTCTCAGTGTATCCAATTGTCTGAATGATACTTTATTCTATTTAATTATGTTCTTACTCTATATTTCCCCAAGTACAGTATTATACACTACTAATTTATTAATTCATAACACATAAACACATATTACAATATTTTTTCCTGTTCTTGAGGGCGGGGTTGGAACAGATAACTCAACTCAACTGTATTTATAGAGCACTTTCAGACAGCCATCGCTGCATACAAAGTGCTGAACAAGGAGCAACTAACATATACAACAGTAAAGCAACAAATCGGGAACAAAGACGGGAGAAAGCACCGAACAGCAAAACCAAGAACAAATCTGAGTCATGCTGAGTCAAATGCCGAAGAATACAAGTGAGTTTCGAGGCGTGTTTCAATAAATAGAATTCCAATAATGTTAATGATGAAAAGTGATTTGAGTTATGAATGTTTTGAGTTAACGATCATGCTCACGGAGCAATTTATCTATCTCAAGGCACCACTGTCGAGTCTACCTTAAAAAGTTATAAAAAGCATCCAACAATTAAAAAACAAAAAATCGGAATCTCCATAAATCCGTCCATTCATCGATCCATTTTCCAAACTTTTATCCTAAATAAATACATATACAGTATACTGTGTTCTTACAGTTCTGAGCTCAGCCACATCCCAGCCGAGGTAATCAGCGGCTCGCATCATCTGTGTAATGATCCGATCCACTTCCTGATGGAGAAACAAAATAACCCATCCGTATTTCTTGGAAACTGTCCATTCATTGGAACAGCGTTTGTATAGCACATCATCATGCTAATCGGAGAGACTTACAGAGCTATCCAGGTGTCCATTACCATCTTTGTCATAAAGTTTGAAAGTAACTGAAAACACAAACGAAAAACATGATTTTACACATTCTCAATGTCTCTCTCTCTCATGGAAATAAAATGTCAACTGAGTCACAATGGACATGTCATAAACATTTCGAAGCTAACTAACATTCCAGCTTCTCCCGTGGCTGCCCATCTTCCAACACTGAGAAGTAACAGGACATGTCACGGAGAAACACTCCCCCTGAAAAAAAACAAACCATAACAAGCAAGAAATCGATCTTAATTAAAGGGAAAGTCAAGTCAAACCATTTTTTTACAACAGTATATATTATGTGGCCCCACTAGTCTAAAAACGGTATTCTTATTAATATTGCATTTGGGGAACATGAATCAAGCAACAAAATCAACCCCTTTTTTGTCCATCTCTAGGGACGACCATTTTGTCACTTGCTCGCTGAACTGAAAATGACATCACAGTTACTCACGGCAACCAATCACGGCTTAGGGTGTGAATTTTAGGAATGTTGAAATTGGAATAACGTGACAATTAAAAAAAAAATAGCTGTTCAACCTTTTGTGAAGTGGCGCGCAGAGATGCAGATATGTGGTCTGCAGGTGCACTCGGCATCAATTTATTTACCCTTGGCCTGGATTGTTGTCGTGGACGCTTCCTGCTCGACATTTTGGAAGTAACGGAAAAGGCGCTGGCAGAAATCTGCAGGAAAGTCGTCGACCTCAAGGTAGGTCTTGAGGAACAAGCTGAATCCTTCTGCATCCACATACTGTACAAAGAAATCAAACAAAGGTGTCATGACACGGAGTGGCAACAATAATACGCAAGAGTCTTTAGAAGTGTCATGTAATCCAAATTGATTCTCTTTCATTGCTCATGCTACTAATTAAGCCGCAACAAATAATTAAATGACTTGTGAAAACTTCAATTAGCTAATCATTTCAACCCTCAGGCTTGATAAGTATTCAAGCTTTTGACCCTTTTAGAATGACACGTTTTTTTGTTGCTTTTTTTACATAACATCTGTCGTGTTGAATTACAGTATGTGATCTTACTATGGAAGTACATGCAAGGGTAAACCATGAGGGGTGTTTTCATAGGTGCTTCTGCATAACTGACCTCTCGAGAGCTGTGCTGGGCCAGCCGACCTCCACTCTCAAACTCCCCGATAACATCTTTCACCTTTAAAGTGCTGTCTGCCAAAAAATAAAAATAATAATAAAGTGCATGCAATCTCCATATGTATCACACATGCATTGCTTGAATGCTCATCCTTGTTTGTGCACACATTACATCACGCACCTAATCTGCCTTTGGCTCCTGTTGTAATAAAGGGAAATATGCGTGTAGTTATCCATTCAAGCATTATCCTGCCCAGAACTAAAAGCCCAGTTACACATTATGTTTGTTGCTCAGTCTACACTATGTTTAACCTATACTGCCATTTCTAAGTACAGTGGTAAAAGAAATGTGAAACTTACATTGCATGTATTCCTGCAGCTGGATAAAATCCACAGGCGTTAGAGTATCTTCTGTATCCTTAGAGTACGACATCTGGAATACAGAGCGATGCAAACAATGGAGGACAGAAACTTTACACCTGCAAACAGCCAGCAAAGTCAAGGCATGCATTTGTTGTTCGCTCAACAGGGCTTTAATTTCCGGGTTTTGAAGTGAGCCCTGAAACTGGTTTCCCTCCATTCCTCAGGCTACACACAAATGTAGTAAATTGAGCACACCCTCTTAGTGAAATCATAATCAAACCAGTGACATTTTTAAATCAAGAAATTTGGCTTCGCGCGAGGAGGCAAATACGGTGTCGCGTGAAATGAAGCAACTCTTGTCCATCAAGCTCATGAAAATTAGTGTAGCATTTAAAATGAGCCAGAACAGAGCACACAGACAATGTTTGGCAAGCAAGAAGTCACCATCGTTGTCAACCTGAAAGAGCTTTATTAAGTAAACCCCTTATTAGTTTAACCCATTTAATCCCAAATTTTTCCCAGACATTTAAAAATCAAAATCAAAATCAGGTGTCATTGGTAGCCCTTTTAAGTAATCAGTAATAAAAATGTTTAGAGCCCTGTCAATTAAATCATTGTTGTCCTTCACAACCCAACTGTATCCGCCAAATTTCCCTGAGTTGCCATAGTATTATCAATGTGCAAATTCAATGAATTAAATTACATTTTGATTCGACCCGACCCTGGATAAGCGGTAGAAAGTGGCTGGATGGATGGATGATACCAAAGGAGTGGAAATTCATACAAAGGCACTAAAATATAATTGGACAGACTGAAGACAATAGTAAAAAGTGAAAGTCTTGTGTGATAACAGTATAGACAACTTCAAATACTTGGAGAGAGAAAAATCCATTTCAAACCTGGAGAATCACCCAACCATGCAATTACAGCATTGTAGTTGATGAAAGGTGTTAACACACCCCTGACCCAGAAGAGTGACAGTAATGGTATATGCATAGCTATAACCCTTTGCAGCAATAATAAAACATGTATTATATTTGTGCAGTAATTGCAGGCATTGTATGGTAGATATTTTTTCCAATTTGTGGTTGACAGGTGATAGATTAAATCTAATGATAATTTCTTAGGCATTGTCCAGTCACAGGCCATAAGAAAAGTTTCCTTGTTCCCGAGTGTGGCTTCAAATCAGTCCAAGAATAAGGACTGGTAGATGTCTTCTCCAAATACGTTTCCCTCACATTGTTTTATTCTTTGACTCCTTCCTGCAGCCACTGTATACTGTACTCCTTTTATTATGAATGGATGATGGAAGAAACCAGAGCACGCAAGCCCTCACAAGTATAGCGGCAACACACAAACTCCACATAAGCCCGGAGCCGACAGTTAGTCATCGGCCAATATTTATTCTATTTCACAGAAATTAAAATGTTAATAATCATGAACATCATTTAGGTATTTATTTTTAGGATTATGATAATGATGATGTTGATGACTATAATTCTTCTTCTTCTTCTTCATCTGATTATTATTATTGTTATTGTTATTGTTATTGTTGTTGTTGTTGTTGTTTTTGTTGCCTGTAGTACAACATAGCAATAATAGTAGTAGTATTAGTAGTAGTAGTAGTGGTGGTAGTATCATTATTATGATTTCTATTTTATATATCCAGGTTAAGCAAAGAAGCCATACAGTATATAGCCACCATTGTTTACAGCAGGCATGTCCAGCTCCGGGCGTGGAGGGCCGCTGTCCTGCCTGTTTTCCAGCTCTCTCGCCTGCAACACACCTGATTCAGGTGATCAGCTCATCAGCCAGCTTAACCCTGATTATTTGAATCAGGTGTGTTGCTCTAAGAGAGCTGGAAAACACGCAGGATATCGGTCCTTGAGGACCGATTTTGGACACCCCTGGTTTACAGTATTCTGGCAAATCAAGCATTTACATTTTTTTGGTTCCCTTAATTTAGGCGTTTTGTTTTCGTAAAGTTGTTTATTAAATTTTATTTTTAGTTTTTTCTATTCATTTGTTAAAACT
This sequence comes from Hippocampus zosterae, assembly GCF_025434085.1. Taxonomy (NCBI): domain Eukaryota; kingdom Metazoa; phylum Chordata; class Actinopteri; order Syngnathiformes; family Syngnathidae; genus Hippocampus; species Hippocampus zosterae. Next base: position 15,342,272 of record NC_067459.1, read on the forward strand.
GATTTAATATTATTGGATTATTGTAAATCAGATATAAATATTAAATAGATCATTTTTTAAGTGTATCTACAACTGTCCTCCCCCAGTGTAGTAGTATAACTTAAAACAAAAAGGATGTATATTCATAAATGATTGAATTGTTTAATTGAGATCAACAATTTTACATATTTAAAATGAACACTATAACTATTATTGTAAAGTGTCCTTGGGTGTCTTGAAAGCCGCTTATAAATAAAATGTATTATTATTATTATTATTATTGTTATTGTTATTATTTGTTTTATTTCAATAAACTGGCCCAGGATCGTTGAAGTACGGCATAGTTTTTTTTTTTGCCCAGTAGGTTGCGCTCTATTTTATTTGTCATGCCAGCGCTCGCTCTTGACATAGTAGACTAAGAATGGCTTCACGCAAACGCAGGTGTATACGTCTTATCATTTCCGGTATCAGTGAAGAGGAACGACGTTGCCAATTTGACATTAATTCCACATTTCCGTGGCGGTAATGTTTGTCGAATATGGCGTAGTGTATTGGAAATAATATAGATAGCAGTACGAGACTTGATTGTCCCATCGGCGTTGTATTGCGAGTTGCCCCCCATTATTTTTCCATCGGGGAGGCTAAAGCTAAAGCTAGCAAGACTTAGCCGAGCCGCACACCTTTTAGTTGTCGGTGTGTAACACTCATTGCTAATGAGTCATGGCCACTCGGCGTCTGACAGATGCCTTCTTGTTATTGCGGAACAATGCTATCCAAAACCGGCAGATATTGGCTGAGCAAGTGAGTACAAACGACCCCCGTCTGAGTACACGTAGCAATGCTGCGGTGAGTGGTCTGCATCGTTTTGACATTTTTACTTGTGTATGTGCGTGTGTTTGCATTATAGCCAGTCATACTTGTGCTAGCTAGACTTGAGTCGAGTGGTTGTCTCGTAAATGTGATTAGGACAGATTCCCGTCATTGTTGTTATTTCGTTTCCACGGTAGTTCACCTCAGGACTGATTGATGTGTCAGGAGGATAATTGATTGGGAGGGAGGGTTCTGGCTAATAAGTCAGCAAATAAAGGTTACTAGCCTGCAAACAACGATTTGAACATATTGATAAATATCTTGAATTAAAACACGTGAAGACGGCTTTGCTCAATCTGTACTGAAATCCCAAAAAACATTTTCACGAACAAATGAATGCAGCTGCTTCCATTCATTGCCTATTTCATGGTACAGTTAAGACTAACTGTTGACTGTATATAATGCTGTATGGCAGTGGTGGGGAGCCTTTTTCCCCTTTGTGATTGGTAAAAAAACGAGAGTACAAATGTGCATTATGCATTATTAAGCACAGGATGATGAGTGTGTTTATCGTGGTAACTGCAGTGATGAACATGAACACTTTGAACCAAGTGGCTTCTGCACTGCATAATCAGAAGACCACAGCGAAGCTCTCTGACTATTCATTCTTCATGTTGTCTTGATTGACCTGAGGTTGTCCCGTAAACGCAAACAAACAGTGCCCATCCAAATGTGATGTATGATGTCTTATTTTATCTCTGTTTAATTCGCTTCTGCTGTTGTCTCTATGTGCTTTTGGCTGTTCTAAATGTTTCACCGTAAAGAAACCATCACATAGATCGCAGCGAAGCAACACAGTAAACAAATATGGACACATCTCGTTAAATGCAGTTGAGCCTTCAACATGGGATGTAATAAAAGCTTATTAGTTCCAGCATCCGACTGTCACCCTCATGAAATTACTTTGAAACTATTAACATTTTGTGGTTGCATTTATTTGGAAAGGTGAAAACTTGCCCAAATGATTTTGAAGATGTTCAAATGTTTAAGTTCCACAGTATACTAGCACATTATACCGGTAAATTAAAGCAACTGGAAAATATAACTTGTCGCCATGTATTAAAAAAAAAAAGGGTTACACAGTAATTGTTGGTGGTTGGTGCTGCGATTTCTGGGGCTCACTTCTGTTCTGCTTCTGTCCTCTTTTTCCTTCTTACCTGCTATTGGATGGAACCATACTGCTAACTGCCAATCGCTCTAGGAACTTGATGAGGTATCATTACTTTGATTCCTGTTACAGTTATACCCGATACTTTTCGTGAAGCACTAAATCCATCCCCATATTCTAGAAATTGTAAACAGAAGTGTCTTGTTTTCAAGTTGGCTGACGATCGGATGGCCTTGGTGTCGGGAATCAGTCTGGATCCCGAAGCGGCCGTCGGCGTCACCAGGAAGTTGCCGCCCAAATGGGTCGAGGGCATCGACGAGGTAACAGCAGAAATAACCAGAACTCATCCATATCACGTCTGTCAGCGCCAATGAGTGACGACTTTGGATACCTTTCAGATCCAGTATGAAATTTCAAGGGTTCGTCAGAAGATGAAGGACCTGGCATTGCTTCACGATAAGCACATGAATCGACCCACGCTGGATGACAGCAGTGAAGAAGAGCACGCCATCGAAATCACAACACAGGAGATCACACAGGTGCGCAGCTTGGGCAGAATAATGACACACTCTTTTATAAAATGATGTAGCCAACTTGTTTTCATTTACAGTGGATTAAAAAAAAAGTCCTGTTCAAAAGGTATTTTTGTGATTTAAAAAAAACAAGAGCAAGAGAAAAAAATTCTCTACTTTTTCCACAACTGATCAGACTTACGACCTTTTACAACTCAATTGTATTTTTTGTAGTCCTTGAAAAGAGGAAATAAAATGAATAAATCATAACTGTAATGTGACTCTGTTGAGGATTACCCAATCACATTCAAACTCCTGGTCAACCAAGGCGAGCGCACGCCTGCCACCATTTCACGTGCCTCTGATTAACCCCAAATAAAGTTGAGATGTTCCAGTAGACTTTTACAGGCATCGCTTCTTTCATAGTACCACAACACCTTTTCCTCATGAAATTAGGAGAATTTGTTTTTGGTTTGATTAGTCCATGGTTGAACGTTTGGGGGTGTGGGGGGCTGATTAATCTGAGGCATTTGGCACAGTGACTGGTGAGTACGACTGCCTGCCATTTAACATGAGCTTGAATGTGATTGGTTCATTCTGGACCTGGCCATATCCCACTTCCAAGGAGGGTTTTAACCACATTATTTCATTATTGCTTATTTAAGGCGTACTGGTTATAGGTCGCGCTAATTGATCGAAATAGTTTAAAACCATTTGTCTTGATTTTGGTTTGGTGATGTGCCATGAGATTTTTTGAATGTAAAATATGTGTTCCGGCTCCAGCTTGAGAAACGCAACTCTGTCCTAAGGTCTGCATCCAAAATGCTCACGGTTCCTTTCGGACTCTTGTGTTGACGACAGATGTTCCACCGATGTCAGCGAGCCGTAACGGGCCTGCAGTCTCGCTGCGGCCACTGCACCGAGCAGGAGGAGCGACTACTCAGAAATGTGGTCTCGTCTCTGGCGCAAAGTCTTCAGGAGTTGTCCATCAATTTCAGGCACACGCAGTCCAGCTACTTAAAACGTACTCCTTGTTTTTTTTTTTAATCATAAACGTGTGTCGAAGACGTGTTCATTCGAGCTCACTGAGTACACATTGAACTGTCATCGTCATATCTCGCAGGCATGAAGAATCGTGAGGAGCGATCGAAGCACTTTTTTGACTCGGGACCGTTAATGGAAGAGGATGAAGATCTAGCTTTGTATGACAAGGTGGGGATTTGTTAAAATGCAGTCAATCTTTCAGATTAACTCAACGAATGACATTAAATATGGCCACTCACAGAACGTTGCGTTAAATAAAAATGATTGTGGTGCTAATATGTGTTCTCGATTGCAAAAAAAAAAAAAAAAATCATAGTAATAATAGCAACTTTCAATGGCACACTTTCCATTTGTGCACTCAAATGTTTTCTCATCCAACGGTTGCGTTTCAGGGCTTCACCGACGACCAGTTGATGCTTGTGGAGCACAACACAGTCATGGTGGAAGAGCGGGAACGAGAGATCAGACAAATCGTTCAGTCAATCTCGGATCTGAACGAGATTTTCCGCGACTTGGCCGGAATGGTGGTGGAGCAGGTAATTACTGTAATTACATTCATCCCCGCGCAAAATATCCTTCTTCCAGAACCGAAATCAAAGCAGTCGAGCGGCACCTGCTTTACAAAATTCTACCCGTAAAATAGTCTTCCGTCGTTCCTCAAGGGCACCGTTCTCGACAGAATCGACTTCAATGTGGAGCAAGCGTGTGTCAAAACAGACGATGGCTTGAAACAGTTACAAAAGGTAAAGAGCCGGTCTCTTGCGGGCACTTGTGGCATCCAGTCACGTGGATGGCATTTGATCGCGTTTCCTTGTTTGCAGGCAGAGCAGTACCAGAAGAAAAACAGGAAGATGCTGGTCATTTTGATCCTCTTTGTCATAGTCATCATTCTAATTATTATTCTTTTTTCAACCAAGTTTTAATCTTACATTCCTTTTTGCTCTCTGTCTGAACGTTTGTCGTGGACCTCTGCTCAAAACCAAGTTGACAGCCTTTCTTTCACACCAAGTGGGAATAGTGAAATTCCATGTCCGTTTTCTGGTGTGCTTTGGGCTGTGCCGACGTGTTTTTTTTTTTCTAAATCAAAGAAACAATCAAAAGTATAATTGACTCACACGTATTTGTCTTGGCTCATACCTGACCGTGTTGGCATATCTGTCTGTCGTTTTCAAGAGAAAACACTTTACGGCATACATAAGTGGAGACGCATGTGATGATGTCGCAGTAGAATTGTCTCTGCGTCATTTCAATGTGAAAATGGGGTTAGCAATCCAAGAAAAGCAGTATTTTTACAGTGAAAGTCAGCAAGAACAACACCAAACATTGCAACAGTTCAGTACCAAATGATTTATACGGATTAAGTGCAACTTTTTGATGATGTAAAAAAATGTTTTTACGTTCTGGATTCATGGTACTGAAGTGGTTGCAAGTACCGCTGCTTGCCTGATCCATCACATCGTTTTAAAATTCACCCATTCGTCATCCATATATTTTTGCTTGATTTGAAATGACCTCCCCCCGCCACCCCCACGGTCCCTGCATTGAGTGCTACCTTTTATTACCTGCAGTTTGCACATACTTGAGGCCTGAGCAAGAGAGAGGTGTTATGGATGTAAAACTACTGTCATCTGTACGATGAAAAGAATTATTTATTTTTTAAAACTGCAAATGATCCAGAGCGGCAGAATTACTACACAGTGTATTTGGTAAAACAAGTAGCTTGAATATTCATGTTCGTCACTTCACGAAGAAAACTGTGATCCATCCCAGACAACCAGCGACATTGCAACCGCGTTATGTTTTATTCTGCTCTGATTTTGTTCTTGCTCTGTTGATCTATAAAGACTGATATGCTGAAAGGATGATGAGCTTTATTTGACGGATCTGTATTCCACTGTCGGGTTAAGCGTGGCCGCTGTTACAGTGTCCTTGAGCAACACACACACACACCGCCCCCGTTGCGCCTCATGTGAGCTGCTTAGTGCCTAGCCACCGTCGTCAGTGGCCCCCTTTACATCGTCAAAGGCGCCATTTTTCTGCATCACTGTTCTGTAAGCAAAATAGGGGACCAAGTTGACGAGCCTGTTCAGTTTTCGTCTTCAGCAGCCACTTTTATGCTGCCTGTTAAAGAGTCTGTTGTATAAAATGCAGCACACAGAATACGGGGTGTCATAGTCGACCTTCGGGAAGTAGTATAAAAGGCCCATTTTGCCATGCCAGAACCGGAGCTTCTCCCACTCTGTTGTTTGAAAGCACTTGTTATCGTCTAGCAAGTATTCCACATGTCAAGAAGGATGCTTGTGATGACGTCCTCAAGAATGCCATGGCTTCTCTGAGAAATTATGTATGAATGACACACTTGACATGTGAAGGTAGAAGCTTTGCATTGCAGCTAGTTTTTTTTAAATATATACTGTATACATGTTAAATCATTTCTGTTATTAATGTGAAGTTGTGTGTGAAAAAATGTGCAATTGGTACTCGTGTGGGGAGTTGTTTTTAAATAAACCTGCAACATGATGGTGATGCTCATTTATGGAGTGCATTGAAGAACTTATGCCGATGCGATGAATTGGACCTCAATGTGGACAAGTGAGGACACTGAGTGATAACGAGAGTGACTACAGCGGTAGTGCAATCTAATAACGGGGAACAATTTTAAATGCGGCTTCTTTTTTTTTTTAACGGTGACGTTTATGTACACTTAATGTTTTTTTTCTCTACTTAAATGTACGCAGTTGAAACTTTAACCAGTCTTTTTACCCAAGTATTGGTTCTTCAAAGTTCTACTTATGTACAGGGTTGCCTATTCTGATTAAGGTGCGCGTTTCGGTTCACGTACAAGTCCGCGTTGAACGAAGACTGTCGCATGTACTGCTCTATAATAGTGATATAAATTGACCAAATACAATACAATACATGCTGATATATATAGCGCTTTCACAACAGCGGCAGCTGTAACAAAGCGCTTAACAAAACAGTTAACAAAATAAAATAATAAACAACGCATAACATAAACATTACACAACAATACACCAATTCGCGAACTGTGCAGTTCATAAATGTACTACTGAAATATTGTGTTGACTGATGAACATTATTTGGGAATATGTACGTGGGTAGTGCATACGTGTAACCATGTGGACTGGTCCTCGTCTGACCCGGAACATAAACATGATTATTTTACCTTTCAAACTAAAAATCAGTTATTAAATGAAAACATTGTTGATGTTTATGAATGAATTGCAAATCACGTGTTTAATACACGAACGCGTCCGCTCTCAATATTTTTATAGAGCAGCACAGCATTCCAGTGGTTAATACATCCACCTCACAGTTGAAAGGATCTGAGTTTGATCTGTGCTCAGGCTTTCCTGTGTTTACTCCCTCATTCCAAAAACACGTAAAATAATTTTAAACTAAGTTAGGTGTGAAAATGAGTGTGAATTGTTGTTGGTCCATGTGTGCCTCGTGATTGGCTGGTGACCAGTAGGGTGTACCCTACCTCTCGCCCATTGTCAGCGGATGGATTATCTACAGTTGTGTACTGTTTTTACAAAGAAAGCACATTCCACATTTTATGTTGAACTATTCATGTGACCTTAATTCTATTGTGAAATGATGAAAATAGTCTTCATGATGGAGGTAATGAGTGTAGTTGTGTAACTACTTCTTGAGGACTGTTAGGTCGGTCAGACGATATGATCATTTGATATTCAAATTAGAGGTGGGCATTTTATTACATTTCATTGATTATTAATTGTTATTGATTGATATATGAATTTCCAAGGGATGTTGGGTGGTTGCTCCAGCGCGGCAACATTCTTGACCAGGAAGTGTCAGATGCTCTGGTAGGGTGGAAGCAGCCACAGGTTGTCTCGCCACAACTCTCCCGACTTGGCGGGCATTGAACAAAGCAAACAGCGTCGGAACTGTCTGTTGACGTGGCGGTTGATTATCTGGTCCACTTTTTTTTTTTTTGGGACACCAGCCCCTTAACGTTTGGACACTTTGCGCGTTAGCATCTGCTTGGTAAGATTAATTTGTTAGTTAATCATGAACATAGCTGTTACTGCAATGAGCATATACGTTCCTATGTCACGCTTAGTCCCATTTCCCATTCTACAGTTTTCAAATGTTTCATCAAACCTGATTCCTGGCAGAATTGCACAGAAACACATAACACCAAAAGAAAAAGTAAAACAAGTGAGGTCGAACCTAGAATCACAAGTGCTGACAGTTCTAACTCCAAAGCAAAACAACACAGCTTTATTTGTGTCACTTTAGCATTTTTTTACTTTTTTTCAAAGCTAAACTCCAAATTGTATTCCATGTTTCCATCGTGGTTTTAATTAAGAGATAATCCGGCTATAACAATGATCAGCCACATCCCCATCCCCTATTCTGGCAACATCAACAGATTGCTCGGCCTCTGGCCTGCTGTCTGCTTCTGGTGCTTCATCCGCTCTCTACCTCACTTTGCTGATGTACTGACTTTCTGTTCAGCAAAGGGAAGCCTGTTTATCACGCTGGAGAGTTCCGAAGAAAAGGGAGGCGAGGCATCCGCTGGCCTTCTCGACATGTGCCACAATTGAGTCGACAAAGCAATTGATCCCCCCCCACCACCTACCCCTCCCCCTCGTTTCCATGTGGCTTCGATCACGCCGAGTGGGGCGTTTAGTCATCATTAAATGGGAAAAATTAGGGAAAGATGACATAGACTTTATATCCGTGTCCCTGTGTTAAATGTAACAGGTTCATGACAGTGGTAAAATACGAATAAAAACGTTTTCGTTTTACAATTTTTTGGGTCTGTTATTGTGTTTCAAAACACTGGTGAAATAAGAGGGAGGTGACCGAGGGTGTGTTTGTGCGTGTGTGTGTGTTTGCATCGGGTGGGAGGGAGATGGACCACCTCTACGTCTTTAAAACAAGATGTCCTATTTGGACCTCTCATACTTCATAAGCAGAGAGGAAATTATAATCACTATCCGAAGGTATATGTCACACTATTTTGTCATTAATTAATGAAACTTGAGCAGTATAGCCTGATTAAATTAAATCTCGCCTTGCAAATAAAAGAAATGACATCATCTTCCTTAATATTTTAGCTCAAGTAATCATTATGGATTTATGGCCTAAAAATCAAGAGCTGCTGCCTCAGTACACCAGATTTGATACAGTTCATGGCAGAATGTATCCATATGAGTAAGTATTTGCAGACAGTAAGTAATATTGCCTGGTGTGGTGGTGTTTGTTTGCGTTGTTGCATTTTGTGAAACCAAATAAGTGCTCAGACTGCCCCGAAGAAGAGATTTGCTTGCATGATTTATTCATGGAATTGGACAGCTTTTAATTTGTGACTTGTTTTCTTTGCTAGACACAGGTCAACCATTTGACTTTTCGGAAGTACTGTACCTTATCAATGAAGATAACACTACGTTGTGTCACCTTTTTTTTAAATGTGTTTACCCACACAGCCATCATGGCAGACATCAGGCAACACATTATAACCCAGCTAACCATGAAGAGCAGTGGAATCATGCAAGAGAGTCCAGCTACTGGACGTTACCTAGATCAAAAACTAGAGGAACGCTACTGGATCACACCAACTGGACTGAGTCACGGGCGTGTACCTCTACTTCTGCTCAGCACTGTTTTTCGGGCGCTCTGCATTCTCAGCAGCACATGGGAGACTCTCGTGCCCCCCGAGAATGGACAACAGCTGGACAGGTGGTCGGAGTACACGAGAGAGACCACATGAGAGAGGGATGGCAAAGGAGGTGGGAGCCCGCGAATCTTGTACGTTACAGGGAGTCGTCTAAGAGGGACAGCAGTAGCTACAGAGAGCTGGAAGCCTGGGCTGCCCGTTACAGCCATTCCCTTCCAAGGAGGAGGCGGATAGAGGCAGAGCTGAGGGGGGCCTCTCATGGACTGCTGGAGAACAGAAGAACCGGGATTGAGTCTTGCATGGCACCATCTCAGCAAATCGGACAATGTGCAAACACGAGAGATGATCCGGGACAGTGGGAGAGAGCGGTCAAGCAACAAATTTATAGTCCACCGCAAGCCCCCGATGCGAGCCACGTGATGGACATGAAGGGAAGGATCCAAAAGAGAATGTTTGGTCGGCCCCCAGGTTACATTGCACCTCCTCCATACAACAGCCCACATAGAGGTTTACTAGTGGTGCCCCAACACTGGGAGCGGGTTGAGAAGACATATGAGAAACCAGACAGGAAACAGACAACATCCCCAGAGTTTGAAGGACACGCCTCCCAGGGATATCCGGCGGTCCACAATGTCAATATTCCACAGAGGGTTTTGACGTGTCCACAAATCTCAAAAGAAATTAAGACGACCGCTCTTATTCAGGAATCGTCATCCAAAGTGATCGAAGGGCGCAAATTCAGACTAAGCAAGAAGACAGGTGGGATGACTATCTTCTGTTTAGTGTCTCGCGTAGCAGGCCCGACTGAACACGCATCCTCGACACCTTGTGACCAAGCAAACACCCCAAACAAAGAGCCGGAAAAATGTTCACCCAGCAGTAGTGGAACTATGCCAACTTCTAAGGTGGCAGATGAAGTAGACTACAAGGCACTCGCACAGATGTCTGTCCTGACCTTTGAGGACAGAGATCTCAAATACAGAAAGATGACGCAGAGTTGCCAAAACTCTGGCCTGCCACAGGAAGAACTACCAAAGCCCGACAAGACAGAGGGGTTCCCATTCAACGAGAACATAAATGATACTGAGCATGCCGTTGAGAGACGAGCCACTCCGTCGGTATCACCTGCGTCTGCCAAATATCCCTTGTGGAGGGAGCCAAGTTTCACAAGAAGGACACTTTCTCAGAGTCCTCTTGGCATGGAAGTAAGAAGACTCGACATCAAGCAACGCCCCGAAACAGAGGACGGGCAAGATCTCCTTGTGATTGACACGACGTGCGTTGTCGTCAAAATGGAACTCATTAAATCGCCCAAGAAGGAACACGTTCACTTCTTGGGACCCAAAACGAAAACAGAGCAGAGTCCAGAACATTGTCCCACCCCCTCGAACCAATCATGCAGTCTTCTTAGCTCAGGGTTGCATTCAGATGAATTAAACATCCAAAGACCAAAAAATAGCCTAAACCCAGATCTTGCAGAGCCGACAACTCTTGAGTGTGAGAGTGAAAATACAGCGAGAGAATCTTTGGAGAAACGAGCTGAAAGAATCCTTGGTATCCATCTTCATGCAACGTCGTCTCCTGACATACCCGTGACAGATCCAGACAAGGGATCAGACTCACCTGAAGTGAACAAAGATGGAACGACCGCCAAGAAGGAACAGTCACAGAACCAGCAAGACGCAAGTAGGGAAAGGAGGTCTGTTGCTAAAGATACAGATCCTAGTGTTGATTGGGATAATTTAACAGGATCCCAGCAGCAGGTGTCCAATGTCTTGCAAGAAAACGGGACTAACAGCCAATCAGAAACCGACAATATGGATCAGGTCGACATGATGGAAGTTCCTCCAGGTGGGTCCACTCCAGAAGCAGCCACCCCTGAGCAGAGTGACATTAATCATGATGTCACTCAATCTCCCGGCCTTTTTAATCCTCTCTTACTTGCAGCCCCGAAAGACGCCCAAGAGTCCCACTCGAATCTTGAGCCGTCACCTTTAGCTATGCAGTCAATCCCTTGTTTCTCAGAGTCAAAGATTGAGGAAGCGCCAGATGCTGACTCAGCAATGACCGATCCAATAGTGGATTGCACACTTCAACCGGGAACAATATCGTTGCTGAATTTACCAACTCTCATTCCCTTCGCTAACCCTCCCACTCTGCTTTCTGATGTGAAAACTTCCACGGCAATGCCTGATATTGAGGTTTGTGAGGAAGCCGAAAAGGGACAATCATCACAGCACGGTGAGCTCAACAATGTCCCTCAGCAATCTCCCCCTGAGGGGACAAATGAATTAGTGCCGCATCATCAGGTAGGGTCTGCCACCGCCAATGAAGATGCCATTGACATTGCTCTGGAACTTCTAGACCAGAATCCTGGAATATTCCAAGAGAAGCCCGCAGAGTTCAACACTGAGCAACTCATTTGCATTCCGACTGAAGAAGAAAACGAGACCGATGGTCCAGATGAGCATTCAGAGAACGTGACCCCGAGTCAAAGTAAAGAGGAGGGTAAATCTTTTGACTTCCAAGCAATAGAGGATGTCAAGGTGAAAGAGACTAACACGAAGGCGGCTGAGGACAACAGGGATTTGACGGGTCTCGAGGAACAGACACCTGAGTGTCAGTGTGGCATTTTACAAAGTATAAAATCATCTCCTCCCTTACCTTCAACCACAAACCATGAGGCTCAACCCCAAAGGGCCCCTCCACCTCAAGAGTCAAGTGAAGAGTTTGCCCTTCATTCAGGAACTGAATCAGCCTGCCCTTCACCTCAAAACCACGATTCTGCTGTTGGACTTCCTGAAACGCTCTCTGATCTTCTGCTGGACTGCACCCCTTCTCCTGACAATTCTGCGCCGCTTTCACCTGCTACTCCTCCACTACCTCCTCCTCCTCCTGAGGAAAGTGGAAGTGACGCTCAAGATATGCCCGAAGGAGCCGAGTTTCAGTATCCTAACTCCCTGTGGGATGCAGTGAATCGCATCAGGAAACATACAGCGCCCGACTCCGAGAACGAAGAAGAGGAAATGTTGGAGTTTTGGGATCCTGAGAGTGTAGGTGTTGATTTCGAACAGGGAGTCTTTGAGGAGCTGAGGGTGCTCGAGGGCAACGAGGTTGCACAAATGCTCCCGCGGCCATGGCGCGAGGACGACACGCTGTCTTGTAGTAGCGCCAGCAGCCATGACTCTGGGGACACGGTCATTATAGCAGATGAGGACGAGGTGGATGAAACAGAGGAGGAGGGTGGGAGGTGTCGCCTGGTTGAAAAGGAACAAAATATTGCAGGTGGACAAGAGCGAGAAGGCGATGGAGATGAGAGAAAATGTGACCAGAGTCAGGAGTACCAAACCGCGGTTGAGGATGGGACAACAAAAGACGAGGAAACTGTAGTGTAATTACCGCAAGATGAGAATGTACACAGACTTAACTGTGATATCAAACGAAATACCTGACAATTAGCAATAATTAGCCACAAATGTTGTTGTATTAAACCTCAACCCACTGACTAAAACGGGAATTAATCTCCATTATTGTTTTACCTATATGAGGTTGACAGAGATGGCTTGTAGCTCGTTACATCCCAAGTATAGTACAGTATAAAATGTTTTGCGTGTATAATTGTAACATGGTTTGCTAGCAAAAAGAAAAAATGTTAAAAACTATAAATCCAATGTTTGGTGACATCTTACTGTAATTGGATACCTGAGACCAAAACTACAATAATAAATGTGTTGACACTGTCAATAAATATGTGAATTATTAATTTGGGACTGGCAGATTTATTCATTTTTATTCTGCTCTTTTACTGGGTCTGTGTATGTTATTCATAATTTTACAGTTTTTACATTTGATTGCAGAAATTTATCCTGGTCATCAAAACAGAATGGTAATAAAATATCAAAATCACACACTTTGTCTAATTGGAGTAAAATTTAGGGGCGTGGGGGGTTCTGCAACTAACTGTTAAAAAAAAACTGTTCTCGAGTCTTAAAATATATAAACAAAAGGAGTGGATTAATACAAATATCTATGGAGAACAAATGCAACACATATGCAGAAATCTGACAAAGTTTATATAAAAACGGGGTTGTTCATACAGGTGAAAATAGAAAACTGACAGCAAAATATGAAATGTGAAACATGAATTCAACAGTGAGGCTTATTTTTTTCTCTGTCTTTCGAGGAGGGACAAACTGGGCGTACAGTACCTAGTTGCTTAATTTACATCAGGAAGAAAAGTCCCATAATTTAGATCGGAGAGCCTGGGAAGGAATTTATCTACATCTCAAAGGATTATAATATTTTATGTTCTATTTCTAACATAAAAGTTCTAAAGCAAGCAGTGTACTTCATGAAAAATCCTGCAACTAAGTTTGAACAGTTTCACAGTAAAAATAATGTGCTAATCTAATTCAAGAGAGAGATTGACCGTGAGGTAGAGATATAAGGGATGATGAGTTGATACAAAAAAAAATGGACGCAAACCCCCTATTCTCCATGATTGATGCAACTTCTTCTGAGGATATGGAATTTTCATACATGACTACATCTTTCACCTTCGTCGCCACAGCCATGGCGTGACCCAGCCATTATCAGCTGAGGGGAGACGGTCGCCATGGCGTGAGGATGTCAAAGTTCATCATGTGGGATTTTCAGAGCGTGGTCACAAAGGTCTGACAGGGGCAGACAATTTGAATGCAGTGAGAAAATACAATGATGACATCAATCACACAGTGGAAACTCATTTGCCACTCAGTGAAATAGCAGCTTTAAGAAATACTGGAAACAGAAACAAGGGTATTCATAACACATTATCATGTATATGAAATATAACTTATAAATATGTTACTTCTTGAGGAAAAAAAGACATAAATAAATAATTTGACAGCTATTAATATTAACACATAAAAAAAAGGATCAAAACCAATCTAGGATTCAGTCGGCATGACAGTCTGAGGTTTTGTGTCATGTTATTTGTCAAATTCTGAAATGTACAACCTTATATACATTTGGACTCGAGATTCCACAGTAAGCTTTTTTTTAGTTTCCGTACCAAATTGTACTACTGAAAAAAGAATGAGTCGGAATAAAAGGTGACACCAGAAGTCACAAAACCAAGAATGCAAGCCAAATAAACAAACAAATAAATAAATGGCTCTCATTTGTGTCTGAAAAAACTCAATCTGCACTTGTACCTGTTCGCTTACT